>NC_091790.1:77500000-78125000 GCF_041296235.1 Equus asinus | reverse complement strand
GCAGAAGTTCTTCTTCAGCCAGATCAGGCCTGCAAAGAAACTGCGTTTCACAGGCCTTTGTAAGAGATGTTCCCTGTAGGCTGTTAGAGCACTGTGCAGAGCGAGTTCTTTCTTAGCTTCCCAAAGACCTGGAAGCAAGATGCTTTGGGGGCCATCTGCCGTAAAGTAAAGAAGGCAGCACTTTGTGCCTTTCAGCTCTAGGGCATTGCAGCACACCCCGAGCAGAAGTTCTACTTCAGCCAGATCAGGCCTGCAAAGAAACTGCGTTTCACAGGCCTTTGTAAGAGATGTTCCCGGTAGGCTGTTAGAGCACTGTGCAGAGCGAGTTGTTTCTTAGCTTCCCAGAGAGCTGGAAGCAAGATGCTTTGGGGCCCGTTAATTGTATCCCCTGCTACTTTGCTGTAGTTGTTGATTATTTCTAATAGTTTTTCTGTGGATTCTTTGGGGTTTTCTATGTATAAGATCATGTCGTCTGCAAACAACGCGAGTTTTACTTCTTCGTTACCTATTTGGATTCCTTTTATTTTTTTTTCCTGCCGAATTGCTCTGGCCAGCACCTCCAGTACTATGTTGAATAGGAGTGGTGAAAGTGGGCACCCTTGTCTTGTTCCTGTCCTCAGAGGGATGGCTTTCAGCTTTTGTCCATTGAGTATGCTGTTGGCTGTGGGTCTATCATATATGGCCTTTATTATGTTGAGGTACTTTCCTTCTATACCCATTTTACTGAGGGTTTTTATCATAAGTGGGTGTTGGATCTTGTCGAATGCTTTCTCTTCGTCTATTGAGATGATCATGTGGTTTTTGTTTTTCATTTTGTTGATGTAGTGTATCACGTTGATTGACTTGCGGGTGTTGAACCATCCCTGTGTCCCTGGTATAAATCCCACTTGATCATGGTGTATAATCTTTTTGATGTATTGCTGTAATCGGTTTGCCAAAATTTTGTTGAGGATTTTTGCATCTATGTTCATCAGTGATATCGGCCTGTAGTTCTCCTTCTTTGTGTTGTCCTTGTCAGGTTGGGGGATCAGAGTGATGTTGGCTTCATAGAATGTGTTAGGGAGTTCTCCATCTTTCTCAATTTTCTGGAACAGTTTGAGGAGAATAGGTACAAAGAACTCACACTGCTTAACAACAAAAAAACAAACAACCCGATCAAAAAATAGGCAGAGGACATGAACAGACATTTCTCAAAAGAAGATATGAATATGGCCAATAGACACATGAAAAGTTCATCATCGCTCATCATCAGGGAAATGCAAATCAAAACTACACTAAGATATCACCTTACCCCCGTTAGATTGGCAAAAACATCCAAAACCAAGAACGACAAATGTTGGAGAGGTTGTGGAGAAAGAGGAACCCTCATACACTGTTGGTGGGAATGCAAACTGGTACAGCCACTATGGAAAACAGTATGGAGATTTCTCAAAAAGTTAAAAATAGAAATACCCTTTGACCCAGCCATCCCATTACTGGGTATCTATCCTAAGAACCTGATATCAGATATCTCAAGAGTCCGTTGCACCCCTATGTTCATCGCAGCATTATTTACAATAGCCAAGACGTGGAACCAGCCGACATGCCCAGAAACTGATGATTGGATAAAGAAGATGTGGTATATATACACAATGGAATACTACTCAGCCATAAAAAAAGACGACATTGGCCCATTCACAACAATGTGGATGGACCTCGAGCGCATTATGTTAAGCGAAATAAGTCAGTCAGAGAAAGACGAACTCTATATGACTCCACTCATAGGTGGAAATTAGTATATTGAGAAGGAGATCTGATCGGTGGTTACCAGGGAAAAGGGGGGGTGGGGGGAGGGCACGGAAGGGGAAGTGGTGTTCCCACAACATGACTAACAAAAATGTACAACTGAAATTTCACAAGCTTGTAATCCATCATAACATTAATAAACAAAAAAAAAAAAAGATGCTTTGGGGCCCATCTGCCCCTATGGAAAGAACGCAGCACTTTGTGCCTTGCAGCTCTAGGGCAATGTAGCACACCCAGAGCAGAAGTTCTACTTCAGCCAGATCAGGCCCGCAAAGAAACTGCGTTTCACAGGCCTTTGTAAGAGATGTTCCCGGTAGGCTGTTAGAGCACTGTGCAGAGCGAGTTGTTTCTCAGCTTCCAAAAGAGTTGGAAGCAAGATGCTTTGGGGCTCATCTGCCCCTTTGAGATGAAGGCAGCACATTGTGCCTTGCAGCTCTAGGGCAATGTAGCACACCCAGAGCAGAAGTTCTACTTCAGCCAGATCAGGCCTGCAAAGAAACTGCGTTTCACAGGCCTTTGTAAGAGATGTTCCCGGTAGGCTGTTAGAGCACTGTGCAGAGCGAGTTGTTTCTTAGCTTCCCAGAGAGCTGGAAGCAAGATGCTTTGGGGCCCGTTAATTGTATCCCCTGCTACTTTGCTGTAGTTGTTGATTATTTCTAATAGTTTTTCTGTGGATTCTTTGGGGTTTTCTATGTATAAGATCATGTCGTCTGCAAACAACGCGAGTTTTACTTCTTCGTTACCTATTTCGATTCCTTTTATTCTTTTTTCCTGCCGAATTGCTCTGGCCAGCACCTCCAGTACTATGTTGAATAGGAGTGGTGAAAGTGGGCACCCTTGTCTTGTTCCTGTCCTCAGAGGGATGGCTTTCAGCTTTTGTCCATTGAGTATGCTGTTGGCTGTGGGTCTATCATATATGGCCTTTATTATGTTGAGGTACTTTCCTTCTATACCCATTTTACTGAGGGTTTTTATCATAAGTGGGTGTTGGATCTTGTCGAATGCTTTCTCTGCGTCTATTGAGATGATCATGTGGTTTTTGTTTTTCATTTTGTTGATGTAGTGTATCACGTTGATTGACTTGCGGGTGTTGAACCATCCCTGTGTCCCTGGTATAAATCCCACTTGATCATGGTGTATAATCTTTTTGATGTATTGCTGTAATCGGTTTGCCAAAATTTTGTTGAGGATTTTTGCATCTATGTTCATCAGTGATATCGGCCTGTAGTTCTCCTTCTTTGTGTTGTCCTTGTCAGGTTGGGGGATCAGAGTGATGTTGGCTTCATAGAATGTGTTAGGGAGTTCTCCATCTTTCTCAATTTTCTGGAACAGTTTGAGGAGAATAGGTACAAAGAACTCACACTGCTTAACAACAAAAAAACAAACAACCCGATCAAAAAATGGGCAGAGGACATGAACAGACATTTCTCAAAAGAAGATATGAATATGGCCAATAGACACATGAAAAGTTCATCATCGCTCATCATCAGGGAAATGCAAATCAAAACTACACTAAGATATCACCTTACCCCCGTTAGATTGGCAAAAACATCCAAAACCAAGAACGACAAATGTTGGAGAGGTTGTGGAGAAAGAGGAACCCTCATACACTGTTGGTGGGAATGCAAACTGGTACAGCCACTATGGAAAACAGTATGGAGATTTCTCAAAAAGTTAAAAATAGAAATACCCTTTGACCCAGCCATCCCATTACTGGGTATCTATCCTAAGAACCTGATATCAGATATCTCAAGAGTCCGTTGCACCCCTATGTTCATCGCAGCATTATTTACAATAGCCAAGACGTGGAACCAGCCGACATGCCCAGAAACTGATGATTGGATAAAGAAGATGTGGTATATATACACAATGGAATACTACTCAGCCATAAAAAAAGACGACATTGGCCCATTCACAACAATGTGGATGGACCTCGAGGGCATTATGTTAAGCGAAATAAGTCAGTCAGAGAAAGACGAACTCTATATGACTCCACTCATAGGTGGAAATTAGTATATTGAGAAGGAGATCTGATCGGTGGTTACCAGGGAAAAGGGGGGGTGGGGGGAGGGCACGGAAGGGGAAGTGGTGTTCCCACAACATGACTAACAAAAATGTACAACTGAAATTTCACAAGCTTGTAATCCATCATAACATTAATAAACAAAAAAAAAAAAAGATGCTTTGGGGCCCATCTGCCCCTATGGAAAGAACGCAGCACTTTGTGCCTTGCAGCTCTAGGGCAATGTAGCACACCCAGAGCAGAAGTTCTACTTCAGCCAGATCAGGCCCGCAAAGAAACTGCGTTTCACAGGCCTTTGTAAGAGATGTTCCCGGTAGGCTGTTAGAGCACTGTGCAGAGCGAGTTGTTTCTCAGCTTCCAAAAGAGTTGGAAGCAAGATGCTTTGGGGCTCATCTGCCCCTTTGAGATGAAGGCAGCACATTGTGCCTTGCAGCTCTAGGGCAATGCAGCACACCCCGAGCAGAAGTTCTACTTCAGCCAGATCAGGCCTGCAAAGAAACTGCGTTTCACAGGCCTTTGTAAGAGATGTTCCCGGTAGGCTGTTAGAGCACTGTGCAGAGCGAGTTGTTTCTTAGCTTCCCAGAGAGCTGGAAGCAAGATGCTTTGGGGCCCGTTAATTGTATCCCCTGCTACTTTGCTGTAGTTGTTGATTATTTCTAATAGTTTTTCTGTGGATTCTTTGGGGTTTTCTATGTATAAGATCATGTCGTCTGCAAACAACGCGAGTTTTACTTCTTCGTTACCTATTTCGATTCCTTTTATTCTTTTTTCCTGCCGAATTGCTCTGGCCAGCACCTCCAGTACTATGTTGAATAGGAGTGGTGAAAGTGGGCACCCTTGTCTTGTTCCTGTCCTCAGAGGGATGGCTTTCAGCTTTTGTCCATTGAGTATGCTGTTGGCTGTGGGTCTATCATATATGGCCTTTATTATGTTGAGGTACTTTCCTTCTATACCCATTTTACTGAGGGTTTTTATCATAAATGGGTGTTGGATCTTGTCGAATGCTTTCTCTGCGTCTATTGAGATGATCATGTGGTTTTTGTTTTTCATTTTGTTGATGTAGTGTATCACGTTGATTGACTTGCGGGTGTTGAACCATCCCTGTGTCCCTGGTATAAATCCCACTTGATCATGGTGTATAATCTTTTTGATGTATTGCTGTAATCAGTTTGCCAAAATTTTGTTGAGGATTTTTGCATCTATGTTCATCAGTGATATCGGCCTGTAGTTCTCCTTCTTTGTGTTGTCCTTGTCAGGTTGGGGGATCAGAGTGATGTTGGCTTCATAGAATGTGTTAGGGAGTTCTCCATCTTTCTCAATTTTCTGGAACAGTTTGAGGAGAATAGGTACAAAGAACTCACACTGCTTAACAACAAAAAAACAAACAACCCGATCAAAAAATGGGCAGAGGACATGAACAGACATTTCTCAAAAGAAGATATGAATATGGCCAATAGACACATGAAAACATGTTCATCATCGCTAATCATCAGGGAAATGCAAATCAAAACTACACTAAGATATCACCTTACCCCCGTTAGATTGGCAAAAACATCCAAAACCAAGAAAGACGAATGTTGGAGAGGTTGTGGAGAAAGAGGAACCCTCATACACTGTTGGTGGGAATGCAAACTGGTACAGCCACTATGGAAAACAGTATGGAGATTTCTCAAAAAGTTAAAAATAGAAATACCCTACGACCCAGCCATCCCATTACTGGGTATCTATCCTAAGAACCTGATATCAGATATCTCAAGAGTCCGTTGCACCCCTATGTTCATCGCAGCATTATTTACAATAGCCAAGACGTGGAACCAGCCTACATGCCCAGAAACTGATGATTGGATAAAGAAGATGTGGTATATATACACAATGGAATACTACTCAGCCATAAAAAAAGACGACATTGGCCCATTCACAACAATGTGGATGGACCTCGAGGGCATTATGTTAAGCGAAATAAGTCAGTCAGAGAAAGACAGACTCTATATGACTCCACTCATAGGTGGAAATTAGTATACTGAGAAGGAGATCTGATCGGTGGTTACCAGGGAAAAGGGGGGGTGGGGGGAGGGCACGGAGGGGGAAGTGGTGTTCCCACAACATGACTAACAAAAATGTACAACTGAAATTTCACAAGCTTGTAATCCATCATAACATTAATAAACAAACAAACAAAAAAAAGATGCTTTGGGGCCCATCTGCCTCTATGGAAAGAACGCAGCACTTTGTGCCTTGCAGCTCTAGGGCAATGTAGCACACCCAGAGCAGAAGTTCTACTTCAGCCAGATCAGGCCCGCAAAGAAACTCCGTTTCACAGGCCTTTGTAAGAGATGTTCCCGGTAGGCTGTTAGAGCACTGTGCAGAGCGAGTTGTTTCTTAGCTTCCCAACGAGCTGGAAGCAAGATGATTTAGGGGCCATCTGCCCTTAAGGAAAGAAGGCAGCACTTTGTGCCTTGCAGCTCTAGGGCAATGTAGCACACCCAGAGCAGAAGTTCTACTTCAGCCAGATCAGGCCTGCAAAGAAACTGCGTTTCACAGGCCTTTGTAAGAGATGTTCCCGGTAGGCTGTTAGAGCACTGTGCAGAGCGAGTTGTTTCTTAGCTTCCCAAAGAGCTGGAAGCAAGATGCTTTGGGGCCCTTCTCACCCTTTGGAAAGAAGGCAGCACTTTGTGCCTTACAGCTCTAGGGCAATGTAGCACACCCAGAGCAGAAGTTCTACTTCAGCCAGATCAGGCCTGCAAAGAAACTGCTTTTCACAGGCCTTTGCAAGAGATGTTCCCTGTAGGCTGTAAGAGCACTGTGCAGAGCGACTAGTTTCTTAGCTTCCCAGAGAGCTGGAAGTAAGATGCTTTGGGGCCCATCTGCCCCTATGGAAAGAACGCAGCACTTTGTGCCTTGCAGCTCTAGGGCAATGCAGCACACCCCGAGCAGAAGTTCTACTTCAGCCAGATCAGGCCTGCAAAGAAACTGCGTTTCACAGGCCTTTGTAAGAGATGTTCCCGGTAGGCTGTTAGAGCACTGTGCAGAGCGAGTTGTTTCTTAGCTTCCCAGAGAGCTGGAAGCAAGATGCTTTGGGGCCCGTTAATTGTATCCCCTGCTACTTTGCTGTAGTTGTTGATTATTTCTAATAGTTTTTCTGTGGATTCTTTGGGGTTTTCTATGTATAAGATCATGTCGTCTGCAAACAACGCGAGTTTTACTTCTTCGTTACCTATTTGGATTCCTTTTATTCTTTTTTCCTGCCGAATTGCTCTGGCCAGCACCTCCAGTACTATGTTGAATAGGAGTGGTGAAAGTGGGCACCCTTGTCTTGTTCCTGTCCTCAGAGGGATGGCTTTCAGCTTTTGTCCATTGAGTATGCTGTTGGCTGTGGGTCTATCATATATGGCCTTTATTATGTTGAGGTACTTTCCTTCTATACCCATTTTACTGAGGGTTTTTATCATAAATGGGTGTTGGATCTTGTCGAATGCTTTCTCTGCGTCTATTGAGATGATCATGTGGTTTTTGTTTTTCATTTTGTTGATGTAGTGTATCACGTTGATTGACTTGCGGGTGTTGAACCATCCCTGTGTCCCTGGTATAAATCCCACTTGATCATGGTGTATAATCTTTTTGATGTATTGCTGTAATCGGTTTGCCAAAATTTTGTTGAGGATTTTTGCATCTATGTTCATCAGTGATATCGGCCTGTAGTTCTCCTTCTTTGTGTTGTCCTTGTCAGGTTGGGGGATCAGAGTGATGTTGGCTTCATAGAATGTGTTAGGGAGTTCTCCATCTTTCTCAATTTTCTGGAACAGTTTGAGGAGAATAGGTACAAAGAACTCACACTGCTTAACAACAAAAAAACAAACAACCCGATCAAAAAATGGGCAGAGGACATGAACAGACATTTCTCAAAAGAAGATATGAATATGGCCAATAGACACATGAAAAGATGTTCATCATCGCTAATCATCAGGGAAATGCAAATCAAAACTACACTAAGATATCACCTTACCCCCGTTAGATTGGCAAAAACATCCAAAACCAAGAAAGACGAATGTTGGAGAGGTTGTGGAGAAAGAGGAACCCTCATACACTGTTGGTGGGAATGCAAACTGGTACAGCCACTATGGAAAACAGTATGGAGATTTCTCAAAAAGTAAAAAATAGAAATACCCTATGACCCAGCCATCCCATTACTGGGTATCTATCCTAAGAACCTGATATCAGATATCTCAAGAGTCCGTTGCACCCCTATGTTCATCGCAGCATTATTTACAATAGCCAAGACGTGGAACCAGCCTACATGCCCAGAAACTGATGATTGGATAAAGAAGATGTGGTATATATACACAATGGAATACTACTCAGCCATAAAAAAAGACGACATTGGCCCATTCAAAACAATGTGGATGGACCTCGAGGGCATTATGTTAAGCGAAATAAGTCAGTCAGAGAAAGACAGACTCTATATGACTCCACTCATAGGTGGAAATTAGTATACTGAGAAGGAGATCTGATCGGTGGTTACCAGGGAAAAGGGGGGGTGGGGGGAGGGCACGGAGGGGGAAGTGGTGTTCCCACAACATGACTAACAAAAATGTACAACTGAAATTTCACAAGCTTGTAATCCATCATAACATTAATAAACAAACAAACAAAAAAAAGATGCTTTGGGGCCCATCTGCCTCTATGGAAAGAACGCAGCACTTTGTGCCTTGCAGCTCTAGGGCAATGTAGCACACCCAGAGCAGAAGTTCTACTTCAGCCAGATCAGGCCCGCAAAGAAACTCCGTTTCACAGGCCTTTGTAAGAGATGTTCCCGGTAGGCTGTTAGAGCACTGTGCAGAGCGAGTTGTTTCTTAGCTTCCCAACGAGCTGGAAGCAAGATGCTTTAGGGGCCATCTGCCCTTAAGGAAAGAAGGCAGCACTTTGTGCCTTGCAGCTCTAGGGCAATGTAGCACACCCAGAGCAGAAGTTCTACTTCAGCCAGATCAGGCCTGCAAAGAAACTTCGTTTCACAGGCCTTTGTAAGAGATGTTACCGGTAGGCTGTTAGAGCACTGTGCAGAGCGACTTGTTTCTTAGCTTCCCAAAGAGCTGGAAGCAAGATGCTTTGGGGCCCTCTCACCCTTTGGAAAGAAGGCAGCACTTTGTGCCTTGCAGCTCTAGGGCAATGTAGCACACCCAGAGCCGAAGTTCTACTTCAGCTAGATCAGACCTGCAAAGAAACTTCGTTTCACAGGCCTTTGTAAGAGATGTTCCCGGTAGGCTGTAACAGCACTGTGCAGAGCGACTAGTTTTTTAGCTTCCCAGAGAGCTGGAAGCAAGATGCTTTGGGGCCCATCTGCCCGTATGGAAAGAACGCAGCACTTTGTGCCTTGCAGCTCTAGGGCAATGCAGCACACCCCGAGCAGAAGTTCTACTTCAGCCAGATCAGGCCTGCAAAGAAACTGCGTTTCACAGGCCTTTGTAAGAGATGTTCCCGGTAGGCTGTTAGAGCACTGTGCAGAGCGAGTTGTTTCTTAGCTTCCCAGAGAGCTGGAAGCAAGATGCTTTGGGGCCCGTTAATTGTATCCCCTGCTACTTTGCTGTAGTTGTTGATTATTTCTAATAGTTTTTCTGTGGATTCTTTGGGGTTTTCTATGTATAAGATCATGTCGTCTGCAAACAACGCGAGTTTTACTTCTTCGTTACCTATTTCGATTCCTTTTATTCTTTTTTCCTGCCGAATTGCTCTGGCCAGCACCTCCAGTACTATGTTGAATAGGAGTGGTGAAAGTGGGCACCCTTGTCTTGTTCCTGTCCTCAGAGGGATGGCTTTCAGCTTTTGTCCATTGAGTATGCTGTTGGCTGTGGGTCTATCATATATGGCCTTTATTATGTTGAGGTACTTTCCTTCTATACCCATTTTACTGAGGGTTTTTATCATAAATGGGTGTTGGATCTTGTCGAATGCTTTCTCTGCGTCTATTGAGATGATCATGTGGTTTTTGTTTTTCATTTTGTTGATGTAGTGTATCACGTTGATTGACTTGCGGGTGTTGAACCATCCCTGTGTCCCTGGTAGAAATCCCACTTGATCATGGTGTATAATCTTTTTGATGTATTGCTGTAATCGGTTTGCCAAAATTTTGTTGAGGATTTTTGCATCTATGTTCATCAGTGATATCGGCCTGTAGTTCTCCTTCTTTGTGTTGTCCTTGTCAGGTTGGGGGATCAGAGTGATGTTGGCTTCATAGAATGTGTTAGGGAGTTCTCCATCTTTCTCAATTTTCTGGAACAGTTTGAGGAGAATAGGTACAAAGAACTCACACTGCTTAACAACAAAAAAACAAACAACCCGATCAAAAAATGGGCAGAGGACATGAACAGACATTTCTCAAAAGAAGATATGAATATGGCCAATAGACACATGAAAAGTTCATCATCGCTCATCATCAGGGAAATGCAAATCAAAACTACACTAAGATATCACCTTACCCCCGTTAGATTGGCAAAAACATCCAAAACCAAGAACGACAAATGTTGGAGAGGTTGTGGAGAAAGAGGAACCCTCATACACTGTTGGTGGGAATGCAAACTGGTACAGCCACTATGGAAAACAGTATGGAGATTTCTCAAAAAGTTAAAAATAGAAATACCCTTTGACCCAGCCATCCCATTACTGGGTATCTATCCTAAGAACCTGATATCAGATATCTCAAGAGTCCGTTGCACCCCTATGTTCATCGCAGCATTATTTACAATAGCCAAGACGTGGAACCAGCCGACATGCCCAGAAACTGATGATTGGATAAAGAAGATGTGGTATATATACACAATGGAATACTACTCAGCCATAAAAAAAGACGACATTGGCCCATTCACAACAATGTGGATGGACCTCGAGCGCATTATGTTAAGCGAAATAAGTCAGTCAGAGAAAGACGAACTCTATATGACTCCACTCATAGGTGGAAATTAGTATATTGAGAAGGAGATCTGATCGGTGGTTACCAGGGAAAAGGGGGGGTGGGGGGAGGTCACGGAGTGGGAAGTGGTGTTCCTACAACATGACTAACAAAAATGTACAACTGAAATTTCACAAGCTTGTAATCCATCATAACATTAATAAACAAAAAAAAAAAAGATGCTTTGGGGCCCATCTGCCCCTATGGAAAGAACGCAGCACTTTCTGCCTTGCAGCTCTAGGGCAATGTAGCACACCCAGAGCAGAAGTTCTACTTCAGCCAGATCAGGCCCACAAAGAAACTTCGTTTCACAGGCCTTTGTAAGAGATGTTCCCGGTAGGCTGTTAGAGCACTGTGCAGAGCAAGTTGTTTCCTAGCTTCCCAAAGAGCCGGAAGCAAGATGCTTTGGGGCCCTTCTCACCCTTTGGAAAGAAGGCAGCACTTTGTGCCTTGCAGCTCTAGGGCAATGTAGAACACCCAAAGCAGAAGTTCTACTTCAGCCACATCAGACCTGCAAAGAAACTGCGTTTCACAGGCCTTTGTAAGAGATGTTCCCTGTAGGCTGTTAGAGAACTGTGCAGAGCGAGTTGTTTCTTTGCTTCCCAAGGAGCTGGAAGCAAGATGCTTTAGGGGCCATGTGCCCTTAAGGAAAGAAGGCAGCACTTTGTGCCTTGCAGCTCTAGGGCAATGTAGCACACCCAGAGCAGTTGTTCTACTTCTGCCAGTTCAGGGCTGCAAAGAAACTTCGTTTCACAGGCCTTTTTAAGAGATGTTCCCGGTAGGCTGTTAGAGCACTGTGCACAGCGAGTTGTTTCTCAGCTTCCAAAAGAGTTGGAAGCAAGATGCTTTGGGGCTCATCTGCCCCTTTGAAATGAAGGCAGCACTTAGTGCCTTGCAGCTCTAGGGCAATGTAGCACACCCAGAGCAGAAGTTCTACTTCAGCCAGATCAGGCCTGCAAAGAAACTGCGTTTCACAGGCCTTTGTAAGAGATGTTCCCGGTAGGCTGTTAGAGCACTGTGCAGAGCGAGTTGTTTCTTAGCTTCCCAAAGAGCTGGAAGCAAGATGCTTTGGGGCCCTTCTCACCCTTTGGAAAGAACGCAGCACTTTGTGCCTTACAGCTCTAGTGCAATGTAGCACACCCAGAGCAGAAGTTCTTCTTCAGCCAGATCAGGCCTGCAAAGAAACTGCGTTTCACAGGCCTTTGTAAGAGATGTTCCCTGTAGGCTGTTAGAGCACTGTGCAGAGCGAGTTCTTTCTTAGCTTCCCAAAGACCTGGAAGCAAGATGCTTTGGGGGCCATCTGCCGCAAAGTAAAGAAGGCAGCACTTTGTGCCTTTCAGCTCTAGGGCATTGCAGCACACCCCGAGCAGAAGTTCTACTTCAGCCAGATCAGGCCTGCAAAGAAACTGCGTTTCACAGGCCTTTGTAAGAGATGTTCCCGGTAGGCTGTTAGAGCACTGTGCAGAGCGAGTTGTTTCTTAGCTTCCCAGAGAGCTGGAAGCAAGATGCTTTGGGGCCCGTTAATTGTATCCCCTGCTACTTTGCTGTAGTTGTTGATTATTTCTAATAGTTTTTCTGTGGATTCTTTGGGGTTTTCTATGTATAAGATCATGTCGTCTGCAAACAACGCGAGTTTTACTTCTTCGTTACCTATTTGGATTCCTTTTATTTTTTTTTCCTGCCGAATTGCTCTGGCCAGCACCTCCAGTACTATGTTGAATAGGAGTGGTGAAAGTGGGCACCCTTGTCTTGTTCCTGTCCTCAGAGGGATGGCTTTCAGCTTTTGTCCATTGAGTATGATGTTGGCTGTGGGTCTATCATATATGGCCTTTATTATGTTGAGGTACTTTCCTTCTATACCCATTTTACTGAGGGTTGTTATCATAAATGGGTGTTGGATCTTGTCGAATGCTTTCTCTGCGTCTATTGAGATGATCATGTGGTTTTTGTTTTTCATTTTGTTGATGTAGTGTATCACGTTGATTGACTTGCGGGTGTTGAACCATCCCTGTGTCCCTGGTATAAATCCCACTTGATCATGGTGTATAATCTTCTTGATGTATTGCTGTAATCGGTTTGCCAAAATTTGGTTGAGGATTTTTGCATCTATGTTCATCAGTGATATCGGCCTGTAGTTCTCCTTCTTTGTGTTGTCCTTGTCAGGTTTGGGGATCAGAGTGATGTTGGCTTCATAGAATGTGTTAGGGAGTTCTCCATCTTTCTCAATTTTCTGGAACAGTTTGAGGAGAATAGGTACAAAGAACTCACACTGCTTAACAACAAAAAACAAACAACCCGATCAAAAAATGGGCAGAGGACATGAACAGACATTTCTCAAAAGAAGATATGAATATGGCCAATAGACACATGAAAAGTTCATCATCGCTCATCATCAGGGAAATGCAAATCAAAACTACACTAAGATATCACCTTACCCCCGTTAGATTGGCAAAAACATCCAAAACCAAGAACGACAAATGTTGGAGAGGTTGTGGAGAAAGAGGAACCCTCATACACTGTTGGTGGGAATGCAAACTGGTACAGCCACTATGGAAAACAGTATGGAGATTTCTCAAAAAGTTAAAAATAGAAATACCCTATGACACAGCCATCCCATTACTGGGTATCTATCCTAAGAACCTGATATCAGATATCTCAAGAGTCCGTTGCACCCCTATGTTCATCGCAGCATTATTTACAATAGCCAAGACGTGGAACCAGCCTACATGCCCAGAAACTGATGATTGGATAAAGAAGATGTGGTATATATACACAATGGAATACTACTCAGCCATAAAAAAAGAGGACATTGGCCCATTCACAACAATGTGGATGGACCTCGAGCGCATTATGTTAAGCGAAATAAGTCAGTCAGAGAAAGACGAACTCTATATGACTCCACTCATAGGTGGAAATTAGTATATTGAGAAGGAGATCTGATCGGTGGTTACCAGGGAAAAGGGGGGGTGGGGGGAGGGCACGGAGTGGGAAGTGGTGTTCCCACAACATGACTAACAAAAATGTACAACTGAAATTTCACAAGCTTGTAATCCATCATAACATTAATAAACAAAAAAAAAAAAGATGCTTTGAGGCCCATCTGCCCCTATGGAAAGAACGCAGCACTTTGTGCCTTGCAGCTCTAGGGCAATGTAGCACACCCAGAGCAGAAGTTCTACTTCAGCCAGATCAGGCCCGCAAAGAAACTTCGTTTCACAGGCCTTTGTAAGAGATGTTCCCGGTAGGCTGTTAGAGCACTGTGCAGAGCGAGTTGTTTCTCAGCTTCCAAAAGAGTTGGAAGCAAGATGCTGTGGGGCTCATCTGCCCCTTTGAGATGAATGCAGCACATTGTGCCTTGCAGCTCTAGGGCAATGTAGCACACCCAGAGCAGAAGTTCTACTTCAGCCAGATCAGGCCTGCAAAGAAACTGCGTTTCACAGGCCTTTGTAAGAGATGTTCCCGGTAGGCTGTTAGAGCACTGTGCAGAGCGAGTTGTTTCTTAGCTTCCCAAAGAGCTGGAAGCAAGATGCTTTGGGGCCCTTCTCACCCTTTGGAAAGAACGCAGCACTTTGTGCCTTACAGCTCTAGTGCAATGTAGCACACCCAGAGCAGAAGTTCTTCTTCAGCCAGATCAGGCCTGCAAAGAAACTGCGTTTCACAGGCCTTTGTAAGAGATGTTCCCTGTAGGCTGTTAGAGCACTGTGCAGAGCGAGTTCTTTCTTAGCTTCCCAAAGACCTGGAAGCAAGATGCTTTGGGGGCCATCTGCCGTAAAGTAAAGAAGGCAGCACTTTGTGCCTTTCAGCTCTAGGGCATTGCAGCACACCCCGAGCAGAAGTTCTACTTCAGCCAGATCAGGCCTGCAAAGAAACTGCGTTTCACAGGCCTTTGTAAGAGATGTTCCCGGTAGGCTGTTAGAGCACTGTGCAGAGCGAGTTGTTTCTTAGCTTCCCAGAGAGCTGGAAGCAAGATGCTTTGGGGCCCGTTAATTGTATCCCCTGCTACTTTGCTGTAGTTGTTGATTATTTCTAATAGTTTTTCTGTGGATTCTTTGGGGTTTTCTATGTATAAGATCATGTCGTCTGCAAACAACGCGAGTTTTACTTCTTCGTTACCTATTTGGATTCCTTTTATTTTTTTTTCCTGCCGAATTGCTCTGGCCAGCACCTCCAGTACTATGTTGAATAGGAGTGGTGAAAGTGGGCACCCTTGTCTTGTTCCTGTCCTCAGAGGGATGGCTTTCAGCTTTTGTCCATTGAGTATGCTGTTGGCTGTGGGTCTATCATATATGGCCTTTATTATGTTGAGGTACTTTCCTTCTATACCCATTTTACTGAGGGTTTTTATCATAAGTGGGTGTTGGATCTTGTCGAATGCTTTCTCTTCGTCTATTGAGATGATCATGTGGTTTTTGTTTTTCATTTTGTTGATGTAGTGTATCACGTTGATTGACTTGCGGGTGTTGAACCATCCCTGTGTCCCTGGTATAAATCCCACTTGATCATGGTGTATAATCTTTTTGATGTATTGCTGTAATCGGTTTGCCAAAATTTTGTTGAGGATTTTTGCATCTATGTTCATCAGTGATATCGGCCTGTAGTTCTCCTTCTTTGTGTTGTCCTTGTCAGGTTGGGGGATCAGAGTGATGTTGGCTTCATAGAATGTGTTAGGGAGTTCTCCATCTTTCTCAATTTTCTGGAACAGTTTGAGGAGAATAGGTACAAAGAACTCACACTGCTTAACAACAAAAAAACAAACAACCCGATCAAAAAATAGGCAGAGGACATGAACAGACATTTCTCAAAAGAAGATATGAATATGGCCAATAGACACATGAAAAGTTCATCATCGCTCATCATCAGGGAAATGCAAATCAAAACTACACTAAGATATCACCTTACCCCCGTTAGATTGGCAAAAACATCCAAAACCAAGAACGACAAATGTTGGAGAGGTTGTGGAGAAAGAGGAACCCTCATACACTGTTGGTGGGAATGCAAACTGGTACAGCCACTATGGAAAACAGTATGGAGATTTCTCAAAAAGTTAAAAATAGAAATACCCTTTGACCCAGCCATCCCATTACTGGGTATCTATCCTAAGAACCTGATATCAGATATCTCAAGAGTCCGTTGCACCCCTATGTTCATCGCAGCATTATTTACAATAGCCAAGACGTGGAACCAGCCGACATGCCCAGAAACTGATGATTGGATAAAGAAGATGTGGTATATATACACAATGGAATACTACTCAGCCATAAAAAAAGACGACATTGGCCCATTCACAACAATGTGGATGGACCTCGAGCGCATTATGTTAAGCGAAATAAGTCAGTCAGAGAAAGACGAACTCTATATGACTCCACTCATAGGTGGAAATTAGTATATTGAGAAGGAGATCTGATCGGTGGTTACCAGGGAAAAGGGGGGGTGGGGGGAGGGCACGGAAGGGGAAGTGGTGTTCCCACAACATGACTAACAAAAATGTACAACTGAAATTTCACAAGCTTGTAATCCATCATAACATTAATAAACAAAAAAAAAAAAAGATGCTTTGGGGCCCATCTGCCCCTATGGAAAGAACGCAGCACTTTGTGCCTTGCAGCTCTAGGGCAATGTAGCACACCCAGAGCAGAAGTTCTACTTCAGCCAGATCAGGCCCGCAAAGAAACTGCGTTTCACAGGCCTTTGTAAGAGATGTTCCCGGTAGGCTGTTAGAGCACTGTGCAGAGCGAGTTGTTTCTCAGCTTCCAAAAGAGTTGGAAGCAAGATGCTTTGGGGCTCATCTGCCCCTTTGAGATGAAGGCAGCACATTGTGCCTTGCAGCTCTAGGGCAATGTAGCACACCCAGAGCAGAAGTTCTACTTCAGCCAGATCAGGCCTGCAAAGAAACTGCGTTTCACAGGCCTTTGTAAGAGATGTTCCCGGTAGGCTGTTAGAGCACTGTGCAGAGCGAGTTGTTTCTTAGCTTCCCAGAGAGCTGGAAGCAAGATGCTTTGGGGCCCGTTAATTGTATCCCCTGCTACTTTGCTGTAGTTGTTGATTATTTCTAATAGTTTTTCTGTGGATTCTTTGGGGTTTTCTATGTATAAGATCATGTCGTCTGCAAACAACGCGAGTTTTACTTCTTCGTTACCTATTTCGATTCCTTTTATTCTTTTTTCCTGCCGAATTGCTCTGGCCAGCACCTCCAGTACTATGTTGAATAGGAGTGGTGAAAGTGGGCACCCTTGTCTTGTTCCTGTCCTCAGAGGGATGGCTTTCAGCTTTTGTCCATTGAGTATGCTGTTGGCTGTGGGTCTATCATATATGGCCTTTATTATGTTGAGGTACTTTCCTTCTATACCCATTTTACTGAGGGTTTTTATCATAAGTGGGTGTTGGATCTTGTCGAATGCTTTCTCTGCGTCTATTGAGATGATCATGTGGTTTTTGTTTTTCATTTTGTTGATGTAGTGTATCACGTTGATTGACTTGCGGGTGTTGAACCATCCCTGTGTCCCTGGTATAAATCCCACTTGATCATGGTGTATAATCTTTTTGATGTATTGCTGTAATCGGTTTGCCAAAATTTTGTTGAGGATTTTTGCATCTATGTTCATCAGTGATATCGGCCTGTAGTTCTCCTTCTTTGTGTTGTCCTTGTCAGGTTGGGGGATCAGAGTGATGTTGGCTTCATAGAATGTGTTAGGGAGTTCTCCATCTTTCTCAATTTTCTGGAACAGTTTGAGGAGAATAGGTACAAAGAACTCACACTGCTTAACAACAAAAAAACAAACAACCCGATCAAAAAATGGGCAGAGGACATGAACAGACATTTCTCAAAAGAAGATATGAATATGGCCAATAGACACATGAAAAGTTCATCATCGCTCATCATCAGGGAAATGCAAATCAAAACTACACTAAGATATCACCTTACCCCCGTTAGATTGGCAAAAACATCCAAAACCAAGAACGACAAATGTTGGAGAGGTTGTGGAGAAAGAGGAACCCTCATACACTGTTGGTGGGAATGCAAACTGGTACAGCCACTATGGAAAACAGTATGGAGATTTCTCAAAAAGTTAAAAATAGAAATACCCTTTGACCCAGCCATCCCATTACTGGGTATCTATCCTAAGAACCTGATATCAGATATCTCAAGAGTCCGTTGCACCCCTATGTTCATCGCAGCATTATTTACAATAGCCAAGACGTGGAACCAGCCGACATGCCCAGAAACTGATGATTGGATAAAGAAGATGTGGTATATATACACAATGGAATACTACTCAGCCATAAAAAAAGACGACATTGGCCCATTCACAACAATGTGGATGGACCTCGAGGGCATTATGTTAAGCGAAATAAGTCAGTCAGAGAAAGACGAACTCTATATGACTCCACTCATAGGTGGAAATTAGTATATTGAGAAGGAGATCTGATCGGTGGTTACCAGGGAAAAGGGGGGGTGGGGGGAGGGCACGGAAGGGGAAGTGGTGTTCCCACAACATGACTAACAAAAATGTACAACTGAAATTTCACAAGCTTGTAATCCATCATAACATTAATAAACAAAAAAAAAAAAAGATGCTTTGGGGCCCATCTGCCCCTATGGAAAGAACGCAGCACTTTGTGCCTTGCAGCTCTAGGGCAATGTAGCACACCCAGAGCAGAAGTTCTACTTCAGCCAGATCAGGCCCGCAAAGAAACTGCGTTTCACAGGCCTTTGTAAGAGATGTTCCCGGTAGGCTGTTAGAGCACTGTGCAGAGCGAGTTGTTTCTCAGCTTCCAAAAGAGTTGGAAGCAAGATGCTTTGGGGCTCATCTGCCCCTTTGAGATGAAGGCAGCACATTGTGCCTTGCAGCTCTAGGGCAATGCAGCACACCCCGAGCAGAAGTTCTACTTCAGCCAGATCAGGCCTGCAAAGAAACTGCGTTTCACAGGCCTTTGTAAGAGATGTTCCCGGTAGGCTGTTAGAGCACTGTGCAGAGCGAGTTGTTTCTTAGCTTCCCAGAGAGCTGGAAGCAAGATGCTTTGGGGCCCGTTAATTGTATCCCCTGCTACTTTGCTGTAGTTGTTGATTATTTCTAATAGTTTTTCTGTGGATTCTTTGGGGTTTTCTATGTATAAGATCATGTCGTCTGCAAACAACGCGAGTTTTACTTCTTCGTTACCTATTTCGATTCCTTTTATTCTTTTTTCCTGCCGAATTGCTCTGGCCAGCACCTCCAGTACTATGTTGAATAGGAGTGGTGAAAGTGGGCACCCTTGTCTTGTTCCTGTCCTCAGAGGGATGGCTTTCAGCTTTTGTCCATTGAGTATGCTGTTGGCTGTGGGTCTATCATATATGGCCTTTATTATGTTGAGGTACTTTCCTTCTATACCCATTTTACTGAGGGTTTTTATCATAAATGGGTGTTGGATCTTGTCGAATGCTTTCTCTGCGTCTATTGAGATGATCATGTGGTTTTTGTTTTTCATTTTGTTGATGTAGTGTATCACGTTGATTGACTTGCGGGTGTTGAACCATCCCTGTGTCCCTGGTATAAATCCCACTTGATCATGGTGTATAATCTTTTTGATGTATTGCTGTAATCAGTTTGCCAAAATTTTGTTGAGGATTTTTGCATCTATGTTCATCAGTGATATCGGCCTGTAGTTCTCCTTCTTTGTGTTGTCCTTGTCAGGTTGGGGGATCAGAGTGATGTTGGCTTCATAGAATGTGTTAGGGAGTTCTCCATCTTTCTCAATTTTCTGGAACAGTTTGAGGAGAATAGGTACAAAGAACTCACACTGCTTAACAACAAAAAAACAAACAACCCGATCAAAAAATGGGCAGAGGACATGAACAGACATTTCTCAAAAGAAGATATGAATATGGCCAATAGACACATGAAAACATGTTCATCATCGCTAATCATCAGGGAAATGCAAATCAAAACTACACTAAGATATCACCTTACCCCCGTTAGATTGGCAAAAACATCCAAAACCAAGAAAGACGAATGTTGGAGAGGTTGTGGAGAAAGAGGAACCCTCATACACTGTTGGTGGGAATGCAAACTGGTACAGCCACTATGGAAAACAGTATGGAGATTTCTCAAAAAGTTAAAAATAGAAATACCCTACGACCCAGCCATCCCATTACTGGGTATCTATCCTAAGAACCTGATATCAGATATCTCAAGAGTCCGTTGCACCCCTATGTTCATCGCAGCATTATTTACAATAGCCAAGACGTGGAACCAGCCTACATGCCCAGAAACTGATGATTGGATAAAGAAGATGTGGTATATATACACAATGGAATACTACTCAGCCATAAAAAAAGACGACATTGGCCCATTCACAACAATGTGGATGGACCTCGAGGGCATTATGTTAAGCGAAATAAGTCAGTCAGAGAAAGACAGACTCTATATGACTCCACTCATAGGTGGAAATTAGTATACTGAGAAGGAGATCTGATCGGTGGTTACCAGGGAAAAGGGGGGGTGGGGGGAGGGCACGGAGGGGGAAGTGGTGTTCCCACAACATGACTAACAAAAATGTACAACTGAAATTTCACAAGCTTGTAATCCATCATAACATTAATAAACAAACAAACAAAAAAAAGATGCTTTGGGGCCCATCTGCCTCTATGGAAAGAACGCAGCACTTTGTGCCTTGCAGCTCTAGGGCAATGTAGCACACCCAGAGCAGAAGTTCTACTTCAGCCAGATCAGGCCCGCAAAGAAACTCCGTTTCACAGGCCTTTGTAAGAGATGTTCCCGGTAGGCTGTTAGAGCACTGTGCAGAGCGAGTTGTTTCTTAGCTTCCCAACGAGCTGGAAGCAAGATGATTTAGGGGCCATCTGCCCTTAAGGAAAGAAGGCAGCACTTTGTGCCTTGCAGCTCTAGGGCAATGTAGCACACCCAGAGCAGAAGTTCTACTTCAGCCAGATCAGGCCTGCAAAGAAACTGCGTTTCACAGGCCTTTGTAAGAGATGTTCCCGGTAGGCTGTTAGAGCACTGTGCAGAGCGAGTTGTTTCTTAGCTTCCCAAAGAGCTGGAAGCAAGATGCTTTGGGGCCCTTCTCACCCTTTGGAAAGAAGGCAGCACTTTGTGCCTTACAGCTCTAGGGCAATGTAGCACACCCAGAGCAGAAGTTCTACTTCAGCCAGATCAGGCCTGCAAAGAAACTGCTTTTCACAGGCCTTTGCAAGAGATGTTCCCTGTAGGCTGTAAGAGCACTGTGCAGAGCGACTAGTTTCTTAGCTTCCCAGAGAGCTGGAAGTAAGATGCTTTGGGGCCCATCTGCCCCTATGGAAAGAACGCAGCACTTTGTGCCTTGCAGCTCTAGGGCAATGCAGCACACCCCGAGCAGAAGTTCTACTTCAGCCAGATCAGGCCTGCAAAGAAACTGCGTTTCACAGGCCTTTGTAAGAGATGTTCCCGGTAGGCTGTTAGAGCACTGTGCAGAGCGAGTTGTTTCTTAGCTTCCCAGAGAGCTGGAAGCAAGATGCTTTGGGGCCCGTTAATTGTATCCCCTGCTACTTTGCTGTAGTTGTTGATTATTTCTAATAGTTTTTCTGTGGATTCTTTGGGGTTTTCTATGTATAAGATCATGTCGTCTGCAAACAACGCGAGTTTTACTTCTTCGTTACCTATTTGGATTCCTTTTATTCTTTTTTCCTGCCGAATTGCTCTGGCCAGCACCTCCAGTACTATGTTGAATAGGAGTGGTGAAAGTGGGCACCCTTGTCTTGTTCCTGTCCTCAGAGGGATGGCTTTCAGCTTTTGTCCATTGAGTATGCTGTTGGCTGTGGGTCTATCATATATGGCCTTTATTATGTTGAGGTACTTTCCTTCTATACCCATTTTACTGAGGGTTTTTATCATAAATGGGTGTTGGATCTTGTCGAATGCTTTCTCTGCGTCTATTGAGATGATCATGTGGTTTTTGTTTTTCATTTTGTTGATGTAGTGTATCACGTTGATTGACTTGCGGGTGTTGAACCATCCCTGTGTCCCTGGTATAAATCCCACTTGATCATGGTGTATAATCTTTTTGATGTATTGCTGTAATCGGTTTGCCAAAATTTTGTTGAGGATTTTTGCATCTATGTTCATCAGTGATATCGGCCTGTAGTTCTCCTTCTTTGTGTTGTCCTTGTCAGGTTGGGGGATCAGAGTGATGTTGGCTTCATAGAATGTGTTAGGGAGTTCTCCATCTTTCTCAATTTTCTGGAACAGTTTGAGGAGAATAGGTACAAAGAACTCACACTGCTTAACAACAAAAAAACAAACAACCCGATCAAAAAATGGGCAGAGGACATGAACAGACATTTCTCAAAAGAAGATATGAATATGGCCAATAGACACATGAAAAGATGTTCATCATCGCTAATCATCAGGGAAATGCAAATCAAAACTACACTAAGATATCACCTTACCCCCGTTAGATTGGCAAAAACATCCAAAACCAAGAAAGACGAATGTTGGAGAGGTTGTGGAGAAAGAGGAACCCTCATACACTGTTGGTGGGAATGCAAACTGGTACAGCCACTATGGAAAACAGTATGGAGATTTCTCAAAAAGTAAAAAATAGAAATACCCTATGACCCAGCCATCCCATTACTGGGTATCTATCCTAAGAACCTGATATCAGATATCTCAAGAGTCCGTTGCACCCCTATGTTCATCGCAGCATTATTTACAATAGCCAAGACGTGGAACCAGCCTACATGCCCAGAAACTGATGATTGGATAAAGAAGATGTGGTATATATACACAATGGAATACTACTCAGCCATAAAAAAAGACGACATTGGCCCATTCAAAACAATGTGGATGGACCTCGAGGGCATTATGTTAAGCGAAATAAGTCAGTCAGAGAAAGACAGACTCTATATGACTCCACTCATAGGTGGAAATTAGTATACTGAGAAGGAGATCTGATCGGTGGTTACCAGGGAAAAGGGGGGGTGGGGGGAGGGCACGGAGGGGGAAGTGGTGTTCCCACAACATGACTAACAAAAATGTACAACTGAAATTTCACAAGCTTGTAATCCATCATAACATTAATAAACAAACAAACAAAAAAAAGATGCTTTGGGGCCCATCTGCCTCTATGGAAAGAACGCAGCACTTTGTGCCTTGCAGCTCTAGGGCAATGTAGCACACCCAGAGCAGAAGTTCTACTTCAGCCAGATCAGGCCCGCAAAGAAACTCCGTTTCACAGGCCTTTGTAAGAGATGTTCCCGGTAGGCTGTTAGAGCACTGTGCAGAGCGAGTTGTTTCTTAGCTTCCCAACGAGCTGGAAGCAAGATGCTTTAGGGGCCATCTGCCCTTAAGGAAAGAAGGCAGCACTTTGTGCCTTGCAGCTCTAGGGCAATGTAGCACACCCAGAGCAGAAGTTCTACTTCAGCCAGATCAGGCCTGCAAAG
Organism: Equus asinus; assembly: GCF_041296235.1. NCBI lineage: Eukaryota > Metazoa > Chordata > Mammalia > Perissodactyla > Equidae > Equus > Equus asinus. The sequence continues at coordinate 78,101,840 of NC_091790.1, read as the reverse complement.
AAACTTCGTTTCACAGGCCTTTGTAAGAGATGTTACCGGTAGGCTGTTAGAGCACTGTGCAGAGCGACTTGTTTCTTAGCTTCCCAAAGAGCTGGAAGCAAGATGCTTTGGGGCCCTCTCACCCTTTGGAAAGAAGGCAGCACTTTGTGCCTTGCAGCTCTAGGGCAATGTAGCACACCCAGAGCCGAAGTTCTACTTCAGCTAGATCAGACCTGCAAAGAAACTTCGTTTCACAGGCCTTTGTAAGAGATGTTCCCGGTAGGCTGTAACAGCACTGTGCAGAGCGACTAGTTTTTTAGCTTCCCAGAGAGCTGGAAGCAAGATGCTTTGGGGCCCATCTGCCCGTATGGAAAGAACGCAGCACTTTGTGCCTTGCAGCTCTAGGGCAATGCAGCACACCCCGAGCAGAAGTTCTACTTCAGCCAGATCAGGCCTGCAAAGAAACTGCGTTTCACAGGCCTTTGTAAGAGATGTTCCCGGTAGGCTGTTAGAGCACTGTGCAGAGCGAGTTGTTTCTTAGCTTCCCAGAGAGCTGGAAGCAAGATGCTTTGGGGCCCGTTAATTGTATCCCCTGCTACTTTGCTGTAGTTGTTGATTATTTCTAATAGTTTTTCTGTGGATTCTTTGGGGTTTTCTATGTATAAGATCATGTCGTCTGCAAACAACGCGAGTTTTACTTCTTCGTTACCTATTTGGATTCCTTTTATTCTTTTTTCCTGCCGAATTGCTCTGGCCAGCACCTCCAGTACTATGTTGAATAGGAGTGGTGAAAGTGGGCACCCTTGTCTTGTTCCTGTCCTCAGAGGGATGGCTTTCAGCTTTTGTCCATTGAGTATGCTGTTGGCTGTGGGTCTATCATATATGGCCTTTATTATGTTGAGGTACTTTCCTTCTATACCCATTTTACTGAGGGTTTTTATCATAAATGGGTGTTGGATCTTGTCGAATGCTTTCTCTGCGTCTATTGAGATGATCATGTGGTTTTTGTTTTTCATTTTGTTGATGTAGTGTATCACGTTGATTGACTTGCGGGTGTTGAACCATCCCTGTGTCCCTGGTAGAAATCCCACTTGATCATGGTGTATAATCTTTTTGATGTATTGCTGTAATCGGTTTGCCAAAATTTTGTTGAGGATTTTTGCATCTATGTTCATCAGTGATATCGGCCTGTAGTTCTCCTTCTTTGTGTTGTCCTTGTCAGGTTGGGGGATCAGAGTGATGTTGGCTTCATAGAATGTGTTAGGGAGTTCTCCATCTTTCTCAATTTTCTGGAACAGTTTGAGGAGAATAGGTACAAAGAACTCACACTGCTTAACAACAAAAAAACAAACAACCCGATCAAAAAATGGGCAGAGGACATGAACAGACATTTCTCAAAAGAAGATATGAATATGGCCAATAGACACATGAAAAGTTCATCATCGCTCATCATCAGGGAAATGCAAATCAAAACTACACTAAGATATCACCTTACCCCCGTTAGATTGGCAAAAACATCCAAAACCAAGAACGACAAATGTTGGAGAGGTTGTGGAGAAAGAGGAACCCTCATACACTGTTGGTGGGAATGCAAACTGGTACAGCCACTATGGAAAACAGTATGGAGATTTCTCAAAAAGTTAAAAATAGAAATACCCTTTGACCCAGCCATCCCATTACTGGGTATCTATCCTAAGAACCTGATATCAGATATCTCAAGAGTCCGTTGCACCCCTATGTTCATCGCAGCATTATTTACAATAGCCAAGACGTGGAACCAGCCGACATGCCCAGAAACTGATGATTGGATAAAGAAGATGTGGTATATATACACAATGGAATACTACTCAGCCATAAAAAAAGACGACATTGGCCCATTCACAACAATGTGGATGGACCTCGAGGGCATTATGTTAAGCGAAATAAGTCAGTCAGAGAAAGACGAACTCTATATGACTCCACTCATAGGTGGAAATTAGTATATTGAGAAGGAGATCTGATCGGTGGTTACCAGGGAAAAGGGGGGGTGGGGGGAGGGCACGGAAGGGGAAGTGGTGTTCCCACAACATGACTAACAAAAATGTACAACTGAAATTTCACAAGCTTGTAATCCATCATAACATTAATAAACAAAAAAAAAAAAAGATGCTTTGGGGCCCATCTGCCCCTATGGAAAGAACGCAGCACTTTGTGCCTTGCAGCTCTAGGGCAATGTAGCACACCCAGAGCAGAAGTTCTACTTCAGCCAGATCAGGCCCGCAAAGAAACTGCGTTTCACAGGCCTTTGTAAGAGATGTTCCCGGTAGGCTGTTAGAGCACTGTGCAGAGCGAGTTGTTCCTCAGCTTCCAAAAGAGTTGGAATCAAGATGCTTTGGGGCTCATCTGCCCCTTTGAGATGAAGGCAGCACATTGTGCCTTGCAGCTCTAGGGCAATGCAGCACACCCCGAGCAGAAGTTCTACTTCAGCCAGATCAGGCCTGCAAAGAAACTGCGTTTCACAGGCCTTTGTAAGAGATGTTCCCGGTAGGCTGTTAGAGCACTGTGCAGAGCGAGTTGTTTCTTAGCTTCCCAGAGAGCTGGAAGCAAGATGCTTTGGGGCCCGTTAATTGTATCCCCTGCTACTTTGCTGTAGTTGTTGATTATTTCTAATAGTTTTTCTGTGGATTCTTTGGGGTTTTCTATGTATAAGATCATGTCGTCTGCAAACAACGCGAGTTTTACTTCTTCGTTACCTATTTCGATTCCTTTTATTCTTTTTTCCTGCCGAATTGCTCTGGCCAGCACCTCCAGTACTATGTTGAATAGGAGTGGTGAAAGTGGGCACCCTTGTCTTGTTCCTGTCCTCAGAGGGATGGCTTTCAGCTTTTGTCCATTGAGTATGCTGTTGGCTGTGGGTCTATCATATATGGCCTTTATTATGTTGAGGTACTTTCCTTCTATACCCATTTTACTGAGGGTTTTTATCATAAATGGGTGTTGGATCTTGTCGAATGCTTTCTCTGCGTCTATTGAGATGATCATGTGGTTTTTGTTTTTCATTTTGTTGATGTAGTGTATCACGTTGATTGACTTGCGGGTGTTGAACCATCCCTGTGTCCCTGGTAGAAATCCCACTTGATCATGGTGTATAATCTTTTTGATGTATTGCTGTAATCGGTTTGCCAAAATTTTGTTGAGGATTTTTGCATCTATGTTCATCAGTGATATCGGCCTGTAGTTCTCCTTCTTTGTGTTGTCCTTGTCAGGTTGGGGGATCAGAGTGATGTTGGCTTCATAGAATGTGTTAGGGAGTTCTCCATCTTTCTCAATTTTCTGGAACAGTTTGAGGAGAATAGGTACAAAGAACTCACACTGCTTAACAACAAAAAAACAAACAACCCGATCAAAAAATGGGCAGAGGACATGAACAGACATTTCTCAAAAGAAGATATGAATATGGCCAATAGACACATGAAAAGATGTTCATCATCGCTAATCATCAGGGAAATGCAAATCAAAACTACACTAAGATATCACCTTACCCCCGTTAGATTGGCAAAAACATCCAAAACCAAGAAAGACGAATGTTGGAGAGGTTGTGGAGAAAGAGGAACCCTCATACACTGTTGGTGGGAATGCAAACTGGTACAGCCACTATGGAAAACAGTATGGAGATTTCTCAAAAAGTTAAAAATAGAAATACCCTACGACCCAGCCATCCCATTACTGGGTATCTATCCTAAGAACCTGATATCAGATATCTCAAGAGTCCGTTGCACCCCTATGTTCATCGCAGCATTATTTACAATAGCCAAGACGTGGAACCAGCCTACATGCCCAGAAACTGATGATTGGATAAAGAAGATGTGGTATATATACACAATGGAATACTACTCAGCCATAAAAAAAGACGACATTGGCCCATTCACAACAATGTGGATGGACCTCGAGGGCATTATGTTAAGCGAAATAAGTCAGTCAGAGAAAGACAGACTCTATATGACTCCACTCATAGGTGGAAATTAGTATACTGAGAAGGAGATCTGATCGGTGGTTACCAGGGAAAAGGGGGGGTGGGGGGAGGGCACGGAGGGGGAAGTGGTGTTCCCACAACATGACTAACAAAAATGTACAACTGAAATTTCACAAGCTTGTAATCCATCATAACATTAATAAACAAACAAACAAAAAAAAGATGCTTTGGGGCCCATCTGCCTCTATGGAAAGAACGCAGCACTTTGTGCCTTGCAGCTCTAGGGCAATGTAGCACACCCAGAGCAGAAGTTCTACTTCAGCCAGATCAGGCCCGCAAAGAAACTCCGTTTCACAGGCCTTTGTAAGAGATGTTCCCGGTAGGCTGTTAGAGCACTGTGCAGAGCGAGTTGTTTCTTAGCTTCCCAACGAGCTGGAAGCAAGATGCTTTAGGGGCCATCTGCCCTTAAGGAAAGAAGGCAGCACTTTGTGCCTTGCAGCTCTAGGGCAATGTAGCACACCCAGAGCAGAAGTTCTACTTCAGCCAGATCAGGCCTGCAAAGAAAGTTCGTTTCACAGGCCTTTGTAAGAGATGTTCCCGGTAGGCTGTTAGAGCACTGTGCAGAGCGAGTTGTTTCTTAGCTTCCCAAAGAGCTGGAAGCAAGATGCTTTGGGGCCCTTCTCACCCTTTGGAAAGAAGGCAGCACTTTGTGCCTTACAGCTCTAGGGCAATGTAGCACACCCAGAGCAGAAGTTCTACTTCAGCCAGATCAGGCCTGCAAAGAAACTGCTTTTCACAGGCCTTTGCAAGAGATGTTCCCTGTAGGCTGTAAGAGCACTGTGCAGAGCGACTAGTTTCTTAGCTTCCCAGAGAGCTGGAAGTAAGATGCTTTGGGGCCCATCTGCCCCTATGGAAAGAACGCAGCACTTTGTGCCTTGCAGCTCTAGGGCAATGCAGCACACCCCGAGCAGAAGTTCTACTTCAGCCAGATCAGGCCTGCAAAGAAACTGCGTTTCACAGGCCTTTGTAAGAGATGTTCCCGGTAGGCTGTTAGAGCACTGTGCAGAGCGAGTTGTTTCTTAGCTTCCCAGAGAGCTGGAAGCAAGATGCTTTGGGGCCCGTTAATTGTATCCCCTGCTACTTTGCTGTAGTTGTTGATTATTTCTAATAGTTTTTCTGTGGATTCTTTGGGGTTTTCTATGTATAAGATCATGTCGTCTGCAAACAACGCGAGTTTTACTTCTTCGTTACCTATTTCGATTCCTTTTATTCTTTTTTCCTGCCGAATTGCTCTGGCCAGCACCTCCAGTACTATGTTGAATAGGAGTGGTGAAAGTGGGCACCCTTGTCTTGTTCCTGTCCTCAGAGGGATGGCTTTCAGCTTTTGTCCATTGAGTATGCTGTTGGCTGTGGGTCTATCATATATGGCCTTTATTATGTTGAGGTACTTTCCTTCTATACCCATTTTACTGAGGGTTTTTATCATAAATGGGTGTTGGATCTTGTCGAATGCTTTCTCTGCGTCTATTGAGATGATCATGTGGTTTTTGTTTTTCATTTTGTTGATGTAGTGTATCACGTTGATTGACTTGCGGGTGTTGAACCATCCCTGTGTCCCTGGTAGAAATCCCACTTGATCATGGTGTATAATCTTTTTGATGTATTGCTGTAATCGGTTTGCCAAAATTTTGTTGAGGATTTTTGCATCTATGTTCATCAGTGATATCGGCCTGTAGTTCTCCTTCTTTGTGTTGTCCTTGTCAGGTTGGGGGATCAGAGTGATGTTGGCTTCATAGAATGTGTTAGGGAGTTCTCCATCTTTCTCAATTTTCTGGAACAGTTTGAGGAGAATAGGTACAAAGAACTCACACTGCTTAACAACAAAAAAACAAACAACCCGATCAAAAAATGGGCAGAGGACATGAACAGACATTTCTCAAAAGAAGATATGAATATGGCCAATAGACACATGAAAAGATGTTCATCATCGCTAATCATCAGGGAAATGCAAATCAAAACTACACTAAGATATCACCTTACCCCCGTTAGATTGGCAAAAACATCCAAAACCAAGAAAGACGAATGTTGGAGAGGTTGTGGAGAAAGAGGAACCCTCATACACTGTTGGTGGGAATGCAAACTGGTACAGCCACTATGGAAAACAGTATGGAGATTTCTCAAAAAGTTAAAAATAGAAATACCCTACGACCCAGCCATCCCATTACTGGGTATCTATCCTAAGAACCTGATATCAGATATCTCAAGAGTCCGTTGCACCCCTATGTTCATCGCAGCATTATTTACAATAGCCAAGACGTGGAACCAGCCTACATGCCCAGAAACTGATGATTGGATAAAGAAGATGTGGTATATATACACAATGGAATACTACTCAGCCATAAAAAAAGACGACATTGGCCCATTCACAACAATGTGGATGGACCTCGAGGGCATTATGTTAAGCGAAATAAGTCAGTCAGAGAAAGACAGACTCTATATGACTCCACTCATAGGTGGAAATTAGTATACTGAGAAGGAGATCTGATCGGTGGTTACCAGGGAAAAGGGGGGGTGGGGGGAGGGCACGGAGGGGGAAGTGGTGTTCCCACAACATGACTAACAAAAATGTACAACTGAAATTTCACAAGCTTGTAATCCATCATAACATTAATAAACAAACAAACAAAAAAAAGATGCTTTGGGGCCCATCTGCCTCTATGGAAAGAACGCAGCACTTTGTGCCTTGCAGCTCTAGGGCAATGTAGCACACCCAGAGCAGAAGTTCTACTTCAGCCAGATCAGGCCCGCAAAGAAACTCCGTTTCACAGGCCTTTGTAAGAGATGTTCCCGGTAGGCTGTTAGAGCACTGTGCAGAGCGAGTTGTTTCTTAGCTTCCCAACGAGCTGGAAGCAAGATGCTTTAGGGGCCATCTGCCCTTAAGGAAAGAAGGCAGCACTTTGTGCCTTGCAGCTCTAGGGCAATGTAGCACACCCAGAGCAGAAGTTCTACTTCAGCCAGATCAGGCCTGCAAAGAAAGTTCGTTTCACAGGCCTTTGTAAGAGATGTTCCCGGTAGGCTGTTAGAGCACTGTGCAGAGCGAGTTGTTTCTTAGCTTCCCAAAGAGCTGGAAGCAAGATGCTTTGGGGCCCTTCTCACCCTTTGGAAAGAAGGCAGCACTTTGTGCCTTACAGCTCTAGGGCAATGTAGCACACCCAGAGCAGAAGTTCTACTTCAGCCAGATCAGGCCTGCAAAGAAACTGCTTTTCACAGGCCTTTGCAAGAGATGTTCCCTGTAGGCTGTAAGAGCACTGTGCAGAGCGACTAGTTTCTTAGCTTCCCAGAGAGCTGGAAGTAAGATGCTTTGGGGCCCATCTGCCCCTATGGAAAGAACGCAGCACTTTGTGCCTTGCAGCTCTAGGGCAATGCAGCACACCCCGAGCAGAAGTTCTACTTCAGCCAGATCAGGCCTGCAAAGAAACTGCGTTTCACAGGCCTTTGTAAGAGATGTTCCCGGTAGGCTGTTAGAGCACTGTGCAGAGCGAGTTGTTTCTTAGCTTCCCAGAGAGCTGGAAGCAAGATGCTTTGGGGCCCGTTAATTGTATCCCCTGCTACTTTGCTGTAGTTGTTGATTATTTCTAATAGTTTTTCTGTGGATTCTTTGGGGTTTTCTATGTATAAGATCATGTCGTCTGCAAACAACGCGAGTTTTACTTCTTCGTTACCTATTTCGATTCCTTTTATTCTTTTTTCCTGCCGAATTGCTCTGGCCAGCACCTCCAGTACTATGTTGAATAGGAGTGGTGAAAGTGGGCACCCTTGTCTTGTTCCTGTCCTCAGAGGGATGGCTTTCAGCTTTTGTCCATTGAGTATGCTGTTGGCTGTGGGTCTATCATATATGGCCTTTATTATGTTGAGGTACTTTCCTTCTATACCCATTTTACTGAGGGTTTTTATCATAAATGGGTGTTGGATCTTGTCGAATGCTTTCTCTGCGTCTATTGAGATGATCATGTGGTTTTTGTTTTTCATTTTGTTGATGTAGTGTATCACGTTGATTGACTTGCGGGTGTTGAACCATCCCTGTGTCCCTGGTATAAATCCCACTTGATCATGGTGTATAATCTTTTTGATGTATTGCTGTAATCGGTTTGCCAAAATTTTGTTGAGGATTTTTGCATCTATGTTCATCAGTGATATCGGCCTGTAGTTCTCCTTCTTTGTGTTGTCCTTGTCAGGTTGGGGGATCAGAGTGATGTTGGCTTCATAGAATGTGTTAGGGAGTTCTCCATCTTTCTCAATTTTCTGGAACAGTTTGAGGAGAATAGGTACAAAGAACTCACACTGCTTAACAACAAAAAAACAAACAACCCGATCAAAAAATGGGCAGAGGACATGAACAGACATTTCTCAAAAGAAGATATGAATATGGCCAATAGACACATGAAAAGATGTTCATCATCGCTAATCATCAGGGAAATGCAAATCAAAACTACACTAAGATATCACCTTACCCCCGTTAGATTGGCAAAAACATCCAAAACCAAGAAAGACGAATGTTGGAGAGGTTGTGGAGAAAGAGGAACCCTCATACACTGTTGGTGGGAATGCAAACTGGTACAGCCACTATGGAAAACAGTATGGAGATTTCTCAAAAAGTTAAAAATAGAAATACCCTACGACCCAGCCATCCCATTACTGGGTATCTATCCTAAGAACCTGATATCAGATATCTCAAGAGTCCGTTGCACCCCTATGTTCATCGCAGCATTATTTACAATAGCCAAGACGTGGAACCAGCCTACATGCCCAGAAACTGATGATTGGATAAAGAAGATGTGGTATATATACACAATGGAATACTACTCAGCCATAAAAAAAGACGACATTGGCCCATTCACAACAATGTGGATGGACCTCGAGGGCATTATGTTAAGCGAAATAAGTCAGTCAGAGAAAGACAGACTCTATATGACTCCACTCATAGGTGGAAATTAGTATACTGAGAAGGAGATCTGATCGGTGGTTACCAGGGAAAAGGGGGGGTGGGGGGAGGGCACGGAGGGGGAAGTGGTGTTCCCACAACATGACTAACAAAAATGTACAACTGAAATTTCACAAGCTTGTAATCCATCATAACATTAATAAACAAACAAACAAAAAAAAGATGCTTTGGGGCCCATCTGCCTCTATGGAAAGAACGCAGCACTTTGTGCCTTGCAGCTCTAGGGCAATGTAGCACACCCAGAGCAGAAGTTCTACTTCAGCCAGATCAGGCCCGCAAAGAAACTCCGTTTCACAGGCCTTTGTAAGAGATGTTCCCGGTAGGCTGTTAGAGCACTGTGCAGAGCGAGTTGTTTCTTAGCTTCCCAACGAGCTGGAAGCAAGATGCTTTAGGGGCCATCTGCCCTTAAGGAAAGAAGGCAGCACTTTGTGCCTTGCAGCTCTAGGGCAATGTAGCACACCAGAGCAGAAGTTCTACTTCAGCCAGATCAGGCCTGCAAAGAAACTTCGTTTCACAGGCCTTTGTAAGAGATGTTCCCGGTAGGCTGTTAGAGCACTGTGCAGAGCGACTTGTTTCTTAGCTTCCCAAAGAGCTGGAAGCAAGATGCTTTGGGGCCCTTCTCACCCTTTGGAAAGAAGGCAGCACTTTGTGCCTTACAGCTCTAGGGCAATGTAGCACACCCAGAGCAGAAGTTCTACTTCAGCCAGATCAGGCCTGCAAAGAAACTGCTTTTCACAGGCCTTTGCAAGAGATGTTCCCTGTAGGCTGTAAGAGCACTGTGCAGAGCGACTAGTTTCTTAGCTTCGCAGAGAGCTGGAAGTAAGATGCTTTGGGGCCCATCTGCCCCTATGGAAAGAACGCAGCACTTTGTGCCTTGCAGCTCTAGGGCAATGCAGCACACCCCGAGCAGAAGTTCTACTTCAGCCAGATCAGGCCTGCAAAGAAACTGCGTTTCACAGGCCTTTGTAAGAGATGTTCCCGGTATGCTGTTAGAGCACTGTGCAGAGCGAGTTGTTTCTTAGCTTCCCAGAGAGCTGGAAGCAAGATGCTTTGGGGCCCGTTAATTGTATCCCCTGCTACTTTGCTGTAGTTGTTGATTATTTCTAATAGTTTTTCTGTGGATTCTTTGGGGTTTTCTATGTATAAGATCATGTCGTCTGCAAACAACGCGAGTTTTACTTCTTCGTTACCTATTTCGATTCCTTTTATTCTTTTTTCCTGCCGAATTGCTCTGGCCAGCACCTCCAGTACTATGTTGAATAGGAGTGGTGAAAGTGGGCACCCTTGTCTTGTTCCTGTCCTCAGAGGGATGGCTTTCAGCTTTTGTCCATTGAGTATGCTGTTGGCTGTGGGTCTATCATATATGGCCTTTATTATGTTGAGGTACTTTCCTTCTATACCCATTTTACTGAGGGTTTTTATCATAAATGGGTGTTGGATCTTGTCGAATGCTTTCTCTGCGTCTATTGAGATGATCATGTGGTTTTTGTTTTTCATTTTGTTGATGTAGTGTATCACGTTGATTGACTTGCGGGTGTTGAACCATCCCTGTGTCCCTGGTATAAATCCCACTTGATCATGGTGTATAATCTTTTTGATGTATTGCTGTAATCGGTTTGCCAAAATTTTGTTGAGGATTTTTGCATCTATGTTCATCAGTGATATCGGCCTGTAGTTCTCCTTCTTTGTGTTGTCCTTGTCAGGTTGGGGGATCAGAGTGATGTTGGCTTCATAGAATGTGTTAGGGAGTTCTCCATCTTTCTCAATTTTCTGGAACAGTTTGAGGAGAATAGGTACAAAGAACTCACACTGCTTAACAACAAAAAAACAAACAACCCGATCAAAAAATGGGCAGAGGACATGAACAGACATTTCTCAAAAGAAGATATGAATATGGCCAATAGACACATGAAAAGATGTTCATCATCGCTAATCATCAGGGAAATGCAAATCAAAACTACACTAAGATATCACCTTACCCCCGTTAGATTGGCAAAAACATCCAAAACCAAGAAAGACGAATGTTGGAGAGGTTGTGGAGAAAGAGGAACCCTCATACACTGTTGGTGGGAATGCAAACTGGTACAGCCACTATGGAAAACAGTATGGAGATTTCTCAAAAAGTAAAAAATAGAAATACCCTATGACCCAGCCATCCCATTACTGGGTATCTATCCTAAGAACCTGATATCAGATATCTCAAGAGTCCGTTGCACCCCTATGTTCATCGCAGCATTATTTACAATAGCCAAGACGTGGAACCAGCCTACATGCCCAGAAACTGATGATTGGATAAAGAAGATGTGGTATATATACACAATGGAATACTACTCAGCCATAAAAAAAGACGACATTGGCCCATTCAAAACAATGTGGATGGACCTCGAGGGCATTATGTTAAGCGAAATAAGTCAGTCAGAGAAAGACAGACTCTATATGACTCCACTCATAGGTGGAAATTAGTATACTGAGAAGGAGATCTGATCGGTGGTTACCAGGGAAAAGGGGGGGTGGGGGGAGGGCACGGAGGGGGAAGTGGTGTTCCCACAACATGACTAACAAAAATGTACAACTGAAATTTCACAAGCTTGTAATCCATCATAACATTAATAAACAAACAAACAAAAAAAAGATGCTTTGGGGCCCATCTGCCTCTATGGAAAGAACGCAGCACTTTGTGCCTTGCAGCTCTAGGGCAATGTAGCACACCCAGAGCAGAAGTTCTACTTCAGCCAGATCAGGCCCGCAAAGAAACTCCGTTTCACAGGCCTTTGTAAGAGATGTTCCCGGTAGGCTGTTAGAGCACTGTGCAGAGCGAGTTGTTTCTTAGCTTCCCAACGAGCTGGAAGCAAGATGCTTTAGGGGCCATCTGCCCTTAAGGAAAGAAGGCAGCACTTTGTGCCTTGCAGCTCTAGGGCAATGTAGCACACCCAGAGCAGAAGTTCTACTTCAGCCAGATCAGGCCTGCAAAGAAACTTCGTTTCACAGGCCTTTGTAAGAGATGTTACCGGTAGGCTGTTAGAGCACTGTGCAGAGCGACTTGTTTCTTAGCTTCCCAAAGAGCTGGAAGCAAGATGCTTTGGGGCCCTCTCACCCTTTGGAAAGAAGGCAGCACTTTGTGCCTTGCAGCTCTAGGGCAATGTAGCACACCCAGAGCCGAAGTTCTACTTCAGCTAGATCAGACCTGCAAAGAAACTTCGTTTCACAGGCCTTTGTAAGAGATGTTCCCGGTAGGCTGTAACAGCACTGTGCAGAGCGACTAGTTTTTTAGCTTCCCAGAGAGCTGGAAGCAAGATGCTTTGGGGCCCATCTGCCCGTATGGAAAGAACGCAGCACTTTGTGCCTTGCAGCTCTAGGGCAATGCAGCACACCCCGAGCAGAAGTTCTACTTCAGCCAGATCAGGCCTGCAAAGAAACTGCGTTTCACAGGCCTTTGTAAGAGATGTTCCCGGTAGGCTGTTAGAGCACTGTGCAGAGCGAGTTGTTTCTTAGCTTCCCAGAGAGCTGGAAGCAAGATGCTTTGGGGCCCGTTAATTGTATCCCCTGCTACTTTGCTGTAGTTGTTGATTATTTCTAATAGTTTTTCTGTGGATTCTTTGGGGTTTTCTATGTATAAGATCATGTCGTCTGCAAACAACGCGAGTTTTACTTCTTCGTTACCTATTTCGATTCCTTTTATTCTTTTTTCCTGCCGAATTGCTCTGGCCAGCACCTCCAGTACTATGTTGAATAGGAGTGGTGAAAGTGGGCACCCTTGTCTTGTTCCTGTCCTCAGAGGGATGGCTTTCAGCTTTTGTCCATTGAGTATGCTGTTGGCTGTGGGTCTATCATATATGGCCTTTATTATGTTGAGGTACTTTCCTTCTATACCCATTTTACTGAGGGTTTTTATCATAAATGGGTGTTGGATCTTGTCGAATGCTTTCTCTGCGTCTATTGAGATGATCATGTGGTTTTTGTTTTTCATTTTGTTGATGTAGTGTATCACGTTGATTGACTTGCGGGTGTTGAACCATCCCTGTGTCCCTGGTAGAAATCCCACTTGATCATGGTGTATAATCTTTTTGATGTATTGCTGTAATCGGTTTGCCAAAATTTTGTTGAGGATTTTTGCATCTATGTTCATCAGTGATATCGGCCTGTAGTTCTCCTTCTTTGTGTTGTCCTTGTCAGGTTGGGGGATCAGAGTGATGTTGGCTTCATAGAATGTGTTAGGGAGTTCTCCATCTTTCTCAATTTTCTGGAACAGTTTGAGGAGAATAGGTACAAAGAACTCACACTGCTTAACAACAAAAAAACAAACAACCCGATCAAAAAATGGGCAGAGGACATGAACAGACATTTCTCCAAAGAAGATAGGAATATGGCAAATAGACACATGAAAAGATGTTCATCATCGCTAATCATCAGGGAAATGCAAATCAAAACTACACTAAGATATCACCTTACCCCCGTTAGATTGGCAAAAACATCCAAAACCAAGAACGACGAATGTTGGAGAGGTTGTGGAGAAAGAGGAACCCTCATACACTGTTGGTGGGAATGCAAACTGGTACAGCCACTATGGAAAACAGTATGGAGATTTCTCAAAAAGTTAAAAATAGAAATACCCTATGACCCAGCCATCCCATTACTGGGTATCTATCCTAAGAACCTGATATCAAATATCTCAAAAGTCCGTTGCACCCCTATGTTCATCGCAGCATTATTTACAATAGCCAAGACGTGGAACCAGCCTACATGCCCAGAAAATGATGATTGGATAAAGAAGATGTGGTATATATACACAATGGAATACTACTCAGCCATAAAAAAAGACGACATTGGCCCCTTCACAACAATGTGGATGGACCTCGAGGGCATTATGTTAAGCGAAATAAGTCAGTCAGAGAAAGACGAACTCTATATGACTCCACTCATAGGTGGAAATTAGTATATTGAGAAGGAGATCTGATCGGTGGTTACCAGGGAAAAGGGGGGGTGGGGGGAGGGCACGGAGGGGGAAGTGGTGTTCCCACAACATGACTAACAAAAATGTACAACTGAAATTTCACAAGCTTGTAATCCATCATAACATTAATAAACAAAAAAAAAAAAAAAAAGATGCTTTGGGGCCCATCTGCCCCTATGGAAAGAATGCAGCACTTTGTGCCTTGCAGCTCTAGCGCAATGTAGCACACCCAGAGCAGAAGTTCTACTTCAGCCAGATCAGGCCCGCAAAGAAACTGCGTTTCACAGGCCTTTGTAAGAGATGTTCCCGGTAGGTTGTTAGAGCACTGTGCAGAGCGAGTTGTTTCTTAGCTTCCCAACGAGCTGCAAGCAAGATGCTTTAGGGGCCATCTGCCCTTAAGGAAAGAAGGCAGCCCTTCTGCCTTGCAGCTCGAGGGCAATGTAGCACACCCAGAGCAGTTGTTCTACTTCTGCCAGGTCAGGCCTGCAAAGAAACTTCGTTTCACAGGCCTTTGTAAGAGATGTTCCCTGTAGGCTGTTAGAGAACTGTGCAGAGCGAGTTGTTTCTTAGCTTCCCAAGGAGCTGGAAGCAAGATACTTTAGGGACCATCTGCCCTTAAGGAAAGAAGGCAGCACTTTGTGCCTTGCAGCTCTAGGTCAATGTAGCACACCCAGAGCAGAAGTTCTACTTCAGCCAGATCAGGCCCACAAATAAACTGCATTTCACAGGCCTTTGTAAGAGATGTTCCCGGTGGGCTGTTAGAGCACTGTGCAGAGCGAGTTCTTTCTTAGCTTACCAAAGAGCTGGAAGCAAGATGCTTTGGGGGCCATCTTCCCTTAAGGAAAGAAGGCAGCACTTTGTGCCTTGCAGCTCTAGTGCAATGTAGCACACCCAGAGCAAATGTTCTACTTCTGCCACGTCAGCCCTGCAAAGAAACTGCGTTTCACAGGCCTTTGTAAGAGATGTTGCCCGTAGGCTGTTAGAGCACTGTGTAGAGCGAGTTGTTTCTCAGCTTCCCAAACAGCCGAAAGCAAGATGCTTTGGGGCCCTTCTCACCCTTTGGAAAGAAGGCAGCACTTTGTGCCTTGAAGCTCTAGGGCAATGTAGCACGCCCAGAGCAGAAGTTGTACTTCAGCCAGATCAGGCCTGCAAAGAAACTGCGTTTCACAGGCCTTTGTAAGAGATGTTCGCGGTAGGCTGTTAGAGCACTGTGCTGAGCAAGTTGTTTCCTAGCTTCCCAAAGAGCTGGAAGCAAGATGCTTTGGGGCCCTTCTCACCCTTTGGAAAGAAGGCAGCACTTTGTGTCTTGCAGCTCTAGGGCAATGTAGCACACCCAAAGCAGAAGTTCTACTTCAGCCACATCAGACCTGCAAAGAAACTGCGTTTCACAGGCCTTTGTAAGAGATGTTCCCTGTAGGCTGTTAGAGAACTGTGCAGAGCGAGTTGTTTCTTAGCTTCCCAAGGAGCTGGAAGCAAGATGCTTTAGGGGCCATGTGCCCTTAAGGAAAGAAGGCAGCACTTTGTGCCTTGCAGCTCTAGGGCAATGTAGCACACCCAGAGCAGTTGTTCTACTTCTGCCAGGTCAGGCCTGCAAAGAAACTTCGTTTCACAGGCCTTTTTAAGAGATGTTCCCGGTAGGCTGTTAGAGCACTGTGCACAGCGAGTTGTTTCTCAGCTTCCAAAAGAGTTGGAAGCAAGATGCTTTGGGGCTCATCTGCCCCTTTGAAATGAAGGCAGCACTTAGTGCCTTGCAGCTCTAGGGCAATGTAGCACACCCAGAGCAGAAGTTCTACTTCAGCCAGATCAGGCCTGCAAAGAAACTGCGTTTCACAGGCCTTTGTAAGAGATGTTCCCGGTAGGCTGTTAGAGCACTGTGCAGAGCGAGTTGTTTCTTAGCTTCCCAGAGAGCTGGAAGCAAGATGCTTTGGGGCCCGTTAATTGTATCCCCTGCTACTTTGCTGTAGTTGTTGATTATTTCTAATAGTTTTTCTGTGGATTCTTTGGGGTTTTCTATGTATAAGATCATGTCGTCTGCAAACAACGCGAGTTTTACTTCTTCGTTACCTATTTCGATTCCTTTTATTCTTTTTTCCTGCCGAATTGCTCTGGCCAGCACCTCCAGTACTATGTTGAATAGGAGTGGTGAAAGTGGGCACCCTTGTCTTGTTCCTGTCCTCAGAGGGATGGCTTTCAGCTTTTGTCCATTGAGTATGCTGTTGGCTGTGGGTCTATCATATATGGCCTTTATTATGTTGAGGTACTTTCCTTCTATACCCATTTTACTGAGGGTTTTTATCATAAATGGGTGTTGGATCTTGTCGAATGCTTTCTCTGCGTCTATTGAGATGATCATGTGGTTTTTGTTTTTCATTTTGTTGATGTAGTGTATCACGTTGATTGACTTGCGGGTGTTGAACCATCCCTGTGTCCCTGGTATAAATCTCACTTGATCATGGTGTATAATCTTTTTGATGTATTGCTGTAATCGGTTTGCCAAAATTTTGTTGAGGATTTTTGCATCTATGTTCATCAGTGATATCGGCCTGTAGTTCTCCTTCTTTGTGTTGTCCTTGTCAGGTTGGGGGATCAGAGTGATGTTGGCTTCATAGAATGTGTTAGGGAGTTCTCCATCTTTCTCAATTTTCTGGAACAGTTTGAGGAGAATAGGTACAAAGAACTCACAATGCTTAACAACAAAAAAACAAACAACCCGATCAAAAAATGGGCAGAGGACATGAACAGACATTTCTCCAAAGAAGATATGAATATGGCCAATAGACACATGAAAAGATGTTCATCATCGCTAATCATCAGGGAAATGCAAATCAAAACTACACTAAGATATCACCTTACCCCCGTTAGATTGGCAAAAACATCCAAAACCAAGAACGACAAATGTTGGAGAGGTTGTGGAGAAAGAGGAAACCTCATACACTGTTGGTGGGAATGCAAACTGGTACAGCCACTATGGAAAACAGTACGGAGATTTCTCAAAGAGTTAAAAATAGAAATACCCTATGACCCAGCCATCCCATTACTGGGTATCTATCCTAAGAACCTGATATCAGATATCTCAAGAGTCCGTTGCACCCCTATGTTCATTGCAGCATTATTTACAATAGCCAAGACGTGGAACCAGCCTACATGCCCAGAAACTGATGATTGGATAAAGAAGATGTGGTATATATACACAATGGAATACTACTCAGCCATAAAAAAAAGACGACATTGGCCCCTTCACAATAATCTGGATGGACCTCGAGGGCATTATGTTAAGCGAAATAAGTCAGTCAGAGAAAGACGAACTCTATATGACTCCACTCACAGGTGGAAATTAGTATATTGAGAAGGAGATCTGATCGGTGGTTACCAGGGAAAAGGGGGCTGGGGGAGGGCACGGAGGGGGAAGTGGTGTTCCCACAACATGACTAACAAAAATGTACAACTGAAATTTCACAAGCTTGTAATCCATCATAACATTAATAAACAAAAAAAAAAAAAAAAGATGCTTTGGGGCCCATCTGCCCCTATGGAAAGAACGCAGCACTTTCTGCCTTGCAGCTCTAGGGCAATGTAGCACACCCAGAGCAGAAGTTCTACTTCAGCCAGATCAGGCCCGCAAAGAAACTGCGTTTCACAGGCCTTTGTAAGAGATGTTCCCGGTAGGCTGTTAGAGCACTGTGCAGAGCGAGTTGTTTCCTAGCGTCATAAAGAGCTGGAAGCAAGATGCTTTGGGGCCCTTCTCACCCTTTGGAAAGAAGGCAGCACTTTGTGCCTTGCAGCTCTAGGGCAATGTAGCACACCCAAAGCAGAAGTTCTACTTCAGCCAGATCAGACCTGCAAAGAAACTGCGTTTCACAGGCCTTTGTAAGAGATGTTCCCGGTAGGCTGTTAGAGAACTGTGCAGAGCGAGTTGTTTCTTAGCTTCCCAAGGAGCTGGAAGCAAGATGCTTTAGGGGCCATCTGCCCTTAAGGAAAGAAGGCAGCACTTTGTGCCTTGCAGCTCTAGGGCAATGTAGCACACCCAGAGCAGTTGTTCTACTTCTGCCAGGTGAGGCCTGCAAAGAAACTTCGTTTCACAGGCCTTTGTAAGAGATGTTCCCGGTAGTCTGTTAGAGCACTGTGCAGAGCGACTTGTTTCTTAGCTTCCCAAAGAGCTGGAAGCAAGATGCTTTGGGGCCCTTCTCACCCTTGGGAAAGAAGGCAGCACTTTGTGCCTTGCAGCTCTAGGGCAATGTAGCACACCCAGAGCCGAAGTTGTACTTCAGCTAGATCAGACCTGCAAAGAAACTTCGTTTCACAGGCCTTTGTAAGAGATGTTCCCTGTAGGCTGTAAGAGCACTGTGCAGAGCGACTAGTTTCTTAGCTTCCCAGAGAGCTGGAAGCAAGATGCTTTGGGGCCCATCTGCCCCTATGGAAAGAACGCAGCACTTTGTGCCTTGCAGCTCTAGGGCAATGCAGCACACCCCGAGCAGAAGTTCTACTTCAGCCAGATCAGGCCTGCAAAGAAACTGCGTTTCACAGGCCTTTGTAAGAGATGTTCCCGGTAGGCTGTTAGAGCACTGTGCAGAGCGAGTTGTATCTTAGCTTCCCAGACAGCTGGAAGCAAGATGCTTTGGGGCCCGTTAATTGTATCCCCTGCTACTTTGCTGTAGTTGTTGATTATTTCTAATAGTTTTTCTGTGGATTCTTTGGGGTTTTCTATGTATAAGATCATGTCGTCTGCAAACAACGCGAGTTTTACTTCTTCGTTACCTATTTCGATTCCTTTTATTCTTTTTTCCTGCCGAATTGCTCTGGCCAGCCCCTCCAGTACTATGTTGAATAGGAGTGGTGAAAGTGGGCACCCTTGTCTTGTTCCTGTCCTCAGAGGGATGGCTTTCAGCTTTTGTCCATTGAGTATGATGTTGGCTGTGGGTCCATCATATATGGCCTTTATTATGTTGAGGTACTTTCCTTCTATACCCATTTTACTGAGGGTTTTTATCATAAATGGGTGTTGGATCTTGTCGAATGCTTTCTCTGCGTCTATTGAGATGATCATGTGGTTTTTGTTTTTCATTTTGTTGATGTAGTGTATCACGTTGATTGACTTGCGGGTGTTGAACCATCCCTGTGTCCCTGGTATAAATCCCACTTGATCATGGTGTATAATCTTTTTGATGTATTGCTGTAATCGGTTTGCCAAAATTTTGTTGAGGATTTTTGCATCTATGTTCATCAGTGATATCGGCCTGTAGTTCTCCTTCTTTGTGTTGTCCTTGTCAGGTTGGGGGATCAGAGTGATGTTGGCTTCATAGAATGTGTTAGGGAGTTCTCCATCTTTCTCAATTTTCTGGAACAGTTTGAGGAGAATAGGTACAAAGAACTCACACTGCTTAACAACAAAAAAACAAACAACCCGATCAAAAAATGGGCAGAGGACATGAACAGACATTTCTCCAAAGAAGATATGAATATGGCCAATAGACACATGAAAAGATGTTCATCATCGCTCATCATCAGGGAAATGCAAATCAAAACTACACTAAGATATCACCTTACCCCCGTTAGATTGGCAAAAACATCCAAAACCAAGAACGACAAATGTTGGAGAGGTTGTGGAGAAAGAGGAACCCTCATACACTGTTGGTGGGAATGCAAACTGGTACAGCCACTATGGAAAACAGTATGGAGATTTCTCAAAAAGTTAAAAATAGAAATACCCTATGACCCAGCCATCCCATTACTGGGTATCTATCCTAAGAACCTGATATCAGATGTCTCAAGAGTCCGTTGCACCCCTATGTTCATCGCAGCATTATTTACAATAGCCAAGACGTGGAACCAGCCTACATGCCCAGAAACTGATGATTGGATAAAGAAGATGTGGTATATATACACAATGGAATACTACTCAGCCATAAAAAAAGACGACATTGGCCCATTCACAACAATGTGGATGGACCTCGAGGGCATTATGTTAAGCGAAATAAGTCAGTCAGAGAAAGACGAACTCTATATGACTCCACTCATAGGTGGAAATTAGTATATTGAGAAGGAGATCTGATCGGTGGTTACCAGGGAAAAGGGGGGGTGGGGGGAGGGCACGGAGTGGGAAGTGGTGTTCCTACAACATGACTAACAAAAATGTACAACTGAAATTTCACAAGCTTGTAATCCATCATAACATTAATAAACAAAAAAAAAAAAAGATGCTTTGGGGCCCATCTGCCCCTATGGAAAGAACGCAGCACTTTGTGCCTTGCAGCTCTAGGGCAATGTAGCACACCCAGAGCAGAAGTTCTACTTCAGCCAGATCAGGCCCACAAAGAAACTTCGTTTCACAGGCCTTTGTAAGAGATGTTCCCGGTAGGCTGTTAGAGCACTGTGCAGAGCAAGTTGTTTCCTAGCTTCCCAAAGAGCCGGAAGCAAGATGCTTTGGGGCCCTTCTCACCCTTTGGAAAGAAGGCAGCACTTTGTGCCTTGCAGCTCTAGGGCAATGTAGAACACCCAAAGCAGAAGTTCTACTTCAGCCACATCAGACCTGCAAAGAAACTGCGTTTCACAGGCCTTTGTAAGAGATGTTCCCTGTAGGCTGTTAGAGAACTGTGCAGAGCGAGTTGTTTCTTAGCTTCCCAAGGAGCTGGAAGCAAGATGCTTTAGGGGCCATGTGCCCTTAAGGAAAGAAGGCAGCACTTTGTGCCTTGCAGCTCTAGGGCAATGTAGCACACCCAGAGCAGTTGTTCTACTTCTGCCAGGTCAGGCCTGCAAAGAAACTTCGTTTCACAGGCCTTTTTAAGAGATGTTCCCGGTAGGCTGTTAGAGCACTGTGCACAGCGAGTTGTTTCTCAGCTTCCAAAAGAGTTGGAAGCAAGATGCTTTGGGGCTCATCTGCCCCTTTGAAATGAAGGCAGCACTTAGTGCCTTGCAGCTCTAGGGCAATGTAGCACACCCAGAGCAGAAGTTCTACTTCAGCCAGATCAGGCCTGCAAAGAAACTGCGTTTCACAGGCCTTTGTAAGAGATGTTCCCGGTAGGCTGTTAGAGCACTGTGCAGAGCGAGTTGTTTCTTAGCTTCCCAGAGAGCTGGAAGCAAGATGCTTTGGGGCCCGTTAATTGTATCCCCTGCTACTTTGCTGTAGTTGTTGATTATTTCTAATAGTTTTTCTGTGGATTCTTTGGGGTTTTCTATGTATAAGATCATGTCGTCTGCAAACAACGCGAGTTTTACTTCTTCGTTACCTATTTCGATTCCTTTTATTCTTTTTTCCTGCCGAATTGCTCTGGCCAGCACCTCCAGTACTATGTTGAATAGGAGTGGTGAAAGTGGGCACCCTTGTCTTGTTCCTGTCCTCAGAGGGATGGCTTTCAGCTTTTGTCCATTGAGTATGCTGTTGGCTGTGGGTCTATCATATATGGCCTTTATTATGTTGAGGTACTTTCCTTCTATACCCATTTTACTGAGGGTTTTTATCATAAATGGGTGTTGGATCTTGTCGAATGCTTTCTCTGCGTCTATTGAGATGATCATGTGGTTTTTGTTTTTCATTTTGTTGATGTAGTGTATCACGTTGATTGACTTGCGGGTGTTGAACCATCCCTGTGTCCCTGGTATAAATCCCACTTGATCATGGTGTATAATCTTTTTGATGTATTGCTGTAATCGGTTTGCCAAAATTTTGTTGAGGATTTTTGCATCTATGTTCATCAGTGATATCGGCCTGTAGTTCTCCTTCTTTGTGTTGTCCTTGTCAGGTTGGGGGATCAGAGTGATGTTGGCTTCATAGAATGTGTTAGGGAGTTCTCCATCTTTCTCAATTTTCTGGAACAGTTTGAGGAGAATAGGTACAAAGAACTCACACTGCTTAACAACAAAAAAACAAACAACCCGATCAAAAAATGGGCAGAGGACATGAACAGACATTTCTCCAAAGAAGATATGAATATGGCCAATAGACACATGAAAAGATGTTCATCATCGCTCATCATCAGGGAAATGCAAATCAAAACTACACTAAGATATCACCTTACCCCCGTTAGATTGGCAAAAACATCCAAAACCAAGAACGACAAATGTTGGAGAGGTTGTGGAGAAAGAGGAACCCTCATACACTGTTGGTGGGAATGCAAACTGGTACAGCCACTATGGAAAACAGTATGGAGATTTCTCAAAAAGTTAAAAATAGAAATACCCTATGACCCAGCCATCCCATTACTGGGTATCTATCCTAAGAACCTGATATCAGATGTCTCAAGAGTCCGTTGCACCCCTATGTTCATCGCAGCATTATTTACAATAGCCAAGACGTGGAACCAGCCTACATGCCCAGAAACTGATGATTGGATAAAGAAGATGTGGTATATATACACAATGGAATACTACTCAGCCATAAAAAAAGACGACATTGGCCCATTCACAACAATGTGGATGGACCTCGAGGGCATTATGTTAAGCGAAATAAGTCAGTCAGAGAAAGACGAACTCTATATGACTCCACTCATAGGTGGAAATTAGTATATTGAGAAGGAGATCTGATCGGTGGTTACCAGGGAAAAGGGGGGGTGGGGGGAGGGCACGGAGTGGGAAGTGGTGTTCCTACAACATGACTAACAAAAATGTACAACTGAAATTTCACAAGCTTGTAATCCATCATAACATTAATAAACAAAAAAAAAAAAAGATGCTTTGGGGCCCATCTGCCCCTATGGAAAGAACGCAGCACTTTGTGCCTTGCAGCTCTAGGGCAATGTAGCACACCCAGAGCAGAAGTTCTACTTCAGCCAGATCAGGCCCACAAAGAAACTTCGTTTCACAGGCCTTTGTAAGAGATGTTCCCGGTAGGCTGTTAGAGCACTGTGCAGAGCAAGTTGTTTCCTAGCTTCCCAAAGAGCCGGAAGCAAGATGCTTTGGGGCCCTTCTCACCCTTTGGAAAGAAGGCAGCACTTTGTGCCTTGCAGCTCTAGGGCAATGTAGAACACCCAAAGCAGAAGTTCTACTTCAGCCACATCAGACCTGCAAAGAAACTGCGTTTCACAGGCCTTTGTAAGAGATGTTCCCTGTAGGCTGTTAGAGAACTGTGCAGAGCGAGTTGTTTCTTAGCTTCCCAAGGAGCTGGAAGCAAGATGCTTTAGGGGCCATGTGCCCTTAAGGAAAGAAGGCAGCACTTTGTGCCTTGCAGCTCTAGGGCAATGTAGCACACCCAGAGCAGTTGTTCTACTTCTGCCAGGTCAGGCCTGCAAAGAAACTTCGTTTCACAGGCCTTTTTAAGAGATGTTCCCGGTAGGCTGTTAGAGCACTGTGCACAGCGAGTTGTTTCTCAGCTTCCAAAAGAGTTGGAAGCAAGATGCTTTGGGGCTCATCTGCCCCTTTGAAATGAAGGCAGCACTTAGTGCCTTGCAGCTCTAGGGCAATGTAGCACACCCAGAGCAGAAGTTCTACTTCAGCCAGATCAGGCCTGCAAAGAAACTGCGTTTCACAGGCCTTTGTAAGAGATGTTCCCGGTAGGCTGTTAGAGCACTGTGCAGAGCGAGTTGTTTCTTAGCTTCCCAGAGAGCTGGAAGCAAGATGCTTTGGGGCCCGTTAATTGTATCCCCTGCTACTTTGCTGTAGTTGTTGATTATTTCTAATAGTTTTTCTGTGGATTCTTTGGGGTTTTCTATGTATAAGATCATGTCGTCTGCAAACAACGCGAGTTTTACTTCTTCGTTACCTATTTCGATTCCTTTTATTCTTTTTTCCTGCCGAATTGCTCTGGCCAGCACCTCCAGTACTATGTTGAATAGGAGTGGTGAAAGTGGGCACCCTTGTCTTGTTCCTGTCCTCAGAGGGATGGCTTTCAGCTTTTGTCCATTGAGTATGCTGTTGGCTGTGGGTCTATCATATATGGCCTTTATTATGTTGAGGTACTTTCCTTCTATACCCATTTTACTGAGGGTTTTTATCATAAATGGGTGTTGGATCTTGTCGAATGCTTTCTCTGCGTCTATTGAGATGATCATGTGGTTTTTGTTTTTCATTTTGTTGATGTAGTGTATCACGTTGATTGACTTGCGGGTGTTGAACCATCCCTGTGTCCCTGGTATAAATCCCACTTGATCATGGTGTATAATCTTTTTGATGTATTGCTGTAATCGGTTTGCCAAAATTTTGTTGAGGATTTTTGCATCTATGTTCATCAGTGATATCGGCCTGTAGTTCTCCTTCTTTGTGTTGTCCTTGTCAGGTTGGGGGATCAGAGTGATGTTGGCTTCATAGAATGTGTTAGGGAGTTCTCCATCTTTCTCAATTTTCTGGAACAGTTTGAGGAGAATAGGTACAAAGAACTCACACTGCTTAACAACAAAAAAACAAACAACCCGATCAAAAAATGGGCAGAGGACATGAACAGACATTTCTCCAAAGAAGATATGAATATGGCCAATAGACACATGAAAAGATGTTCATCATCGCTCATCATCAGGGAAATGCAAATCAAAACTACACTAAGATATCACCTTACCCCCGTTAGATTGGCAAAAACATCCAAAACCAAGAACGACAAATGTTGGAGAGGTTGTGGAGAAAGAGGAACCCTCATACACTGTTGGTGGGAATGCAAACTGGTACAGCCACTATGGAAAACAGTATGGAGATTTCTCAAAAAGTTAAAAATAGAAATACCCTATGACCCAGCCATCCCATTACTGGGTATCTATCCTAAGAACCTGATATCAGATGTCTCAAGAGTCCGTTGCACCCCTATGTTCATCGCAGCATTATTTACAATAGCCAAGACGTGGAACCAGCCTACATGCCCAGAAACTGATGATTGGATAAAGAAGATGTGGTATATATACACAATGGAATACTACTCAGCCATAAAAAAAGACGACATTGGCCCATTCACAACAATGTGGATGGACCTCGAGGGCATTATGTTAAGCGAAATAAGTCAGTCAGAGAAAGACGAACTCTATATGACTCCACTCATAGGTGGAAATTAGTATATTGAGAAGGAGATCTGATCGGTGGTTACCAGGGAAAAGGGGGGGTGGGGGGAGGTCACGGAGTGGGAAGTGGTGTTCCTACAACATGACTAACAAAAATGTACAACTGAAATTTCACAAGCTTGTAATCCATCATAACATTAATAAACAAAAAAAAAAAAGATGCTTTGGGGCCCATCTGCCCCTATGGAAAGAACGCAGCACTTTGTGCCTTGCAGCTCTAGGGCAATGTAGCACACCCAGAGCAGAAGTTCTACTTCAGCCAGATCAGGCCCACAAAGAAACTTCGTTTCACAGGCCTTTGTAAGAGATGTTCCCGGTAGGCTGTTAGAGCACTGTGCAGAGCAAGTTGTTTCCTAGCTTCCCAAAGAGCCGGAAGCAAGATGCTTTGGGGCCCTTCTCACCCTTTGGAAAGAAGGCAGCACTTTGTGCCTTGCAGCTCTAGGGCAATGTAGAACACCCAAAGCAGAAGTTCTACTTCAGCCACATCAGACCTGCAAAGAAACTGCGTTTCACAGGCCTTTGTAAGAGATGTTCCCTGTAGGATGTTAGAGAACTGTGCAGAGCGAGTTGTTTCTTAGCTTCCCAAGGAGCTGGAAGCAAGATGCTTTAGGGGCCATGTGCCCTTAAGGAAAGAAGGCAGCACTTTGTGCCTTGCAGCTCTAGGGCAATGTAGCACACCCAGAGCAGTTGTTCTACTTCTGCCAGGTCAGGCCTGCAAAGAAACTTCGTTTCACAGGCCTTTTTAAGAGATGTTCCCGGTAGGCTGTTAGAGCACAGCGAGTTGTTTCTCAGCTTCCAAAAGAGTTGGAAGCAAGATGCTTTGGGGCTCATCTGCCCCTTTGAAATGAAGGCAGCACTTAGTGCCTTGCAGCTCTAGGGCAATGTAGCACACCCAGAGCAGAAGTTCTACTTCAGCCAGATCAGGCCTGCAAAGAAACTGCGTTTCACAGGCCTTTGTAAGAGATGTTCCCGGTAGGCTGTTAGAGCACTGTGCAGAGCGAGTTGTTTCTTAGCTTCCCAGAGAGCTGGAAGCAAGATGCTTTGGGGCCCGTTAATTGTATCCCCTGCTACTTTGCTGTAGTTGTTGATTATTTCTAATAGTTTTTCTGTGGATTCTTTGGGGTTTTCTATGTATAAGATCATGTCGTCTGCAAACAACGCGAGTTTTACTTCTTCGTTACCTATTTCGATTCCTTTTATTCTTTTTTCCTGCCGAATTGCTCTGGCCAGCACCTCCAGTACTATGTTGAATAGGAGTGGTGAAAGTGGGCACCCTTGTCTTGTTCCTGTCCTCAGAGGGATGGCTTTCAGCTTTTGTCCATTGAGTATGCTGTTGGCTGTGGGTCTATCATATATGGCCTTTATTATGTTGAGGTACTTTCCTTCTATACCCATTTTACTGAGGGTTTTTATCATAAGTGGGTGTTGGATCTTGTCGAATGCTTTCTCTGCGTCTATTGAGATGATCATGTGGTTTTTGTTTTTCATTTTGTTGATGTAGTGTATCACGTTGATTGACTTGCGGGTGTTGAACCATCCCTGTGTCCCTGGTATAAATCCCACTTGATCATGGTGTATAATCTTTTTGATGTATTGCTGTAATCGGTTTGCCAAAATTTGTTGAGGATTTTTGCATCTATGTTCATCAGTGATATCGGCCTGTAGTTCTCCTTCTTTGTGTTGTCCTTGTCAGGTTGGGGGATCAGAGTGATGTTGGCTTCATAGAATGTGTTAGGGAGTTCTCCATCTTTCTCAATTTTCTGGAACAGTTTGAGGAGAATAGGTACAAAGAACTCACACTGCTTAACAACAAAAAAACAAACAACCCGATCAAAAAATGGGCAGAGGACATGAACAGACATTTCTCAAAAGAAGATATGAATATGGCCAATAGACACATGAAAAGTTCATCATCGCTCATCATCAGGGAAATGCAAATCAAAACTACACTAAGATATCACCTTACCCCCGTTAGATTGGCAAAAACATCCAAAACCAAGAACGACAAATGTTGGAGAGGTTGTGGAGAAAGAGGAACCCTCATACACTGTTGGTGGGAATGCAAACTGGTACAGCCACTATGGAAAACAGTATGGAGATTTCTCAAAAAGTTAAAAATAGAAATACCCTATGACCCAGCCATCCCATTACTGGGTATCTATCCTAAGAACCTGATATCAGATATCTCAAGAGTCCGTTGCACCCCTATGTTCATCGCAGCATTATTTACAATAGCCAAGACGTGGAACCAGCCTACATGCCCAGAAACTGATGATTGGATAAAGAAGATGTGGTATATATACACAATGGAATACTACTCAGCCATAAAAAAAGACGACATTGGCCCATTCACAACAATGTGGATGGACCTCGAGGGCATTATGTTAAGCGAAATAAGTCAGTCAGAGAAAGACGAACTCTATATGACTCCACTCATAGGTGGAAATTAGTATATTGAGAAGGAGATCTGATCGGTGATTACCAGGGAAAAGGGGGGGTGGGGGGAGGGCACGGAGTGGGAAGTGGTGTTCCCACAACATGACTAACAAAAATGTACAACTGAAATTTCACAAGCTTGTAATCCATCATAACATTAATAAACAAAAAAAAAAAAAGATGCTTTGGGGCCCATCTGCCCCTATGGAAAGAACGCAGCACTTTGTGCCTTGCAGCTCTAGGGCAATGTAGCACACCCAGAGCAGAAGTTCTACTTCAGCCAGATCAGGCCCGCAAAGAAAGTTCGTTTCACAGGCCTTTGTAAGAGATGTTCCCGGTAGGCTGTTAGAGCACTGTGCAGAGCAAGTTGTTTCCTAGCTTCCCAAAGAGCCGGAAGCAAGATGCTTTGGGGCCCTTCTCACCCTTTGGAAAGAAGGCAGCACTTTGTGCCTTGCAGCTCTAGGGCAATGTAGAACACCCAAAGCAGAAGTTCTACTTCAGCCACATCAGACCTGCAAAGAAACTGCGTTTCACAGGCCTTTGTAAGAGATGTTCCCTGTAGGCTGTTAGAGAACTGTGCAGAGCGAGTTGTTTCTTAGCTTCCCAAGGAGCTGGAAGCAAGATGCTTTAGGGGCCATGTGCCCTTAAGGAAAGAAGGCAGCACTTTGTGCCTTGCAGCTCTAGGGCAATGTAGCACACCCAGAGCAGTTGTTCTACTTCTGCCAGGTCAGGCCTGCAAAGAAACTTCGTTTCACAGGCCTTTTTAAGAGATGTTCCCGGTAGGCTGTTAGAGCACTGTGCACAGCGAGTTGTTTCTCAGCTTCCAAAAGAGTTGGAAGCAAGATGCTTTGGGGCTCATCTGCCCCTTTGAAATGAAGGCAGCACTTAGTGCCTTGCAGCTCTAGGGCAATGTAGCACACCCAGAGCAGAAGTTCTACTTCAGCCAGATCAGGCCTGCAAAGAAACTGCGTTTCACAGGCCTTTGTAAGAGATGTTCCCGGTAGGCTGTTAGAGCACTGTGCAGAGCGAGTTGTTTCTTAGCTTCCCAGAGAGCTGGAAGCAAGATGCTTTGGGGCCCGTTAATTGTATCCCCTGCTACTTTGCTGTAGTTGTTGATTATTTCTAATAGTTTTTCTGTGGATTCTTTGGGGTTTTCTATGTATAAGATCATGTCGTCTGCAAACAACGCGAGTTTTACTTCTTCGTTACCTATTTCGATTCCTTTTATTCTTTTTTCCTGCCGAATTGCTCTGGCCAGCACCTCCAGTACTATGTTGAATAGGAGTGGTGAAAGTGGGCACCCTTGTCTTGTTCCTGTCCTCAGAGGGATGGCTTTCAGCTTTTGTCCATTGAGTATGCTGTTGGCTGTGGGTCTATCATATATGGCCTTTATTATGTTGAGGTACTTTCCTTCTATACCCATTTTACTGAGGGTTTTTATCATAAATGGGTGTTGGATCTTGTCGAATGCTTTCTCTGCGTCTATTGAGATGATCATGTGGTTTTTGTTTTTCATTTTGTTGATGTAGTGTATCACGTTGATTGACTTGCGGGTGTTGAACCATCCCTGTGTCCCTGGTATAAATCCCACTTGATCATGGTGTATAATCTTTTTGATGTATTGCTGTAATCGGTTTGCCAAAATTTTGTTGAGGATTTTTGCATCTATGTTCATCAGTGATATCGGCCTGTAGTTCTCCTTCTTTGTGTTGTCCTTGTCAGGTTTGGGGATCAGAGTGATGTTGGCTTCATAGAATGTGTTAGGGAGTTCTCCATCTTTCTCAATTTTCTGGAACAGTTTGAGGAGAATAGGTACAAAGAACTCACACTGCTTAACCACAAAAAACAAACAACCCGATCAAAAAATGGGCAGAGGACATGAACAGACATTTCTCCAAAGAAGATATGAATATGGCCAATAGACACATGAAAAGATGTTCATCATCGCTCATCATCAGGGAAATGCAAATCAAAACTACACTAAGATATCACCTTACCCCCGTTAGATTGGCAAAAACATCCAAAACCAAGAACGACAAATGTTGGAGAGGTTGTGGAGAAAGAGGAACCCTCATGCACTGTTGGTGGGAATGCAAACTGGTACAGCCACTATGGAAAACAGTATGGAGATTTCTCAAAAAGTTAAAAATAGAAATACCCTATGACCCAGCCATCCCATTACTGGGTATCTATCCTAAGAACCTGATATCAGATATCTCAAGAGTCCGTTGAACCCCTATGTTCATCGCAGCATTATTTACAATAGCCAAGACGTGGAACCAGCCTACATGCCCAGAAACTGATGATTGGATAAAGAAGATGTGGTATATATACACAATGGAATACTACTCAGCCATAAAAAAAGACGACATTGGCCCATTCACAACAATGTGGATGGACCTCGAGGGCATTATGTTAAGCGAAATAAGTCAGTCAGAGAAAGACGAACTCTATATGACTCCACTCATAGGTGGAAATTAGTATATTGAGAAGGAGATCTGATCGGTGGTTACCAGGGAAAAGGGGGGGTGGGGGGAGGTCACGGAGTGGGAAGTGGTGTTCCTACAACATGACTAACAAAAATGTACAACTGAAATTTCACAAGCTTGTAATCCATCATAACATTAATAAACAAAAAAAAAAGATGCTTTGGGGCCCATCTGCCCCTATGGAAAGAACGCAGCACTTTGTGCCTTGCAGCTCTAGGGCAATGTAGCACACCCAGAGCAGAAGTTCTACTTCAGCCAGATCAGGCCCACAAAGAAACTTCGTTTCACAGGCCTTTGTAAGAGATGTTCCCGGTAGGCTGTTAGAGCACTGTGCAGAGCAAGTTGTTTCCTAGCTTCCCAAAGAGCCGGAAGCAAGATGCTTTGGGGCCCTTCTCACCCTTTGGAAAGAAGGCAGCACTTTGTGCCTTGCAGCTCTAGGGCAATGTAGAACACCCAAAGCAGAAGTTCTACTTCAGCCACATCAGACCTGCAAAGAAACTGCGTTTCACAGGCCTTTGTAAGAGATGTTCCCTGTAGGATGTTAGAGAACTGTGCAGAGCGAGTTGTTTCTTAGCTTCCCAAGGAGCTGGAAGCAAGATGCTTTAGGGGCCATGTGCCCTTAAGGAAAGAAGGCAGCACTTTGTGCCTTGCAGCTCTAGGGCAATGTAGCACACCCAGAGCAGTTGTTCTACTTCTGCCAGGTCAGGCCTGCAAAGAAACTTCGTTTCACAGGCCTTTTTAAGAGATGTTCCCGGTAGGCTGTTAGAGCACTGTGCACAGCGAGTTGTTTCTCAGCTTCCAAAAGAGTTGGAAGCAAGATGCTTTGGGGCTCATCTGCCCCTTTGAAATGAAGGCAGCACTTAGTGCCTTGCAGCTCTAGGGCAATGTAGCACACCCAGAGCAGAAGTTCTACTTCAGCCAGATCAGGCCTGCAAAGAAACTGCGTTTCACAGGCCTTTGTAAGAGATGTTCCCGGTAGGCTGTTAGAGCACTGTGCAGAGCGAGTTGTTTCTTAGCTTCCCAGAGAGCTGGAAGCAAGATGCTTTGGGGCCCGTTAATTGTATCCCCTGCTACTTTGCTGTAGTTGTTGATTATTTCTAATAGTTTTTCTGTGGATTCTTTGGGGTTTTCTATGTATAAGATCATGTCGTCTGCAAACAACGCGAGTTTTACTTCTTCGTTACCTATTTCGATTCCTTTTATTCTTTTTTCCTGCCGAATTGCTCTGGCCAGCACCTCCAGTACTATGTTGAATAGGAGTGGTGAAAGTGGGCACCCTTGTCTTGTTCCTGTCCTCAGAGGGATGGCTTTCAGCTTTTGTCCATTGAGTATGCTGTTGGCTGTGGGTCTATCATATATGGCCTTTATTATGTTGAGGTACTTTCCTTCTATACCCATTTTACTGAGGGTTTTTATCATAAATGGGTGTTGGATCTTGTCGAATGCTTTCTCTGCGTCTATTGAGATGATCATGTGGTTTTTGTTTTTCATTTTGTTGATGTAGTGTATCACGTTGATTGACTTGCGGGTGTTGAACCATCCCTGTGTCCCTGGTATAAATCCCACTTGATCATGGTGTATAATCTTTTTGATGTATTGCTGTAATCGGTTTGCCAAAATTTTGTTGAGGATTTTTGCATCTATGTTCATCAGTGATATCGGCCTGTAGTTCTCCTTCTTTGTGTTGTCCTTGTCAGGTTGGGGGATCAGAGTGATGTTGGCTTCATAGAATGTGTTAGGGAGTTCTCCATCTTTCTCAATTTTCTGGAACAGTTTGAGGAGAATAGGTACAAAGAACTCACACTGCTTAACAACAAAAAAACAAACAACCCGATCAAAAAATGGGCAGAGGACATGAACAGACATTTCTCCAAAGAAGATATGAATATGGCCAATAGACACATGAAAAGATGTTCATCATCGCTCATCATCAGGGAAATGCAAATCAAAACTACACTAAGATATCACCTTACCCCCGTTAGATTGGCAAAAACATCCAAAACCAAGAACGACAAATGTTGGAGAGGTTGTGGAGAAAGAGGAACGCTCATACACTGTTGGTGGGAATGCAAACTGGTACAGCCACTATGGAAAACAGTATGGAGATTTCTCAAAAAGTTAAAAATAGAAATACCCTATGACCCAGCCATCCCATTACTGGGTATCTATCCTAAGAACCTGATATCAGATGTCTCAAGAGTCCGTTGCACCCCTATGTTCATCGCAGCATTATTTACAATAGCCAAGACGTGGAACCAGCCTACATGCCCAGAAACTGATGATTGGATAAAGAAGATGTGGTATATATACACAATGGAATACTACTCAGCCATAAAAAAAGACGACATTGGCCCATTCACAACAATGTGGATGGACCTCGAGGGCATTATGTTAAGCGAAATAAGTCAGTCAGAGAAAGACGAACTCTATATGACTCCACTCATAGGTGGAAATTAGTATATTGAGAAGGAGATCTGATCGGTGGTTACCAGGGAAAAGGGGGGGTGGGGGGAGGTCACGGAGTGGGAAGTGGTGTTCCTACAACATGACTAACAAAAATGTACAACTGAAATTTCACAAGCTTGTAATCCATCATAACATTAATAAACAAAAAAAAAAAAGATGCTTTGGGGCCCATCTGCCCCTATGGAAAGAACGCAGCACTTTGTGCCTTGCAGCTCTAGGGCAATGTAGCACACCCAGAGCAGAAGTTCTACTTCAGCCAGATCAGGCCCACAAAGAAACTTCGTTTCACAGGCCTTTGTAAGAGATGTTCCCGGTAGGCTGTTAGAGCACTGTGCAGAGCAAGTTGTTTCCTAGCTTCCCAAAGAGCCGGAAGCAAGATGCTTTGGGGCCCTTCTCACCCTTTGGAAAGAAGGCAGCACTTTGTGCCTTGCAGCTCTAGGGCAATGTAGAACACCCAAAGCAGAAGTTCTACTTCAGCCACATCAGACCTGCAAAGAAACTGCGTTTCACAGGCCTTTGTAAGAGATGTTCCCTGTAGGATGTTAGAGAACTGTGCAGAGCGAGTTGTTTCTTAGCTTCCCAAGGAGCTGGAAGCAAGATGCTTTAGGGGCCATGTGCCCTTAAGGAAAGAAGGCAGCACTTTGTGCCTTGCAGCTCTAGGGCAATGTAGCACACCCAGAGCAGTTGTTCTACTTCTGCCAGGTCAGGCCTGCAAAGAAACTTCGTTTCACAGGCCTTTTTAAGAGATGTTCCCGGTAGGCTGTTAGAGCACAGCGAGTTGTTTCTCAGCTTCCAAAAGAGTTGGAAGCAAGATGCTTTGGGGCTCATCTGCCCCTTTGAAATGAAGGCAGCACTTAGTGCCTTGCAGCTCTAGGGCAATGTAGCACACCCAGAGCAGAAGTTCTACTTCAGCCAGATCAGGCCTGCAAAGAAACTGCGTTTCACAGGCCTTTGTAAGAGATGTTCCCGGTAGGCTGTTAGAGCACTGTGCAGAGCGAGTTGTTTCTTAGCTTCCCAGAGAGCTGGAAGCAAGATGCTTTGGGGCCCGTTAATTGTATCCCCTGCTACTTTGCTGTAGTTGTTGATTATTTCTAATAGTTTTTCTGTGGATTCTTTGGGGTTTTCTATGTATAAGATCATGTCGTCTGCAAACAACGCGAGTTTTACTTCTTCGTTACCTATTTCGATTCCTTTTATTCTTTTTTCCTGCCGAATTGCTCTGGCCAGCACCTCCAGTACTATGTTGAATAGGAGTGGTGAAAGTGGGCACCCTTGTCTTGTTCCTGTCCTCAGAGGGATGGCTTTCAGCTTTTGTCCATTGAGTATGCTGTTGGCTGTGGGTCTATCATATATGGCCTTTATTATGTTGAGGTACTTTCCTTCTATACCCATTTTACTGAGGGTTTTTATCATAAGTGGGTGTTGGATCTTGTCGAATGCTTTCTCTGCGTCTATTGAGATGATCATGTGGTTTTTGTTTTTCATTTTGTTGATGTAGTGTATCACGTTGATTGACTTGCGGGTGTTGAACCATCCCTGTGTCCCTGGTATAAATCCCACTTGATCATGGTGTATAATCTTTTTGATGTATTGCTGTAATCGGTTTGCCAAAATTTGTTGAGGATTTTTGCATCTATGTTCATCAGTGATATCGGCCTGTAGTTCTCCTTCTTTGTGTTGTCCTTGTCAGGTTGGGGGATCAGAGTGATGTTGGCTTCATAGAATGTGTTAGGGAGTTCTCCATCTTTCTCAATTTTCTGGAACA
Organism: Equus asinus; assembly: GCF_041296235.1. NCBI lineage: Eukaryota > Metazoa > Chordata > Mammalia > Perissodactyla > Equidae > Equus > Equus asinus. Next base: position 78,067,830 of record NC_091790.1, on the reverse strand, counting down.
GTTTGAGGAGAATAGGTACAAAGAACTCACACTGCTTAACAACAAAAAAACAAACAACCCGATCAAAAAATGGGCAGAGGACATGAACAGACATTTCTCAAAAGAAGATATGAATATGGCCAATAGACACATGAAAAGTTCATCATCGCTCATCATCAGGGAAATGCAAATCAAAACTACACTAAGATATCACCTTACCCCCGTTAGATTGGCAAAAACATCCAAAACCAAGAACGACAAATGTTGGAGAGGTTGTGGAGAAAGAGGAACCCTCATATACTGTTGGTGGGAATGCAAACTGGTACAGCCACTATGGAAAACAGTATGGAGATTTCTCAAAAAGTTAAAAATAGAAATACCCTATGACCCAGCCATCCCATTACTGGGTATCTATCCTAAGAACCTGATATCAGATATCTCAAGAGTCCGTTGCACCCCTATGTTCATCGCAGCATTATTTACAATAGCCAAGACGTGGAACCAGCCTACATGCCCAGAAACTGATGATTGGATAAAGAAGATGTGGTATATATACACAATGGAATACTACTCAGCCATAAAAAAAGACGACATTGGCCCATTCACAACAATGTGGATGGACCTCGAGGGCATTATGTTAAGCGAAATAAGTCAGTCAGAGAAAGACGAACTCTATATGACTCCACTCATAGGTGGAAATTAGTATATTGAGAAGGAGATCTGATCGGTGATTACCAGGGAAAAGGGGGGGTGGGGGGAGGGCACGGAGTGGGAAGTGGTGTTCCCACAACATGACTAACAAAAATGTACAACTGAAATTTCACAAGCTTGTAATCCATCATAACATTAATAAACAAAAAAAAAAAAAGATGCTTTGGGGCCCATCTGCCCCTATGGAAAGAACGCAGCACTTTGTGCCTTGCAGCTCTAGGGCAATGTAGCACACCCAGAGCAGAAGTTCTACTTCAGCCAGATCAGGCCCGCAAAGAAAGTTCGTTTCACAGGCCTTTGTAAGAGATGTTCCCGGTAGGCTGTTAGAGCACTGTGCAGAGCGAGTTGTTTCTCAGCTTCCAAAAGAGTTGGAAGCAAGATGCTTTGGGGCTCATCTGCCCCTTTGAGATGAAGGCAGCACATTGTGCCTTGCAGCTCTAGGGCAATGTAGCACACCCAGAGCAGAAGTTCTACTTCAGCCAGATCAGGCCTGCAAAGAAACTGCGTTTCACAGGCCTTTGTAAGAGATGTTCCCGGTAGGCTGTTAGAGCACTGTGCAGAGCGAGTTGTTTCTTAGCTTCCCAGAGAGCTGGAAGCAAGATGCTTTGGGGCCCGTTAATTGTATCCCCTGCTACTTTGCTGTAGTTGTTGATTATTTCTAATAGTTTTTCTGTGGATTCTTTGGGGTTTTCTATGTATAAGATCATGTCGTCTGCAAACAACGCGAGTTTTACTTCTTCGTTACCTATTTCGATTCCTTTTATTCTTTTTTCCTGCCGAATTGCTCTGGCCAGCACCTCCAGTACTATGTTGAATAGGAGTGGTGAAAGTGGGCACCCTTGTCTTGTTCCTGTCCTCAGAGGGATGGCTTTCAGCTTTTGTCCATTGAGTATGCTGTTGGCTGTGGGTCTATCATATATGGCCTTTATTATGTTGAGGTACTTTCCTTCTATACCCATTTTACTGAGGGTTTTTATCATAAATGGGTGTTGGATCTAGTCGAATGCTTTCTCTGCGTCTATTGAGATGATCATGTGGTTTTTGTTTTTCATTTTGTTGATGTAGTGTATCACGTTGATTGACTTGCGGGTGTTGAACCATCCCTGTGTCCCTGGTATAAATCCCACTTGATCATGGTGTATAATCTTTTTGATGTATTGCTGTAATCGGTTTGCCAAAATTTTGTTGAGGATTTTTGCATCTATGTTCATCAGTGATATCGGCCTGTAGTTCTCCTTCTTTGTGTTGTCCTTGTCAGGTTTGGGGATCAGAGTGATGTTGGCTTCATAGAATGTGTTAGGGAGTTCTCCATCTTTCTCAATTTTCTGGAACAGTTTGAGGAGAATAGGTACAAAGAACTCACACTGCTTAACAACAAAAAAACAAACAACCCGATCAAAAAATGGGCAGAGGACATGAACAGACATTTCTCCAAAGAAGATATGAATATGGCCAATAGACACATGAAAAGATGTTCATCATCGCTAATCATCAGGGAAATGCAAATCAAAACTACACTAAGATATCACCTTACCCCCGTTAGATTGGCAAAAACATCCAAAACCAAGAACGACAAATGTTGGAGAGGTTGTGGAGAAAGAGGAACCCTCATGCACTGTTGGTGGGAATGCAAACTGGTACAGCCACTATGGAAAACAGTATGGAGATTTCTCAAAAAGTTAAAAATAGAAATACCCTATGACCCAGCCATCCCATTACTGGGTATCTATCCTAAGAACCTGATATCAGATATCTCAAGAGTCCGTTGAACCCCTATGTTCATCGCAGCATTATTTACAATAGCCAAGACGTGGAACCAGCCTACATGCCCAGAAACTGATGATTGGATAAAGAAGATGTGGTATATATACACAATGGAATACTACTCAGCCATAAAAAAAGACGACATTGGCCCATTCACAACAATGTGGATGGACCTCGAGGGCATTATGTTAAGCGAAATAAGTCAGTCAGAGAAAGACGAACTCTATATGACTCCACTCATAGGTGGAAATTAGTATATTGAGAAGGAGATCTGATCGGTGGTTACCAGGGAAAAGGGGGGGTGGGGGGAGGTCACGGAGTGGGAAGTGGTGTTCCTACAACATGACTAACAAAAATGTACAACTGAAATTTCACAAGCTTGTAATCCATCATAACATTAATAAACAAAAAAAAAAGATGCTTTGGGGCCCATCTGCCCCTATGGAAAGAACGCAGCACTTTGTGCCTTGCAGCTCTAGGGCAATGTAGCACACCCAGAGCAGAAGTTCTACTTCAGCCAGATCAGGCCCACAAAGAAACTTCGTTTCACAGGCCTTTGTAAGAGATGTTCCCGGTAGGCTGTTAGAGCACTGTGCAGAGCAAGTTGTTTCCTAGCTTCCCAAAGAGCCGGAAGCAAGATGCTTTGGGGCCCTTCTCACCCTTTGGAAAGAAGGCAGCACTTTGTGCCTTGCAGCTCTAGGGCAATGTAGAACACCCAAAGCAGAAGTTCTACTTCAGCCACATCAGACCTGCAAAGAAACTGCGTTTCACAGGCCTTTGTAAGAGATGTTCCCTGTAGGCTGTTAGAGAACTGTGCAGAGCGAGTTGTTTCTTTGCTTCCCAAGGAGCTGGAAGCAAGATGCTTTAGGGGCCATGTGCCCTTAAGGAAAGAAGGCAGCACTTTGTGCCTTGCAGCTCTAGGGCAATGTAGCACACCCAGAGCAGTTGTTCTACTTCTGCCAGGTCAGGCCTGCAAAGAAACTTCGTTTCACAGGCCTTTTTAAGAGATGTTCCCGGTAGGCTGTTAGAGCACTGTGCACAGCGAGTTGTTTCTCAGCTTCCAAAAGAGTTGGAAGCAAGATGCTTTGGGGCTCATCTGCCCCTTTGAAATGAAGGCAGCACTTAGTGCCTTGCAGCTCTAGGGCAATGTAGCACACCCAGAGCAGAAGTTCTACTTCAGCCAGATCAGGCCTGCAAAGAAACTGCGTTTCACAGGCCTTTGTAAGAGATGTTCCCGGTAGGCTGTTAGAGCACTGTGCAGAGCGAGTTGTTTCTTAGCTTCCCAGAGAGCTGGAAGCAAGATGCTTTGGGGCCCGTTAATTGTATCCCCTGCTACTTTGCTGTAGTTGTTGATTATTTCTAATAGTTTTTCTGTGGATTCTTTGGGGTTTTCTATGTATAAGATCATGTCGTCTGCAAACAACGCGAGTTTTACTTCTTCGTTACCTATTTCGATTCCTTTTATTCTTTTTTCCTGCCGAATTGCTCTGGCCAGCACCTCCAGTACTATGTTGAATAGGAGTGGTGAAAGTGGGCACCCTTGTCTTGTTCCTGTCCTCAGAGGGATGGCTTTCAGCTTTTGTCCATTGAGTATGCTGTTGGCTGTGGGTCTATCATATATGGCCTTTATTATGTTGAGGTACTTTCCTTCTATACCCATTTTACTGAGGGTTTTTATCATAAGTGGGTGTTGGATCTTGTCGAATGCTTTCTCTGCGTCTATTGAGATGATCATGTGGTTTTTGTTTTTCATTTTGTTGATGTAGTGTATCACGTTGATTGACTTGCGGGTGTTGAACCATCCCTGTGTCCCTGGTATAAATCCCACTTGATCATGGTGTATAATCTTTTTGATGTATTGCTGTAATCGGTTTGCCAAAATTTTGTTGAGGATTTTTGCATCTATGTTCATCAGTGATATCGGCCTGTAGTTCTCCTTCTTTGTGTTGTCCTTGTCAGGTTGGGGGATCAGAGTGATGTTGGCTTCATAGAATGTGTTAGGGAGTTCTCCATCTTTCTCAATTTTCTGGAACAGTTTGAGGAGAATAGGTACAAAGAACTCACACTGCTTAACAACAAAAAACAAACAACCCGATCAAAAAATGGGCAGAGGACATGAACAGACATTTCTCAAAAGAAGATATGAATATGGCCAATAGACACATGAAAAGTTCATCATCGCTCATCATCAGGGAAATGCAAATCAAAACTACACTAAGATATCACCTTACCCCCGTTAGATTGGCAAAAACATCCAAAACCAAGAACGACAAATGTTGGAGAGGTTGTGGAGAAAGAGGAACCCTCATACACTGTTGGTGGGAATGCAAACTGGTACAGCCACTATGGAAAACAGTATGGAGATTTCTCAAAAAGTTAAAAATAGAAATACCCTATGACACAGCCATCCCATTACTGGGTATCTATCCTAAGAACCTGATATCAGATATCTCAAGAGTCCGTTGCACCCCTATGTTCATCGCAGCATTATTTACAATAGCCAAGACGTGGAACCAGCCTACATGCCCAGAAACTGATGATTGGATAAAGAAGATGTGGTATATATACACAATGGAATACTACTCAGCCATAAAAAAAGAGGACATTGGCCCATTCACAACAATGTGGATGGACCTCGAGCGCATTATGTTAAGCGAAATAAGTCAGTCAGAGAAAGACGAACTCTATATGACTCCACTCATAGGTGGAAATTAGTATATTGAGAAGGAGATCTGATCGGTGGTTACCAGGGAAAAGGGGGGGTGGGGGGAGGGCACGGAGTGGGAAGTGGTGTTCCCACAACATGACTAACAAAAATGTACAACTGAAATTTCACAAGCTTGTAATCCATCATAACATTAATAAACAAAAAAAAAAAAGATGCTTTGAGGCCCATCTGCCCCTATGGAAAGAACGCAGCACTTTGTGCCTTGCAGCTCTAGGGCAATGTAGCACACCCAGAGCAGAAGTTCTACTTCAGCCAGATCAGGCCCGCAAAGAAACTTCGTTTCACAGGCCTTTGTAAGAGATGTTCCCGGTAGGCTGTTAGAGCACTGTGCAGAGCGAGTTGTTTCTCAGCTTCCAAAAGAGTTGGAAGCAAGATGCTGTGGGGCTCATCTGCCCCTTTGAGATGAATGCAGCTCATTGTGCCTTGCAGCTCTAGGGCAATGTAGCACACCCAGAGCAGAAGTTCTACTTCAGCCAGATCAGGCCTGCAAAGAAACTGCGTTTCACAGGCCTTTGTAAGAGATGTTCCCGGTAGGCTGTTAGAGCACTGTGCAGAGCGAGTTCTTTCTTAGCTTCCCAAAGAGCTGGAAGCAAGATGCTTTGGGGCCCTTCTCACCCTTTGGAAAGAACGCAGCACTTTGTGACTTACAGCTCTAGTGCAATGTAGCACACCCAGAGCAGAAGTTCTTCTTCAGCCAGATCAGGCCTGCAAAGAAACTGCATTTCACAGGCCTTTGTAAGAGATGTTTCCTGTAGGCTGTTAGAGCACTGTGCAGAGCGAGTTCTTTCTTAGCTTCCCAAAGACCTGGAAGCAAGATGCTTTGGGGGCCATCTGCCGTAAAGTAAAGAAGGCAGCACTTTGTGCCTTTCAGCTCTAGGGCATTGCAGCACACCCCGAGCAGAAGTTCTACTTCAGCCAGATCAGGCCTGCAAAGAAACTGCGTTTCACAGGCCTTTGTAAGAGATGTTCCCGGTAGGCTGTTAGAGCACTGTGCAGAGCGAGTTGTTTCTTAGCTTCCCAGAGAGCTGGAAGCAAGATGCTTTGGGGCCCGTTAATTGTATCCCCTGCTACTTTGCTGTAGTTGTTGATTATTTCTAATAGTTTTTCTGTGGATTCTTTGGGGTTTTCTATGTATAAGATCATGTCGTCTGCAAACAACGCGAGTTTTACTTCTTCGTTACCTATTTGGATTCCTTTTATTTTTTTTTCCTGCCGAATTGCTCTGGCCAGCACCTCCAGTACTATGTTGAATAGGAGTGGTGAAAGTGGGCACCCTTGTCTTGTTCCTGTCCTCAGAGGGATGGCTTTCAGCTTTTGTCCATTGAGTATGCTGTTGGCTGTGGGTCTATCATATATGGCCTTTATTATGTTGAGGTACTTTCCTTCTATACCCATTTTACTGAGGGTTTTTATCATAAGTGGGTGTTGGATCTTGTCGAATGCTTTCTCTTCGTCTATTGAGATGATCATGTGGTTTTTGTTTTTCATTTTGTTGATGTAGTGTATCACGTTGATTGACTTGCGGGTGTTGAACCATCCCTGTGTCCCTGGTATAAATCCCACTTGATCATGGTGTATAATCTTTTTGATGTATTGCTGTAATCGGTTTGCCAAAATTTTGTTGAGGATTTTTGCATCTATGTTCATCAGTGATATCGGCCTGTAGTTCTCCTTCTTTGTGTTGTCCTTGTCAGGTTGGGGGATCAGAGTGATGTTGGCTTCATAGAATGTGTTAGGGAGTTCTCCATCTTTCTCAATTTTCTGGAACAGTTTGAGGAGAATAGGTACAAAGAACTCACACTGCTTAACAACAAAAAAACAAACAACCCGATCAAAAAATAGGCAGAGGACATGAACAGATATTTCTCAAAAGAAGATATGAATATGGCCAATAGACACATGAAAAGTTCATCATCGCTCATCATCAGGGAAATGCAAATCAAAACTACACTAAGATATCACCTTACCCCCGTTAGATTGGCAAAAACATCCAAAACCAAGAACGACAAATGTTGGAGAGGTTGTGGAGAAAGAGGAACCCTCATACACTGTTGGTGGGAATGCAAACTGGTACAGCCACTATGGAAAACAGTATGGAGATTTCTCAAAAAGTTAAAAATAGAAATACCCTTTGACCCAGCCATCCCATTACTGGGTATCTATCCTAAGAACCTGATATCAGATATCTCAAGAGTCCGTTGCACCCCTATGTTCATCGCAGCATTATTTACAATAGCCAAGACGTGGAACCAGCCTACATGCCCAGAAACTGATGATTGGATAAAGAAGATGTGGTATATATACACAATGGAATACTACTCAGCCATAAAAAAAGACGACATTGGCCCATTCACAACAATGTGGATGGACCTCGAGCGCATTATGTTAAGCGAAATAAGTCAGTCAGAGAAAGACGAACTCTATATGACTCCACTCATAGGTGGAAATTAGTATATTGAGAAGGAGATCTGATCGGTGGATACCAGGGAAAAGGGGGGGTGGGGGGAGGGCACGGAAGGGGAAGTGGTGTTCCCACAACATGACTAACAAAAATGTACAACTGAAATTTCACAAGCTTGTAATCCATCATAACATTAATAAACAAAAAAAAAAAAGATGCTTTGGGGCCCATCTGCCCCTATGGAAAGAACGCAGCACTTTGTGCCTTGCAGCTCTAGGGCAATGTAGCACACCCAGAGCAGAAGTTCTACTTCAGCCAGATCAGGCCCGCAAAGAAACTGCGTTTCACAGGCCTTTGTAAGAGATGTTCCCGGTAGGCTGTTAGAGCACTGTGCAGAGCGAGTTGTTTCTCAGCTTCCAAAAGAGTTGGAAGCAAGATGCTTTGGGGCTCATCTGCCCCTTTGAGATGAAGGCAGCACATTGTGCCTTGCAGCTCTAGGGCAATGTAGCACACCCAGAGCAGAAGTTCTACTTCAGCCAGATCAGGCCTACAAAGAAACTGCGTTTCACAGGCCTTTGTAAGAGATGTTCCCGGTAGGCTGTTAGAGCACTGTGCAGAGCGAGTTGTTTCTTAGCTTCCCAGAGAGCTGGAAGCAAGATGCTTTGGGGCCCGTTAATTGTATCCCCTGCTACTTTGCTGTAGTTGTTGATTATTTCTAATAGTTTTTCTGTGGATTCTTTGGGGTTTTCTATGTATAAGATCATGTCGTCTGCAAACAACGCGAGTTTTACTTCTTCGTTACCTATTTCGATTCCTTTTATTCTTTTTTCCTGCCGAATTGCTCTGGCCAGCACCTCCAGTACTATGTTGAATAGGAGTGGTGAAAGTGGGCACCCTTGTCTTGTTCCTGTCCTCAGAGGGATGGCTTTCAGCTTTTGTCCATTGAGTATGCTGTTGGCTGTGGGTCTATCATATATGGCCTTTATTATGTTGAGGTACTTTCCTTCTATACCCATTTTACTGAGGGTTTTTATCATAAGTGGGTGTTGGATCTTGTCGAATGCTTTCTCTGCGTCTATTGAGATGATCATGTGGTTTTTGTTTTTCATTTTGTTGATGTAGTGTATCACGTTGATTGACTTGCGGGTGTTGAACCATCCCTGTGTCCCTGGTATAAATCCCACTTGATCATGGTGTATAATCTCTTTGATGTATTGCTGTAATCGGTTTGCCAAAATTTTGTTGAGGATTTTTGCATCTATGTTCATCAGTGATATCGGCCTGTAGTTCTCCTTCTTTGTGTTGTCCTTGTCAGGTTGGGGGATCAGAGTGATGTTGGCTTCATAGAATGTGTTAGGGAGTTCTCCATCTTTCTCAATTTTCTGGAACAGTTTGAGGAGAATAGGTACAAAGAACTCACACTGCTTAACAACAAAAAAACAAACAACCCGATCAAAAAATGGGCAGAGGACATGAACAGACATTTCTCAAAAGAAGATATGAATATGGCCAATAGACACATGAAAAGTTCATCATCGCTCATCATCAGGGAAATGCAAATCAAAACTACACTAAGATATCACCTTACCCCCGTTAGATTGGCAAAAACATCCAAAACCAAGAACGACAAATGTTGGAGAGGTTGTGGAGAAAGAGGAACCCTCATACACTGTTGGTGGGAATGCAAACTGGTACAGCCACTATGGAAAACAGTATGGAGATTTCTCAAAAAGTTAAAAATAGAAATACCCTACGACCCAGCCATCCCATTACTGGGTATCTATCCTAAGAACCTGATATCAGATATCTCAAGAGTCCGTTGCACCCCTATGTTCATCGCAGCATTATTTACAATAGCCAAGACGTGGAACCAGCCGACATGCCCAGAAACTGATGATTGGATAAAGAAGATGTGGTATATATACACAATGGAATACTACTCAGCCATAAAAAAAGACGACATTGGCCCATTCACAACAATGTGGATGGACCTCGAGCGCATTATGTTAAGCGAAATAAGTCAGTCAGAGAAAGACGAACTCTATATGACTCCACTCATAGGTGGAAATTAGTATATTGAGAAGGAGATCTGATCGGTGGTTACCAGGGAAAAGGGGGGGTGGGGGGAGGGCACGGAAGGGGAAGTGGTGTTCCCACAACATGACTAACAAAAATGTACAACTGAAATTTCACAAGCTTGTAATCCATCATAACATTAATAAACAAAAAAAAAAAAAGATGCTTTGGGGCCCATCTGCCCCTATGGAAAGAACGCAGCACTTTGTGCCTTGCAGCTCTAGGGCAATGTAGCACACCCAGAGCAGAAGTTCTACTTCAGCCAGATCAGGCCCGCAAAAAAACTGCGTTTCACAGGCCTTTGTAAGAGATGTTCCCGGTAGGCTGTTAGAGCACTGTGCAGAGCGAGTTGTTTCTCAGCTTCCAAAAGAGTTGGAAGCAAGATGCTTTGGGGCTCATCTGCCCCTTTGAGATGAAGGCAGCACATTGTGCCTTGCAGCTCTAGGGCAATGTAGCACACCCAGAGCAGAAGTTCTACTTCAGCCAGATCAGGCCTGCAAAGAAACTGCGTTTCACAGGCCTTTGTAAGAGATGTTCCCGGTAGGCTGTTAGAGCACTGTGCAGAGCGAGTTGTTTCTTAGCTTCCCAGAGAGCTGGAAGCAAGATGCTTTGGGGCCCGTTAATTGTATCCCCTGCTACTTTGCTGTAGTTGTTGATTATTTCTAATAGTTTTTCTGTGGATTCTTTGGGGTTTTCTATGTATAAGATCATGTCGTCTGCAAACAACGCGAGTTTTACTTCTTCGTTACCTATTTCGATTCCTTTTATTCTTTTTTCCTGCCGAATTGCTCTGGCCAGCACCTCCAGTACTATGTTGAATAGGAGTGGTGAAAGTGGGCACCCTTGTCTTGTTCCTGTCCTCAGAGGGATGGCTTTCAGCTTTTGTCCATTGAGTATGCTGTTGGCTGTGGGTCTATCATATATGGCCTTTATTATGTTGAGGTACTTTCCTTCTATACCCATTTTACTGAGGGTTTTTATCATAAATGGGTGTTGGATCTTGTCGAATGCTTTCTCTGCGTCTATTGAGATGATCATGTGGTTTTTGTTTTTCATTTTGTTGATGTAGTGTATCACGTTGATTGACTTGCGGGTGTTGAACCATCCCTGTGTCCCTGGTATAAATCCCACTTGATCATGGTGTATAATCTTTTTGATGTATTGCTGTAATCGGTTTGCCAAAATTTTGTTGAGGATTTTTGCATCTATGTTCATCAGTGATATCGGCCTGTAGTTCTCCTTCTTTGTGTTGTCCTTGTCAGGTTGGGGGATCAGAGTGATGTTGGCTTCATAGAATGTGTTAGGGAGTTCTCCATCTTTCTCAATTTTCTGGAACAGTTTGAGGAGAATAGGTACAAAGAACTCACACTGCTTAACAACAAAAAAACAAACAACCCGATCAAAAAATGGGCAGAGGACATGAACAGACATTTCTCAAAAGAAGATATGAATATGGCCAATAGACACATGAAAAGATGTTCATCATCGCTAATCATCAGGGAAATGCAAATCAAAACTACACTAAGATATCACCTTACCCCCGTTAGATTGGCAAAAACATCCAAAACCAAGAAAGACGAATGTTGGAGAGGTTGTGGAGAAAGAGGAACCCTCATACACTGTTGGTGGGAATGCAAACTGGTACAGCCACTATGGAAAACAGTATGGAGATTTCTCAAAAAGTTAAAAATAGAAATACCCTACGACCCAGCCATCCCATTACTGGGTATCTATCCTAAGAACCTGATATCAGATATCTCAAGAGTCCGTTGCACCCCTATGTTCATCGCAGCATTATTTACAATAGCCAAGACGTGGAACCAGCCTACATGCCCAGAAACTGATGATTGGATAAAGAAGATGTGGTATATATACACAATGGAATACTACTCAGCCATAAAAAAAGACGACATTGGCCCATTCACAACAATGTGGATGGACCTCGAGGGCATTATGTTAAGCGAAATAAGTCAGTCAGAGAAAGACAGACTCTATATGACTCCACTCATAGGTGGAAATTAGTATACTGAGAAGGAGATCTGATCGGTGGTTACCAGGGAAAAGGGGGGGTGGGGGGAGGGCACGGAGGGGGAAGTGGTGTTCCCACAACATGACTAACAAAAATGTACAACTGAAATTTCACAAGCTTGTAATCCATCATAACATTAATAAACAAACAAACAAAAAAAAGATGCTTTGGGGCCCATCTGCCTCTATGGAAAGAACGCAGCACTTTGTGCCTTGCAGCTCTAGGGCAATGTAGCACACCCAGAGCAGAAGTTCTACTTCAGCCAGATCAGGCCCGCAAAGAAACTCCGTTTCACAGGCCTTTGTAAGAGATGTTCCCGGTAGGCTGTTAGAGCACTGTGCAGAGCGAGTTGTTTCTTAGCTTCCCAACGAGCTGGAAGCAAGATGCTTTAGGGGCCATCTGCCCTTAAGGAAAGAAGGCAGCACTTTGTGCCTTGCAGCTCTAGGGCAATGTAGCACACCCAGAGCAGAAGTTCTACTTCAGCCAGATCAGGCCTGCAAAGAAACTGCGTTTCACAGGCCTTTGTAAGAGATGTTCCCGGTAGGCTGTTAGAGCACTGTGCAGAGCGAGTTGTTTCTTAGCTTCCCAAAGAGCTGGAAGCAAGATGCTTTGGGGCCCTTCTCACCCTTTGGAAAGAAGGCAGCACTTTGTGCCTTACAGCTCTAGGGCAATGTAGCACACCCAGAGCAGAAGTTCTACTTCAGCCAGATCAGGCCTGCAAAGAAACTGCTTTTCACAGGCCTTTGCAAGAGATGTTCCCTGTAGGCTGTAAGAGCACTGTGCAGAGCGACTAGTTTCTTAGCTTCCCAGAGAGCTGGAAGTAAGATGCTTTGGGGCCCTTCTGCCCCTATGGAAAGAACGCAGCACTTTGTGCCTTGCAGCTCTAGGGCAATGCAGCACACCCCGAGCAGAAGTTCTACTTCAGCCAGATCAGGCCTGCAAAGAAACTGCGTTTCACAGGCCTTTGTAAGAGATGTTCCCGGTAGGCTGTTAGAGCACTGTGCAGAGCGAGTTGTTTCTTAGCTTCCCAGAGAGCTGGAAGCAAGATGCTTTGGGGCCCGTTAATTGTATCCCCTGCTACTTTGCTGTAGTTGTTGATTATTTCTAATAGTTTTTCTGTGGATTCTTTGGGGTTTTCTATGTATAAGATCATGTCGTCTGCAAACAACGCGAGTTTTACTTCTTCGTTACCTATTTCGATTCCTTTTATTCTTTTTTCCTGCCGAATTGCTCTGGCCAGCACCTCCAGTACTATGTTGAATAGGAGTGGTGAAAGTGGGCACCCTTGTCTTGTTCCTGTCCTCAGAGGGATGGCTTTCAGCTTTTGTCCATTGAGTATGCTGTTGGCTGTGGGTCTATCATATATGGCCTTTATTATGTTGAGGTACTTTCCTTCTATACCCATTTTACTGAGGGTTTTTATCATAAATGGGTGTTGGATCTTGTCGAATGCTTTCTCTGCGTCTATTGAGATGATCATGTGGTTTTTGTTTTTCATTTTGTTGATGTAGTGTATCACGTTGATTGACTTGCGGGTGTTGAACCATCCCTGTGTCCCTGGTATAAATCCCACTTGATCATGGTGTATAATCTCTTTGATGTATTGCTGTAATCGGTTTGCCAAAATTTTGTTGAGGATTTTTGCATCTATGTTCATCAGTGATATCGGCCTGTAGTTCTCCTTCTTTGTGTTGTCCTTGTCAGGTTGGGGGATCAGAGTGATGTTGGCTTCATAGAATGTGTTAGGGAGTTCTCCATCTTTCTCAATTTTCTGGAACAGTTTGAGGAGAATAGGTACAAAGAACTCACACTGCTTAACAACAAAAAAACAAACAACCCGATCAAAAAATGGGCAGAGGACATGAACAGACATTTCTCAAAAGAAGATATGAATATGGCCAATAGACACATGAAAAGATGTTCATCATCGCTAATCATCAGGGAAATGCAAATCAAAACTACACTAAGATATCACCTTACCCCCGTTAGATTGGCAAAAACATCCAAAACCAAGAAAGACGAATGTTGGAGAGGTTGTGGAGAAAGAGGAACCCTCATACACTGTCGGTGGGAATGCAAACTGGTACAGCCACTATGGAAAACAGTATGGAGATTTCTCAAAAAGTAAAAAATAGAAATACCCTATGACCCAGCCATCCCATTACTGGGTATCTATCCTAAGAACCTGATATCAGATATCTCAAGAGTCCGTTGCACCCCTATGTTCATCGCAGCATTATTTACAATAGCCAAGACGTGGAACCAGCCAACATGCCCAGAAACTGATGATTGGATAAAGAAGATGTGGTATATATACACAATGGAATACTACTCAGCCATAAAAAAAGACGACATTGGCCCATTCAAAACAATGTGGATGGACCTCGAGGGCATTATGTTAAGCGAAATAAGTCAGTCAGAGAAAGACAGACTCTATATGACTCCACTCATAGGTGGAAATTAGTATACTGAGAAGGAGATCTGATCGGTGGTTACCAGGGAAAAGGGGGGGTGGCGGGAGGGCACGGAGGGGGAAGTGGTGTTCCCACAACATGACTAACAAAAATGTACAACTGAAATTTCACAAGCTTGTAATCCATCATAACATTAATAAACAAACAAACAAAAAAAAGATGCTTTGGGGCCCATCTGCCTCTATGGAAAGAACGCAGCACTTTGTGCCTTGCAGCTCTAGGGCAATGTAGCACACCCAGAGCAGAAGTTCTACTTCAGCCAGATCAGGCCCGCAAAGAAACTCCGTTTCACAGGCCTTTGTAAGAGATGTTCCCGGTAGGCTGTTAGAGCACTGTGCAGAGCGAGTTGTTTCTTAGCTTCCCAACGAGCTGGAAGCAAGATGCTTTAGGGGCCATCTGCCCTTAAGGAAAGAAGGCAGCACTTTGTGCCTTGCAGCTCTAGGGCAATGTAGCACACCCAGAGCAGAAGTTCTACTTCAGCCAGATCAGGCCTGCAAAGAAACTTCGTTTCACAGGCCTTTGTAAGAGATGTTACCGGTAGGCTTTTAGAGCACTGTGCAGAGCGACTTGTTTCTTAGCTTCCCAAAGAGCTGGAAGCAAGATGCTTTGGGGCCCTCTCACCCTTTGGAAAGAAGGCAGCACTTTGTGCCTTGCAGCTCTAGGGCAATGTAGCACACCCAGAGCCGAAGTTCTACTTCAGCTAGATCAGACCTGCAAAGAAACTTCGTTTCACAGGCCTTTGTAAGAGATGTTCCCGGTAGGCTGTAACAGCACTGTGCAGAGCGACTAGTTTTTTAGCTTCCCAGAGAGCTGGAAGCAAGATGCTTTGGGGCCCATCTGCCCGTATGGAAAGAACGCAGCACTTTGTGCCTTGCAGCTCTAGGGCAATGCAGCACACCCCGAGCAGAAGTTCTACTTCAGCCAGATCAGGCCTGCAAAGAAACTGCGTTTCACAGGCCTTTGTAAGAGATGTTCCCGGTAGGCTGTTAGAGCACTGTGCAGAGCGAGTTGTTTCTTAGCTTCCCAGAGAGCTGGAAGCAAGATGCTTTGGGGCCCGTCAATTTTATACCCTGCTACTTTGCTGTAGTTGTTGATTATTTCTAATAGTTTTTCTGTGGATTCTTTGGGGTTTTTTATGTATAAGATCATGTCGTCTGCAAACAACGTGAGTTTTAATTCTTCGTTACCTATTTGGATTCCTTTTATTTTATTTTCCTGCCGAATTGCTCTGCTCAGCACCTCCAGTACTATGTTGAATAGGAGTGGTGAAAGTGGGCACCCTTGTCTTGTTCCTGTCCTCAGAGGGATGGCTTTCAGCTTTTGTCCATTGAGTATGATGTTGGCTGTGGGTCTATCATATATGGCCTTTATTATGTTGAGGTACTTTCCTTCTATACCCATTTTACTGAGGGTTTTTATCATAAATGGGTGTTGGATCTTGTCGAATGCTTTCTCTGCGTCTATTGAGATGATCCTGTGGTTTTTGTTTTTCATTTTGTTGATGTAGTGTATCACGTTGATTGACTTGCGGGTGTTGAACCATCCCTGTGTCCCTGGTATAAATCCCACTTGATCATGGTGTATAATCTTTTTGATGTATTGCTGTAATCGGTTTGCCAAAATTTTGTTGAGGATTTTTGCATCTATGTTCATCAGTGATATCGGCCTGTAGTTCTCCTTCTTTGTGTTGTCCTTGTCAGGTTGGGGGATCAGAGTGATGTTGGCTTCATAGAATGTGTTAGGGAGTTCTCCATCTTTCTCAATTTTCTGGAACAGTCTGAGGAGAATAGGTACAAAGAACTCACACTGCTTAACAACAAAAAAACAAACAACCCGATCAGAAAATGGGCAGAGGACATGAACAGATATTTCTCAAAAGAAGATATGAATATGGCCAATAGACACATGAAAAGATGTTCATCATCGCTAATCATCAGGGAAATGCAAATCAAAACTACACTAAGATATCACCTTACCCCCGTTTGATTGGCAAAAACATCCAAGACCAAGAACGACAAATGGAGAGGTTGTGGAGAAAGAGGAACCCTCATACACTGTTGGTGGGAATGCAAACTGGTACAGCCACTATGGAAAACAGTATGGAGATTTCTCAAAAAGTTAAAAATAGAAATACCCTATGACCCAGCCATCCCATTACTGGGTATCTATCCTAAGAACCTGATATCAGATATCTCAAGAGTCCGTTGCACCCCTATGTTCATGGCAGCATTATTTACAATAGCCAAGACGTGGAACCAGCCTACATGCCCAGAAACTGATGATTGGATAAAGAAGATGTGGTATATATACACAATGGAATACTACTCAGCCATAAAAAAAGACGACATTGGCCCCTTCACAACAATGTGGATGGACCTCGAGGGCATTATGTTAAGCGAAATAAGTCAGTCAGAGAAAGACGAACTCTATATGACTCCACTCATAGGTGGAAATTAGTATATTGAGAAGGAGATCTGATCGGTGGTTACCAGGGAAAAGGGGGGGTGGGGGAGGGCACGGAGGGGGAAGTGGTGTTCCCACAACATGACTAACAAAAATGTACAACTGAAATTTCACAAGCTTGTAATCCATCATAAGATTAATAAACAAAAAAAAAAAAAAGATGCTTTGGGGCCCATCTGCCCCTATGCAAAGAACGCAGCACTTTGTGCCTTGCAGCTCTAGGGCAATGTAGCACACCCAGAGCAGAAGTTCTACTTCAGCCAGATCAGGCCTGCAAAGAAACTGCGTTTCACAGGCCTTTGTAAGAGATGTTCCCGGTAGGCTGTTAGAGCACTGTGCAGAGCGAGTTGTTTCTTAGCTTCCCAAGGAGCTGGAAGCAAGATGCTTTAGGGACCATCTGCCCTTAAGGAAAGAAGGCAGCACTTTGTGCCTTGCAGCTCTAGGGCAATGTAGCACACCCAGAGAAGTTGTTCTACTTCTGCCAGGTCAGGCCTGCAAAGAAACTTCGTTTCACAGGCCTTTGTAAGAGATGTTACCGGTAGGCTGTTAGAGCACTGTGCAGAGCGACTTGTTTCTTAGCTTCCCAAAGAGCTGGAAGCAAGATGCTTTGGGGCCCTCTCACCCTTTGGAAAGAAGGCAGCACTTTGTGCCTTGCAGCTCTAGGGCAATGTAGCACACCCAGAGCAGAAGTTCTACTTCAGCTAGATCAGACCTGCAAAGAAACTTCGTTTCACAGGCCTTTGTAAGAGATGTTCCCGGTAGGCTGTAACAGCACTGTGCAGAGCGACTAGTTTTTTAGCTTCCCAGAGAGCTGGAAGCAAGATGCTTTGGGGCCCATCTGCCCGTATGGAAAGAACGCAGCACTTTGTGCCTTGCAGCTCTAGGGCAATGCAGCACACCCCGAGCAGAAGTTCTACTTCATCCAGATCAGGCCTGCAAAGAAACTGCGTTTCACAGGCCTTTGTAAGAGATGTTCCCGGTAGGCTGTTAGAGCACTGTGCAGAGCGAGTTGTTTCTTAGCTTCCCAGAGAGCTGGAAGCAAGATGCTTTGGGGCCCGTCAATTTTATACCCTGCTACTTTGCTGTAGTTGTTGATTATTTCTAATAGTTTTTCTGTGGATTCTTTGGGGTTTTTTATGTATAAGATCATGTCGTCTGCAAACAACGTGAGTTTTACTTCTTCGTTACCTATTTGGATTCCTTTTATTTTATTTTCCTGCCGAATTGCTCTGCCCAGCACCTCCAGTACTATGTTGAATAGGAGTGGTGAAAGTGGGCACCCTTGTCTTGTTCCTGTCCTCAGAGGGATGGCTTTCAGCTTTTGTCCATTGAGTATGATGTTGGCTGTGGGTCTATCATATATGGCCTTTATTATGTTGAGGTACTTTCCTTCCATACCCATTTTACTGAGGGTTTTTATCATAAATGGGTGTTGGATCTTGTCGAATGCTTTCTCTGCGTCTATTGAGATGATCCTGTGGTTTTTGTTTTTCATTTTGTTGATGTAGTGTATCACGTTGATTGACTTGCGGGTGTTGAACCATCCCTGTGTCCCTGGTATAAATCCCACTTGATCATGGTGTATAATCTTTTTGATGTATTGCTGTAATCGGGTTGCCAAAATTTTGTTGAGGATTTTTGCATCTATGTTCATCAGTGATATCGGCCTGTAGTTCTCCTTCTTTGTGTTGTCCTTGTCAGGTTGGGGGATCAGAGTGATGTTGGCTTCATAGAATGTGTTAGGGAGTTCTCCATCTTTCTCAATTTTCTGGAACAGTCTGAGGAGAATAGGTACAAAGAACTCACACTGCTTAACAACAAAAAAACAAACAACCCGATCAGAAAATGGGCAGAGGACATGAACAGATATTTCTCAAAAGAAGATATGAATATGGCCAATAGACACATGAAAAGATGTTCATCATCGCTAATCATCAGGGAAATGCAAATCAAAACTACACTAAGATATCACCTTACCCCCGTTTGATTGGCAAAAACATCCAAGACCAAGAACGACAAATGGAGAGGTTGTGGAGAAAGAGGAACCCTCATACACTGTTGGTGGGAATGCAAACTGGTACAGCCACTATGGAAAACAGTATGGAGATTTCTCAAAAAGTTAAAAATAGAAATACCCTATGACCCAGCCATCCCATTACTGGGTATCTATCCTAAGAACCTGATATCAGATATCTCAAGAGTCCGTTGCACCCCTATGTTCATCGCAGCATTATTTACAATAGCCAAGACGTGGAACCAGCCTACATGCCCAGAAACTGATGATTGGATAAAGAAGATGTGGTATATATACACAATGGAATACTACTCAGCCATAAAAAAAGACGACATTGGCCCCTTCACAACAATGTGGATGGACCTCGAGGGCATTATGTTAAGCGAAATAAGTCAGTCAGAGAAAGACGAACTCTATATGACTCCACTCATAGGTGGAAATTAGTATATTGAGAAGGAGATCTGATCGGTGGTTACCAGGGAAAAGGGGGGGTGGGGGAGGGCACGGAGGGGGAAGTGGTGTTCCCACAACATGACTAACAAAAATGTACAACTGAAATTTCACAAGCTTGTAATCCATCATAAGATTAATAAACAAAAAAAAAAAAAAAGATGCTTTGGGGCCCATCTGCCCCTATGCAAAGAACGCAGCACTTTGTGCCTTGCAGCTCTAGGGCAATGTAGCACACCCAGAGCAGAAGTTCTACTTCAGCCAGATCAGGCCTGCAAAGAAACTGCGTTTCACAGGCCTTTGTAAGAGATGTTCCCGGTAGGCTCTTAGAGCACTGTGCAGAGCAAGTTGTTTCCTAGCTTCCCAAAGAGCTGGAAGCAAGATGCTTTTGGGCCCTTCTCACCCTTTGGAAAGAAGGCAGCACTTTGTGCCTTGCAGCTCTAGGGCAATGTAGCACACCCAAAGCAGAAGTTCTACTTCAGCCAGATGAGACCTGCAAAGAAACTGCGTTTCACATGCCTTTGTAAGAGATGTTCCCTGTAGGCTGTTAGAGCACTGTGCAGAGCGAGTTGTTTCTTAGCTTCCCAAGGAGCTGGAAGCAAGATGCTTTAGGGACCATCTGCCCTTAAGGAAAGGAGGCAGCACTTTGTGCCTTGCAGCTCTAGGGCAATGTAGCACACCCAGAGAAGTTGTTCTACTTCTGCCAGGTCAGGCCTGCAAAGAAACTTCGTTTCACAGGCCTTTGTAAGAGATGTTACCGGTAGGCTGTTAGAGCACTGTGCAGAGCGACTTGTTTCTTAGCTTCCCAAAGAGCTGGAAGCAAGATGCTTTGGGGCCCTCTCACCCTTTGGAAAGAAGGCAGCACTTTGTGCCTTGCAGCTCTAGGGCAATTTAGCACACCCAGAGCCGAAGTTCTACTTCAGCTAGATCAGACCTGCAAAGAAACTTCGTTTCACAGGCCTTTGTAAGAGATGTTCCCGGTAGGCTGTAAGAGCACTGTGCAGAGCGACTAGTTTTTTAGCTTCCCAGAGAGCTGGAAGCAAGATGCTTTGGGGCCCATCTGCCCGTATGGAAAGAACGCAGCACTTTGTGCCTTGCAGCTCTAGGGCAATGCAGCACACCCCGAGCAGAAGTTCTACTTCAGCCAGATCAGGCCTGCAAAGAAACTGCGTTTCACAGGCCTTTGTAAGAGATGTTCCCGGTAGGCTGTTAGAGCACTGTGCAGAGCGAGTTGTTTCTTAGCTTCCCAGAGAGCTGGAAGCAAGATGCTTTGTGGCCCGTTAATTTTATACCCTGCTACTTTGCTGTAGTTGTTGGTTATTTCTAATAGTTTTTCTGTGGATTCTTTGGGGTTTTCTATGTATAAGATCATGTCGTCTGCAAACAACGCGAGTTTTACTTCTTCGTTACCTATTTGGATTCCTTTTATTTTTTTTTCCTGCCGAATTGCTCTGGCCAGCACCTCCAGTACTATGTTGAATAGGAGTGGTGAAAGTGGGCACCCTTGTCTTGTTCCTGTCCTCAGAGGGATGGCTTTCAGCTTTTGTCCATTGAGTATGATGTTGGCTGTGGGTCTATCATATATGGCCTTTATTATGTTGAGGTACTTTCCTTCTATACCCATTTTACTGAGGGTTTTTATCATAAATGGGTGTTGGATCTTGTCGAATGCTTTCTCTGCGTCTATTGAGATGATCATGTGGTTTTTGTTTTTCATTTTGTTGATGTAGTGTATCACGTTGATTGACTTGCGGGTGTTGAACCATCCCTGTGTCCCTGGTATAAATCCCACTTGATCATGGTGTATAATCTTTTTGATGTATTGCTGTAATCGGGTTGCCAAAATTTTGTTGAGGATTTTTGCATCTATGTTCATCAGTGATATCGGCCTGTAGTTCTCCTTCTTTGTGTTGTCCTTGTCAGGTTTGGGGATCAGAGTGATGTTGGCTTCATAGAATGTGTTAGGGAGTTCTCCATCTTTCTCAATTTTCTGGAACAGTTTGAGGAGAATAGGTACAAAGAACTCACACTGCTTAACAACAAAAAAACAAACAACCCGATCAAAAAATGGGCAGAGGACATGAACAGACATTTCTCAAAAGAAGATATGAATATGGCCAATAGACACATGAAAAGATGTTCATCATCGCTAATCATCAGGGAAATGCAAATCAAAACTACACTAAGATATCACCTTACCCCCGTTAGATTGGCAAAAACATACAAAACCAAGAACGACGAATGTTGGAGAGGTTGTGGAGAAAGAGGAACCCTCATACACTGTTGGTGTGAATGCAAACTGGTACAGCCACTATGGAAAACAGTATGGAGATTTCTCAAAAAGTTAAAAATAGAAATACCCTATGACCCAGCCATCCCATTACTGGGTATCTATCCTAAGAACCTGATATCAGATATCTCAAGAGTCCGTTGCACCCCTATGTTCATCGCAGCGTTATTTACAATAGCCAAGACGTGGAACCAGCCTACATGCCCAGAAACTGATGATTGGATAAAGAAGATGTGGTATATATACACAATGGAATACTACTCAGCCATAAAAAAGACGACATTGGCCCCTTCACAACAATGTGGATGGACCTCGAGGGCATTATGTTAAGCGAAATAAGTCAGTCAGAGAAAGACGAACTCTATATGACTCCACTCATAGGTGGAAATTAGTATATTGAGAAGGAGATCTGATCGGTGGTTACCAGGGAAAAGGGGGGGTGGGGGGAGGGCACGGAGTGGGAAGTGGTGTTCCCACAACATGACTAACAAAAATGTACAACTGAAATTTCACAAGCTTGTAATCCATCATAACATTAATAAACAAACAAAAAAAAAGATGCTTTGGGGCCCATCTGCCCCTATGGAAAGAACGCAGCACTTTGTGTCTTGCAGCTCTAGGGCAATGTAGCACACCCAGAGCAGAAGTTCTACTTCAGCCAGATCAGGCCCGCAAAGAAACTGCGTTTCACAGGCCTTTGTAAGAGATGTTCCCGGTAGGCTGTTAGAGCACTGTGCAGAGCGAGTTGTTTCTTAGCTTCCCAAAGAGCCGGAAGCAAGATGCTTTGGGGCCCTTCTCACCCTTTGGCAAGAAGGCAGCACTTTGTGCCTTGCAGCTCTAAGGCAATGTAGCACACCCAGAGCAGAAGTTCTACTTCAGCCAGATCAGGCCTGCAAAGAAACTGCGTTTCACAGGCCTTTGTAAGAGATGTTCCCTGTAGGCTGTTAGAGCACTGTGCAGAGCGAGTTGTTTCTCAGCTTCCAAAAGAGTTGGAAGCAAGATGCTTTGGGGCTCATCTGCCCCTTTGAGATGAAGGCAGCACTTTGTGCCTTGCAGCTCTAGGGCAATGTAGCACACCCAGAGCAGAAGTTCTACTTCAGCCAGATCAGGCCTGCAAAGAAACTGCGTTTCACAGGCCTTTGTAAGAGATGTTCGCGGTAGGCTGTTAGAGCACTGTGCAGAGCGAGTTGTTTCTCAGCTTCCCAAACAGCCGGAAGCAAGATGCTTTGAGGGCCATCTGCCCTTAAGGAAAGAAGGCAGCACTTTGTGCCTTGCAGCTCTAGGGCAATGCAGCACACCCAGAGCAGAAGTTCTACTTCAGCCAGATCAGGCCTGCAAAGAAACTGCGTTTCACAGGCCTTTGTAAGAGATGTTCCCGGTAGGCTGTTAGAGCACTGTGCAGAGCAAGTTGTTTCCTAGCTTCCCAAAGAGCTGGAAGCAAGATGCTTTTGGGCCCTTCTCACCCTTTGGAAAGAAGGCAGCACTTTGTGCCTTGCAGCTCTAGGGCAATGTAGCACACCCAAAGCAGAAGTTCTACTTCAGCCAGATCAGACCTGCAAAGAAACTGCGTTTCACAGGCCTTTGTAAGAGATGTTCCCTGTAGGCTGTTAGAGCACTGTGCAGAGCGAGTTGTTTCTTAGCTTCCCAAGGAGCTGGAAGCAAGATGCTTTAGGGACCATCTGCCCTTAAGGAAAGAAGGCAGCACTTTGTGCCTTGCAGCTCTAGGGCAATGTAGCACACCCAGAGAAGTTGTTCTACTTCTGCCAGGTCAGGCCTGCAAAGAAACTTCGTTTCACAGGCCTTTGTAAGAGATGTTCCCGGTAGGCTGTTAGAGCACTGTGCAGAGCGACTTGTTTCTTAGCTTCCCAAAGAGCTGGAAGCAAGATGCTTTGGGGCCCTCTCACCCTTTGGAAAGAAGGCAGCACTTTGTGCCTTGCAGCTCTAGGGCAATTTAGCACACCCAGAGCCGAAGTTCTACTTCAGCTAGATCAGACCTGCAAAGAAACTTCGTTTCACAGGCCTTTGTAAGAGATGTTCCCTGTAGGCTGTAAGAGCACTGTGCAGGGCGACTAGTTTTTTAGCTTCCCAGAGAGCTGGAAGCAAGATGCTTTGGGGCCCATCTGCCCGTATGGAAAGAACGCAGCACTTTGTGCCTTGCAGCTCTAGGGCAATGCAGCACACCCCGAGCAGAAGTTCTACTTCAGCCAGATCAGGCCTGCAAAGAAACTGCGTTTCACAGGCCTTTGTAAGAGATGTTCCCGGTAGGCTGTTAGAGCACTGTGCAGAGCGAGTTGTTTCTTAGCTTCCCAGAGAGCTGGAAGCAAGATGCTTTGTGGCCCGTTAATTTTATACCCTGCTACTTTGCTGTAGTTGTTGGTTATTTCTAATAATTTTTCTGTGGATTCTTTGGGGTTTTCTATGTATAAGATCATGTCGTCTGCAAACAACGCGAGTTTTACTTCTTCGTTACCTATTTGGATTCCTTTTATTTTTTTTTCCTGCCGAATTGCTCTGGCCAGCACCTCCAGTACTATGTTGAATAGGAGTGGTGAAAGTGGGCACCCTTGTCTTGTTCCTGTCCTCAGAGGGATGGCTTTCAGCTTTTGTCCATTGAGTATGATGTTGGCTGTGGGTCTATCATATATGGCCTTTATTATGTTGAGGTACTTTCCTTCTATACCCATTTTACTGAGGGTTTTTATCATAAATGGGTGTTGGATCTAGTCGAATGCTTTCTCTGCGTCTATTGAGATGATCATGTGGTTTTTGTTTTTCATTTTGTTGATGTAGTGTATCACGTTGATTGACTTGCGGGTGTTGAACCATCCCTGTGTCCCTGGTATAAATCCCACTTGATCATGGTGTATAATCTTTTTGATGTATTGCTGTAATCGGTTTGCCAAAATTTTGTTGAGGATTTTTGCATCTATGTTCATCAGTGATATCGGCCTGTAGTTCTCCTTCTTTGTGTTGTCCTTGTCAGGTTGGGGGATCAGAGTGATGTTGGCTTCATAGAATGTGTTAGGGAGTTCTCCATCTTTCTCAATTTTCTGGAACAGTTTGAGGAGAATAGGTACAAAGAACTCACACTGCTTAACAACAAAAAAACAAACAACCCGATCAAAAAATGGGCAGAGGACATGAACAGACATTTCTCAAAAGAAGATATGAATATGGCCAATAGACACATGAAAAGATGTTCATCATCGCTAATCATCAGGGAAATGCAAATCAAAACTACACTAAGATATCACCTTACCCCCGTTAGATTGGCAAACACATCCAAAACCAAGAACGACGAATGTTGGAGAGGTTGTGGAGAAAGAGGAACCCTCATACACTGTTGGTGGGAATGCAAACTGGTACAGCCACTATGGAAAACAGTATGGAGATTTCTCAAAAAGTTAAAAATAGAAATACCCTATGACCCAGCCATCCCATTACTGGGTATCTATCCTAAGAACCTGATATCAGATATCTCAAGAGTCCGTTGCACCCCTATGTTCATCGCAGCGTTATTTACAATAGCCAAGACGTGGAACCAGCCTACATGCCCAGAAACTGATGATTGGATAAAGAAGATGTGGTATATATACACAATGGAATACTACTCAGCCATAAAAAAGACGACATTGGCCCCTTCACAACAATGTGGATGGACCTCGAGGGCATTATGTTAAGCGAAATAAGTCAGTCAGAGAAAGACGAACTCTATATGACTCCACTCATAGGTGGAAATTAGTATATTGAGAAGGAGATCTGATCGGTGGTTACCAGGGAAAAGGGGGGGTGGGGGGAGGGCACGGAGTGGGAAGTGGTGTTCCCACAACATGACTAACAAAAATGTACAACTGAAATTTCACAAGCTTGTAATCCATCATAACATTAATAAACAAACAAAAAAAAAGATGCTTTGGGGCCCATCTGCCCCTATGGAAAGAACGCAGCACTTTGTGTCTTGCAGCTCTAGGGCAATGTAGCACACCCAGAGCAGAAGTTCTACTTCAGCCAGATCAGGCCCGCAAAGAAACTGCGTTTCACAGGCCTTTGTAAGAGATGTTCCCGGTAGGCTGTTAGAGCACTGTGCAGAGCGAGTTGTTTCTTAGCTTCCCAAAGAGCCGGAAGCAAGATGCTTTGGGGCCCTTCTCACCCTTTGGCAAGAAGGCAGCACTTTGTGCCTTGCAGCTCTAAGGCAATGTAGCACACCCAGAGCAGAAGTTCTACTTCAGCCAGATCAGGCCTGCAAAGAAACTGCGTTTCACAGGCCTTTGTAAGAGATGTTCCCTGTAGGCTGTTAGAGCACTGTGCAGAGCGAGTTGTTTCTCAGCTTCCAAAAGAGTTGGAAGCAAGATGCTTTGGGGCTCATCTGCCCCTTTGAGATGAAGGCAGCACTTTGTGCCTTGCAGCTCTAGGGCAATGTAGCACACCCAGAGCAGAAGTTCTACTTCAGCCAGATCAGGCCTGCAAAGAAACTGCGTTTCACAGGCCTTTGTAAGAGATGTTCGCGGTAGGCTGTTAGAGCACTGTGCAGAGCGAGTTGTTTCTCAGCTTCCCAAACAGCCGGAAGCAAGATGCTTTGAGGGCCATCTGCCCTTAAGGAAAGAAGGCAGCACTTTGTGCCTTGCAGCTCTAGGGCAATGCAGCACACCCAGAGCAGAAGTTCTACTTCAGCCAGATCAGGCCTGCAAAGAAACTGCGTTTCACAGGCCTTTGTAAGAGATGTTCCCGGTAGGCTGTTAGAGCACTGTGCAGAGCAAGTTGTTTCCTAGCTTCCCAAAGAGCTGGAAGCAAGATGCTTTTGGGCCCTTCTCACCCTTTGGAAAGAAGGCAGCACTTTGTGCCTTGCAGCTCTAGGGCAATGTAGCACACCCAAAGCAGAAGTTCTACTTCAGCCAGATCAGGCCTGCAAAGAAACTGCGTTTCACAGGCCTTTGTAAGAGATGTTCCCTGTAGGCTGTTAGAGCACTGTGCAGAGCGAGTTGTTTCTTAGCTTCCCAAGGAGCTGGAAGCAAGATGCTTTAGGGACCATCTGCCCTTAAGGAAAGAAGGCAGCACTTTGTGCCTTGCAGCTCTAGGGCAATGTAGCACACCCAGAGAAGTTGTTCTACTTCTGCCAGGTCAGGCCTGCAAAGAAACTTCGTTTCACAGGCCTTTGTAAGAGATGTTCCCGGTAGGCTGTTAGAGCACTGTGCAGAGCGACTTGTTTCTTAGCTTCCCAAAGAGCTGGAAGCAAGATGCTTTGGGGCCCTCTCACCCTTTGGAAAGAAGGCAGCACTTTGTGCCTTGCAGCTCTAGGGCAATTTAGCACACCCAGAGCCGAAGTTCTACTTCAGCTAGATCAGACCTGCAAAGAAACTTCGTTTCACAGGCCTTTGTAAGAGATGTTCCCTGTAGGCTGTAAGAGCACTGTGCAGAGCGACTAGTTTTTTAGCTTCCCAGAGAGCTGGAAGCAAGATGCTTTGGGGCCCATCTGCCCGTATGGAAAGAACGCAGCACTTTGTGCCTTGCAGCTCTAGGGCAATGCAGCACACCCCGAGCAGAAGTTCTACTTCAGCCAGATCAGGCCTGCAAAGAAACTGCGTTTCACAGGCCTTTGTAAGAGATGTTCCCGGTAGGCTGTTAGAGCACTGTGCAGAGCGAGTTGTTTCTTAGCTTCCCAGAGAGCTGGAAGCAAGATGCTTTGTGGCCCGTTAATTTTATACCCTGCTACTTTGCTGTAGTTGTTGGTTATTTCTAATAATTTTTCTGTGGATTCTTTGGGGTTTTCTATGTATAAGATCATGTCGTCTGCAAACAACGCAAGTTTTACTTCTTCGTTACCTATTTGGATTCCTTTTATTTTTTTTTCCTGCCGAATTGCTCTGGCCAGCACCTCCAGTACTATGTTGAATAGGAGTGGTGAAAGTGGGCACCCTTGTCTTGTTCCTGTCCTCAGAGGGATGGCTTTCAGCTTTTGTCCATTGAGTATGATGTTGGCTGTGGGTCTATCATATATGGCCTTTATTATGTTGAGGTACTTTCCTTCTATACCCATTTTACTGAGGGTTTTTATCATAAATGGGTGTTGGATCTAGTCGAATGCTTTCTCTGCGTCTATTGAGATGATCATGTGGTTTTTGTTTTTCATTTTGTTGATGTAGTGTATCACGTTGATTGACTTGCGGGTGTTGAACCATCCCTGTGTCCCTGGTATAAATCCCACTTGATCATGGTGTATAATCTTTTTGATGTATTGCTGTAATCGGTTTGCCAAAATTTTGTTGAGGATTTTTGCATCTATGTTCATCAGTGATATCGGCCTGTAGTTCTCCTTCTTTGTGTTGTCCTTGTCAGGTTTGGGGATCAGAGTGATGTTGGCTTCATAGAATGTGTTAGGGAGTTCTCCATCTTTCTCAATTTTCTGGAACAGTTTGAGGAGAATAGGTACAAAGAACTCACACTGCTTAACAACAAAAAAACAAACAACCCGATCAAAAAATGGGCAGAGGACATGAACAGACATTTCTCAAAAGAAGATATGAATATGGCCAATAGACACATGAAAAGATGTTCATCATCGCTAATCATCAGGGAAATGCAAATCAAAACTACACTAAGATATCACCTTACCCCCGTTAGATTGGCAAAAACATCCAAAACCAAGAACGACGAATGTTGGAGAGGTTGTGGAGAAAGAGGAACCCTCATACACTGTTGGTGGGAATGCAAACTGGTACAGCCACTATGGAAAACAGTATGGAGATTTCTCAAAAAGTTAAAAATAGAAATACCCTATGACCCAGCCATCCCATTACTGGGTATCTATCCTAAGAACCTGATATCAGATATCTCAAGAGTCCGTTGCACCCCTATGTTCATCGCAGCGTTATTTACAATAGCCAAGACGTGGAACCAGCCTACATGCCCAGAAACTGATGATTGGATAAAGAAGATGTGGTATATATACACAATGGAATACTACTCAGCCATAAAAAAGACGACATTGGCCCCTTCACAACAATGTGGATGGACCTCGAGGGCATTATGTTAAGCGAAATAAGTCAGTCAGAGAAAGACGAACTCTATATGACTCCACTCATAGGTGGAAATTAGTATATTGAGAAGGAGATCTGATCGGTGGTTACCAGGGAAAAGGGGGGGTGGGGGGAGGGCACGGAGTGGGAAGTGGTGTTCCCACAACATGACTAACAAAAATGTACAACTGAAATTTCACAAGCTTGTAATCCATCATAACATTAATAAACAAACAAACAAAAAAAAGATGCTTTGGGGCCCATCTGCCTCTATGGAAAGAACGCAGCACTTTGTGCCTTGCAGCTCTAGGGCAATGTAGCACACCCAGAGCAGAAGTTCTACTTCAGCCAGATCAGGCCCGCAAAGAAACTCCGTTTCACAGGCCTTTGTAAGAGATGTTCCCGGTAGGCTGTTAGAGCACTGTGCAGAGCGAGTTGTTTCTTAGCTTCCCAACGAGCTGGAAGCAAGATGCTTTGAGGGCCATCTGCCCTTAAGGAAAGAAGGCAGCACTTTGTGCCTTGCAGCTCTAGGGCAATGCAGCACACCCAGAGCAGAAGTTCTACTTCAGCCAGATCAGGCCTGCAAAGAAACTGCGTTTCACAGGCCTTTGTAAGAGATGTTCCCGGTAGGCTGTTAGAGCACTGTGCAGAGCAAGTTGTTTCCTAGCTTCCCAAAGAGCTGGAAGCAAGATGCTTTTGGGCCCTTCTCACCCTTTGGAAAGAAGGCAGCACTTTGTGCCTTGCAGCTCTAGGGCAATGTAGCACACCCAAAGCAGAAGTTCTACTTCAGCCAGATCAGACCTGCAAAGAAACTTCGTTTCACAGGCCTTTGTAAGAGATGTTCCCTGTAGGCTGTAAGAGCACTGTGCAGAGCGACTAGTTTTTTAGCTTCCCAGAGAGCTGGAAGCAAGATGCTTTGGGGCCCATCTGCCCGTATGGAAAGAACGCAGCACTTTGTGCCTTGCAGCTCTAGGGCAATGCAGCACACCCCGAGCAGAAGTTCTACTTCAGCCAGATCAGGCCTGCAAAGAAACTGCGTTTCACAGGCCTTTGTAAGAGATGTTCCCGGTAGGCTGTTAGAGCACTGTGCAGAGCGAGTTGTTTCTTAGCTTCCCAGAGAGCTGGAAGCAAGATGCTTTGTGGCCCGTTAATTTTATACCCTGCTACTTTGCTGTAGTTGTTGGTTATTTCTAATAATTTTTCTGTGGATTCTTTGGGGTTTTCTATGTATAAGATCATGTCGTCTGCACACAACGCGAGTTTTACTTCTTCGTTACCTATTTGGATTCCTTTTATTTTTTTTTCCTGCCGAATTGCGCTGGCCAGCACCTCCAGTACTATGTTGAATAGGAGTGGTGAAAGTGGGCACCCTTGTCTTGTTCCTGTCCTCAGAGGGATGGCTTTCAGCTTTTGTCCATTGAGTATGATGTTGGCTGTGGGTCTATCATATATGGCCTTTATTATGTTGAGGTACTTTCCTTCTATACCCATTTTACTGAGGGTTTTTATCATAAATGGGTGTTGGATCTAGTCGAATGCTTTCTCTGCGTCTATTGAGATGATCATGTGGTTTTTGTTTTTCATTTTGTTGATGTAGTGTATCACGTTGATTGACTTGCGGGTGTTGAACCATCCCTGTGTCCCTGGTATAAATCCCACTTGATCATGGTGTATAATCTTTTTGATGTATTGCTGTAATCGGTTTGCCAAAATTTTGTTGAGGATTTTTGCATCTATGTTCATCAGTGATATCGGCCTGTAGTTCTCCTTCTTTGTGTTGTCCTTGTCAGGTTGGGGGATCAGAGTGATGTTGGCTTCATAGAATGTGTTAGGGAGTTCTCCATCTTTCTCAATTTTCTGGAACAGTTTGAGGAGAATAGGTACAAAGAACTCACACTGCTTAACAACAAAAAAACAAACAACCCGATCAAAAAATGGGCAGAGGACATGAACAGACATTTCTCAAAAGAAGATATGAATATGGCCAATAGACACATGAAAAGATGTTCATCATCGCTAATCATCAGGGAAATGCAAATCAAAACTACACTAAGATATCACCTTACCCCCGTTAGATTGGCAAAAACATCCAAAACCAAGAACGACGAATGTTGGAGAGGTTGTGGAGAAAGAGGAACCCTCATACACTGTTGGTGGGAATGCAAACTGGTACAGCCACTATGGAAAACAGTATGGAGATTTCTCAAAAAGTTAAAAATAGAAATACCCTATGACCCAGCCATCCCATTACTGGGTATCTATCCTAAGAACCTGATATCAGATATCTCAAGAGTCCGTTGCACCCCTATGTTCATCGCAGCGTTATTTACAATAGCCAAGACGTGGAACCAGCCTACATGCCCAGAAACTGATGATTGGATAAAGAAGATGTGGTATATATACACAATGGAATACTACTCAGCCATAAAAAAGACGACATTGGCCCCTTCACAACAATGTGGATGGACCTCGAGGGCATTATGTTAAGCGAAATAAGTCAGTCAGAGAAAGACGAACTCTATATGACTCCACTCATAGGTGGAAATTAGTATATTGAGAAGGAGATCTGATCGGTGGTTACCAGGGAAAAGGGGGGGTGGGGGGAGGGCACGGAGTGGGAAGTGGTGTTCCCAGAACATGACTAACAAAAATGTACAACTGAAATTTCACAAGCTTGTAATCCATCATAACATTAATAAACAAACAAAAAAAAAGATGCTTTGGGGCCCATCTGCCCCTATGGAAAGAACGCAGCACTTTGTGTCTTGCAGCTCTAGGGCAATGTAGCACACCCAGAGCAGAAGTTCTACTTCAGCCAGATCAGGCCTGCAAAGAAACTGCGTTTCACAGGCCTTTGTAAGAGATGTTCCCTGTAGGCTGTTAGAGCACTGTGCAGAGCGAGTTGTTTCTCAGCTTCCAAAAGAGTTGGAAGCAAGATGCTTTGGGGCTCATCTGCCCCTTTGAGATGAAGGCAGCACTTTGTGCCTTGCAGCTCTAGGGCAATGTAGCACACCCAGAGCAGAAGTTCTACTTCAGCCAGATCAGGCCTGCAAAGAAACTGCGTTTCACAGGCCTTTGTAAGAGATGTTCGCGGTAGGCTGTTAGAGCACTGTGCAGAGCGAGTTGTTTCTCAGCTTCCCAAACAGCCGGAAGCAAGATGCTTTGAGGGCCATCTGCCCTTAAGGAAAGAAGGCAGCACTTTGTGCCTTGCAGCTCTAGGGCAATGCAGCACACCCAGAGCAGAAGTTCTACTTCAGCCAGATCAGGCCTGCAAAGAAACTGCGTTTCACAGGCCTTTGTAAGAGATGTTCCCGGTAGGCTGTTAGAGCACTGTGCAGAGCAAGTTGTTTCCTAGCTTCCCAAAGAGCTGGAAGCAAGATGCTTTTGGGCCCTTCTCACCCTTTGGAAAGAAGGCAGCACTTTGTGCCTTGCAGCTCTAGGGCAATGTAGCACACCCAAAGCAGAAGTTCTACTTCAGCCAGATCAGGCCTGCAAAGAAACTGCGTTTCACAGGCCTTTGTAAGAGATGTTCCCTGTAGGCTGTTAGAGCACTGTGCAGAGCGAGTTGTTTCTTAGCTTCCCAAGGAGCTGGAAGCAAGATGCTTTAGGGACCATCTGCCCTTAAGGAAAGAAGGCAGCACTTTGTGCCTTGCAGCTCTAGGGCAATGTAGCACACCCAGAGAAGTTGTTCTACTTCTGCCAGGTCAGGCCTGCAAAGAAACTTCGTTTCACAGGCCTTTGTAAGAGATGTTCCCGGTAGGCTGTTAGAGCACTGTGCAGAGCGACTTGTTTCTTAGCTTCCCAAAGAGCTGGAAGCAAGATGCTTTGGGGCCCTCTCACCCTTTGGAAAGAAGGCAGCACTTTGTGCCTTGCAGCTCTAGGGCAATTTAGCACACCCAGAGCCGAAGTTCTACTTCAGCTAGATCAGACCTGCAAAGAAACTTCGTTTCACAGGCCTTTGTAAGAGATGTTCCCTGTAGGCTGTAAGAGCACTGTGCAGAGCGACTAGTTTTTTAGCTTCCCAGAGAGCTGGAAGCAAGATGCTTTGGGGCCCATCTGCCCGTATGGAAAGAACGCAGCACTTTGTGCCTTGCAGCTCTAGGGCAATGCAGCACACCCCGAGCAGAAGTTCTACTTCAGCCAGATCAGGCCTGCAAAGAAACTGCGTTTCACAGGCCTTTGTAAGAGATGTTCCCGGTAGGCTGTTAGAGCACTGTGCAGAGCGAGTTGTTTCTTAGCTTCCCAGAGAGCTGGAAGCAAGATGCTTTGTGGCCCGTTAATTTTATACCCTGCTACTTTGCTGTAGTTGTTGGTTATTTCTAATAATTTTTCTGTGGATTCTTTGGGGTTTTCTATGTATAAGATCATGTCGTCTGCAAACAACGCGAGTTTTACTTCTTCGTTACCTATTTGGATTCCTTTTATTTTTTTTCCTGCCGAATTGCTCTGGCCAGCACCTCCAGTACTATGTTGAATAGGAGTGGTGAAAGTGGGCACCCTTGTCTTGTTCCTGTCCTCAGAGGGATGGCTTTCAGCTTCTGTCCATTGAGTATGATGTTGGCTGTGGGTCTATCA
Source organism: Equus asinus (assembly GCF_041296235.1). Classification (NCBI taxonomy): domain Eukaryota; kingdom Metazoa; phylum Chordata; class Mammalia; order Perissodactyla; family Equidae; genus Equus; species Equus asinus. Next base: position 78,034,863 of record NC_091790.1, on the reverse strand, counting down.
TATATGGCCTTTATTATGTTGAGGTACTTTCCTTCTATACCCATTTTACTGAGGGTTTTTATCATAAATGGGTGTTGGATCTAGTCGAATGCTTTCTCTGCGTCTATTGAGATGATCATGTGGTTTTTGTTTTTCATTTTGTTGATGTAGTGTATCACGTTGATTGACTTGCGGGTGTTGAACCATCCCTGTGTCCCTGGTATAAATCCCACTTGATCATGGTGTATAATCTTTTTGATGTATTGCTGTAATCGGTTTGCCAAAATTTTGTTGAGGATTTTTGCATCTATGTTCATCAGTGATATCGGCCTGTAGTTCTCCTTCTTTGTGTTGTCCTTGTCAGGTTTGGGGATCAGAGTGATGTTGGCTTCATAGAATGTGTTAGGGAGTTCTCCATCTTTCTCAATTTTCTGGAACAGTTTGAGGAGAATAGGTACAAAGAACTCACACTGCTTAACAACAAAAAAACAAACAACCCGATCAAAAAATGGGCAGAGGACATGAACAGACATTTCTCAAAAGAAGATATGAATATGGCCAATAGACACATGAAAAGATGTTCATCATCGCTAATCATCAGGGAAATGCAAATCAAAACTACACTAAGATATCACCTTACCCCCGTTAGATTGGCAAAAACATCCAAAACCAAGAACGACGAATGTTGGAGAGGTTGTGGAGAAAGAGGAACCCTCATACACTGTTGGTGGGAATGCAAACTGGTACAGCCACTATGGAAAACAGTATGGAGATTTCTCAAAAAGTTAAAAATAGAAATACCCTATGACCCAGCCATCCCATTACTGGGTATCTATCCTAAGAACCTGATATCAGATATCTCAAGAGTCCGTTGCACCCCTATGTTCATCGCAGCGTTATTTACAATAGCCAAGACGTGGAACCAGCCTACATGCCCAGAAACTGATGATTGGATAAAGAAGATGTGGTATATATACACAATGGAATACTACTCAGCCATAAAAAAGACGACATTGGCCCCTTCACAACAATGTGGATGGACCTCGAGGGCATTATGTTAAGCGAAATAAGTCAGTCAGAGAAAGACGAACTCTATATGACTCCACTCATAGGTGGAAATTAGTATATTGAGAAGGAGATCTGATCGGTGGTTACCAGGGAAAAGGGGGGGTGGGGGGAGGGCACGGAGTGGGAAGTGGTGTTCCCACAACATGACTAACAAAAATGTACAACTGAAATTTCACAAGCTTGTAATCCATCATAACATTAATAAACAAACAAACAAAAAAAAGATGCTTTGGGGCCCATCTGCCTCTATGGAAAGAACGCAGCACTTTGTGTCTTGCAGCTCTAGGGCAATGTAGCACACCCAGAGCAGAAGTTCTACTTCAGCCAGATCAGGCCCGCAAAGAAACTGCGTTTCACAGGCCTTTGTAAGAGATGTTCCCGGTAGGCTGTTAGAGCACTGTGCAGAGCGAGTTGTTTCTTAGCTTCCCAACGAGCTGGAAGCAAGATGCTTTGAGGGCCATCTGCCCTTAAGGAAAGAAGGCAGCACTTTGTGCCTTGCAGCTCTAGGGCAATGCAGCACACCCAGAGCAGAAGTTCTACTTCAGCCAGATCAGGCCTGCAAAGAAACTGCGTTTCACAGGCCTTTGTAAGAGATGTTCCCGGTAGGCTGTTAGAGCACTGTGCAGAGCAAGTTGTTTCCTAGCTTCCCAAAGAGCTGGAAGCAAGATGCTTTTGGGCCCTTCTCACCCTTTGGAAAGAAGGCAGCACTTTGTGCCTTGCAGCTCTAGGGCAATGCAGCACACCCCGAGCAGAAGTTCTACTTCAGCCAGATCAGGCCTGCAAAGAAACTGCGTTTCACAGGCCTTTGTAAGAGATGTTCCCGGTAGGCTGTTAGAGCACTGTGCAGAGCGAGTTGTTTCTTAGCTTCCCAGAGAGCTGGAAGCAAGATGCTTTGTGGCCCGTTAATTTTATACCCTGCTACTTTGCTGTAGTTGTTGGTTATTTCTAGTAATTTTTCTGTGGATTCTTTGGGGTTTTCTATGTATAAGATCATGTCGTCTGCAAACAACGCGAGTTTTACTTCTTCGTTACCTATTTGGATTCCTTTTATTTTTTTTTCCTGCCGAATTGCTCTGGCCAGCACCTCCAGTACTATGTTGAATAGGAGTGGTGAAAGTGGGCACCCTTGTCTTGTTCCTGTCCTCAGAGGGATGGCTTTCAGCTTTTGTCCATTGAGTATGATGTTGGCTGTGGGTCTATCATATATGGCCTTTATTATGTTGAGGTACTTTCCTTCTATACCCATTTTACTGAGGGTTTTTATCATAAATGGGTGTTGGATCTAGTCGAATGCTTTCTCTGCGTCTATTGAGATGATCATGTGGTTTTTGTTTTTCATTTTGTTGATGTAGTGTATCACGTTGATTGACTTGCGGGTGTTGAACCATCCCTGTGTCCCTGGTATAAATCCCACTTGATCATGGTGTATAATCTTTTTGATGTATTGCTGTAATCGGTTTGCCAAAATTTTGTTGAGGATTTTTGCATCTATGTTCATCAGTGATATCGGCCTGTAGTTCTCCTTCTTTGTGTTGTCCTTGTCAGGTTGGGGGATCAGAGTGATGTTGGCTTCATAGAATGTGTTAGGGAGTTCTCCATCTTTCTCAATTTTCTGGAAAAGTCTGAGGAGAATAGGTACAAAGAACTCACACTGCTTAACAACAAAAAAACAAACAACCCGATCAGAAAATGGGCAGAGGACATGAACAGATATTTCTCAAAAGAAGATATGAATATGGCCAATAGACACATGAAAAGATGTTCATCATCGCTAATCATCAGGGAAATGCAAATCAAAACTACACTAAGATATCACCTTACCCCCGTTTGATTGGCAAAAACATCCAAGACCAAGAACGACAAATGGAGAGGTTGTGGAGAAAGAGGAACCCTCATACACTGTTGGTGGGAATGCAAACTGGTACAGCCACTATGGAAAACAGTATGGAGATTTCTCAAAAAGTTAAAAATAGAAATACCCTATGACCCAGCCATCCCATTACTGGGTATCTATCCTAAGAACCTGATATCAGATATCTCAAGAGTCCGTTGCACCCCTATGTTCATCGCAGCGTTATTTACAATAGCCAAGACGTGGAACCAGCCTACATGCCCAGAAACTGATGATTGGATAAAGAAGATGTGGTATATATACACAATGGAATACTACTCAGCCATAAAAAAAGACGACATTGGCCCATTCACAACAATGTGGATGGACCTCGAGGGCATTATATTAAGCGAAATAAGTCAGTCAGAGAAAGACGAACTCTATATGACTCCACTCATAGGTGGAAATTAGTATATTGACAAGGAGATCTGATCGGTGGTTACCAGGGAAAAGGGGGGGTGGGGGAGGGCACGGAGGGGGAAGTGGTGTTCCCACAACATGACTAACAAAAATGTACAACTGAAATTTCACAAGCTTGTAATCCATCATAAGATTAATAAACAAAAAAAAAAAAAAGATGCTTTGGGGCCCATCTGCCCCTATGCAAAGAACGCAGCACTTTGTGCCTTGCAGCTCTAGGGCAATGTAGCACACCCAGAGCAGAAGTTCTACTTCAGCCAGATCAGGCCTGCAAAGAAACTGCGTTTCACAGGCCTTTGTAAGAGATGTTCCCGGTAGGCTGTTAGAGCACTGTGCAGAGCAAGTTGTTTCCTAGCTTCCCAAAGAGCTGGAAGCAAGATGCTTTTGGGCCCTTCTCACCCTTTGGAAAGAAGGCAGCACTTTGTGCCTTGCAGCTCTAGGGCAATGTAGCACACCCAAAGCAGAAGTTCTACTTCAGCCAGATCAGACCTGCAAAGAAACTGCGTTTCACAGGCCTTTGTAAGAGATGTTCCCTGTAGGCTGTTAGAGCACTGTGCAGAGCGAGTTGTTTCTTAGCTTCCAAAGGAGCTGGAAGCAAGATGCTTTAGGGACCATCTGCCCTTAAGGAAAGAAGGCAGCACTTTGTGCCTTGCAGCTCTAGGGCAATGTAGCACACCCAGAGAAGTTGTTCTACTTCTGCCAGGTCAGGCCTGCAAAGAAACTTCGTTTCACAGGCCTTTGTAAGAGATGTTACCGGTAGGCTGTTAGAGCACTGTGCAGAGCGACTTGTTTCTTAGCTTCCCAAAGAGCTGGAAGGAAGATGCTTTGGGGCCCTCTCACCCTTTGGAAAGAAGGCAGCACTTTGTGCCTTGCAGCTCTAGGGCAATTTAGCACACACAGAGCCGAAGTTCTACTTCAGCTAGATCAGACCTGCAAAGAAACTTCGTTTCACAGGCCTTTGTAAGAGATGTTCCCGGTAGGCTGTAAGAGCACTGTGCAGAGCGACTAGTATTTTAGCTTCCCAGAGAGCTGGAAGCAAGATGCTTTGGGGCCCATCTGCCCGTAGGAAAGAACGCAGCACTTTGTGCCTTGCAGCTCTATGGCAATGCAGCACACCCCGAGCAGAAGTTCTACTTCAGCCAGATCAGGCCTGCAAAGAAACTGCGTTTCACAGGCCTTTGTAAGAGATGTTCCCGGTAGGCTGTTAGAGCACTGTGCAGAGCGAGTTGTTTCTTAGCTTCCCAGAGAGCTGGAAGCAAGATGCCTTGTGGCCCGTTAATTTTATACCCTGCTACTTTGCTGTAGTTGTTGGTTATTTCTAATAGTTTTTCTGTGGATTCTTTGGGGTTTTCTATGTATAAGATCATGTCGTCTGCAAACAACGCGAGTTTTACTTCTTCGTTACCTATTTGGATTCCTTTTATTTTTTTTTCCTGCCGAATTGCTCTGGCCAGCACCTCCAGTACTATGTTGAATAGGAGTGGTGAAAGTGGGCACCCTTGTCTTGTTCCTGTCCTCAGAGGGATGGCTTTCAGCTTTTGTCCATTGAGTATGATGTTGGCTGTGGGTCTATCATATATGGCCTTTATTATGTTGAGGTACTTTCCTTCTATACCCATTTTACTGAGGGTTTTTATCATAAATGGGTGTTGGATCTTGTCGAATGCTTTCTCTGCGTCTATTGAGATGATCATGTGGTTTTTGTTTTTCATTTTGTTGATGTAGTGTATCACGTTGATTGACTTGCGGGTGTTGAACCATCCCTGTGTCCCTGGTATAAATCCCACTTGATCATGGTGTATAATCTTTTTGATGTATTGCTGTAATCGGGTTGCCAAAATTTTGTTGAGGATTTTTGCATCTATGTTCATCAGTGATATCGGCCTGTAGTTCTCCTTCTTTGTGTTGTCCTTGTCAGGTTTGGGGATCAGAGTGATGTTGGCTTCATAGAATGTGTTAGGGAGTTCTCCATCTTTCTCAATTTTCTGGAACAGTTTGAGGAGAATAGGTACAAAGAACTCACACTGCTTAACAACAAAAAAACAAACAACCCGATCAAAAAATGGGCAGAGGACATGAACAGACATTTCTCAAAAGAAGATATGAATATGGCCAATAGACACATGAAAAGATGTTCATCATCGCTAATCATCAGGGAAATGCAAATCAAAACTACACTAAGATATCACCTTACCCCCGTTAGATTGGCAAAAACATACAAAACCAAGAACGACGAATGTTGGAGAGGTTGTGGAGAAAGAGGAACCCTCATACACTGTTGGTGTGAATGCAAACTGGTACAGCCACTATGGAAAACAGTATGGAGATTTCTCAAAAAGTTAAAAATAGAAATACCCTATGACCCAGCCATCCCATTACTGGGTATCTATCCTAAGAACCTGATATCAGATATCTCAAGAGTCCGTTGCACCCCTATGTTCATCGCAGCGTTATTTACAATAGCCAAGACGTGGAACCAGCCTACATGCCCAGAAACTGATGATTGGATAAAGAAGATGTGGTATATATACACAATGGAATACTACTCAGCCATAAAAAAGACGACATTGGCCCCTTCACAACAATGTGGATGGACCTCGAGGGCATTATGTTAAGCGAAATAAGTCAGTCAGAGAAAGACGAACTCTATATGACTCCACTCATAGGTGGAAATTAGTATATTGAGAAGGAGATCTGATCGGTGGTTACCAGGGAAAAGGGGGGGTGGGGGGAGGGCACGGAGTGGGAAGTGGTGTCCCCACAACATGACTAACAAAAATGTACAACTGAAATTTCACAAGCTTGTAATCCATCATAACATTAATAAACAAACAAAAAAAAAGATGCTTTGGGGCCCATCTGCCCCTATGGAAAGAACGCAGCACTTTGTGTCTTGCAGCTCTAGGGCAATGTAGCACACCCAGAGCAGAAGTTCTACTTCAGCCAGATCAGGCCCGCAAAGAAACTGCGTTTCACAGGCCTTTGTAAGAGATGTTCCCGGTAGGCTGTTAGAGCACTGTGCAGAGCGAGTTGTTTCTTAGCTTCCCAAAGAGCCGGAAGCAAGATGCTTTGGGGCCCTTCTCACCCTTTGGCAAGAAGGCAGCACTTTGTGCCTTGCAGCTCTAAGGCAATGTAGCACACCCAGAGCAGAAGTTCTACTTCAGCCAGATCAGGCCTGCAAAGAAACTGCGTTTCACAGGCCTTTGTAAGAGATGTTCCCGGTAGGCTGTTAGAGCACTGTGCAGAGCGAGTTGTTTCTCAGCTTCCAAAAGAGTTGGAAGCAAGATACTTTGGGGCTCATCTGCCCCTTTGAGATGAAGGCAGCACTTTGTGCCTTGCAGCTCTAGGGCAATGTAGCACACCCAGAGCAGAAGTTCTACTTCATCCAGATCAGGCCTGCAAAGAAACTGCGTTTCACAGGCCTTTGTAAGAGATGTTCGCGGTAGGCTGTTAGAGCACTGTGCAGAGCGAGTTGTTTCTCAGCTTCCCAAACAGCCGGAAGCAAGATGCTTTGAGGGCCATCTGCCCTTAAGGAAAGAAGGCAGCACTTTGTGCCTTGCAGCTCTAGGGCAATGCAGCACACCCAGAGCAGAAGTTCTACTTCAGCCAGATCAGGCCTGCAAAGAAACTGCGTTTCACAGGCCTTTGTAAGAGATGTTCCCGGTAGGCTGTTAGAGCACTGTGCAGAGCGAGTTGTTTCTCAGCTTCCCAAACAGCCGGAATCAAGATGCTTTGGGGGCCATCTGCCCTTAAGGTAAGAAGGCAGCACTTTGTGCCTTGCAGCTCTAGGGCAATGCAGCACACCCAGAGCAGAAGTTCTACTTCAGCCAGATCAGGCCTGCAAAGAAACTGCGTTTCACAGGCCTTTGTAAGAGATGTTCCCGGTAGGCTGTTAGAGCACTGTGCAGAGCGAGTTGTTTCTTAGCTTCCCAGAGAGCTGGAAGCAAGATGCTTTGGGGCCCGTTAATTGTATCCCCTGCTACTTTGCTGTAGTTGTTGATTATTTCTAATAGTTTTTCTGTGGATTCTTTGGGGTTTTCTATTTATAAGATCATGTCGTCTGCAAACAACGCGAGTTTTACTTCTTCGTTACCTATTTGGATTCCTTTTATTTTTTTTTCCTGCCGAATTGCTCTGGCCAGCACCTCCAGTACTATGTTGAATAGGAGTGGTGAAAGTGGTCACCCTTGTCTTGTTCCTGTCCTCAGAGGGATGGCTTTCAGCTTTTGTCCATTGAGTATGCTGTTGGCTGTGGGTCTATCATATATGGCCTTTATTATGTTGAGGTACTTTCCTTCTATACCCATTTTACTGAGGGTTTTTATCATAAATGGGTGTTGGATCTTGTCGAATGCATTCTCTGCGTCTATTGAGATGATCATGTGGTTTTTGTTTTTCATTTTGTTGATGTAGTGTATCACGTTGATTGACTTGTGGGTGTTGAACCATCCCTGTGTCCCTGGTATAAATCCCACTTGATCATGGTGTATAATCTTTTTGATGTATTGCTGTAATCGGTTTGCCAAAATTTTGTTGAGGATTTTTGCATCTATGTTCATCAGTGATATCGGCCTGTAGTTCTCCTTCTTTGTGTTGTCCTTGTCAGGTTGGGGGATCAGAGTGATGTTGGCTTCATAGAATGTGTTAGGGGGTTCTCCATCTTTCTCAATTTTCTGGAACAGTTTGAGGAGAATAGGTACAAAGAACTCACACTGCTTAACAACAAAAAAACAAACAACCCGATCAAAAAATGGGCAGAGGACATGAACAGACATTTCTCCAAAGAAGATATGAATATGGCCAATAGACACATGAAAAGATGTTCATCATCGCTAATCATCAGGGAAATGCAAATCAAAACTACACTAAGATATCACCTTACCCCCGTTAGATTGGCAAAAACATCCAAAACCAAGAACGACATATGTTGGAGAGGTTGTGGAGAAAGAGGAACCCTCATACACTGTTGGTGGGAATGCAAACTGGTACAGCCACTATGGAAAACAGTATGCAGATTTCTCAAAAAGTTAAAAATAGAAATACCTTATGACCCAGCCATCCCATTACTGGGTATCTATCCTAAGAACCTGATATCAGATATCTCAAGAGTCCGTTGCACCCCTATGTTCATCGCAGCATTATTTACAATAGCCAAGACGTGGAACCAGCCTACATGCCCAGAAACTGATGATTGGATAAAGAAGATGTGGTATATATACACAATGGAATACTACTCAGCCATAAAAAAAGACGACATTGGCCCCTTCACAACAATGTGGATGGACCTCGAGGGCATTATGTTAAGCGAAATAAGTCAGTCAGAGAAAGACGAACTCTATATGACTCCACTCATAGGTGGAAATTAGTATATTGAGAAGGAGATCTGATCGGTGGTTACCAGGGAAAAGGGGGGTGGGGGGAGGGCACAGAGGGGGAAGTGGTGTTCCCACAACATGACTAACAAAAATGTACAACTGAAATTTCACAAGCTTGTAATCCATCATAAGATTAATAAACAAACAAACAAAAAAAAGATGCTTTGGGGCCCATCTGCCCCTATGGAAAGAACGCAGCACTTTGTGCCTTGCAGCTCTAGGGCAATGCAGCACACCCCGAGCAGAAGTTCTACTTCAGCCAGATCAGGCCTGCAAAGAAACTGCGTTTCACAGGCCTTTGTAAGAGATGTTCCCGGTAGGCTGTTAGAGCACTGTGCAGAGCGAGTTGTTTCTTAGCTTCCCAGAGAGCTGGAAGCAAGATGCTTTGGGGCCCTTCTCACCCTTTGGAAAGAAGGCAGCACTTTGTGCCTTGCAGCTCTAGGGCAATGTAGCACACCCAGAGCAGAAGTTCTACTTCAGCCAGATCAGACCTGCAAAGAAACTGCGTTTCACAGGCCTTTGTAAGAGATGTTCCCTGTAGGCTGTTAGAGCACTGTGCAGAGCAAGTTGTTTCTCAGCTTCCAAAAGAGTTGGAAGCAAGATGCTTTGGGGCTCATCTGCCTCTTTGAGATGAAGGCAGCACTTTGTGCCTTGCAGCTCTAGGGCAATGTAGCACACCCAGAGCAGAAGTTCTACTTCAGCCAGATCAGGCCTGCAAAGAAACTGCGTTTCACAGGCCTTTGTAAGAGATGTTCGCGGTAGGCTGTTAGAGCACTGTGCAGAGCGAGTTGTTTCTCAGCTTCCCAAACAGCCGGAAGCAAGATGCTTTGAGGGCCATCTGCCCTTAAGGAAAGAAGGCAGCACTTTGTGCCTTGCAGCTCTAGGGCAATGCAGCACACCCAGAGCAGAAGTTCTACTTCAGCCAGATCAGGCCTGCAAAGAAACTGCGTTTCACAGGCCTTTGTAAGAGATGTTCCCGGTAGGCTGTTAGAGCACTGTGCAGAGCGACTTGTTTCTCAGCTTCCCAAACAGCCGGAATCAAGATGCTTTGGGGGCCATCTGCCCTTAAGGTAAGAAGGCAGCACTTTGTGCCTTGCAGCTCTAGGGCAATGCAGCACACCCAGAGCAGAAGTTCTACTTCAGCCAGATCAGGCCTGCAAAGAAACTGCGTTTCACAGGCCTTTGTAAGAGATGTTCCCGGTAGGCTGTTAGAGCACTGTGCAGAGCGAGTTGTTTCTTAGCTTCCCAGAGAGCTGGAAGCAAGATGCTTTGGGGCCCGTTAATTGTATCCCCTGCTACTTTGCTGTAGTTGTTGATTATTTCTAATAGTTTTTCTGTGGATTCTTTGGGGTTTTCTATTTATAAGATCATGTCGTCTGCAAACAACGCGAGTTTTACTTCTTCGTTACCTATTTGGATTCCTTTTATTTTTTTTTCCTGCCGAATTGCTCTGGCCAGCACCTCCAGTACTATGTTGAATAGGAGTGGTGAAAGTGGTCACCCTTGTCTTGTTCCTGTCCTCAGAGGGATGGCTTTCAGCTTTTGTCCATTGAGTATGCTGTTGGCTGTGGGTCTATCATATATGGCCTTTATTATGTTGAGGTACTTTCCTTCTATACCCATTTTACTGAGGGTTTTTATCATAAATGGGTGTTGGATCTTGTCGAATGCATTCTCTGCGTCTATTGAGATGATCATGTGGTTTTTGTTTTTCATTTTGTTGATGTAGTGTATCACGTTGATTGACTTGTGGGTGTTGAACCATCCCTGTGTCCCTGGTATAAATCCCACTTGATCATGGTGTATAATCTTTTTGATGTATTGCTGTAATCGGTTTGCCAAAATTTTGTTGAGGATTTTTGCATCTATGTTCATCAGTGATATCGGCCTGTAGTTCTCCTTCTTTGTGTTGTCCTTGTCAGGTTGGGGGATCAGAGTGATGTTGGCTTCATAGAATGTGTTAGGGGGTTCTCCATCTTTCTCAATTTTCTGGAACAGTTTGAGGAGAATAGGTACAAAGAACTCACACTGCTTAACAACAAAAAAACAAACAACCCGATCAAAAAATGGGCAGAGGACATGAACAGACATTTCTCCAAAGAAGATATGAATATGGCCAATAGACACATGAAAAGATGTTCATCATCGCTAATCATCAGGGAAATGCAAATCAAAACTACACTAAGATATCACCTTACCCCCGTTAGATTGGCAAAAACATCCAAAACCAAGAACGACATATGTTGGAGAGGTTGTGGAGAAAGAGGAACCCTCATACACTGTTGGTGGGAATGAAAACTGGTACAGCCACTATGGAAAACAGTATGCAGATTTCTCAAAAAGTTAAAAATAGAAATACCTTATGACCCAGCCATCCCATTACTGGGTATCTATCCTAAGAACCTGATATCAGATATCTCAAGAGTCCGTTGCACCCCTATGTTCATCGCAGCATTATTTACAATAGCCAAGACGTGGAACCAGCCTACATGCCCAGAAACTGATGATTGGATAAAGAAGATGTGGTATATATACACAATGGAATACTACTCAGCCATAAAAAAAGACGACATTGGCCCCTTCACAACAATGTGGATGGACCTCGAGGGCATTATGTTAAGCGAAATAAGTCAGTCAGAGAAAGACGAACTCTATATGACTCCACTCATAGGTGGAAATTAGTATATTGAGAAGGAGATCTGATCGGTGGTTACCAGGGAAAAGGGGGGTGGGGGGAGGGCACAGAGGGGGAAGTGGTGTTCCCACAACATGACTAACAAAAATGTACAACTGAAATTTCACAAGCTTGTAATCCATCATAAGATTAATAAACAAACAAACAAAAAAAAGATGCTTTGGGGCCCATCTGCCCCTATGGAAAGAACGCAGCACTTTGTGCCTTGCAGCTCTAGGGCAATGCAGCACACCCCGAGCAGAAGTTCTACTTCAGCCAGATCAGGCCTGCAAAGAAACTGCGTTTCACAGGCCTTTGTAAGAGATGTTCCCGGTAGGCTGTTAGAGCACTGTGCAGAGCGAGTTGTTTCTTAGCTTCCCAGAGAGCTGGAAGCAAGATGCTTTGGGGCCCTTCTCACCCTTTGGAAAGAAGGCAGCACTTTGTGCCTTGCAGCTCTAGGGCAATGTAGCACACCCAGAGCAGAAGTTCTACTTCAGCCAGATCAGACCTGCAAAGAAACTGCGTTTCACAGGCCTTTGTAAGAGATGTTCCCTGTAGGCTGTTAGAGCACTGTGCAGAGCAAGTTGTTTCTCAGCTTCCAAAAGAGTTGGAAGCAAGATGCTTTGGGGCTCATCTGCCTCTTTGAAAGGAAGGCAGCATTTTGTGCCTTGCAGCTCTAGGGCAATGTAGCACACCCAGAGCAGAAGTTGTACTTCAGCCAGATCAGGCCCGCAAAGAAACTGCATTTCACAGGCCTTTGTAAGAGATGTTCCCCGTAGGCTGTTAGAGCACTGTGCAGAGCGAGTTGTTTCTTACCTTCCCAAACAGCTGGAAGCAAGATGCTTTGGGGCCCTACTCACCCTTTGGAAAGAAGGCAGCACTTTGTGCCTTGCAGCTCTAGGGCAATGTAGCACACCCAGAGCAGATGTTCTACTTCTGCCAGGTCAGGCCTGCAAAGAAACTGCGTTTCACAGGCCTTTGTAAGAGATGTTCCTGGTAGGCTGTTAGAGCAGTGTGCAGAGCGAGTTGTTTCTCAGCTTCCCAAACAGCCGGAAGCAAGATGCTTTGAGGGCCATCTGCCCTTAAGGAAAGAAGGCAGCACTTTGTGCCTTGCAGCTCTAGGGCAATGCAGCACACCCAGAGCAGAAGTTCTACTTCAGCCAGATCAGGCCTGCAAAGAAACTGCGTTTCACAGGCCTTTGTAAGAGATGTTCCCGGTAGGCTGTTAGAGCACTGTGCAGAGCGAGTTGTTTCTTAGCTTCCCAGAGAGCTGGAAGCAAGATGCTTTGGGGCCCGTTAATTTTATACCCTGCTACTTTGCTGTAGTTGTTGATTATTTCTAATAGTTTTTCTGTGGATTCTTTGGGGTTTTCTATGTATAAGATCATGTCGTCTGCAAACAACGTGAGTTTTACTTCTTCGTTACCTATTTGGATTCCGTTTATTTTATTTTCCTGCCGAATTGCTCTGCCCAGCACCTCCAGTACTATGTTGAATAGGAGTGGTGAAAGTGGACACCCTTGTCTTGTTCCTGTCCTCAGAGGGATGGCTTTCAGCTTTTGTCCATTGAGTATGATGTTGGCTGTGGGTCTATCATGTATGGCCTTTATTATGTTGAGGTACTTTCCTCTATACCCATTTTACTGAGGGTTTTTATCATAAATGGGTGTTGGATCTTGTCGAATGCTTTCTCTGCGTCTATTGAGATGATCATGTGGTTTTTGTTTTTCATTTTGTTGATGTAGTGTATCACGTTGATTGACTTGCGGGTGTTGAACCATCCCTGTGTCCCTGGTATAAATCCCACTTGATCATGGTGTATAATCTTTTTGATGTATTGCTGTAATCGGTTTGCCAAAATTTTGTTGAGGATTTTTGCATCTATGTTCATCAGTGATATCGGCCTGTAGTTCTCCTTCTTTGTGTTGTCCTTGTCAGGTTGGGGGATCAGAGTGATGTTGGCTTCATAGAATGTGTTAGGGAGTTCTCCATCTTTCTCAATTTTCTGGAACAGTTTGAGGAGAATAGGTACAAAGAACTCACACTGCTTAACAACAAAAAAACAAACAACCCGATCAAAAAATGGGCAGAGGACATGAACAGACATTTCTCAAAAGAAGATATGAATATGGCCAATAGACACATGAAAAGATGTTCATCATCGCTAATCATCAGGGAAATGCAAATCAAAACTACACTAAGATATCACCTTACCCCCGTTAGATTGGCAAAAACATCCAAAACCAAGAACGACGAATGTTGGAGAGGTTGTGGAGAAAGAGGAACCCTCATACACTGTTGGTGGGAATGCAAACTGGTACAGCCACTATGGAAAACAGTATGGAGATTTCTCAAAAAGTTAAAAATAGAAATACCCTATGACCCAGCCATCCCATTACTGGGTATCTATCCTAAGAACCTGATATCAGATATCTCAAGAGTCCGTTGCACCCCTATGTTCATCGCAGCATTATTTACAATAGCCAAGACGTGGAACCAGCCTACATGCCCAGAAACTGATGATTGGATAAAGAAGATGTGGTATATATACACAATGGAATACTACTCAGCCATAAAAAAAGACGACATTGGCCCCTTCACAACAATGTGGATGGACCTCGAGGGCATTATGTTAAGCGAAATAAGTCAGTCAGAGAAAGACGAACTCTATATGACTCCACTCATAGGTGGAAATTAGTATATTGAGAAGGAGATCTGATCTGTGGTTACCAGGGAAAAGGGGGGTGGGGGGAGGGCACAGAGGGGGAAGCGGTGTTCCCACAACATGACTAACAAAAATGTACAACTGAAATTTCACAAGCTTGTAATCCATCATAAGATTAATAAACAAACAAACAAAAAAAAGATGCTTTGGGGCCCATCTGCCCCTATGGAAAGAACGCAGCACTTTGTGCCTTGCAGCTCTAAGGCAATGTAGCACACCCAGAGCAGAAGTTCTACTTCAGCCAGATCAGACCTGCAAAGAAACTGCGTTTCACAGGCCTTTGTAAGAGATGTTCCCTGTAGGCTGTTAGAGCACTGTGCAGAGCAAGTTGTTTCTCAGCTTCCAAAAGAGTTGGAAGCAAGATGCTTTGGGGCTCATCTGCCTCTTTGAAAGGAAGGCAGCATTTTGTGCCTTGCAGCTCTAGGGCAATGTAGCACACCCAGAGCAGAAGTTCTACTTCAGCCAGATCAGGCCCTCAAAGAAACTGCATTTCACAGGCCTTTGTAACAGATGTTCCCCGTAGGCTGTTAGAGCACTGTGCAGAGCGAGTTGTTTCTCAGCTTCCCAAACAGCCGGAAGCAAGATGCTTTGGGGGCCATCTGCCCTTAAGGTAAGAAGGCAGCACTTTGTGCCTTGCAGCTCTAGGGCAATGCAGCACACCCAGAGCAGAAGTTCTACTTCAGCCAGATCAGGCCTGCAAAGAAACTGCGTTTCACAGGCCTTTGTAAGAGATGTTCCCGGTAGGCTGTTAGAGCACTGTGCAGAGCGAGTTGTTTCTTAGCTTCCCAGAGAGCTGGAAGCAAGATGCTTTGGGGACCGTTAATTTTATACCCTGCTACTTTGCTGTAGTTGTTGATTATTTCTAATAGTTTTTCTGTGGATTCTTTGGGGTTTTCTATGTATAAGATCATGTCGTCTGCAAACAACGCGAGTTTTACTTCTTCGTTACCTATTTGGATTCCTTTTATTTTTTTTTCCTGCCGAATTGCTCTGCCCAGCACCTCCAGTACTATGTTGAATAGGAGTGGTGAAAGTGGTCACCCTTTTCTTGTTCCTGTCCTCAGAGGGATGGCTTTCAGCTTTTGTCCATTGAGTATGATGTTGGCTGTGGGTCTATCATATATGGCCTTTATTATGTTGAGGTACTTTCCTTCTATACCCATTTTACTGAGGGTTTTTATCATAAATGGGTGTTTTATCTTGTCGAATGCTTTCTCTGCGTCTATTGAGATGATCATGTGGTTTTTGTTTTTCATTTTGTTGATGTAGTGTATCACGTTGATTGACTTGTGGGTGTTGAACCATCCCTGTGTCCCTGGTATAAATCCCACTTGATCATGGTGTATAATCTTTTTGATGTATTGCTGTAATCGGTTTGCCAAAATTTTGTTGAGGATTTTTGCATCTATGTTCATCAGTGATATCGGCCTGTAGTTCTCCTTCTTTGTGTTGTCCTTGTCAGGTTGGGGGATCAGAGTGATGTTGGCTTCATAGAATGTGTTAGGGAGTTCTCCATCTTTCTCAATTTTCTGGAACAGTCTGAGGAGAATAGGTACAAAGAACTCACACTGCTTAACAACAAAAAAACAAACAACCCGATCCAAAAATGGGCAGAGGACATGAACAGACATTTCTCAAAAGAAGATATGAATATGGCCAATAGACACATGAAAAGATGTTCATCATCGCTAATCATCAGGGAAATGCAAATCAAAACTACACTAAGATATCACCTTACCCCCGTTAGATTGGCAAAAACATCCAAAAACAAGAACGACAAATGTGGGAGAGGTTGTGGAGAAAGAGGAACCCTCATACACTGTTGGTGGGAATGCAAACTGGTACAGCCACTATGGAAAACAGTATGGAGATTTCTCAAAAAGTTAAAAATAGAAATACCCTATGACCCAGCCATCCCATTACTGGGTATCTATCCTAAGAACCTGATATCAGATATCTCAAGAGTCCGTTGAACCCCTATGTTCATCGCAGCATTATTTACAATAGCCAAGACGTGGAACCAGCCTACATGCCCAGAAACTGATGATTGGATAAAGAAGATGTGGTATATATACACAATGGAATACTACTCAGCCATAAAAAAGACGACATTGGCCCCTTCACAACAATGTGGATGGACCTCGAGGGCATTATGTTAAGCGAAATAAGTCAGTCAGAGAAAGACGAACTCTATATGACTCCACTCATAGGTGGAAATTAGTATATTGAGAAGGAGATCTGATCGGTGGTTACCAGGGAAAAGGGGGGGTGGGGGGAGGGCACGGAGTGGGAAGTGGTGTTCCCACAACATGACTAACAAAAATGTACAACTGAAATTTCACAAGCTTGTAATCCATCATAACATTAATAAACAAAAAAAAAAAAAAGATGCTTTGGGGCCCATCTGCCCCTATGGAAAGAACGCAGCACTTTGTGCCTTGCAGCTCTAGGGCAATGTAGCACACCCAGAGCAGAAGTTCTACTTCAGCCAGATCAGGCCCGCAAAGAAACTGCGTTTCACAGGCCTTTGTAAGAGATGTTCCCGGTAGGCTGTTAGAGCACTGTGCAGAGCGAGTTGTTTCTCAGCTTCCAAAAGAGTTGGAAGCAAGATGCTTTGGGGCTCATCTGCCCCTTTGAAATGAAGGCAGCACTTTGTGCCTTGCAGCTCTAAGGCAATGTAGCACACCCAGAGCAGAAGTTCTACTTCAGCCCGATCAGGCCTGCAAAGAAACTGCATTTCACAGGCCTTTGTAAGAGATGTTCCCGGTAGGCTGTTAGAGCACTGTGCAGAGCGAGTTGTTTCTTAGCTTCCCAGAGAGCTGGAAGCAAGATGCTTTGGGGCCCGTTAATTGTATCCCCTGCTACTTTGCTGTAGTTGTTGATTATTTCTAATAGTTTTTCTGTGGATTCTTTGGGGTTTTCTATGTATAAGATCATGTCGTCTGCAAACAACGCGAGTTTTACTTCTTCGTTAACTATTTGGATTCCTTTTATTTTTTTTTCCTGCCGAATTGCTCTGGCCAGCACCTCCAGTACTATGTTGAATAGGAGTGGTGAAAGTGGACACCCTTGTCTTGTTCCTGTCCTCAGAGGGATGGCTTTCAGCTTTTGTCCATTGAGTATGATGTTGGCTGTGGGTCTATCATATATGGCCTTTATTATGTTGAGGTACTTTCCTTCTATACCCATTTTACTGAGGGTTTTTATCATAAATGGGTGTTGGATCTTGTCGAATGCTTTCTCTGCGTCTATTGAGATGATCAAGTGGTTTTTGTTTTTCATTTTGTTGATGTAGTGTATCACGTTGATTGACTTGCGGGTGTTGAACCATCCCTGTGTCCCTGGTATAAATCCCACTTGATCATGGTGTATAATCTTTTTGATGTATTGCTGTAATCGGTTTGCCAAAATTTTGTTGAGGATTTTTGCATCTATGTTCATCAGTGATATCGGCCTGTAGTTCTCCTTCTTTGTGTTGTCCTTGTCAGGTTGGGGGATCAGAGTGATGTTGGCTTCATAGAATGTGTTAGGGAGTTCTCCATCTTTCTCAATTTTCTGGAACAGTTTGAGGAGAATAGGTACAAAGAACTCACACTGCTTAACAACAAAAAAACAAACAACCCGATCAAAAAATGGGCAGAGGACATGAACAGACATTTCTCAAAAGAAGATATGAATATGGCCAATAGACACATGAAAAGATGTTCATCATCGCTAATCATCAGGGAAATGCAAATCAAAACTACACTAAGATATCACCTTACCCCCGTTAGATTGGCAAACACATCCAAAACCAAGAACGACGAATGTTGGAGAGGTTGTGGAGAAAGAGGAACCCTCATACACTGTTGGTGGGAATGCAAACTGGTACAGCCACTATGGAAAACAGTATGGAGATTTCTCAAAAAGTTAAAAATAGAAATACCCTATGACCCAGCCATCCCATTACTGGGTATCTATCCTAAGAACCTGATATCAGATATCTCAAGAGTCCGTTGAACCCCTATGTTCATCGCAGCATTATTTACAATAGCCAAGACGTGGAACCAGCCTACATGCCCAGAAACTGATGAGTGGATAAAGAAGATGTGGTATATATACACAATGGAATACTACACAGCCATAAAAAAAGACGACATTGGCCCATTCACAACAATGTGGATGGACCTCGAGGGCATTATGTTAAGCGAAATAAGTCAGTCAGAGAAAGACGAACTCTATATGACTCCACTCATAGGTGGAAATTAGTATATTGAGAAGGAGATCTGATCGGTGGTTACAAGGGAAAAGGGTGGGTGGGGGGAGGGCACGGAGGGGGAAGTGTTGTTCCCACAAGATGACTAACAAAAATGTACAACTGAAATTTCACAAGCTTGTAATCCATCATAACATTAATAACCAAAAAAAAAAAAAAAAAAAAGATGCTTTGGGGCCCATCTGCCCCTATGGAAAGAACGCAGCACTTTGTGCCTTGCAGCTCTAGGGCAATGTAGCACACCCAGAGCAGAAGTTCTACTTCAGCCAGATCAGGCCCGCAAAGAAACTGCGTTTCACAGGCCTTTGTAAGAGATGTTCCCGGTAGGCTGTTAGAGCACTGTGCAGAGCGAGTTGTTTCTTAGCTTCCCAACGAGCTGCAAGCAAGATGCTTTAGGGGCCATCTGCCCTTAAGGAAAGAAGGCAGCCCTTCTGCCTTGCAGCTCTAGGGCAATGTAGCACACCCAAAGCAGTTGTTCTACTTCTGCCATGTCAGGCCTGCAAAGAAACTTCGTTTCACAGGCCTTTGTAAGAGATGTTCCCGGTAGGCTGTAAGAGCACTGTGCAGAGCGACTTGTTTCTTAGCTTCCCAAACAGCCGGAAGCAAGATGCTTTGGGGCCCTTCTCACCCTTTGGAAAGATGGCAGCACTTTGTGCCTTGCAGCTCTAGGGCAATGTAGCACACCCAGAGCAGAAGTTGTACTTCAGCCAGATCAGGCCTGCAAAGAAACTGCGTTTCACAGGCCTTTGTAAGAGATGTTCCCGGTAGGCTGTTAGAGCACTGTGCAGAGCGAGTTGTTTCCTAGCTTCCCAAAGAGCTGGAAGCAAGATGCTTTGGGTCCCTTCTCACCCTTTGGAAAGAAGGCAGCACTTTGTGCCTTGCAGCTCTAGGGCAATGTAGCACACCCAGAGCCCTAGTTCTACTTCAGCTAGATCAGACCTGCAAAGAAACTTCGTTTCACAAGCCTTTGTAAGAGATGTTCCCGGTAGGCTGTAAGAGCACTGTGCAGAGTGACTAGTTTCTTAGCTTCCCAGAGAGCTGGAAGCAAGATGCTTTGGGGCCCATATGCCCCTATGGAAAGAACGCAGCACTTTGTGCCTTGCAGCTCTAGGGCAATGTAGCACACTCAGAGCAGAAGTTCTACTTCAGCCACATCAGGCCCGCAAAGAAACTGCGTTTCACAGGCCTTTGTAAGAGATGTTCCCGGTAGGCTGTTAGAGCACTGTGCAGAGCGAGTTGTTTCTTAGCTTCCCAAAGAGCTGGAAGCAAGATGCTTTGGGGCCCTTCTCACGCTTTGGAAAGAAGGCAGCACTTTGTGCCTCACAGCTCTAGGGCAATGTAGCACACGCAGAGCAGAAGTTGTACTTCAGCCAGATCAGGCCTGCAAAGAAACTGCGTTTCACCGGCCTTTGTAAGAGATGTTCCCTGTAGGCTGTTAGAGCACTGTGCAGAGCGAGTTCTTTCTTAGCTTCCCAAGGTCCTGAAAGCAAGATGCTTTGGGGGCCATCTCCCGTTAAGTAAAGAAGGCAGCGCTTTGTGCCTTTCAGCTCTAGGGCAATGTATCACACCCAGAGCAGATGTTCTACTTCAGCCAGATCAGGCCTGCAAAGAAACTGCGTTTCACAGGCCTTTGTAAGAGATGTTCCCGGTAGGCTGTTAGAGCACTGTGCAGAGCGAGTTGTATCTTAGCTTCCCAGACAGCTGGAAGCAAGATGCTTTGGGGCCCGTTAATTGTATCCCCTGCTACTTTGCTGTAGTTGTTGATTATTTCTAATAGTTTTTCTGTGGATTCTTTGGGGTTTTCTATGTATAAGATCATGTCGTCTGCAAACAACGCGAGTTTTACTTCTTCGTTACCTATTTGGATTCCTTTTATTTTTTTTTCCTGCCGAATTGCTCTGCCCAGCACCTCCAGTACTATGTTGAATAGGAGTGGTGAAAGTGGGCACCCTTGTCTTGTTCCTGTCCTCAGAGGGATGGCTTTCAGCTTTTGTCCATTGAGTATGATGTTGGCTGTGGGTCTATCATATATGGCGTTTATTATGTTGAGGTACTTTCCTTCTATACCCATTTTACTGAGGGTTTTTATCATAAATGGGTGTTGGATCTTGTCGAATGCTTTCTCTGCGTCTATTGAGATGATCATGTGGTTTTTGTTTTTCATTTTGTTGATGTAGTGTATCACGTTGATTGACTTGCGGGTGTTGAACCATCCCTGTGTCCCTGGTATAAATCCCACTTGATCATGGTGTATAATCTTTTTGATGTATTGCTGTAATCGGTTTGCCAAAATTTTGTTGAGGATTTTTGCATCTATGTTCATCAGTGATATCGGCCTGTAGTTCTCCTTCTTTGTGTTGTCCTTGTCAGGTTTGGGGATCAGAGTGATGTTGGCTTCATAGAATGTGTTAGGGAGTTCTCCATCTTTCTCAATTTTCTGGAACAGTTTGAGGAGAATAGGTACAAAGAACTCACACTGCTTAACAACAAAAAAACAAACAACCCGATCAAAAAATGGGCAGAGGACATGAACAGACATTTCTCAAAAGAAGATATGAATATGGCCAATAGACACATGAAAAGATGTTCATCATCGCTAATCATCAGGGAAATGCAAATCAAAACTACACTAAGATATCACCTTACCCCCGTTAGATTGGCAAACACATCCAAAACCAAGAACGACGAATGTTGGAGAGGTTGTGGAGAAAGAGGAACCCTCATACACTGTTGGTGGGAATGCAAACTGGTACAGCCACTATGGAAAACAGTATGGAGATTTCTCAAAAAGTTAAAAATAGAAATACCCTATGACCCAGCCATCCCATTACTGGGTATCTATCCTAAGAACCTGATATCAGATATCTCAAGAGTCCGTTGCACCCCTATGTTCATCGCAGCATTATTTACAATAGCCAAGACGTGGAACCAGCCTACATGCCTAGAAACTTATGATTGGATAAAGAAGATGTGGTATATATACACAATGGAATACTACTCAGCCATAAAAAAAGACGAAATTGGCCCCTTCACAACAATGTGGATGGACCTCGAGGGCATTATGTTAAGCGAAATAAGTCAGTCAGAGAAAGACGAACTCTATATGACTCCACTCATAGGTGGAAATTAGTATAATGAGAAGGAGATCTGATCGGTGGTTACCAGGGAAAAGGGGGGGTGGGGGGAGGGCACGGAGTGGGAAGTGGTGTTCCCACAACATGACTAACAAAAATGTACAACTGAAATTTCACAAGCTTGTAATCCATCATAACATTAATAAACAAAAAAAAAAAAAAAAAAGATGCTTTGGGGCCCATCTGCCCCTATGGAAAGAATGCAGCACTTTGTGCCTTGCAGCTCTAGGGCAATGTAGCACACCCAGAGCAGAAGTTCTACTTCAGCTAGATCAGACCTGCAAAGCAACTGCATTTCACAGGCCTTTGTAAGAGATGTTCCATGTAGGCTGTTAGAGCACTGTGCAGAGCGAGTTGTTTCTTAGCTTCCCAACGAGCTGCAAGCAAGATGCTTTAGGGGCCATCTGCCCTTAAGGAAAGAAGGCAGCCCTCTGCCTTGCAACTCTAGGGCAATGTAGGACACCCAGAGCAGTTGTTCTACTTCTGCCATGTCAGGCCTGCAAAGAAACTTCGTTTCACAGGCCTTTGTAAGAGATGTTCCCGGTAGGCTGTAAGAGCACTGTGCAGAGCGACTTGTTTCTTAGCTTCCCAGAGAGCTGGAAGCAAGATCTTTGGGGGCCTTCTCACCCTTTGGAAAGAAGGCAGCACTTTGTGCCTTGCAGCTCTAGGGCAATGTAGCACACCCAGAGCAGAAGTTCTACTTCAGCTAGATCAGACCTGCAAAGCAACTGCATTTCACAGGCCTTTGTAAGAGATGTTCCCTGTAGGCTGTTAGAGCACTGTGCAGAGCGAGTTGTTTCTTAGATTCCCAAAGAGCTGGAAGCAAGATGCTTTGGGGCCCTTCTCACCCTTTGTAAAGAAGGCAGCACTTTGTGCCTTGCAGCTCTAGGGCAATGTAGCACACCCAGAGCAGTTGTTCTACTTCTGCCAGGTCAGGCCTGCAAAGAAACTTCGTTTCACAGACCTTTGTAAGAGATGTTCCCTGTAGGCTGTTAGAGAACTGTGCAGAGCTAGTTGTTTCTTAGCTTCCCAAGGAGCTGGAAGCAAGATGCTTTGGGGCCCTTCTCACCCTTTGGAAAGAAGGCAGCACTTTGTGCCTTGCAGCTCTAGGGCAATGTAGCACACCCAGAGCCGAAGTTCTACTTCAGCTAGATCAGACCTGCAAAGAAACTTCGTTTCACAGGCCTTTGTAAGAGATGTTCCCGGTAGGCTGTTAGAGCACTGTGCAGAGCGAGTTGTTTCTTAGCTTCCCAGAGAGCTGGAAGCAAGATGCTTTGGGTCCGTTAATTTTATACCCTGCTACTTTGCTGTAGTTGCTGATTATTTCTAATAGTTTTTCTGTGGATTCTTTGGGGTTTTCTATGTATAAGATCATGTCGTCTGCAAACAACGCGAGTTTTACTTCTTCGTTACCTATTTGGATTCCTTTTATTTTTTTTTCCTGCTGAATTGCTCTGGCCAGCACCTCCAGTACTATGTTGAATAGGAGTGGTGAAAGTGGGCACCCTTGTCTTGTTCCTATCCTCAGAGGGATGGCTTTCAGCTTTTGTCCATTGAGTATGATGTTGGCTGTGGGTCTATCATATATGGCCTTTATTATGTTGAGGTACTTTCCTTCTATACCCATTTTACTGAGGGTTTTTATCATAAATGGGTGTTGGATCTTGTCGAATGCTTTCTCTGCGTCTATTGAGATGATCATGTGGTTTTTGTTTTTCATTTTGTTGATGTAGTGTATCACGTTGATTGACTTGCGGGTGTTGAACCATCCCTGTGTCCCTGGTATAAATCCCACTTGATCATTGTGTATAATCTTTTTGATGTATTGCTGTAATCGGTTTGCCAAAATTTTGTTGAGGATTTTTGCATCTATGTTCATCAGTGATATCGGCCTGTAGTTCTCCTTCTTTGTGTTGTCCTTGTCAGGTTGGGGGATCAGAGTGATGTTGGCTTCATAGAATGTGTTAGGGAGTTCTCCATCTTTCTCAATTTTCTGGAACAGTTTGAGGAGAATAGGTACAAAGAACTCACACTGCTTAACAACAAAAAAACAAACAACCCGATCAAAAAATGGGCAGAGGACATGAACAGACATTTCTCAAAAGAAGATATGAATATGGCCAATAGACACATGAAAAGATGTTCATCATCGCTAATCATCAGGGAAATGCAAATCAAAACTACACTAAGATATCACCTTACCCCCGTTAGATTGGCAAACACATCCAAAACCAAGAACGACGAATGTTGGAGAGGTTGTGGAGAAAGAGGAACCCTCATACACTGTTGGTGGGAATGCAAACTGGTACAGCCACTATGGAAAACAGTATGGAGATTTCTCAAAAAGTTAAAAATAGAAATACCCTATGACCCAGCCATCCCATTACTGGGTATCTATCCTAAGAACCTGATATCAGATATCTCAAGAGTCCGTTGCACCCCTATGTTCATCGCAGCATTATTTACAATAGCCAAGACGTGGAACCAGCCTACATGCCTAGAAACTTATGATTGGATAAAGAAGATGTGGTATATATACACAATGGAATACTACTCAGCCATAAAAAAAGACGACATTGGCCCCTTCACAACAATGTGGATGGACCTCGAGGGCATTATGTTAAGCGAAATAAGTCAGTCAGAGAAAGACGAACTCTATATGACTCCACTCATAGGTGGAAATTAGTATAATGAGAAGGAGATCTGATCGGTGGTTACCAGGGAAAAGGGGGGGTGGGGGGAGGGCACGGAGTGGGAAGTGGTGTTCCCACAACATGACTAACAAAAATGTACAACTGAAATTTCACAAGCTTGTAATCCATCATAACATTAATAAACAAAAAAAAAAAAAAAAAGATGCTTTGGGGCCCATCTGCCCCTATGGAAAGAATGCAGCACTTTGTGCCTTGCAGCTCTAGGGCAATGTAGCACACCCAGAGCAGAAGTTCTACTTCAGCTAGATCAGACCTGCAAAGCAACTGCATTTCACAGGCCTTTGTAAGAGATGTTCCCTGTAGGCTGTTAGAGCACTGTGCAGAGCGAGTTGTTTCTTAGCTTCCCAACGAGCTGCAAGCAAGATGCTTTAGGGGCCATCTGCCCTTAAGGAAAGAAGGCAGCCCTCTGCCTTGCAACTCTAGGGCAATGTAGGACACCCAGAGCAGTTGTTCTACTTCTGCCATGTCAGGCCTGCAAAGAAACTTCGTTTCACAGGCCTTTGTAAGAGATGTTCCCGGTAGGCTGTAAGAGCACTGTGCAGAGCGACTTGTTTCTTAGCTTCCCAGAGAGCTGGAAGCAAGATCTTTGGGGGCCTTCTCACCCTTTGGAAAGAAGGCAGCACTTTGTGCCTTGCAGCTCTAGGGCAATGTAGCACACCCAGAGCAGAAGTTCTACTTCAGCTAGATCAGACCTGCAAAGCAACTGCATTTCACAGGCCTTTGTAAGAGATGTTCCCTGTAGGCTGTTAGAGCACTGTGCAGAGCGAGTTGTTTCTTAGCTTCCCAAAGAGCTGGAAGCAAGATGCTTTGGGGCCCTTCTCACCCTTTGTAAAGAAGGCAGCACTTTGTGCCTTGCAGCTCTAGGGCAATGTAGCACACCCAGAGCAGTTGTTCTACTTCTGCCAGGTCAGGCCTGCAAAGAAACTGCGTTTCACAGGCCTTTGTAAGAGATGTTCCGGGTAGGCTGTTAGAGCACTGTGCAGAGTGAGTTCTTTCTTAGCTTCCCAAAGACCTGGAAGCAAGATGCTTTGGGGGCCATCTGCCCCTAAGGAAAGAAGGCAGCACTTTGTGCCTTGCAGCTCTAGGGCAATGTAGCACACCCAGAGCAGTTGTTCTACTTCTGCAAGTTCAGGCCTGCAAAGAAACTGCGTTTCACAGGCCTTTGTAAGAGATGTTCCCGGTAGGCTGTTAGAGCACTGTGCAGAGCGAGTTGTTTCTTAGCTTCCCAAAGAGATGGAAGCAAGATGATTTAGGGGCCATCTGCCCTTAAGGAAAGAAGGCAGCACTTTGTGCCTTGCATCTCTAGGGCAATGTAGCACACCAAGAGCAGTTGTTCTACTTCTGCCAGGTCAGGCCTGCAAAGAAACTGCGTTTCACAGGCCTTTGTAAGAGATGTTCCGGGTAGGCTGTTAGAGCACTGTGCAGAGCGACTTGTATCTTAGCTTCCCAAACAGCTGGAAGCAAGATGCTTTGGGGCCCTACTCACCCTTTGGAAAGAAGGCAGCACTTTGTGCCTTGCAGCTCTAGGGCAATGTAGCACACCCAGAGCCGAAGTTCTACTTCCGCTAGATCAGGCCTGCAAAGAAACTCCGTTTCACAGGCCTTTGTAAGAGATGATCGCGGTAGGCTGATAGAGCACTGTGCAGAGCGAGTTGTTTCTTAGCTTCCCAAACAGCTGGAAGCAAGATGCTTTGGGGCCCTTCTCACCCTTTGGCAAGAAGGCAGCACTTTCTGAATTGCAGCTCTAGGGCAATGTAGCACACGCAGAGCAGAAGTTGTACTTCACCGAGATCAGGCCTGCAAAGAAACTGCGTTTCACAGGCCTTTGTAAGAGATGTTCGCGGTAGGCTGTTAGAGCACTGTGCAGAGCGAGTTGTTTCTTAGCTTCCCAAAGAGCTGGAAGCAAGATGCTTTGGGGCTCATCTGCCCCTTCGAAAAGAAGGCAGCACTTTGTGCCTTGCAGCTCTAGGGCAATGTAGCACACCCAGAGCAGAAGTTCTACTTCAGCCAGATCAGGCCCGCAAAGAAACTGCATTTCACAGGCCTTTGTAAGAGATGTTCCCGGTAGGCTGTTAGAGCACTGTGCAGAGCGAGTTGTTTCTTAGCTTCCCAAACAGCTGGAAGCAAGATGCTTTGGGGCCCTACTCACCCTTTGGAAAGAAGACAGCACTTTGTGCCTTGCAGCTCTAGGGCAATGTAGCACACCCAGAGCAGTTGTTCTACTTCTGCCAGGTCAGGCCTGCAAAGAAACTGCGTTTCACAGGCCTTTGTAAGAGATGTTCCCGGTAGGCTGTAAGAGCACTGTGCAGAGCGACTAGTTTCTTAGCTTCCCAGAGAGCTGGAAGCAAGATGCTTTGGGGCCCCTCTGCCCTTATGGAAAGAACGCAGCACTTTGTGCCTTGCAGCTCTAGGGCAATGCAGCACACCCAGAGCAGAAGTTCTACTTCAGCCAGATCAGGCCTGCAAAGAAACTGCGTTTCACAGGCCTTTGTAAGAGATGTTCCCGGTAGGCTGTTAGAGCACTGTGCAGAGCGAGTTGTTTCTTAGCTTCCCGAACAGCCGGAAGCAAGATGCTTTGGGGGCCATCTGCCCTTAAGTAAAGAAGGCAGCACTTTGTGCCTTGCAGCTCTAGGGCAATGTAGCACACCCAGAGCAGATGTTCTACTTCAGCCAGATCAGGCCTGCAAAGAAACTGCGTTTCACAGGCCTTTGTAAGAGATGTTCCCGGTAGGCTGTTAGAGCACTGTGCAGAGCGAGTTGTTTCTTAGCTTCCCAAACAGCCGGAATCAAGATGCCTTGGGGGCCATCTGCCCTTAAGGAAAGAAGGCAGCACTTTGTGCCTTGCATCTCTAGGGCAATGTAGCACACCCAGAGCAGTTGTTCTACTTCTGCCAGGTCAGGAGTGCAAAGAAACTGCGTTTCACAGGCCTTTGTAAGAGATGTTCCCGGTAGGCTGTTAGAGCACTGTGCAGAGCGACTTGTATCTTAGCTTCCCAAACAGCTGGAAGCAAGATGCTTTGGGGACCTTCTCACCCTTTGGCAAGAAGGCAGCACTTTCTGAATTGCAGCTCTAGGGCAATGTAGCACACGCAGAGCAGAAGTTGTACTTCACCCAGATCAGGCCTGCAAAGAAACTGCGTTTCACAGGCCTTTGTAAGAGATGTTCGCGGTAGGCTGTTAGAGCACTGTGCAGAGCGAGTTGTTTCTTAGCTTCCCAAAGAGCTGGAAGCAAGATGCTTTGGGGCCCTTCTCACCCTTTGGCAAGAAGGCAGCACTTTGTGCCTTGCAGCTCTAGGGCAATGTAGCACACGCAGAGCAGAAGTTCTACTTCAGCCAGATCAGGCCTGCAAAGAAACTTCGTTTCACAGGCCTTTGTAAGAGATGATCGCCGAAGGCTGTTAGAGCACTGTGCAGAGCGAGTTGTTTCTCAGCTTCCAAAAGAGTTGGAAGCAAGATGCTTTGGGGCTCATCTGCCCCTTCGAAAAGACGGCAGCACTTTGTGCCTTGCAGCTCTAGGGCAATGTAGCACACCCAGAGCAGAAGTTCTACTTCAGCTAGATCAGACCTGCAAAGAAACTTCGTTTCACAGGCCTTTGTAAGAGATGTTCCCGGTAGGCTGTAAGAGCACTGTGCAGAGCGACTAGTTTCTTAGCTTCCCAGAGAGCTGGAAGCAAGATGCTTTGGGGCCCCTCTGCCCTTATGGAAAGAACGCAGCACTTTGTGCCTTGCAGCTCTAGGGCAATGCAGCACACCCAGAGCAGAAGTTCTACTTCAGCCAGATCAGGCCTGCAAAGAAACTGCGTTTCACAGGCCTTTGTAAGAGATGTTCCCGGTAGGCTGTTAGAGCACTGTGCAGAGCGAGTTGTTTCTTAGCTTCCCAAAGAGCTGGAAGCAAGATGATTTAGGGGCCATCTGCCCTTAAGGAAAGAAGGCAGCACTTTGTGCCTTGCATCTCTAGGGCAATGTAGCACACCCAGAGCAGTTGTTCTACTTCTGCCAGGTCAGGCCTGCAAAGAAACTGCGTTTCACAGGCCTTTGTAAGAGATGTTCCCGGTAGGCTGTTAGAGCACTGTGCAGAGCGAGTTGTTTCTTAGCTTCCCGAACAGCCGGAAGCAAGATGCTTTGGGGGCCATCTGCCCTTAAGTAAAGAAGGCAGCACTTTGTGCCTTGCAGCTCTAGGGCAATGTAGCACACCCAGAGCAGATGTTCTACTTCAGCCAGATCAGGCCTGCAAAGAAACTGCGTTTCACAGGCCTTTGTAAGAGATGTTCGCGGTAGGCTGTTAGAGCACTGTGCAGAGCGAGTTGTTTCTTAGCTTCCCAAAGAGCTGGAAGCAAGATGCTTTGGGGCCCTTCTCACCCTTTGGCAAGAAGGCAGCACTTTGTGCCTTGCAGCTCTAGGGCAATGTAGCACACGCAGAGCAGAAGTTCTACTTCAGCCAGATCAGGCCTGCAAAGAAACTTCGTTTCACAGGCCTTTGTAAGAGATGATCGCGGTAGGCTGTTAGAGCACTGTGCAGAGCGAGTTGTTTCTCAGCTTCCAAAAGAGTTGGAAGCAAGATGCTTTGGGGCTCATCTGCCCCTTCGAAAAGAAGGCAGCACTTTGTGCCTTGCAGCTCTAGGGCAATGTAGCACACCCAGAGCAGAAGTTCTACTTCAGCCAGATCAGGCCCGCAAAGAAACTGCATTTCACAGGCCTTTGTAAGAGATGTTCCCGGTAGGCTGTTAGAGCACTGTGCAGAGCGAGTTGTTTCTTAGCTTCCCAAACAGCTGGAAGCAAGTTGCTTTGGGGCCCTACTCACCCTTTGGAAAGAAGACAGCACTTTGTGCCTTGCAGCTCTAGGGCAATGTAGCACACCCAGAGCAGTTGTTCTACTTCTGCCAGGTCAGGCCTGCAAAGAAACTGCGTTTCACAGGCCTTTGTAAGAGATGTTCCCGGTAGGCTGTAAGAGCACTGTGCAGAGCGACTAGTTTCTTAGCTTCCCAGAGAGCTGGAAGCAAGATGCTTTGGGGCCCCTCTGCCCTTATGGAAAGAACGCAGCACTTTGTGCCTTGCAGCTCTAGGGCAATGCAGCACACCCAGAGCAGAAGTTCTACTTCAGCCAGATCAGGCCTGCAAAGAAACTGCGTTTCACAGGCCTTTGTAAGAGATGTTCCCGGTAGGCTGTTAGAGCACTGTGCAGAGCGAGTTGTTTCTTAGCTTCCCGAACAGCCGGAAGCAAGATGCTTTGGGGGCCATCTGCCCTTAAGTAAAGAAGGCAGCACTTTGTGCCTTGCAGCTCTAGGGCAATGTAGCACACCCAGAGCAGATGTTCTACTTCAGCCAGATCAGGCCTGCAAAGAAACTGCGTTTCACAGGCCTTTGTAAGAGATGTTCCCGGTAGGCTGTTAGAGCACTGTGCAGAGCGAGTTGTTTCTTAGCTTCCCAAACAGCCGGAATCAAGATGCCTTGGGGGCCATCTGCCCTTAAGGAAAGAAGGCAGCACTTTGTGCCTTGCATCTCTAGGGCAATGTAGCACACCCAGAGCAGTTGTTCTACTTCTGCCAGGTCAGGAGTGCAAAGAAACTGCGTTTCACAGGCCTTTGTAAGAGATGTTCCCGGTAGGCTGTTAGAGCACTGTGCAGAGCGACTTGTATCTTAGCTTCCCAAACAGCTGGAAGCAAGATGCTTTGGGGACCTTCTCACCCTTTGGCAAGAAGGCAGCACTTTCTGAATTGCAGCTCTAGGGCAATGTAGCACACGCAGAGCAGAAGTTGTACTTCACCCAGATCAGGCCTGCAAAGAAACTGCGTTTCACAGGCCTTTGTAAGAGATGTTCGCGGTAGGCTGTTAGAGCACTGTGCAGAGCGAGTTGTTTCTTAGCTTCCCAAAGAGCTGGAAGCAAGATGCTTTGGGGCCCTTCTCACCCTTTGGCAAGAAGGCAGCACTTTGTGCCTTGCAGCTCTAGGGCAATGTAGCACACGCAGAGCAGAAGTTCTACTTCAGCCAGATCAGGCCTGCAAAGAAACTTCGTTTCACAGGCCTTTGTAAGAGATGATCGCCGAAGGCTGTTAGAGCACTGTGCAGAGCGAGTTGTTTCTCAGCTTCCAAAAGAGTTGGAAGCAAGATGCTTTGGGGCTCATCTGCCCCTTCGAAAAGACGGCAGCACTTTGTGCCTTGCAGCTCTAGGGCAATGTAGCACACCCAGAGCAGAAGTTCTACTTCAGCTAGATCAGACCTGCAAAGAAACTTCGTTTCACAGGCCTTTGTAAGAGATGTTCCCGGTAGGCTGTAAGAGCACTGTGCAGAGCGACTAGTTTCTTAGCTTCCCAGAGAGCTGGAAGCAAGATGCTTTGGGGCCCCTCTGCCCTTATGGAAAGAACGCAGCACTTTGTGCCTTGCAGCTCTAGGGCAATGCAGCACACCCAGAGCAGAAGTTCTACTTCAGCCAGATCAGGCCTGCAAAGAAACTGCGTTTCACAGGCCTTTGTAAGAGATGTTCCCGGTAGGCTGTTAGAGCACTGTGCAGAGCGAGTTGTTTCTTAGCTTCCCAAAGAGCTGGAAGCAAGATGATTTAGGGGCCATCTGCCCTTAAGGAAAGAAGGCAGCACTTTGTGCCTTGCATCTCTAGGGCAATGTAGCACACCCAGAGCAGTTGTTCTACTTCTGCCAGGTCAGGCCTGCAAAGAAACTGCGTTTCACAGGCCTTTGTAAGAGATGTTCCCGGTAGGCTGTTAGAGCACTGTGCAGAGCGAGTTGTTTCTTAGCTTCCCGAACAGCCGGAAGCAAGATGCTTTGGGGGCCATCTGCCCTTAAGTAAAGAAGGCAGCACTTTGTGCCTTGCAGCTCTAGGGCAATGTAGCACACCCAGAGCAGATGTTCTACTTCAGCCAGATCAGGCCTGCAAAGAAACTGCGTTTCACAGGCCTTTGTAAGAGATGTTCGCGGTAGGCTGTTAGAGCACTGTGCAGAGCGAGTTGTTTCTTAGCTTCCCAAAGAGCTGGAAGCAAGATGCTTTGGGGCCCTTCTCACCCTTTGGCAAGAAGGCAGCACTTTGTGCCTTGCAGCTCTAGGGCAATGTAGCACACGCAGAGCAGAAGTTCTACTTCAGCCAGATCAGGCCTGCAAAGAAACTTCGTTTCACAGGCCTTTGTAAGAGATGATCGCGGTAGGCTGTTAGAGCACTGTGCAGAGCGAGTTGTTTCTCAGCTTCCAAAAGAGTTGGAAGCAATATGCTTTGGGGCTCATCTGCCCCTTCGAAAAGAAGGCAGCACTTTGTGCCTTGCAGCTCTAGGGCAATGTAGCACACCCAGAGCAGAAGTTCTACTTCAGCCAGATCAGGCCCGCAAAGAAACTGCATTTCACAGGCCTTTGTAAGAGATGTTCCCGGTAGGCTGTTAGAGCACTGTGCAGAGCGAGTTGTTTCTGAGCTTCCCAAAGAGCTGGAAGCAAGATGCTTTGGGGCCCTCTCACCCTTTGGAAAGAAGGCAGCACTTTGTGCCTTGCAGCTCTAGGGCAATGTAGCACACCCAGAGCCGAAGTTCTACTTCAGCTAGATCAGACCTGCAAAGAAACTTCGTTTCACAGGCCTTTGTAAGAGATGTTCCCGGTAGGCTGTAAGAGCACTGTGCAGAGCGAGTTGTTTCTTAGCTTCCCAGAGAGCTGGAAGCAAGATGCTTTGGGGCCCCTCTGCCCTTATGGAAAGAACGCAGCACTTTGTGCCTTGCAGCTCTAGGGCAATGCAGCACACCCAGAGCAGAAGTTCTACTTCAGCCAGATCAGGCCTGCAAAGAAACTGCGTTTCACAGGCCTTTGTAAGAGATGTTCCCGGTAGGCTGTTAGAGCACTGTGCAGAGCGAGTTGTTTCTTAGCTTCCCAGAGAGCTGGAAGCAAGATGCTTTGGGGCCCGTCAATTTTATACCCTGCTACTTTGCTGTAGTTGTTGATTATTTCTAATAGTTTTTCTGTGGATTCTTTGGGGTTTTCTATGTATAAGATCATGTCGTCTGCAAACAACGCGAGTTTTACTTCTTCGTTACCTATTTCGATTCCTTTTATTTTTTTTTCCTGCCGAATTGCTCTGGCCAGCACCTCCAGTACTATGTTGAATAGGAGTGGTGAAAGTGGGCACCCTTGTCTTGTTCCTGTCCTCAGAGGGATGGCTTTCAGCTTTTGTCCATTGAGTATGATGTTGGCTGTGGGTCTATCATATATGGCCTTTATTATGTTGAGGTACTTTCCTTCTACACCCATTTTACTGAGGGTTTTTATCATAAATGGGTGTTGGATCTTGTCGAATGCTTTCTCTGCGTCTATTGAGATGATCATGTGGTTTTTGTTTTTCATTTTGTTGATGTAGTGTATCACGTTGATTGACTTGCGGGTGTTGAACCATCCTTGTGTCCCTGGTATAAATCCCACTTGATCATGGTGTATAATCTTTTTGATGTATTGCTGTAATCGGTTTGCCAAAATTTTGTTGAGGATTTTTGCATCTATGTTCATCTGTGATATCGGCCTGTAGTTCTCCTTCTTTGTGTTGTCCTTGTCAGGTTGGGGGTCAGAGTGATGTTGGCTTCATAGAATGTGTTAGGGAGTTCTCCATCTTTCTCAATTTTGTGGAACAGTTTGAGGAGAATAGGTACAAAGAACTCACACTGCTTAACAACAAAAAAACAAACAACCCGATCAAAAAATCTGCAGAGGACATGAACAGACATTTCTCAAAAGAAGATATGAATATGGCCAATAGACACATGAAAAGATGTTCATCATCGCTAATCATCAGGGAAATGCAAATCAAAACTACACTAAGATATCACCTTACCCCCGTTAGATTGGCAAAAACATCCGAAACCAAGAACGACGAATGTTGGAGAGGTTGTGGAGAAAGAGGAACCCTCATACACTGTTGGTGGGAATGCAAACTGGTACAGCCACTATGGAAAACAGTATGGAGATTTCTCAAAAAGTTAAAAATAGAAATACCCTATGACCCAGCCATCCCAATACTGGGTATCTATCCTAAGAACCTGATATCAGATATCTCAAGAGTCCGTTGCACCCCTATGTTCATCGCAGCATTATTTACAATAGCCAAGACGTGGAACCAGCCTACATGCCCAGAAACTGATGATTGGATAAAGAAGATGTGGTATATATACACAATGGAATACTACTCAGCCATAAAAAAAGACGACATTGGCCCATTCACAACAATGTGGAAGGACCTCGAGGGCATTATTTTAAGCGAAATAAGTCAGTCAGAGAAAGACGAACTCTATATGACTCCACTCATAGGTGGAAAGTAGTATATTGAGAAGGAGATCTGATCGGTGGTTACCAGGGAAAAGGGGGGGTGGGGGGAGGGCACGGAGGGGGAAGTGGTGATCCCACAACATGACTAACAAAAATGTACAACTGAAATTTCACAAGCTTGTAATCCATCATAACATTAATAAACAAAAAAAAAATAAAAAAAAATAAAGATGATTTGGGGCCCATCTGCCCCTATGGAAAGAACGCAGCACTTTGTGCCTTGCAGCTGTAGGTCAATGTAGCACACCCAGAGCAGAAGTTCTACTTCATCCAGATCAGGCCTGCAAAGAAACTCCGTTTCACAGGCCTTTGTAAGAGATGTTCCCGGTAGGCTGTTAGAGCACTGTGCAGAGCGAGTTGTTTCTTAGCTTCCCAAAGAGCTGGAAGCAAGATGCTTTGGGTCCCTTCTCACCCTTTGGCAAGAAGGCAGCACTTTGTGCCTTGAAGCTCTAGGGCAATGTAGCACACGCAGAGCAGAAGTTCTACTTCACCCAGATCAGGCCAGCAAAGAAACTGCGTTTCACAGGCCTTTGTAAGAGATGTTCGCGGTAGGCTGTTAGAGCACTGTGCAGAGCGAGTTGTTTCTTAGCTTCCCAAAGAGCTGGAAGCAAGATGCTTTGGGGCCCTTCTCACCCTTTGGCAAGAAGGCAGCACTTTGTGCCTTGCAGCTCTAGGGCAATGTAGCACACGCAGAGCAGAAGTTCTACTTCAGTCAGATCAGGCCTGCAAAGAAACTGCGTTTCACAGGCCTTTGTAAGAGATGATCGCGGTAGGCTGTTAGAGCACTGTGCAGAGCGAGTTGTTTCTCAGCTTCCAAAAGAGTTGGAAGCAAGATGCTTTGGGGCTCATCTGCCCCTTCGAAAAGAAGGCAGCACTTTGTGCCTTGCAGCTCTAGGGCAATGTAGCACACCCAGAGCAGAAGTTCTACTTCAGCCAGATCAGGCCCGCAAAGAAACTGCATTTCACAGGCCTTTGTAAGAGATGTTCCCGGTAGGCTGTTAGAGCACTGTGCAGAGCGAGTTGTTTCTTAGCTTCCCAAACAGCTGGAAGCAAGATGCTTTGGGGCCCTAATCACCCTTTGGAAAGAAGACAGCACTTTGTGCCTTGCAGCTCTAGGGCAATGTAGCACACCCAAGGCAGAAGTTGTACTTCAGCCAGATCAGGCCTGCAAAGAAACTGCGTTTCACAGGCCTTTGTAAGAGATGTTCCCGGTAGGCTGTTAGAGCACTGTGCAGAGCGAGTTCTTTCTTAGCTTCCCAAAGAAATGGAAGCAAGATGCTTTGGGGGCCATCTGCCCCTAAGGAAAGAAGGCAGAACTTTGTGCCTTGCAGCTCTAGGGCAATGTAGCACACCCAGAGCAGTTGTTCTACTTCTGCAAGTTCAGGCCTGCAAAGAAACTGCGTTTCACAGGCCTTTGTAAGAGATGTTCCCGGTAGGCTGTTAGAGCACTGTGCAGAGCGAGTTGTTTCTTAGCTTCCCAAAGAGCTGGAAGCAAGATGATTTAGGGGCCATCTGCCCTTAAGGAAAGAAGGCAGCACTTTGTGCCTTGCATCTCTAGGGCAATGTAGCACACCCAGAGCAGTTGTTCTACTTCTGCCAGGTCAGGCCTGCAAAGAAACTGCGTTTCACAGGCCTTTGTAAGAGATGTTCCGGGTAGGCTGTTAGAGCACTGTGCAGAGCGACTTGTATCTTAGCTTCCCAAACAGCTGGAAGCAAGATGCTTTGGGGCCCTACTCACCCTTTGGAAAGAAGGCAGCACTTTGTGCCTTGCAGCTCTATGGCAATGTAGCACACCCAGAGCCGAAGTTCTACTTCCGCTAGATCAGACCTGCAAAGAAACTTCGTTTCACAGGCCTTTGTAAGAGATGTTCCCGGTAGGCTGTAAGAGCACTGTGCAGAGCGACTAGTTTCTTAGCTTCCCAGAGAGCTGGAAGCAAGATGCTTTGGGGCCCCTCTGCCCCTATGGAAACAACGCAGCACTTTGTGCCTTGCAGCTCTAGGGCAATGCAGCACACCCAGAGCAGAAGTTCTACTTCAGCCAGATCAGGCCTGCAAAGAAACTGCGTTTCACAGGCCTTTGTAAGAGATGTTCCCGGTAGGCTGTTAGAGCACTGTGCAGAGTGAGTTCTTTCTTAGCTTCCCAAAGACCTGGAAGCAAGATGCTTTGGGGGCCATCTGCCCCTAAGGAAAGAAGGCAGCACTTTGTGCCTTGCAGCTCTAGGGCAATGTAGCACACCCAGAGCAGTTGTTCTACTTCTGCAAGTTCAGGCCTGCAAAGAAACTGCGTTTCACAGGCCTTTGTAAGAGATGTTCCCGGTAGGCTGTTAGAGCACTGTGCAGAGCGAGTTGTTTCTTAGCTTCCCAAAGAGATGGAAGCAAGATGATTTAGGGGCCATCTGCCCTTAAGGAAAGAAGGCAGCACTTTGTGCCTTGCATCTCTAGGGCAATGTAGCACACCCAGAGCAGTTGTTCTACTTCTGCCAGGTCAGGCCTGCAAAGAAACTGCGTTTCACAGGCCTTTGTAAGAGATGTTCCGGGTAGGCTGTTAGAGCACTGTGCAGAGCGACTTGTATCTTAGCTTCCCAAACAGCTGGAAGCAAGATGCTTTGGGGCCCTACTCACCCTTTGGAAAGAAGGCAGCACTTTGTGCCTTGCAGCTCTAGGGCAATGTAGCACACCCAGAGCCGAAGTTCTACTTCCGCTAGATCAGACCTGCAAAGAAACTTCGTTTCACAGGCCTTTGTAAGAGATGTTCCCGGTTGGCTGTAAGAGCACTGTGCAGAGCGACTAGTTTCTTAGCTTCCCAGAGAGCTGGAAGCAAGATGCTTTGGGGCCCCTCTGCCCCTATGGAAAGAACGCAGCACTTTGTGCCTTGCAGCTCTAGGGCAATGCAGCACACCCAGAGCAGAAGTTCTACTTCAGCCAGATCAGGCCTGCAAAGAAACTGCGTTTCACAGGCCTTTGTAAGAGATGTTCCCGGTAGGCTGTTAGAGCACTGTGCAGAGCGAGTTCTTTCTTAGCTTCCCAAAGACCTGGAAGCAAGATGCTTTGGGGGCCATATGCCCCTAAGGAAAGAAGGCAGCACTTTGTGCCTTGCAGCTCTAGGGCAATGTAGCACACCCAGAGCAGTTGTTCTACTTCTGCAAGTTCAGGCCTGCAAAGAAACTGCGTTTCACAGGCCTTTGTAAGAGATGTTCCCGGTAGGCTGTTAGAGCACTGTGCAGAGCGAGTTGTTTCTTAGCTTCCCAAAGAGCTGGAAGCAAGATGATTTAGGGGCCATCTGCCCTTAAGGAAAGAAGGCAGCACTTTGTGCCTTGCATCTCTAGGGCAATGTAGCACACCCAGAGCAGTTGTTCTACTTCTGCCAGGTCAGGCCTGCCAAGAAACAGCGTTTCACAGGCCTTTGTAAGAGATGTTCCGGGTAGGCTGTTAGAGCACTGTGCAGAGCGACTTGTATCTTAGCTTCCCAAACAGCTGGAAGCAAGATGCTTTGGGGCCCTACTCACCCTTTGGAAAGAAGGCAGCACTTTGTGCCTTGCAGCTCTAGGGCAATGTAGCACACCCAGAGCCGAAGTTCTACTTCAGCTAGATCAGACCTGCAAAGAAACTGCGTTTCACAGGCCTTTGTAAGAGATGTTCCCGGTAGGCTGTAAGAGCACTGTGCAGAGCGACTAGTTTCTTAGCTTCCCAGAG
The DNA here is from genome assembly GCF_041296235.1 of Equus asinus. Classification (NCBI taxonomy): domain Eukaryota; kingdom Metazoa; phylum Chordata; class Mammalia; order Perissodactyla; family Equidae; genus Equus; species Equus asinus. The sequence continues at coordinate 77,997,638 of NC_091790.1, read as the reverse complement.
AGCTGGAAGCAAGATGCTTTGGGGCCCCTCTGCCCCTATGGAAAGAACGCAGCACTTTGTGCCTTGCAGCTCTAGGGCAATGCAGCACACCCAGAGCAGAAGTTCTACTTCAGCCAGATCAGGCCTGCAAAGAAACTGCGTTTCACAGGCCTTTGTAAGAGATGTTCCCGGTAGGCTGTTAGAGCACTGTGCAGAGCGAGTTGTTTCTTAGCTTCCCAAACAGCTGGAAGCAAGATGCTTTGGGGCCCTTCTCACCCTTTGGCAAGAAGGCAGCACTTTGTGCCTTGAAGCTCTAGGGCAATGTAGCACACGCAGAGCAGAAGTTCTACTTCACCCAGATCAGGCCAGCAAAGAAACTGCGTTTCACAGGCCTTTGTAAGAGATGTTCGCGGTAGGCTGTTAGAGCACTGTGCAGAGCGAGTTGTTTCTTAGCTTCCCAAAGAGCTGGAAGCAAGATGCTTTGGGGCCCTTCTCACCCTTTGGCAAGAAGGCAGCACTTTGTGCCTTGCAGCTCTAGGGCAATGTAGCACACGCAGAGCAGAAGTTCTACTTCAGCCAGATCAGGCCTGCAAAGAAACTGCGTTTCACAGGCCTTTGTAAGAGATGATCGCGGTAGGCTGTTAGAGCACTGTGCAGAGCGAGTTGTTTCTCAGCTTCCAAAAGAGTTGGAAGCAAGATGCTTTGGGGCTCATCTGCCCCTTCGAAAAGAAGGCAGCACTTTGTGCCTTGCAGCTCTAGGGCAATGTAGCACACCCAGAGCAGAAGTTCTACTTCAGCCAGATCAGGCCCGCAAAGAAACTGCATTTCACAGGCCTTTGTAAGAGATGTTCCCGGTAGGCTGTTAGAGCACTGTGCAGAGCGAGTTGTTTCTTAGCTTCCCAAACAGCTGGAAGCAAGATGCTTTGGGGCCCTAATCACCCTTTGGAAAGAAGACAGCACTTTGTGCCTTGCAGCTCTAGGGCAATGTAGCACACCCAAGGCAGAAGTTGTACTTCAGCCAGATCAGGCCTGCAAAGAAACTGCGTTTCACAGGCCTTTGTAAGAGATGTTCCCGGTAGGCTGTTAGAGCACTGTGCAGAGCGAGTTCTTTCTTAGCTTCCCAAAGAAATGGAAGCAAGATGCTTTGGGGGCCATCTGCCCCTAAGGAAAGAAGGCAGAACTTTGTGCCTTGCAGCTCTAGGGCAATGTAGCACACCCAGAGCAGATGTTCTACTTCTGCAAGTTCAGGCCTGCAAAGAAACTGCGTTTCACAGGCCTTTGTAAGAGATGTTCCCGGTAGGCTGTTAGAGCACTGTGCAGAGCGAGTTGTTTCTTAGCTTCCCAAAGAGCTGGAAGCAAGATGATTTAGGGGCCATCTGCCCTTAAGGAAAGAAGGCAGCACTTTGTGCCTTGCATCTCTAGGGCAATGTAGCACACCCAGAGCAGTTGTTCTACTTCTGCCAGGTCAGGCCTGCAAAGAAACTGCGTTTCACAGGCCTTTGTAAGAGATGTTCCGGGTAGGCTGTTAGAGCACTGTGCAGAGCGACTTGTATCTTAGCTTCCCAAACAGCTGGAAGCAAGATGCTTTGGGGCCCTACTCACCCTTTGGAAAGAAGGCAGCACTTTGTGCCTTGCAGCTCTAGGGCAATGTAGCACACCCAGAGCCGAAGTTCTACTTCCGCTAGATCAGACCTGCAAAGAAACTGCGTTTCACAGGCCTTTGTAAGAGATGTTCCCGGTAGGCTGTAAGAGCACTGTGCAGAGCGACTAGTTTCTTAGCTTCCCAGAGAGCTGGAAGCAAGATGCTTTGGGGCCCCTCTGCCCCTATGGAAACAACGCAGCACTTTGTGCCTTGCAGCTCTAGGGCAATGCAGCACACCCAGAGCAGAAGTTCTACTTCAGCCAGATCAGGCCTGCTAAGAAACTGCGTTTCACAGGCCTTTGTAAGAGATGTTCCCGGTAGGCTGTTAGAGCACTGTGCAGAGTGAGTTCTTTCTTAGCTTCCCAAAGACCTGGAAGCAAGATGCTTTGGGGGCCATCTGCCCCTAAGGAAAGAAGGCAGCACTTTGTGCCTTGCAGCTCTAGGGCAATGTAGCACACCCAGAGCAGTTGTTCTACTTCTGCAAGTTCAGGCCTGCAAAGAAACTGCGTTTCACAGGCCTTTGTAAGAGATGTTCCCGGTAGGCTGTTAGAGCACTGTGCAGAGCGAGTTGTTTCTTAGCTTCCCAAAGAGATGGAAGCAAGATGATTTAGGGGCCATCTGCCCTTAAGGAAAGAAGGCAGCACTTTGTGCCTTGCATCTCTAGGGCAATGTAGCACACCCAGAGCAGTTGTTCTACTTCTGCCAGGTCAGGCCTGCAAAGAAACTGCGTTTCACAGGCCTTTGTAAGAGATGTTCCGGGTAGGCTGTTAGAGCACTGTGCAGAGCGACTTGTATCTTAGCTTCCCAAACAGCTGGAAGCAAGATGCTTTGGGGCCCTACTCACCCTTTGGAAAGAAGGCAGCACTTTGTGCCTTGCAGCTCTAGGGCAATGTAGCACACCCAGAGCCGAAGTTCTACTTCCGCTAGATCAGACCTGCAAAGAAACTTCGTTTCACAGGCCTTTGTAAGAGATGTTCCCGGTTGGCTGTAAGAGCACTGTGCAGAGCGACTAGTTTCTTAGCTTCCCAGAGAGCTGGAAGCAAGATGCTTTGGGGCCCCTCTGCCCCTATGGAAAGAACGCAGCACTTTGTGCCTTGCAGCTCTAGGGCAATGCAGCACACCCAGAGCAGAAGTTCTACTTCAGCCAGATCAGGCCTGCAAAGAAACTGCGTTTCACAGGCCTTTGTAAGAGATGTTCCCGGTAGGCTGTTAGAGCACTGTGCAGAGCGAGTTCTTTCTTAGCTTCCCAAAGACCTGGAAGCAAGATGCTTTGGGGGCCATCTGCCCCTAAGGAAAGAAGGCAGCACTTTGTGCCTTGCAGCTCTAGGGCAATGTAGCACACCCAGAGCAGTTGTTCTACTTCTGCAAGTTCAGGCCTGCAAAGAAACTGCGTTTCACAGGCCTTTGTAAGAGATGTTCCCGGTAGGCTGTTAGAGCACTGTGCAGAGCGAGTTGTTTCTTAGCTTCCCAAAGAGCTGGAAGCAAGATGATTTAGGGGCCATCTGCCCTTAAGGAAAGAAGGCAGAACTTTGTGCCTTGCATCTCTAGGGCAATGTAGCACACCCAGAGCAGTTGTTCTACTTCTGCCAGGTCAGGCCTGCCAAGAAACAGCGTTTCACAGGCCTTTGTAAGAGATGTTCCGGGTAGGCTGTTAGAGCACTGTGCAGAGCGACTTGTATCTTAGCTTCCCAAACAGCTGGAAGCAAGATGCTTTGGGGCCCTACTCACCCTTTGGAAAGAAGGCAGCACTTTGTGCCTTGCAGCTCTAGGGCAATGTAGCACACCCAGAGCCGAAGTTCTACTTCAGCTAGATCAGACCTGCAAAGAAACTGCGTTTCACAGGCCTTTGTAAGAGATGTTCCCGGTAGGCTGTAAGAGCACTGTGCAGAGCGACTAGTTTCTTAGCTTCCCAGAGAGCTGGAAGCAAGATGCTTTGGGGCCCCTCTGCCCCTATGGAAAGAACGCAGCACTTTGTGCCTTGCAGCTCTAGGGCAATGCAGCACACCCAGAGCAGAAGTTCTACTTCAGCCAGATCAGGCCTGCAAAGAAACTGCGTTTCACAGGCCTTTGTAAGAGATGTTCCCGGTAGGCTGTTAGAGCACTGTGCAGAGCGAGTTGTTTCTTAGCTTCCCAAACAGCTGGAAGCAAGATGCTTTGGGGCCCTAATCACCCTTTGGAAAGAAGACAGCACTTTGTGCCTTGCAGCTCTAGGGCAATGTAGCACACCCAAGGCAGAAGTTGTACTTCAGCCAGATCAGGCCTGCAAAGAAACTGCGTTTCACAGGCCTTTGTAAGAGATGTTCCCGGTAGGCTGTTAGAGCACTGTGCAGAGCGAGTTCTTTCTTAGCTTCCCAAAGAAATGGAAGCAAGATGCTTTGGGGGCCATCTGCCCCTAAGGAAAGAAGGCAGCACTTTGTGCCTTGCAGCTCTAGGGCAATGTAGCACACCCAGAGCAGTTGTTCTACTTCTGCAAGTTCAGGCCTGCAAAGAAACTGCGTTTCACAGGCCTTTGTAAGAGATGTTCCCGGTAGGCTGTTAGAGCACTGTGCAGAGCGAGTTGTTTCTTAGCTTCCCAAAGAGCTGGAAGCAAGATGATTTAGGGGCCATCTGCCCTTAAGGAAAGAAGGCAGCACTTTGTGCCTTGCATCTCTAGGGCAATGTAGCACACCCAGAGCAGTTGTTCTACTTCTGCCAGGTCAGGCCTGCAAAGAAACTGCGTTTCACAGGCCTTTGTAAGAGATGTTCCGGGTAGGCTGTTAGAGCACTGTGCAGAGCGACTTGTATCTTAGCTTCCCAAACAGCTGGAAGCAAGATGCTTTGGGGCCCTACTCACCCTTTGGAAAGAAGGCAGCACTTTGTGCCTTGCAGCTCTAGGGCAATGTAGCACACCCAGAGCCGAAGTTCTACTTCCGCTAGATCAGACCTGCAAAGAAACTGCGTTTCACAGGCCTTTGTAAGAGATGTTCCCGGTAGGCTGTAAGAGCACTGTGCAGAGCGACTAGTTTCTTAGCTTCCCAGAGAGCTGGAAGCAAGATGCTTTGGGGCCCCTCTGCCCCTATGGAAACAACGCAGCACTTTGTGCCTTGCAGCTCTAGGGCAATGCAGCACACCCAGAGCAGAAGTTCTACTTCAGCCAGATCAGGCCTAGTAAGAAACTGCGTTTCACAGGCCTTTGTAAGAGATGTTCCCGGTAGGCTGTTAGAGCACTGTGCAGAGTGAGTTCTTTCTTAGCTTCCCAAAGACCTGGAAGCAAGATGCTTTGGGGGCCATCTGCCCCTAAGGAAAGAAGGCAGCACTTTGTGCCTTGCAGCTCTAGGGCAATGTAGCACACCCAGAGCAGTTGTTCTACTTCTGCAAGTTCAGGCCTGCAAAGAAACTGCGTTTCACAGGCCTTTGTAAGAGATGTTCCCGGTAGGCTGTTAGAGCACTGTGCAGAGCGAGTTGTTTCTTAGCTTCCCAAAGAGATGGAAGCAAGATGATTTAGGGGCCATCTGCCCTTAAGGAAAGAAGGCAGCACTTTGTGCCTTGCATCTCTAGGGCAATGTAGCACACCCAGAGCAGTTGTTCTACTTCTGCCAGGTCAGGCCTGCAAAGAAACTGCGTTTCACAGGCCTTTGTAAGAGATGTTCCGGGTAGGCTGTTAGAGCACTGTGCAGAGCGACTTGTATCTAAGCTTCCCAAACAGCTGGAAGCAAGATGCTTTGGGGCCCTACTCACCCTTTGGAAAGAAGGCAGCACTTTGTGCCTTGCAGCTCTAGGGCAATGTAGCACACCCAGAGCCGAAGTTCTACTTCCGCTAGATCAGACCTGCAAAGAAACTTCGTTTCACAGGCCTTTGTAAGAGATGTTCCCGGTTGGCTGTAAGAGCACTGTGCAGAGCGACTAGTTTCTTAGCTTCCCAGAGAGCTGGAAGCAAGATGCTTTGGGGCCCCTCTGCCCCTATGGAAAGAACGCAGCACTTTGTGCCTTGCAGCTCTAGGGCAATGCAGCACACCCAGAGCAGAAGTTCTACTTCAGCCAGATCAGGCCTGCAAAGAAACTGCGTTTCACAGGCCTTTGTAAGAGATGTTCCCGGTAGGCTGTTAGAGCACTGTGCAGAGCGAGTTCTTTCTTAGCTTCCCAAAGACCTGGAAGCAAGATGCTTTGGGGGCCATCTGCCCCTAAGGAAAGAAGGCAGCACTTTGTGCCTTGCAGCTCTAGGGCAATGTAGCACACCCAGAGCAGTTGTTCTACTTCTGCAAGTTCAGGCCTGCAAAGAAACTGCGTTTCACAGGCCTTTGTAAGAGATGTTCCCGGTAGGCTGTTAGAGCACTGTGCAGAGCGAGTTGTTTCTTAGCTTCCCAAAGAGCTGGAAGCAAGATGATTTAGGGGCCATCTGCCCTTAAGGAAAGAAGGCAGCACTTTGTGCCTTGCATCTCTAGGGCAATGTAGCACACCCAGAGCAGTTGTTCTACTTCTGCCAGGTCAGGCCTGCCAAGAAACAGCGTTTCACAGGCCTTTGTAAGAGATGTTCCGGGTAGGCTGTTAGAGCACTGTGCAGAGCGACTTGTATCTTAGCTTCCCAAACAGCTGGAAGCAAGATGCTTTGGGGCCCTACTCACCCTTTGGAAAGAAGGCAGCACTTTGTGCCTTGCAGCTCTAGGGCAATGTAGCACACCCAGAGCCGAAGTTCTACTTCAGCTAGATCAGACCTGCAAAGAAACTGCGTTTCACAGGCCTTTGTAAGAGATGTTCCCGGTAGGCTGTAAGAGCACTGTGCAGAGCGACTAGTTTCTTAGCTTCCCAGAGAGCTGGAAGCAAGATGCTTTGGGGCCCCTCTGCCCCTATGGAAAGAACGCAGCACTTTGTGCCTTGCAGCTCTAGGGCAATGCAGCACACCCAGAGCAGAAGTTCTACTTCAGCCAGATCAGGCCTGCAAAGAAACTGCGTTTCACAGGCCTTTGTAAGAGATGTTCCCGGTAGGCTGTTAGAGCACTGTGCAGAGCGAGTTGTTTCTTAGCTTCCCAAACAGCTGGAAGCAAGATGCTTTGGGGCCCTAATCACCCTTTGGAAAGAAGACAGCACTTTGTGCCTTGCAGCTCTAGGGCAATGTAGCACACCCAAGGCAGAAGTTGTACTTCAGCCAGATCAGGCCTGCAAAGAAACTGCGTTTCACAGGCCTTTGTAAGAGATGTTCCCGGTAGGCTGTTAGAGCACTGTGCAGAGCGAGTTCTTTCTTAGCTTCCCAAAGAAATGGAAGCAAGATGCTTTGGGGGCCATCTGCCCCTAAGGAAAGAAGGCAGCACTTTGTGCCTTGCAGCTCTAGGGCAATGTAGCACACCCAGAGCAGTTGTTCTACTTCTGCAAGTTCAGGCCTGCAAAGAAACTGCGTTTCACAGGCCTTTGTAAGAGATGTTCCCGGTAGGCTGTTAGAGCACTGTGCAGAGCGAGTTGTTTCTTAGCTTCCCAAAGAGCTGGAAGCAAGATGATTTAGGGGCCATCTGCCCTTAAGGAAAGAAGGCAGCACTTTGTGCCTTGCATCTCTAGGGCAATGTAGCACACCCAGAGCAGTTTTTCTACTTCTGCCAGGTCAGGCCTGCAAAGAAACTGCGTTTCACAGGCCTTTGTAAGAGATGTTCCGGGTAGGCTGTTAGAGCACTGTGCAGAGCGACTTGTATCTTAGCTTCCCAAACAGCTGGAAGCAAGATGCTTTGGGGCCCTACTCACCCTTTGGAAAGAAGGCAGCACTTTGTGCCTTGCAGCTCTAGGGCAATGTAGCACACCCAGAGCCGAAGTTCTACTTCAGCTAGATCAGACCTGCAAAGAAACTGCGTTTCACAGGCCTTTGTAAGAGATGTTCCCGGTAGGCTGTAAGAGCACTGTGCAGAGCGACTAGTTTCTTAGCTTCCCAGAGAGCTGGAAGCAAGATGCTTTGGGGCCCCTCTGCCCCTATGGAAAGAACGCAGCACTTTGTGCCTTGCAGCTCTAGGGCAATGCAGCACACCCAGAGCAGAAGTTCTACTTCAGCCAGATCAGGCCTGCAAAGAAACTGCGTTTCACAGGCCTTTGTAAGAGATGTTCCCGGTAGGCTGTTAGAGCACTGTGCAGAGCGAGTTGTTTCTTAGCTTCCCAGAGAGCTGGAAGCAAGATGCTTTGGGGCCCGTTAATTTTATACCCTGCTACTTTGCTGTAGTTGTTGATTATTTCTAATAGTTTTTCTGTGGATTCTTTGGGGTTTTCTATGTATAAGATCATGTCGTCTGCAAACAACGCGAGTTTTACTTCTTCGTTACCTATTTCGATTCCTTTTGTTTTTTTTTCCTGCCGAATTGCTCTGGCCAGCACCTCCAGTACTATGTTGAATAGGAGTGGTGAAAGTGGGCACCCTTGTCTTGTTCCTGTCCTCAGAGGGATGGCTTTCAGCTTTTGTCCATTGAGTATGATGTTGGCTGTGGGTCTATCATATATGGCCTTTATTATGTTGAGGTACTTTCCTTCTACACCCATTTTACTGAGGGTTTTTATCATAAATGGGTGTTGGATCTTGTCAAATGCTTTCTCTGCGTCTATTGAGATGATCATGTGGTTTTTGTTTTTCATTTTGTTGATGTAGTGTATCACGTTGATTGACTTGCGGGTGTTGAACCATCCCTGTGTCCCTGGTATAAATCCCACTTGATCATGGTGTATAATCTTTTTGATGTATTGCTGTAATCGGTTTGCCAAAATTTTGTTGAGGATTTTTGCATCTATGTTCATCAGTGATATCGGCCTGTAGTTCTCCTTCTTTGTGTTGTCCTTGTCAGGTTTGGGGATCAGAGTGATGTTGGCTTCATAGAATGTGTTAGGGAGTTCTCCATCTTTCTCAATTTTCTGGAACAGTTTGAGGAGAATAGGTACAAAGAACTCACACTGCTTAACAACAAAAAAACAAACAACCCGATCAAAAAATGGGCAGAGGACATGAACAGACATTTCTCAAAAGAAGATATGAATATGGCCAATAGACACATGAAAAGATGTTCATTATCGCTAATCATCAGGGAAATGCAAATCAAAACTACACTAAGATATCACCTTACCCCCGTTAGATTGGCAAAAACATCCAAAACCAAGAACGACGAATGTTGGAGAGGTTGTGGAGAAAGAGGAACCCTCATACACTGTTGGTGGGAATGCAAACTGGTACAGCCACTATGGAAAACAGTATGGAGATTTCTCAAAAAGTTAAAAATAGAAATACCCTATGACCCAGCCATCCCATTACTGGGTATCTATCCTAAGAACCTGATATCAGATATCTCAAGAGTCCGTTGCACCCCTATGTTCATCGCAGCATTATTTACAATAGCCAAGACGTGGAACCAGCCTACATGCCCAGAAACTGATGATTGGATAAAGAAGATGTGGTATATATACACAATGGAATACTACTCAGCCATAAAAAAAGACGACATTGGCCCATTCACAACAATGTGGAAGGACCTCGAGGGCATTATTTTAAGCGAAATAAGTCAGTCAGAGAAAGACGAACTCTATATGACTCCACTCATAGGTGGAAATTAGTATATTGAGAAGGAGATCTGATCGGTGGTTACCAGGGAAAAGGGGGGGTGGGGGGAGGGCACGGAGGGGGAAGTGGTGATCCCACAACATGACTAACAAAAATGTACAACTGAAATTTCACAAGCTTGTAATCCATCATAACATTAATAAACAAAAAAAAAATAAAAAAAAATAAAGATGATTTGGGGCCCATCTGCCCCTATGGAAAGAACGCAGCACTTTGTGCCTTGCAGCTGTAGGTCAATGTAGCACACCCAGAGCAGAAGTTCTACTTCATCCAGATCAGGCCTGCAAAGAAACTCCGTTTCACAGGCCTTTGTAAGAGATGTTCCCGGTAGGCTGTTAGAGCACTGGGTAGAGCGACTTGCTTCTTAGCTTCCCAAAGAGCCGGAAGCAAGATGCTTTGGGGCCCTTCTCACCCTTTGGAAAGAAGGCAGCACTTTGTGCCTTGCAGCTCTAGGGCAATGTAGCACACCCAGAGCAGAAGTTGTACTTCAGCCAGATCAGGCCTGCAAGGAAACTGCGTTTCACAGGCCTTTGTAAGAGATGTTCCCGGTAGGCTGTTAGAGCACTGTGCAGAGCGAGTTGTTTCCTAGCTTCCCAAAGAGCTGGAAGCAAGATGCTTTGGGGCCCTTCTCACCCTTTGGAAAGAAGGCAGCACTTGGTGCCTTGCAGCTCTAGGGCAATGTAGCACACCCAGAGCAGAAGTTGTACTTCAGCCAGATCAGGCCTACAAAGAAGCTGCGTTTGACAGGCCTTTGTAAGAGATGTTCCCCGTAGGCTGTTAGAGCACTGTGCAGAGCGAGTTCTTTCTTAGCTTCCCAAAGACTTGGAAGCAAGATGCTTTGGGGGCCATCTGCCCTTAAAGAAAGAAGGCAGCACTTTGTGCCTTGCAGCTCTAGGGCAATGTAGCACACCCAGAGCAGATGTTCTACTTCTGCCAGGTCAGGCCTGCAAAGAAACTGCGTTTCACAGGCCTTTGTAAGAGATGTTCCCGGTAGGCTATTAGAGCACTGTGCAGAGCGAGTTGTTTCTTAGCTTCCCAGAGAGCTGGAAGCAAGATGCTTTGGGGCCCGTTAATTTTATACCCTGCTACTTTGCTGTAGTTGTTGATTATTTCTAATAGTTTTTCTGTCTATTCTTTGGGGTTTTCTATGTATAAGATCATGTCGTCTGCAAACAACGCGAGTTTTACTTCTTCGTTACCTATTTGGATTCCTTTTATTCTTTTTTCCTGCCGAATTGCTCTGGCCAGCACCTCCAGTACTATGTTGAATAGGAGTGGTGAAAGTGGGCACCCTTGTCTTCTTCCTGTCCTCAGAGGGATGGCTTTCAGCTTTTGTCCATTGAGTATGATGTTGGCTGTGGGTCTATCATATATGGCCTTTATTATGTTGAGGTACTTTCCTTCTATACCCATTTTACTGAGGGTTTTTATCATAAATGGGTGTTGGATCTTGTCGAATGCTTTCTCTGCGTCTATTGAGATGATCATGTGGTTTTTGTTTTTCATTTTGTTGATGTAGTGTATCACGTTGATTGGCTTGCGGGTGTTGAACCATCCCTGTGTCCCTGGTATAAATCCCACTTGATCATGGTGTATAATCTTTTTGATGTATTGCTGTAATCGGTTTGCCAAAATTTTGTTGAGGATTTTTGCATCTATGTTCATCAGTGATATCGGCCTGTAGTTCTCCTTCTTTGTGTTGTCCTTGTCAGGTTTGGGGATCAGAGTGATGTTGGCTTCATAGAATGTGTTAGGGAGTTCTCCATCTTTCTCAATTTTCTGGAACAGTTTGAGGAGAATAGGTACAAAGAACTCACACTGCTTAACAACAAAAAAACAAACAACCCGATCAAAAAATGGGCAGAGGACATGAACAGACATTTCTCAAAAGAAGATATGAATATGGCCAATAGACACATGAAAAGATGTTCATTATCGCTAATCATCAGGGAAATGCAAATCAAAACTACACTAAGATATCACCTTACCCCCGTTAGATTGGCAAAAACATCCAAAACCAAGAACGACGAATGTTGGAGAGGTTGTGGAGAAAGAGGAACCCTCATACACTGTTGGTGGGAATGCAAACTGGTACAGCCACTATGGAAAACAGTATGGAGATTTCTCAAAAAGTTAAAAATAGAAATACCCTATGACCCAGCCATCCCATTACTGGGTATCTATACTAAGAACCTGATATCAGATATCTCAAGAGTCCGTTGCACCCCTATGTTCATCGCAGCATTATTTACAATAGCCAAGACGTGGAACCAGCCTACATGCCCAGAAACTGATGATTGGATAAAGAAGATGTGGTATATATACACAATGGAATACTACTCAGCCATAAAAAAAGACGACATTGGCCCATTCACAACAATGTGGAAGGACCTCGAGGGCATTATTTTAAGCGAAATAAGTCAGTCAGAGAAAGACGAACTCTATATGACTCCACTCATAGGTGGAAATTAGTATATTGAGAAGGAGATCTGATCGGTGGTTACCAGGGAAAAGGGGGGGTGGGGGGAGGGCACGGAGGGGGAAGTGGTGATCCCACAACATGACTAACAAAAATGTACAACTGAAATTTCACAAGCTTGTAATCCATCATAACATTAATAAACAAAAAAAAAATAAAAAAAAATAAAGATGATTTGGGGCCCATCTGCCCCTATGGAAAGAACGCAGCACTTTGTGCCTTGCAGCTGTAGGTCAATGTAGCACACCCAGAGCAGAAGCTCTACTTCATCCAGATCAGGCCTGCAAAGAAACTCCGTTTCACAGGCCTTTGTAAGAGATGTTCCCGGTAGGCTGTTAGAGCACTGTGCAGAGCGAGTTGTTTCTTAGCTTCCCAAAGAGCTGGAAGCAAGATGCTTTGGGGCCCTTCTCACCCTTTGGCAAGAAGGCAGCACTTTGTGCCTTGCAGCTCTAGGGCAATGTAGCACACGCAGAGCAGAAGTTCTACTTCAGCCAGATCAGGCCTGCAAAGAAACTGCGTTTCACAGGCCTTTGTAAGAGATGATCGCGGTAGGCTGTTAGAGCACTGTGCAGAGCGAGTTGTTTCTCAGCTTCCAAAAGAGTTGGAAGCAAGATGCTTTGGGGCTCATCTGCCCCTTCGAAAAGAAGGCAGCACTTTGTGCCTTGCAGCTCTAGGGCAATGTAGCACACCCAGAGCAGAAGTTCTACTTCAGCCAGATCAGGCCCGCAAAGAAACTGCATTTCACAGGCCTTTGTAAGAGATGTTCCCGGTAGGCTGTTAGAGCACTGTGCAGAGCGAGTTGTTTCTTAGCTTCCCAAACAGCTGGAAGCAAGATGCTTTGGTGCCCTACTCACCCTTTGGAAAGAAGGCAGCACTTTGTGCCTTGCAGCTCTAGGGAAATGTAGCACACCCAGAGCAGATGTTCTACTTCTCCCAGGTCAGGCCTGCAAAGAAACTGCGTTTCACAGGCCTTTGTAAGAGATGTTCCCGGTAGGCTGTTAGAGCACTGTGCAGAGCGAGTTCTTTCTTAGCTTCCCAAAGACCTGGAAGCAAGATGCTTTGGGGGCCATCTGCCCCTAAGGAAAGAACGCAGCACTTTGTGCCTTGCAGCTCTAGGGCAATGTAGCACACCCAGAGCAGTTGTTCTACTTCTGCAAGGTCAGGCCTGCAAAGAAACTGCATTTCACAGGCCTTTGTAAGAGATGTTCCCGGTAGGCTGTTAGAGCACTGTGCAGAGCGACTTGTATCTTAGCTTCCCAAACAGCTGGAAGCAAGATGCTTTGGGGCCCTACTCACCCTTTGGAAAGAAGGCAGCACTTTGTGCCTTGCAGCTCTAGGGCAATGTAGCACACCCAGAGCCGAAGTTCTACTTCAGCTAGATCAGACCTGCAAAGAAACTGCGTTTCACAGGCCTTTGTAAGAGATGTTCCCGGTAGGCTGTAAGAGCACTGTGCAGAGCGACTAGTTTCTTAGCTTTCCAGAGAGCTGGAAGCAAGATGCTTTGGGGCCCCTCTGCCCCTATGGAAAGAACGCAGCACTTTGTGCCTTGCAGCTCTAGGGCAATGCAGCACACCCAGAGCAGAAGTTCTACTTCAGCCAGATCAGGCCTGCAAAGAAACTGCGTTTCACAGGCCTTTGTAAGAGATGTTCCCGGTAGGCTGTTAGAGCACTGTGCAGAGCGAGTTGTTTCTTAGCTTCCCAAACAGCCGGAAGCAAGATGCCTTGGGGGCCATCTGCCCTCAAGTAAAGAAGGCAGCACTTTGTGCCTTGCAGCTCTAGGGCAATGTAGCACACCCAGAGCAGACGTTCTACTTCTGCCAGGTCAGGCATGCAAAGAAACTTCGTTTCACAGGCCTTTGTAAGAGATGTTCCCGGTAGGCTGTTAGAGCACTGGGTAGAGCGAGTTGCTTCTTAGCTTCCCAAAGAGCCGGAAGCAAGATGCTTTGGGGCCCTTCTCACCCTTTGGAAAGAAGGCAGCACTTTGTGCCTTGCAGCTCTAGGGCAATGTAGCACACCCAGAGCAGAAGTTGTACTTCAGCCAGATCAGGCCTGCAAGGAAACTGCGTTTCACAGGCCTTTGTAAGAGATGTTCCCGGTAGGCTGTTAGAGCACTGTGCAGAGCGAGTTGTTTCCTAGCTTCCCAAAGAGCTGGAAGCAAGATGCTTTGGGGCCCTTCTCACCCTTTGGAAAGAAGGCAGCACTTGGTGCCTTGCAGCTCTAGGGCAATGTAGCACACCCAGAGCAGAAGTTGTACTTCAGCCAGATCAGGCCTACAAAGAAGCTGCGTTTGACAGGCCTTTGTAAGAGATGTTCCCCGTAGGCTGTTAGAGCACTGTGCAGAGCGAGTTCTTTCTTAGCTTCCCAAAGACTTGGAAGCAAGATGCTTTGGGGGCCATCTGCCCTTAAAGAAAGAAGGCAGCACTTTGTGCCTTGCAGCTCTAGGGCAATGTAGCACACCCAGAGCAGATGTTCTACTTCTGCCAGGTCAGGCCTGCAAAGAAACTGCGTTTCACAGGCCTTTGTAAGAGATGTTCCCGGTAGGCTATTAGAGCACTGTGCAGAGCGAGTTGTTTCTTAGCTTCCCAGAGAGCTGGAAGCAAGATGCTTTGGGGCCCGTTAATTTTATACCCTGCTACTTTGCTGTAGTTGTTGATTATTTCTAATAGTTTTTCTGTCTATTCTTTGGGGTTTTCTATGTATAAGATCATGTCGTCTGCAAACAACGCGAGTTTTACTTCTTCGTTACCTATTTGGATTCCTTTTATTCTTTTTTCCTGCCGAATTGCTCTGGCCAGCACCTCCAGTACTATGTTGAATAGGAGTGGTGAAAGTGGGCACCCTTGTCTTCTTCCTGTCCTCAGAGGGATGGCTTTCAGCTTTTGTCCATTGAGTATGATGTTGGCTGTGGGTCTATCATATATGGCCTTTATTATGTTGAGGTACTTTCCTTCTATACCCATTTTACTGAGGGTTTTTATCATAAATGGGTGTTGGATCTTGTCGAATGCTTTCTCTGCGTCTATTGAGATGATCATGTGGTTTTTGTTTTTCATTTTGTTGATGTAGTGTATCACGTTGATTGACTTGCGGGTGTTGAACCATCCCTGTGTCCCTGGTATAAATCCCACTTGATCATGGTGTATAATCTTTTTGATGTATTGCTGTAATCGGTTTGCCAAAATTTTGTTGAGGATTTTTGCATCTATGTTCATCAGTGATATCGGCCTGTAGTTCTCCTTCTTTGTGTTGTCCTTGTCAGGTTTGGGGATCAGAGTGATGTTGGCTTCATAGAATGTGTTAGGGAGTTCTCCATCTTTCTCAATTTTCTGGAACAGTTTGAGGAGAATAGGTACAAAGAACTCACACTGCTTAACAACAAAAAAACAAACAACCCGATCAAAAAATGGGCAGAGGACATGAACAGACATTTCTCAAAAGAAGATATGAATATGGCCAATAGACACATGAAAAGATGTTCATCATCGCTAATCATCAGGGAAATGCAAATCAAAACTACACTAAGATATCACCTTACCCCCGTTAGATTGGCAAAAACATCCAAAACCAAGAACGACAAATGTTGGAGAGGTTGTGGAGAAAGAGGAACCCTCATACACTGTTGGTGGGAATGCAAACTGGTACAGCCACTATGGAAAACAGTATGGAGATTTCTCAAAAAGTTAAAAATAGAAATACCCTATGACCCAGCCATCCCATTACTGGGTATCTATCCTAAGAACCTGATATCAGATATCTCAAGAGTCCGTTGCACCCCTATGTTCATCGCAGCATTATTTACAATAGCCAAGACGTGGAACCAGCCTACATGCCCAGAAACTGATGATTGGATAAAGAAGATGTGGTATATATACACAATGGAATACTACTCAGCCATAAAAAAAGACGACATTGGCCCCTTCACAACAATGTGGATGGACCTCGAGGGCATTATGTTAAGCGAAATAAGTCAGTCAGAGAAAGACGAACTCTAAATGACTCCACTCATAGGTGGAAATTAGTATATTGAGAAGGAGATCTGATCGGTGGTTACCAGGGAAAAGGGGGGGTGGGGGGTTGGCACGGAGGGGGAAGTGGTGTTCCCACAACATGACTAACAAAAATGTACAACTGAAATTTCACAAGCTTGTAAACCATCATAACATTAATAAACAAACAAACAAAAAAGATGATTTGGGGCCTATCTGCCCCTATGGAAAGAACGCAGCACTTTCTGCCTTGCATGTCTAGGGCAATGTAGCACACCCAGAGCAGAAGTTCTACTTCAGCCAGATCAGGCCCGCAAAGAAACTGCGTTTCACAGGCCTTTGTAAGAGATGTTCCCGGTAGGCTGTTAGAGCACTGTGCAGAGCGAGTTGTTTCTCAGCTTCCCAAAGAGGTGGAAGCAAGATGCTTTTGGGCCCTTCTCACCCTTTGGCAAGAAGGCAGCACTTTGTGCCTTGCAGCTCTAGGGCAATGTAGCACACCCAGAGCAGAAGTTCTACTTCAGCCAAATCAGGCCTGCAAAGAAACTGCGTTTCACAGGCCTTTGCAAGAGATGTTCGCGTTAGGCTGTTAGAGCATTTTGCAGAGCGAGTTGTTTCTCAGCTTCCAAAAGAGTTGGAAGCAAGATGCTTTGGGACCCTGCTCACCCTTTGGAAAGAAGGCAGCACTTTGTGCCTTGCAGCTCTAGGGCAATGTAGCACACTCAGAGCCGAAGTTCTAGTTCAGCTAGATCAGACCTGCAAAGAAACTTCGTTTCACAGGCCTTTGTAAGAGATGTTCCCGGTAGGCTGTAAGAGCACTGTGCAGAGCGACTAGTTTCTTAGCTTCCCAGAGAGCCGGAAGCAAGATGCTTTGGGGCCCATCTGCCCCTTTGGAAAGAACGCAGCACTTTGTGCCTTGCAGCTCTAGGGCAATGCAGCACACCCCGAGCAGAAGTTCTACTTCAGCCAGATCAGGCCTGCAAAGAAACTGCGTTTCACAGGCATTTGTAAGAGATGTTCCCGGTAGGCTGTTAGAGCACTGTGCAGAGCGAGTTGTTTCTTAGCTTCCCAGAGAGCTGGAAGCAAGATGCTTTGGGGCCCGTTAATTTTACACCCTGCTACTTTGCTGTAGTTGTTGATTATTTCTAATAGTTTTTCTGTGGATTCTTTGGGGTTTTCTATGTATAAGATCATGTCGTCTGCAAACAACGCGAGTTTTACTTCTTCGTTACCTATTTCGATTCCTTTTATTTTTTTTTCCTGCCGTATTGCTCTGGCCAGCACCTCCAGTACTATGTTGAATAGGAGTGGTGAAAGTGGGCACCCTTGTCTTGTTCCTGTCCTCAGAGGGATGGCTTTCAGCTTTTGTCCATTGAGTATGCTGTTGCCTGTATGTCTAACATATATGGCCTTTATTATGTTGAGGTACTTTCCTTCTATACCCGTTTTACTGAGGGTTTTTATCATAAATGGGTGTTGGATCTTGTCGAATGCTTTCTCTGCGTCTATTGAGATGATCATGTGGTTTTTGTTTTTCATTTTGTTGATGTAGTGTATCACGTTTATTGACTTGCGGGTGTTGAACCATCCCTGTGTCCCTGGTATAAATCCCACTTGATCATGGTGTATAATCTTTTTGATGTATTGCTGTAATCGGTTTGCCAAAATTTTGTTGAGGATTTTTGCATCTATGTTCATCAGTGATATCGGCCTGTAGTTCTCCTTCTTTGTGTTGTCCTTGTCAGGTTTGGGGATCAGAGTGATGTTGGCTTCATAGAATGTGTTAGGGAGTTCTCCATCTTTCTCAATTTTCTGGAACAGTTTGAGGAGAATAGGTACAAAGAACTCACACTGCTTAACAACAAAAAGACAAACAACCCGATCGAAAAATGGGCAGAGGACATGAACAGACATTTCTCAAAAGAAGATATGAATATGGCCAATAGACACATGAAAAGATGTTCATCATCGCTAATCATCAGGGAAATGCAAATCAAAACTACACTAAGATATCACCTTACCCCCGTTAGATTGGCAAAAACATCCAAAACCAAGAACGACAAATGTTGGAGAGGTTGTGGAGAAAGAGGAACCCTCATACACTGTTGGTGGGAATGCAAACTGGTACAGCCACTATGGAAAACAGTATGGAGATTTCTCAAAAAGTTAAAAATAGAAATACCCTATGACCCAGCCATCCCATTACTGGGTATCTATCCTAAGAACCTGATATCAGATATCTCAAGAGTCCGTTGCACCCCTATGTTCATCGCAGCATTATTTACAATAGCCAAGACGTGGAACCAGCCTACATGCCCAGAAACTGATGATTGGATAAAGATGATGTGGTATATATACACAACGGAATACTACTCAGCCATAAAAAAGACGACATTGGCCCATTCACAACAATGTGGATGGACCTCGAGGGCATTATGTTAAGCGAAATAAGTCAGTCAGAGTAAGACAGACTCTATATGACTCCACTCATAGGTGGAAATTAGTATATTGAGAAGGAGATCTGATCGGTGGTTACCAGGGAAAAGGGGGGGTGGGGGAGGGCACGGAGGGGGAATTGGTGTTCCCACAACATGACTAACAAAAATGTACAACTGAAATTTCACAAGCTTGTAATCCATCATAACATTAATAAACAAAAAAAAAAAAAAGAAGATGCTTTGGGGCCCATCTGCCCCTATGGAAAGAACGCAGCACTTTGTGCCTTGCAGCTCTAGGGCAATGTAGCACACCCAGAGCAGAAGTTCTACTTCAGCCAGATCAGGCCCTCAAAGAAACTGCGTTTCACAGGCCTTTGTAAGAGATGTTCCCGGTAGGCTGTTAGAGCACTGTGCAGAGCGAGTTGTTTCTTAGCTTCCCAAAGACCTGGAAGCAAGATGCTTTAGGGGCCATCTGCCCTTAAGGAAAGAAGGCAGCACTTTGTGCCTTGCAGCTCTAGGGCAAAGTAGCACACCCAGAGAAGAATTCTACTTCAGCCAGATCAGGCCTGCAAAGAAACTGCGTTTCACAGGCCTTTGTAAGAGATGTTCCCGGTAGGCTGTTAGAGCACTGTGCAGAGCGAGTTGTTTCTTAGCTTCCCAAAAAGCTGGAAGCAAGAAGCTTTGGGGCCCTCTCACCCTTTGGAAAGAAGGCAGCTCTTTGTGCCTTGCAGCTTTAGGGCAATGCAGCACACCCAGAGCCGAAGTTCTACTTCAGCTAGATCAGACCTGCAAAGAAACTTCGTTTCACAGGCCTTTGTAAGAGATGTTCCCGGTAGGCTGTAAGAGCACTGTGCAGAGCGACTAGATTCTTAGCTTCCCAAAGAGCTGGAAGCAAGATGCTTTGGGGCCCATCTGCCCCTATGGAAAGAACGCAGCAGTTTGTGCCTTTCAGCTCTAGGGCAATGCAGCACACCCCGAGCAGAAGTTCTACTTCAGCCAGATCAGGCCTGCAAAGAAACTGCGTTTCACAGGCCTTTGTAAGAGATGTTCCCTGTAGGCTGTTAGAGCACTGTGCAGAGCGAGTTGTTTCTTAGCTTCCCAGAGAGCTGGAAGCAAGATGCTTTGGGGCCCGTTAATTTTATACCCTGCTACTTTGCTGTAGTTGTTGATTATTTCTAATAGTTTTTCTGTGGATTCTTTGGGGTTTTCTATGTATAAGATCATGTCGTCTGCAAACAACGCGAGTTTTACTTCTTCGTTACCTATTTGGATTCCTTTTATTTTTTTTTCCTGCCGAATTGCTCTGGCCAGCACCTCCAGTACTATGTTGAATAGGAGTGGTGAAAGTGGGTACCCTTGTCTTGTTCCTGTCCTCAGAGGGATGGCTTTCAGCTTTTGTCCATTGAGTATGATGTTGGCTGTGGGTCTATCATATATGGCCTTTATTATGTTGAGGTACTTTCCTTCTATACCTATTTTACTGAGGGTTTTTATCATAAATGGGTGTTGGATCTTGTCGAATGCTTTCTCTGCGTCTATTGAGATGATCATGTGGTTTTTGTTTTTCATTTTGTTGATGTAGTGTATCACGTTGATTGACTTGCGGGTGTTGAACCATCCCTGTGTCCCTGGTATAAATCCCACTTGATCATGGTGTATAATCTTTTTGATGTATTGCTGTAATCGGTTTGCCAAAATTTTGTTGAGGATTTTTGCATCTATGTTCATCAGTGATATCGGCCTGTAGTTCTCCTTCTTTGTGTTGTCCTTGTCAGGTTTGGGGATCAGAGTGATGTTGGCTTCATAGAATGTGTTAGGGAGTTCTCCATCTTTCTCAATTTTCTGGAACAGTTTGAGGAGAATAGGTACAAAGAACTCACACTGCTTAACAACAAAAAGACAAACAACCCGATCGAAAAATGGGCAGAGGACATGAACAGACATTTCTCAAAAGAAGATATGAATATGGCCAATAGACACATGAAAAGATGTTCATCATCGCTAATCATCAGGGAAATGCAAATCAAAACTACACTAAGATATCACCTTACCCCCGTTAGATTGGCAAAAACATCCAAAACCAAGAACGACAAATGTTGGAGAGGTTGTGGAGAAAGAGGAACCCTCATACACTGTTGGTGGGAATGCAAACTGGTACAGCCACTATGGAAAACAGTATGGAGATTTCTCAAAAAGTTAAAAATAGAAATACCCTATGACCCAGCCATCCCATTACTGGGTATCTATCCTAAGAACCTGATATCAGATATCTCAAGAGTCCGTTGCACCCCTATGTTCATCGCAGCATTATTTACAATAGCCAAGACGTGGAACCAGCCTACATGCCCAGAAACTGATGATTGGATAAAGAAGATGTGGTATATATACACAACGGAATACTACTCAGCCATAAAAAAAGACGACATTGGCCCATTCACAACAATGTGGATGGACCTCGAGGGCATTATGTTAAGCGAAATAAGTCAGTCAGAGTAAGACAGACTCTATATGACTCCACTCATAGGTGGAAATTAGTATATTGAGAAGGAGATCTGATCGGTGGTTACCAGGGAAAAGGAGGGGTGGGGGAGGGCACGGAGGGGGAAGTGGTGTTCCCACAACATGACTAACAAAAATGTACAACTGAAATTTCACAAGCTTGTAATCCATCATAAGATTAATAAACAAAAAAAAAAAAAAAGATGCTTTGGGGCCCATCTGCCCCTATGGAAAGAACGCAGCACTTTGTGCCTTGCAGCTCTAGGGCAATGTAGCACACCAAGAGCAGAAGTTCTACTTCAGCCAGATCAGGCCTGCAAAGAAACTGCGTTTCACAGGCCTTTGTAAGAGATGTTCCCGGAAGGCTGTTAGAGCACTGTGCAGAGCGAGTTGTTTCTTAGCTTACCAAACAGCCGGCAGCAAGATGCTTTGGGGCCCTTCTCACCCTTTGGAAAGAAGTCAGCACTTTGTGCCTTGCAGCTCTAGGGCAATGTAGCACACCCAGAGCAGAAGTTGTACTTCAGCCAGATCAGGCCTGCAAAGAAACTGCGTTTCACAGGCCTTTGTAAGAGATGTTCCCGGTAGGCTGTTAGAGCACTGTGCAGAGCGAGTTGTTTCCTAGCTTCCCAAAGAGCTGGAAGCAAGATGCTTTGGGGCCCTTCTCACCCTTTGGAAAGAAGGCAGCACTTTGTGCCTTGCAGCTCTAGGGCAATGTAGCACACCCAAAGCAGAAGTTCTACTTCAGCCAGATCAGACCTGCAAAGAAACTGCGTTTCACAGGCCTTTGTAAGAGATGTTCCCTGTAGGCTGTTAGAGCACTGTGCAGAGCGAGTTGTTTCTTAGATTCCCAAGGAGCTGGAAGCAAGATGCTTTAGGGGCCATCTGCCCTTAAGGAAAGAAGGCAGCACTTTGTGCCTTGCAGCTCTAGGGCAATGTAGCACACCCAGAGCAGTTGTTCTACTTCTGCCAGGTCAGGCCTGCAAAGAAACTGCGTTTCACAGGCCTTTGTAAGAGATGTTCCCGGTAGGCTGTTAGAGCACTGTGCAGAGCGACTTGTTTCGTAGCTTCCCAAAGAGCTGGAAGCAAGATGCTTTGGGGCCCATCTTCCCCTATGGAAAGAACGCAGCACTTTGTGCCTTGCAGCTCTAGGGCAATGCAGCACACCCCGAGCAGAAGTTGTACTTCAGCCAGATCAGGCCTGCAAAGAAACTGCGTTTCACAGGCCTTTGTAAGAGATGATCCCGGTAGGCTGTTAGAGCACTGTGCAGAGCGAGTTGTTTCCTAGCTTCCCAAAGAGCTGGAAGCAAGATGCTTTGGGGCCCTTCTCACCCTTTGGAAAGAAGGCAGCACTTTGTGCCTTGCAGCTCTAGGGCAATGTAGCACACCCAAAGCACAAGTCTACTTCAGCCAGATCAGACCTGCAAAGAAACTGCGTTTCACAGGCCTTTGTAAGAGATGTTCCGTGTAGGCTGTTAGAGCACTGTGCAGAGCGAGTTGTTTCTTAGCTTCCCAAGGAGCTGGAAGCAAGATGCTTTGGGGCCCGTTAATTTTATACCCTGCTACTTTGCTGTAGTTGTTGATTATTTCTAATAGTTTTTCTGTGGATTCTTTGGGGTTTTCTATGTATAAGATCATGTCGTCTGCAAACAACGCGAGTTTTACTTCTTCGTTACCTATTTGGATTCCTTTTATTTTTTTTTCCTGCTGAATTGCTCTGGCCAGCACCTCCAGTACTATGTTGAATAGGAGTGGTGAAAGTGGGCACCCTTGTCTTGTTCCTGTCCTCAGACTGATGGCTTTCAGCTTTTGTCCATTGAGTATGATGTTGGCTGTGGGTCTATCATATATGGCCTTTATTATGTTGAGGTACTTTCCTTCTATACCCATTTTACTGAGGGTTTTTATCATAAATGGGTGTTGGATCTTGTCGAATGCTTTCTCTGCGTCTATTGAGATGATCATGTGGTTTTTGGTTTTCATTTTGTTGATGTAGTGTATCACGTTGTTTGACTTGCTGGTGTTGAACCATCCCTGTGTCCCTGGTATAAATCCCACTTGATCATGGTGTATAATCTTTTTGATGTATTGCTGTAATCGGTTTGCCAAAATTTTGTTGAGCATTTTTGCATCTATGTTCACCAGTGATATCGGCCTGTAGTTCTCCTTCTTTGTGTTGTCCTTGTCAGGTTTGGGGATCACAGTGATGTTGGCTTCATAGAATGTGTTAGGGAGTTCTCCATCTTTCTCAATTTTCTGGAACAGTTTGAGGAGAATAGGTAGAAAGAACTCTCACTGCTTAACAACAAAAAAACAAACAACCCGATCCAAAAATGGGCAGAGGACATGAACAGACATTTCTCAAAAGAAGATATGAATATGGCCAATAGACACATGAAAAGATGTTCATCATCGCTAATCATCAGGGAATTGCAAATCAAAACTACACTAAGATATCACCTTACCCCCGTTAGATTGGCAAAAACATCCAAAACCAAGAACGACAAATGTGGGAGAGGTTGTGGAGAAAGAGGAACCCTCATACACTGTTGGTGGGAATGCAAACTGGTACAGCCACTATGGAAAACAGTATGGAGATTTCTCAAAAAGTTAAAAATAGAAATACCCTATGACCCAGCCATCCCATTACTGGGTATCTATCCTAAGAACCTGATATCAGATATCTCAAGAGTCCGTTGCACCCCTATGTTCATCGCAGCATTATTTACAATAGCCAAGACGTGGAACCAGCCTACATGCCCAGAAAGTGATGATTGGATAAAGAAGATGTGGTATATATACACAATGGAATACTACTCAGCCATAAAAAAAGACGACATTGGCCCCTTCACAACAATGTGGATGGACCTCGAGGGCATTATGTTAAGCGAAATAAGTCAGTCAGAGAAAGACGAACGCTATATGACTCCACTCATAGGTGGAAATTAGTATATTGAGAAGGAGATCTGATCGGTGGTTACCAGGGAAAAGGGGGGGTGGGGGGAGGGCACGGAGGGGGAAGTGGTGTTCCCACAACATGACTAACAAAAATGTACAACTGAAATTTCACAAGCTTGTAATCCATCATAACATTAATAAACAAAAAAAAAAAAAAAGATGCTTTGGGGCCCATCTGCCCCTATGGAAAGAACGCAGCACTTTCTGCCTTGCAGCTCTAGGGCAATGTAGCACACCCAGAGCAGAAGTTCTACTTCAGCCAGATCAGGCCCGCAAAGAAACTGCGTTTCACAGGCCTTTGTAAGAGATGTTCCCGGTAGGCTGTTAGAGCAGTGTGCAAGGCGAGTTGTTTCTTAGCTTCCCAAAGAGCTGGAAGCAAGATGCTTTGGGGCCCTTCTCACCCTTTGGAAAGAAGGCAGCACTTTGTGCCTTGCAGCTCTAGGGCAATGTAGCACACCCCGAGCAGAAGTTCTACTTCAGCCAGATCAGGCCCGCAAAGAAACTGCGTTTCACAGGCCTTTGTAAGAGATGTTCCCGGTAGGCTGTTAGAGCACTGTGCAGAGCGAGTTGTTTCTTAGCTTCCCAGAGAGCTGGAAGCAAGATGCTTTGGGGCCCTTTAATTTTATACCCTGCTACTTTGCTGTAGTTGTTGATTATTTCTAATAGTTTTTCTGTGGATTCTTTGGGGTTTTCTATGTATAAGATCATGTCGTCTGCAAACAACGCGAGTTTTACTTCTCCGTTACCTATTTGGATTCCTTTCATTTTTTTTTCCTGCCGAATTGCCCTGGCCAGCACCTCCAGTACTATGTTGAATAGGAGTGGTGAAAGTGGGTACCCTTGTCTTGTTCCTGTCCTCAGAGGGATGGCTTTCAGCTTTTGTCCATTGAGTATGCTGTTGGCTGTGGGTCTATCATATATGGCCTTTATTATGTTGAGGTACTTTCCTTCTATACCCATTTTACTGAGGGTTTTTATCATAAATGGGTGTTGGATCTTGTCGAATGCTTTCTCTGCGTCTATTGAGATGATCATGTGGTTTTTGTTTTTCATTTTGTTGATGTAGTGTATCACGTTGATTGACTTGCGGGTGTTGAACCATCCCTGTGTCCCTGGTATAAATCCCACTTGATCATGGTGTATAATATTTTGATGTATTGCTGTAATCGGTTTGCCAAAATTTTGTTGAGGATTTTTGCATCTATGTTCATCAGTGATATCGGCCTGTAGTTCTCCTTCTTTGTGTTGTCCTTGTCAGGTTGGGGGATCAGAGTGATGTTGGCTTCATAGAATGTGTTAGGGAGTTCTCCATCTTTCTCAATTTTCTGGAACAGTTTGAGGAGAATAGGTACAAAGAACTCACACTGCTTAACAACAAAAAAACAAACAACCCGATCAAAAAATGGGCAGAGGACATGAACAGACATTTCTCAAAAGAAGATATGAATATGGCCAATAGACACATGAAAAGATGTTCATCATCGCTAATCATCAGGGAAATGCAAATCAAAACTACACTAAGATATCACCTTACCCCCGGTAGATTGGCAAAAACATCCAAAACCAAGAACGACGAATGTTGGAGAGGTTGTGGAGAAAGAGGAACCCTCATACACTGTTGGTGGGAATGCAAACTGGTACAGCCACTATGGAAAACAGTATGGAGATTTCTCAAAAAGTTAAAAATAGAAATACCCTATGACCCAGCCATCCCATTACTGGGTATCTATCCTAAGAACCTGATATCAGATATCTCAAGAGTCCGTTGCACCCCTATGTTCATCGCAGCATTATTTACAATAGCCAAGACGTGGAACCAGCCTACATGCCCAGAAACTGATGATTGGATAAAGAAGATGTGGTATATATACACAATGGAATACTACTCAGTCGTAAAAAAAGACGACATTGGCCCATTCACAACAATGTGGATGGACCTCGAGGGCATTATGTTAAGCGAAATAAGTCAGTCAGAGAAAGACGAACTCTATATGACTCCACTAATAGGTGGAAATTAGTATATTGAGAAGGAGATCTGATCGGTGGTTACCAGGGAAAAGGGGGGGTGGGGGAGGGCACGGAGGGGGAAGTGGTGTTCCCACAACATGACTAACAAAAATGTACAACTGAAATTTCACAAGCCTGTAATCCATCATAAGATTAATAAACAAACAAAAAAAAAAAGATGCTTTGGGGCCCATCTGCCCCTATGGAAAGAACGCAGCACTTTGTGCCTTGCAGCTCTAGGGCAATGTAGCACACCCAGAGCAGAAGTTCTACTTCAGCCAGATCAGGCCTGCAAAGAAACTGCGTTTCACAGGCCTTTGTAAGAGATGTTCCCGGTAGGCTGTTAGAGCACTGTGCAGAGCGAGTTGTTTCTTAGCTTACCAAACAGCCGGCAGCAAGATGCTTTGGGGCCCTTCTCACCCTTTGGAAAGAAGTCAGCACTTTGTGCCTTGCAGCTCTAGGGCAATGTAGCACACCCAGAGCAGAAGTTGGACTTCAGCCAGATCAGGCCTGCAAAGAAACTGCGTTTCACAGGCCTTTGTAAGTGATGTTCCCGGTAGCCTGTTAGAGCACTGTGCAGAGCGAGTTGTTTCCTATCTTCCCAAAGAGCTGGAAGCAAGATGCTTTGGGGCCCTTCTCACCCTTTGGAAAGAAGTCAGCACTTTGTGCCTTGCAGCTCTAGGGCAATGTAGCACACCCAAAGCAGAAGTTGTACTTCAGCCAGATCAGACCTGCAAAGAAACTGCGTTTCACAGGCCTTTGTAAGAGATGTTCCCTGTAGGCTGTTAGAGCACTGTGCAGAGGGAGTTGTTTCTTAGCTTCCCAAGGAGCTGGAAGCAAGATGTTAGGGGCCATCTGCCCTTAAGGAAAGAAGGCAGCACTTTGTGCCTTGCAGCTCTAGGGCAATGTAGCACACCCAGAGCAGTTGTTCCACTTCTACCAGGTCAGGCCTGCAAAGAAACTGCGTTTCACAGGCCTTTGTAAGAGATGTTCCCGGTAGCATGTAAGAGCACTGTGCAGAGCGACTAGTTTCTTAGCTTCCCAGAGAGCTGGAAGCAAGATGCTTTGGGGCCCATCTGCCCCTATGGAAAGAACGCAGCACTTTGTGCCTTGCAGCTCTAGGGCAATGCAGCACACCCCGAGCAGAAGTTCTACTTCAGCCAGATCAGGCCTGCAAAGAAACTGCGTTTCACAGGCCTTTGTAAGAGATGTTCCCGGTAGGCTTTTAGAGCACTGTGCAGAGCGAGTTGTTTCTTAGCTTCCCAGAGAGCTGGAAGCAAGATGCTTTGGGGCCCGTTAATTTTATACCCTGCTACTTTGCTGTAGTTGTTGATTATTTCTAATAGTTTTTCTGTGGATTCTTTGGGGTTTTCTATGTATAAGATCATGTCGTCTGCAAACAACGCGAGTTTTACTTCTTCGTTACCTATTTGGATTCCTTTTATTTTTTTTTCCTGCTGAATTGCTCTGGCCAGCACCTCCAGTACTATGTTGAATAGGAGTGGTGAAAGTGGGCACCCTTGTCTTGTTCCTGTCCTCAGACTGATGGCTTTCAGCTTTTGTCCATTGAGTATGATGTTGGCTGTGGGTCTATCATATATGGCCTTTATTATGTTGAGGTACTTTCCTTCTATACCCATTTTACTGAGGGTTTTTATCATAAATGGGTGTTGGATCTTGTCGAATGCTTTCTCTGCGTCTATTGAGATGATCATGTGGTTTTTGGTTTTCATTTTGTTGATGTAGTGTATCACGTTGTTTGACTTGCTGGTGTTGAACCATCCCTGAGTCCCTGGTATAAATCCCACTTGATCATGGTGTATAATCTTTTTGATGTATTGCTGTAATCGGTTTGCCAAAATTTTGTTGAGCATTTTTGCATCTATGTTCACCAGTGATATCGGCCTGTAGTTCTCCTTCTTTGTGTTGTCCTTGTCAGGTTTGGGGATCACAGTGATGTTGGCTTCATAGAATGTGTTAGGGAGTTCTCCATCTTTCTCAATTTTCTGGAACAGTTTGAGGAGAATAGGTACAAAGAACTCTCACTGCTTAACAACAAAAAAACAAACAACCCGATCCAAAAATGGGCAGAGGACATGAACAGACATTTCTCAAAAGAAGATATGAATATGGCCAATAGACACATGAAAAGATATTCATCATCGCTAATCATCAGGGAATTGCAAATCAAAACTACACTAAGATATCACCTTACCCCCGTTAGATTGGCAAAAACATCCAAAACCAAGAACGACAAATGTGGGAGAGGTTGTGGAGAAAGAGGAACCCTCATACACTGTTGGTGGGAATGCAAACTGGTACAGCCACTATGGAAAACAGTATGGAGATTTCTCAAAAAGTTAAAAATAGAAATACCCTATGACCCAGCCATCCCATTACTGGGTATCTATCCTAAGAACCTGATATCAGATATCTCAAGAGTCCGTTGCACCCCTATGTTCATCGCAGCATTATTTACAATAGCCAAGACGTGGAACCAGCCTACATGCCCAGAAAGTGATGATTGGATAAAGAAGATGTGGTATATATACACAATGGAATACTACTCAGCCATAAAAAAAGACGACATTGGCCCCTTCACAACAATGTGGATGGACCTCGAGGGCATTATGTTAAGCGAAATAAGTCAGTCAGAGAAAGACGAACGCTATATGACTCCACTCATAGGTGGAAATTAGTATATTGAGAAGGAGATCTGATCGGTGGTTACCAGGGAAAAGGGGGGGTGGGGGGAGGGCACGGAGGGGGAAGTGGTGTTCCCACAACATGACTAACAAAAATGTACAACTGAAATTTCACAAGCTTGTAATCCATCATAACATTAATAAACAAAAAAAAAAAAAAAGATGCTTTGGGGCCCATCTGCCCCTATGGAAAGAACGCAGCACTTTCTGCCTTGCAGCTCTAGGGCAATGTAGCACACCCAGAGCAGAAGTTCTACTTCAGCCAGATCAGGCCCGCAAAGAAACTGCGTTTCACAGGCCTTTGTAAGAGATGTTCCCGGTAGGCTGTTAGAGCAGTGTGCAAGGCGAGTTGTTTCTTAGCTTCCCAAAGAGCTGGAAGCAAGATGCTTTGGGGCCCTTCTCACCCTTTGGAAAGAAGGCAGCACTTTGTGCCTTGCAGCTCTAGGGCAATGTAGCACACCCAGAGCAGAAGTTCTACTTCAGCCAGATCAGGCCCGCAAAGAAACTGCGTTTCACAGGCCTTTGTAAGAGATGTTCCCGGTAGGCTGTTAGAGCACTGTGCAGAGCGAGTTATTTCTTAGCTTCCCAAAGAGCTGGAAGCAAGATGCTATAGGGGCCATCTGCCCTTAAGGAAAGAATGCAGCACTTTGTGCCTTGCATCTCTAGGGCAATGTAGCACACCCAGAGCAGATGTTCTACTTCTGCCAGGTCAGGCCTGCAAAGAAACTTCGTTTCTCAGGCCCTTGTAAGAGATGTTCCCGGTAGGCTGTTAGAGCACTGTGCAGAGCGACTTGTTTCTTAGCTTCCCAAAGAGCTGGAAGCAAGATGCTTTGGGGCCCGTTAATTTTATACCCTGCTACTTTGCTGTAGTTGTTGATTATTTCTAATAGTTTTTCTGTGGATTCTTTGGGGTTTTCTATGTATAAGATCATGTCGTCTGCAAACAACGCGAGTTTTACTTCTTCGTTACCTATTTGGATTCCTTTCATTTTTTTTTCCTGCCGAATTGCTCTGGCCAGCACCTCCAGTACTATGTTGAATAGGAGTGGTGAAAGTGGGCACCCTTGTCTTGTTCCTGTCCTCAGAGGGATGGCTTTCAGCTTTTGTCCATTGAGTATGCTGTTGGCTGTGGGTCTATCATATATGGCCTTTATTATGTTGAGGTACTTTCCTTCTATACCCATTTTACTGAGGGTTGTTATCATAAATGGGTGTTGGATCTTGTCGAATGCTTTCTCTGCGTCTATTGAGATGATCATGTGGTTTTTGGTTTTCATTTTGTTGATGTAGTGTATCACGTTGATTGACTTGCGGGTGTTGAACCATCCCTGTGTCCCTGGTATAAATCCCACTTGATCATGGTGTATAATCTTTTTGATGTATTGCTGTAATCGGTTTGCCAAAATTTGGTTGAGGATTTTTGCATCTATGTTCATCAGTGATATCGGCCTGTAGTTCTCCTTCTTTGTGTTGTCCTTGTCAGGTTTGGGGATCAGAGTGATGTTGGCTTCATAGAATGTGTTAGGGAGTTCTCCATCTTTCTCAATTTTCTGGAACAGTTTGAGGAGAATAGGTACAAAGAACACACACTGCTTAACAACAAAAAAAAAAACAACCCGATCAAAAAATGGGCAGAGGACATGAACAGACATTTCTCAAAAGAAGATATGAATATGGCCAATAGACACATGAAAAGATGTGCATCATCGCTAATCATCAGGGAAATGCAAATCAAAACTACACTAAGATATCACCTTACCCCCGTTAGATTGGCAAAAACATCCAAAACCCAGAACGACAAATGTTGGAGAGGTTGTGGAGAAAGAGGAACCCTCATACACTGTTGGTGGGAATGCAAACTGGTACAGCCACTATGGAAAACAGTATGGAGATTTCTCAAAAAGTTAAAAATAGAAATACCCTATGACCCAGCCATCCCATTACTGGGTATCTATCCTAAGAACCTGATATCAGATATCTCAAGAGTCCGTTGCACCCCTATGTTCATCGCAGCATTATTTACAATAGCCAAGACGTGGAACCAGCCTACATGCCCAGAAACTGATGATTGGATAAAGAAGATGTGGTATATATACACAATGGAATACTACTCAGCCATAAAAAAAGACGAAATTGGCCCCTTCACAACAATGTGGATGGACCTCGAGGGCATTATGTTAAGCGAAATAAGTCAGTCAGAGAAAGACGAACTCTATATGACTCCACTCATAGGTGGAAATTAGTATATTGAGAAGGAGATCTGATCGGTGGTTACCAGGGAAAAGGGGGGGTGGGGGGAGGGCACGGAGGGGGAAGTGGTGTTCCCACAACATGACTAACAAAAATGTACAACTGAAATTTCACAATCTTGTAATCCATCATAACATTAATAAACAAAAAGAAAAAAAAGATGCTTTGGGGCCCATCTGCCACTATGGAAAGAACGCAGCACTTTGTGCCTTGCAGCTCTAGGGCAATGTAGCACACCCAGAGCAGAAGTTCTACTTCAGCCAGATCAGGCCCGCAAAGAAACTGCGTTTCACAGGCCTTTGTAAGAGATGTTCCCGGTAGGCTGTTAGAGCAGTGTGCAGAGCGAGTTGTTTCTTAGCTTCCCAAAGAGCTGGAAGCAAGATGCTTTGGGGCCCTTCTCACCCTTTGGAAAGAAGGCAGCACTTTGTGCCTTGCAGCTCTAGGGCAATGTAGCACACCCAGAGCAGAAGTTCTACTTCAGCCAGATGAGGCCCGCAATGAAACTGCGTTTCACAGGCCTTTGTAAGAGATGTTCCCGGTAGGCTGTTAGAGCACTGTGCAGAGCGAGTTGTTTCTTAGCTTCCCAAAGAGCTGGAAGCAAGATGCTTTAGGGGCCATCTGCCCTTAAGGAAAGAAGGCAGCACTTTGTGCCTTGCATCTCTAGGGCAATGTAGCACACCCAGAGCAGATGTTCTACTTCTGCCAGGTCAGGCCTGCAAAGAAACTTCGTTTCTCAGGCCCTTGTAAGAGATGTTCCCGGTACGCTGTTAGAGCACTGTGCAGAGCGACTTGTTTCTTAGCTTCCCAAAGAGCTGGAAGCAAGATGCTTTGGGGCCCTTCTCACCCTTTGGAAAGAAGGCAGCACTTTGTGCCTTGCAGCTCTAGGGCAATGTAGCACACCCCGAGCAGAAGTTCTACCTCAGCCAGATCAGGCCCGCAAAGAAACTGCGTTTCACTGGCCTTTGTAAGAGATGTTCCCGGTAGGCTGTTAGAGCACTGTGCAGAGCGAGTTGTTTCTTAGCTTCCCAGAGAGCTGGAAGCAAGATGCTTTGGGGCCCGTTAATTTTATACCCTGCTACTTTGCTGTAGTTGTTGATTATTTCTAATAGTTTTTCTGTGGATTCTTTGGGGTTTTCTATGTATAAGATCATGTCGTCTGCAAACAACGCGAGTTTTACTTCTTCGTTACCTATTTGGATTCCTTTCATTTTTTTTTCCTGCCGAATTGCTCTGGCCAGCACCTCCAGTACTATGTTGAATAGGAGTGGTGAAAGTGGGCACCCTTGTCTTGTTCCTGTCCTCAGAGGGATGGCTTTCAGCTTTTGTCCATTGAGTATGATGTTGGCTGTGGGTCTATCATATATGGCCTTTATTATGTTGAGGTACTTTCCTTCTATACCCATTTTACTGAGGGTTTTTATCATAAATGGGTGTTGGATCTTGTCGAATGCTTTCTCTGCGTCTATTGAGATGATCATGTGGTTTTTGTTTTTCATTTTGTTGATGTAGTGTATCACGTTGATTGACTCGCGGGTGTTGAACCATACCTGTGTCCCTGGTATAAATCCCACTTGATCATGGTGTATAATCTTTTTGATGTATTGCTGTAATCGGTTTGCCAAAATTTTGTTGAGGATTTTTGCATCTATGTTCATCAGTGATATCGGCCTGTAGTTCTCCTTCTTTGTGTTGTCCTTGTCAGGTTTGGGGATCAGAGTGATGTTGGCTTCATAGAATGTGTTAGGGAGTTCTCCATCTTTCTCAATTTTCTGGAACAGTTTGAGGAGAATAGGTACAAAGAACTCACACTGCTTAACAACAAAAAAACAAACAACCCGATCAAAAAATGGGCAGAGGACATGAACAGACATTTCTCAAAAGAAGATATGAATATGGCCAATAGACACATGAAAAGATGTTCATCATCGCTAATCATCAGGGAAATGCAAATCAAAACTACACTAAGATATCACCTTACCCCCGTTAGATTGGCAAAAACATCCAAAACCAAGAACGACAAATGTGGGAGAGGTTGTGGAGAAAGAGGAACCCTCATACACTGTTGGTGGGAATGCAAACTGGTACAGCCACTATGGAAAACAGTATGGAGATTTCTCAAAAAGTTAAAAATAGAAATACCCTATGACCCAGCCATCCCATTACTGGGTATCTATCCTAAGAACCTGATATCAGATATCTCAAGAGTCCGTTGCACCACTATGTTCATCGCAGCATTATTTACAATAGCCAAGACGTGGAACCAGCCTACATGCCCAGAAACTGATGATTGGATAAAGAAGATGTGGTATATATACACAATGGAATACTACTCAGCCATAAAAAAAGACGACATTGGCCCCTTCACAACAATGTGGATGGACCTCGAGGGCATTATGTTAAGCGAAATAAGTCAGTCAGAGAAAGACGAACTCTATATGACTCGACTCATAGGTGGAAATTAGTATATGGAGAAGGAGATCTGATCGGTGGTTACCAGGGAAAAGGGGGGGTGGGGGGATGGCACGGAGGGGGAAGTGGTGTTCCCACAACATGACTAACAAAAATGTACAACTGAAATTACACAAGCTTGTAATCCATCATAACATTAATAAACAAAAAAAAAAAAAAGATGCTTTTGGGCCCATCTGCCCCTATGGAAAGAACGCAGCACTTTGTGCCTTTCAGCTCTAGGGCAATGTAGCACACCCAGAGCAGAAGTTCTACTTCAGCCAGATCAGGCCTGCAAAGAAACTGCGTTTCACAGGCCTTTGTAAGAGATGTTCCCGGTAGGCTGTTAGAGCACTGTGCAGAGCGAGTTGTTTCTTAGCTTCCCAAGGAGCTGGAAGCAAGATGCTTTAGGGGTCATCTGCCCTTAAGGAAAGAAGGCAGCACTTTGTGCCTTGCATCTCTAGGGCAATGTAGCACACCCAGAGCAGTTGTTCTACTTCTGCCAGGTCAGGCCTGCAAAGAAACTGCGTTTCACAGGCCTTTGTAAGAGATGTTCCCGGTAGGCTGTTAGAGCACTGTGCAGAGCGACTTGTTTCTTAGCTTCCCAAAGAGCTGGAAGCACGATGCTTTGGGGCCCTTCTCACACTTTGGAAAGAAGGCAGCACTTTGTGCCTTGCAGTTCTAGGGCAATGTAGCACACCCAGAGCCGAAGTTCTACTTCAGCTAGGTCAGACCTGCAAAGAAACTTCGTTTCACAGGCCTTTGTAAGAGATGTTCCCGGTAGGCTGTAAGAGCACTGTGCAGAGCGACTAGTTTCTTAGCTTCCCAGAGAGCTGGAAGCAAGATGCTTTGGGGCACAGCTGCCCCTATGGAAAGAACGCAGCACTTTGTGCCTTGCAGCTCTAGGGCAATGCAGCACACCCCGAGCAGAAGTTCTACTTCAGCCAGATCAGGCCTGCAAAGAAACTGCGTTTCACAGGCCTTTGTAAGAGATGTTCCCGGTAGGCTGTTAGAGCACTGTGCAGAGCGAGTTGTTTCTTAGCTGCCCAAAGACCTGGAAGCAAGATGCTTTGGGGGCCATCTGCCGTTAAGTAAAGAAGGCAGCACTTTGTGCCTTTCAGCTCTAGGGCAATGCAGCACACCCCGAGCAGAAGTTCTACTTCAGCCAGATCAGGCCTGCAAAGAAACTGCGTTTCACAGGCCTTTGTAAGAGATGTTCCCGGTAGGCTGTTAGAGCACTGTGCAGAGCGAGTTGTTTCTTAGCTTCCCAGAGAGCTGGAAGCAAGATGCTTTGGGGCCCTCTCACCCTTTGGAAAGAAGGCAGCACTTTGTGCCTTGCAGCTCTAGGGAAATGTAGCACACCCAGACCCGAAGTTCTACTTCAGCTAGATCAGACCTGCAAAGAAACTTCGTTTCACAGGCCTTTGTAAGAGATGTTCCCGGTAGGCTGTAAGAGCACTGTGCAGAGCGACTAGTTTCTTAGCTTCCCAGAGAGCTGGAAGAAAGATGCTTTGGGGCCCATCTGCCCCTATGGAAAGAACGCAGCACTTTGTGCCTTGCAGCTCTAGGGCAATGCAGCACACCCCGAGCAGAAGTTGTACTTCAGCCAGATCAGACCTGCAAAGAAACTGCGTTTCACAGGCCTTTGTAAGAGATGTTCCCTGTAGGCTGTTAGAGAACTGTGCAGAGCGAGTTGTTTCTTAGCTTCCCATGGAGCTGGAAGCAAGATGCTTTAGGGGCCATCTGCCCTTAGGGAAAGAAGGCAGCACTTTGTGCCTTGCAGCTCTAGGGCAATGTAGCACACCCAGGGCAGTTGTTCTACTTCTGCCAGGTCAGGCCTGCAAAGAAACTTCGTTTCACAGGCCTTTGTAAGAGATGTTCCCTGTAGGCTTTCAGAGAACTGTGCAGAGCGAGTTGTTTCTTAGCTTCCCAAGGAGCTGGAAGCAAGATGCTTTAGGGGCCATCTGCCCTTAAGGAAAGAAGGCAGCACTTTGTGCCTTGCAGCTCTAGGGCAATGTAGCACACCCAGAGCAGTTGTTCTACTTCTGCCAGGTCAGGCCTGCAAAGAAACTTCGTTTCACAGGCCTTTGTAAGAGATGTTCCCGGTAGGCTGTTAGAGCACTGTGCAGAGCGACTTGTTTCTTAGCTTCCCAAAGAGCTGGAAGCAAGATGCTTTGGGGCCAATCTGCCCCTATGGAAAGAACGCAGCACTTTGTGCCTTTCAGCTCTAGTGCAATGTAGCACACCCAGAGCAGACGTTCTACTTCAGCCAGATCAGGCCTGCAAAGAAACTGCGTTTCACAGGCCTTTGTAAGAGATGTTCCCTGTAGGCTGTTAGAGAACTGTGCAGAGCGAGTTGTTTCTTAGCTTCCCAAGGAGCTGGAAGCAAGATGCTTTAGGGGTCATCTGCCCTTAAGGAAAGAAGGCAGCACTTTGTGCCTTGCATCTCTAGGGCAATGTAGCACACCCAGAGCAGTTGTTCTACTTCTGCCAGGTCAGGCCTGCAAAGAAACTGCGTTTCACAGGCCTTTGTAAGAGATGTTCCCGGTAGGCTGTTAGAGCACTGTGCAGAGCGACTTGTTTCTTAGCTTCCCAAAGAGCTGGAAGCACGATGCTTTGGGGCCCTTCTCACACTTTGGAAAGAAGGCAGCACTTTGTGCCTTGCAGTTCTAGGGCAATGTAGCACACCCAGAGCCGAAGTTCTACTTCAGCTAGGTCAGACCTGCAAAGAAACTTCGTTTCACAGGCCTTTGTAAGAGATGTTCCCGGTAGGCTGTAAGAGCACTGTGCAGAGCGACTAGTTTCTTAGCTTCCCAGAGAGCTGGAAGCAAGATGCTTTGGGGCACAGCTGCCCCTATGGAAAGAACGCAGCACTTTGTGCCTTGCAGCTCTAGGGCAATGCAGCACACCCCGAGCAGAAGTTCTACTTCAGCCAGATCAGGCCTGCAAAGAAACTGCGTTTCACAGGCCTTTGTAAGAGATGTTCCCGGTAGGCTGTTAGAGCACTGTGCAGAGCGAATTGTTTCTTAGTTTCCCAGAGAGCTGGAAGCAAGATGCTTTGGGGCCCGTTAATTTTATACCCTGCTACTTTGCTGTAGTTGTTGATTATTTCTAATAGTTTTTCTGTGGATTCTTTGGGGTTTTCTATGTATAAGATCATGTCGTCTGCAAACAATGCGAGTTTTACTTCTTCGTTACCTATTTGGATTCCTTTTATTTTTTTTTCCTGCCGAATTGCTCTGGCCAGCACCTCCAGTACTATGTTGAATAGGAGTGGTGAAAGTGGGCACCCTTGTCTTGTTCCTGTCCTCAGAGGGATGGCTTTCAGCTTTTGTCCATTGAGTATGCTGTTGGCTGTGGGTCTATCATATATGGCCTTTATTATGTTGAGGTACTTTCCTTCTATACCCATTTTACTGAGGGTTGTTATCATAAATGGGTGTTGGATCTTGTCGAATGCTTTCTCTGCGTCTATTGAGATGATCATGTGGTTTTTGTTTTTCATTTTGTTTATGTAGTGTATCACGTTGATTGACTCGCGGGTGTTGAACCATCCCTGTGTCCCTGGTATAAATCCCACTTGATCATGGTGTATAATCTTTTTGATGTATTGCTGTAATCGGTTTGCCAAAATTTTGTTGAGGACTTTTGCATCTATGTTCATCAGTGATATCGGCCTGTAGTTCTCCTTCTTTGTGTTGTCCTTGTCAGGTTTGGGGATCAGAGTGATGTTGGCTTCATAGAATGTGTTAGGGAGTTCTCCATCTTTCTCAATTTTCTGGAACAGTTTGAGGAGAATAGGTACAAAGAACTCACACTGCTTAACAACAAAAAAACAAACAACCCGATCAAAAAATGGGCAGAGGACATGAACAGACATTTCTCAAAAGAAGATATGAATATGGCCAATAGACACATGAAAAGATGTTCATCATCGCTATTCATCAGGGAAATGCAAATCAAAACTACACTAAGATATCACCTTACCCCCGTTAGATTGGCAAAAACATCCAAAACCAAGAACGACGAATGTTGGAGAGGTTGTGGAGAATGAGGAACCCTCATACACTGTTGGTGGGAATGCAAACTGGTACAGCCACTATGGAAAACAGTATGGAGATTTCTCAAAAATTTAAAAATAGAAATACCCTATGACCCAGCCATCCCATTACTGGGTATCTATCCTAAGAACCTGATATCAGATATCTCAAGAGTCCGTTGCACCCCTATGTTCATCGCAGCATTATTTACAATAGCCAAGACGTGGAACCAGCCTACATGCCCAGAAACTGATGATTGGATAAAGAAGATGTGGCATATATACACAATGGAATACTACTCAGCCATAAAAAAAGACGGCATTGGCCCATTCACAACAATGTGGATGGACCTCGAGGGCATTATGTTAAGCGAAATAAGTCAGTCAGAGAAAGACGAACTCTATATGACTCCACTCATAGGTGGAAATTAGTATATTGAGAAGGAGATCTGATCGGTGGTTACCAGGGAAAAGGGGGGGTGGGGGAGGGCACGGAGGGGGAAGTGGTGTTCCCACAACATGACTAACAAAAATGTACAACTGAAATTTCACAAGCTTTTTAATCCATCATAAGATTAATAAACAAAAAAAAAAAAAAAAGATGCTTTGGGGCCCATCTGCCCCTATGGAAAGAACGCAGCACTTTGTGCCTTGCAGCTCTAGGGCAATGTAGCACACCCAGAGCCGAAGTTCTACTTCAGCCAGATCAGGCCTGCAAAGAAACTGCGTTTCACAGGCCTTTGTAAGAGATGTTCCCGGTAGGCTGTTAGAGCACTGTGCAGAGCGAGTTGTTTCTTAGCTGCCCAAAGACCTGGAAGCAAGATGCTTTGGGGGCCATCTGCCGTTAAGTAAAGAAGGCAGCACTTTGTGCCTTTCAGCTCTAGGGCAATGCAGCACACCCCGAGCAGAAGTTCTACTTCAGCCAGATCAGGCCTGCAAAGAA
Source organism: Equus asinus (assembly GCF_041296235.1). NCBI lineage: Eukaryota > Metazoa > Chordata > Mammalia > Perissodactyla > Equidae > Equus > Equus asinus. The sequence continues at coordinate 77,959,719 of NC_091790.1, read as the reverse complement.
ACTGCGTTTCACAGGCCTTTGTAAGAGATGTTCCCGGTAGGCTGTTAGAGCACTGTGCAGAGCGAGTTGTTTCTTAGCTTCCCAGAGAGCTGGAAGCAAGATGCTTTGGGGCCCGTTAATTTTATACCCTGCTACTTTGCTGTAGTTGTTGATTATTTCTAATAGTTTTTCTGTGGATTCTTTGGGGTTTTCTATGTATAAGATCATGTCGTCTGCAAACAACGCGAGTTTTACTTCTTCGTTACCCATTTGGATTCCTTTTATTTTTTTTTCCTGCCGAATTGCTCTGGCCAGCACCTCCAGTACTATGTTGAATAGGAGTGGTGAAAGTGGGCACCCTTGTCTTGTTCCTGTCCTCAGAGGGATGGCTTTCAGCTTTTGTCCATTGAGTATGATGTTGGCTGTGGGTCTATCATATATGGCCTTTATTATGTTGAGGTACTTTCCTTCTATACCCATTTTACTGAGGGTTTTTATCAAAAATGGGTGTTGGATCTTGTCGAATGCTTTCTCTGCGTCTATTGAGATGATCATGTGGTTTTTTTTTTCATTTTGTTGATGTAGTGTATCACGTTGATTGACTCGCGGGTGTTGAACCATCCCTGTGTCCCTGGTATAAATCCCACTTGATCATGGTGTATAATCTTTTTGATGTATTGCTGTAATCGGTTTGCCAAAATTTTGTTGAGGACTTTTGCATCTATGTTCATCAGTGATATCGGTCTGTAGTTCTCCTTCTTTGTGTTGTCCTTGTCAGGTTTGGGGATCAGAGTGATGTTGGCTTCATAGAATGTGTTAGGGAGTTCTCCATCTTTCTCAATTTTCTGGAACAGTTTGAGGAGAATAGGTACAAAGAACTCACACTGCTTAACAACAAAAAAACAAACAACCCGATCAAAAAATGGGCAGAGGACATGAACAGACATTTCTCAAAAGAAGATATGAATATGGCCAATAGACACATGAAAAGATGTTCATCATCGCTAATCATCAGGGAAATGCAAATCAAATCTACACTAAGACATCACCTTACCCCCGTTAGATTGGCAAAAACATCCAAAACCAAGAACGACGAATGTTGGAGAGGTTGTGGAGAATGAGGAACCCTCATACACTGTTGGTGGGAATGCAAACTGGTACAGCCACTATGGAAAACAGTATGGAGATTTCTCAAAAAGTTAAAAATAGAAATACCCTATGACCCAGCCATCCCATTACTGGGTATCTATCCTAAGAACCTGATATCAGATATCTCAAGAGTCCGTTGCACCCCTATGTTCATCGCAGCATTATTTACAATAGCCAAGACGTGGAACCAGCCTACATGCCCAGAAACTGATGATTGGATAAAGAAGATGTGGCATATATACACAATGGAATACTACTCAGCCATAAAAAAAGACGGCATTGGCCCATTCACAACAATGTGGATGGACCTCGAGGGCATTATGTTAAGCGAAATAAGTCAGTCAGAGAAAGACGAACTCTATATGACTCCACTCATAGGTGGAAATTAGTATATTGAGAAGGAGATCTGATCGGTGGTTACCAGGGAAAAGGGAGGGTGGGGGAGGGCACGGAGGGGGAAGTGGTGTTCCCACAACATGACTAACAAAAATGTACAACTGAAATTTCACAAGCTTGTAATCCATCATAAGATTAATAAACAACAACAACAAAAAAAGATGCTTTGGGGCCCATCTGCCCCTATGGAAAGAACGCAGCACTTTGTGCCTTGCAGCTCTAGGGCAATGTAGCACACCCAGAGCAGAAGTTCTACTTCAGCCAGATCAGGCCTGCAAAGAAACTGCGTTTCACAGGCCTTTGTAAGAGATGTTCCCGGTAGGCTGTTAGAGCACTGTGCAGAGCGAGTTGTTTCTTAGCTTACCAAACAGCCGGAAGCAAGATGCTTTGGGGCCCTTCTCACCCTTTTGAAAGTAGTCAGCACTTTGTGCCTTGCAGCTCTAGGGCAATGTAGCACACCCAGAGCAGAAGTTCTACTTCAGCCAGATCAGGCCTGCAAAGAAACTGTGTTTCACAGGCCTTTGTAAGAGATGTTCCCGGTAGGCTGTTAGAGCACTGTGCAGAGCGAGTTGTTTCCTAGCTTCCCAAAGAGCTGGAAGCAAGATGCTTTGGGGCCCTTCTCACCCTTTGGAAAGAAGGCAGCACTTTGTGCCTTGCAGCTCTAGGGCAATGTAGCACACCCAAAGCAGAAGTTCTACTTCAGCCAGATCAGACCTGCAAACAAACTGCGTTTCACAGGCCTTTGTAAGAGATGTTCCCTGTAGGCTGTTAGAGCACTGTGCCGAGCGAGTTGTTTCTTAGCTTCCCAAGGAGATGGAAGCAAGATGCTTTAGGGGCCATCTGCCCTTAAGGAAAGAAGGCAGCACTTTGTGCCTTGCAGCTCTAGGGCAATGTAGCACACCCAGAGCAGTTGTTCTACTTCTGCCAGGTCAGGCCTGCAAAGAAACTTCGTTTCACAGGCCTTTCTAAGAGATGTTCCCGGTAGGCTGTAAGAGCACTGTGCAGAGCGACTAGTTTGTTAGCTTCCCACAGAGCTGGAAGAAAGATGCTTTGGGGCCCATCTGCACCTATGGAAAGAACGCAGCACTTTGTGCCTTGCAGCTCTAGGGCAATGCAGCACACCCCGAGCAGAAGTTGTACTTCAGCCAGATCAGACCTGCAAAGAAACTGCGTTTCACAGGCCTTTGTAAGAGATGTTCCCTGTAGGCTGTTAGAGAACTGTGCAGAGCGAGTTGTTTCTTAGCTTCCCATGGAGCTGGAAGCAAGATGCTTTAGGGGCCATCTGCCCTTAGGGAAAGAAGGCAGCACTTTGTGCCTTGCAGCTCTAGGGCAATGTAGCACACCCAGGGCAGTTGTTCTACTTCTGCCAGGTCAGGCCTGCAAAGAAACTTCGTTTCACAGGCCTTTGTAAGAGATGTTCCCTGTAGGCTTTCAGAGAACTGTGCAGAGCGAGTTGTTTCTTAGCTTCCCAAGGAGCTGGAAGCAAGATGCTTTAGGGGCCATCTGCCCTTAAGGAAAGAAGGCAGCACTTTGTGCCTTGCAGCTCTAGGGCAATGTAGCACACCCAGAGCAGTTGTTCTACTTCTGCCAGGTCAGGCCTGCAAAGAAACTTCGTTTCACAGGCCTTTGTAAGAGATGTTCCCTGTAGGGTGTTAGAGCACTGTGCAGAGCTAGTTGTTTCTTAGCTTCAAAAAGGAGCTGGAAGCAAGATGCTTTGGGGCCCTTCTCACCCTTTGGGAACAAGGCAGCACTTTGTGCCTTGCAGCTCTAGGGCAATGTAGCACACCCAGAGCCGAAGATCTACTTCAGCTAGATCAGACCTGCAAAGAAACTTCGTTTCACAGGCCTTTGTAAGAGATGTTCCCGGTAGGCTGTTAGAGCACTGTGCAGAGCGAGTTGTTTCTTAGCTTCCCAACGAGCTGGAAGCAAGATGCTTTAGGGGCCATCTGCCCTTAAGGAAAGAAGGCAGCACTTTGTGCCTTGCAGGTCTAGGGCAATGTAGCACACCCAGAGCAGAAGTTCTACTTCAGCCAGATCAGGCCTGCAAAGAAACTGCGTTTCACAGGCCTTTGTAAGAGATGTTCCCGGTAGGCTGTTAGAGCACTGTGCAGAGCGAGATGTTTCTTAGCTTCCCAAAGAGCTGGAAGCAAGATGCTTTGGGGCCCTTCTCACCCTTTGGAAAGAAGGCAGCACTTTGTGCCTTACAGCTCTATGGCAATTTAGCACACCCAGAGCAGAAGTTCTTCTTCAGCCAGATCAGGCCTGCAAAGAAACTGCGTTTCACAGGCCTTTGTAAGAGATGTTCCCTGTAGGCTGTTAGAGCACTGTGCAGAGCGATTTCTTTCTTAGCTTCCCAAAGACCTGGAAGCAAGATGCTTTGGGGGCCATCTGCCGTTAAGTAAAGAAGGCAGCACTTTGTGCCTTTCAGCTCTAGGGCAATGCAGCACACCCCGAGCAGAAGTTCTACTTCAGCCAGATCAGGCCTGCAAAGAAAATGCGTTTCACAGGCCTTTGTAAGAGATGTTCCCGGTAGGCTGTTAGAGCACTGTGCAGAGCGAGTTGTTTCTTAGCTTCCCAGAGAGCTGGAAGCAAGATGCTTTGGGGCCCGTTAATTTTATACCCTGCTACTTTGCTGTAGTTGTTGATTATTTCTAATAGTTTTTCTGTGGATTCTTTGGGGTTTTCTATGTATAAGATCATGTCGTCTGCAAACAACGCGAGTTTTACTTCTTCGTTACCTATTTGGATTCCTTTTATTTTTTTTTCCTGCCGAATTGCTCTGGCCAGCACCTCCAGTACTATGTTGAATAGGAGTGGTGAAAGTGGGCACCCTTGTCTTGTTCCTGTCCTCAGAGGGATGGCTTTCAGCTTTTGTCCATTGAGTATGCTGTTGGCTGTGGGTCTATCATATATGGCCTTTATTATGTTGAGGTACTTTCCTTCTATACCCATTTTACTGAGGGTTGTTATCATAAATGGGTGTTGGATCTTGTCGAATGCTTTCTCTGCGTCTATTGAGATGATCATGTGGTTTTTGTTTTTCATTTTGTTGATGTAGTGTATCACGTTGATTGACTCGCGGGTGTTGAACCATCCCTGTGTCCCTGGTATAAATCCCACTTGATCATGGTGTATAATCTTTTTGATGTATTGCTGTAATCGGTTTGCCAAAATTTTGTTGAGGACTTTTGCATCTATGTTCATCAGTGATATCGGCCTGTAGTTCTCCTTCTTTGTGTTGTCCTTGTCAGGTTTGGGGATCAGAGTGATGTTGGCTTCATAGAATGTGTTAGGGAGTTCTCCATCTTTCTCAATTTTCTGGAACAGTTTGAGGAGAATAGGTACAAAGAACTCACACTGCTTAACAACAAAAAAACAAACAACCCGATCAAAAAATGGGCAGAGGACATGAACAGACATTTCTCAAAAGAAGATATGAATATGGCCAATAGACACATGAAAAGATGTTCATCATCGCTAATCATCAGGGAAATGCAAATCAAAACTACACTAAGATATCACCTTACCCCCGTTAGATTGGCAAAAACATCCAAAACCAAGAACGACGAATGTTGGAGAGGTTGTGGAGAATGAGGAACCCTCATACACTGTTGGTGGGAATGCAAACTGGTACAGCCACTATGGAAAACAGTATGGAGATTTCTCAAAAAGTTAAAAATAGAAATACCCTATGACCCAGCCATCCCATTACTGGGTATCTATCCTAAGAACCTGATATCAGATATCTCAAGAGTCCGTTGCACCCCTATGTTCATCGCAGCATTAATTACAATAGCCAAAACGTGGAACCAGCCTACATGCCCAGAAAATGATGATTGGATAAAGAAGATGTGGCATATATACACAATGGAATACTACTCAGCCATAAAAAAAGACGACATTGGCCCATTCACAACAATGTGGATGGACCTCGAGGGCATTATGTTAAGCGAAATAAGTCAGTCAGAGTAAGACGAACTCTATATGACTCCACTCATAGGTGGAAATTAGTATATTGAGAAGGAGATCTGATCGGTGGTTACCAGGGAAAAGGGGGGGTGGGGGAGGGCACGGAGGGGGAAGTGGTGTTCCCACAACATGACTAACAAAAATGTACAACTGAAATTTCACAAGCTTGTAATCCATCATAAGATTAATAAACCAAAAAAAAAAAATGCTTTGGGGCCCATCTGCCCCTATGGAAAGAACGCAGCACTTTGTGCCTTGCAGCTCTAGGGCAATGTAGCACACCCAGAGCAGAAGTTCTACTTCAGCCAGATCAGGCCTGCAAAGAAACTGCGTTTCACAGGCCTTTGTAAGAGATGTTCCCAGTAGGCTGTTAGAGCACTGTGCAGAGCGAGTTGTTTCTTAGCTTACCAAACAGCCGGAAGCAAATGCTTTGGGGCCCTTCTCACTCTTTGGAAAGAAGTCAGCACTTTGTGCCTTGCAGCTCTAGGGCAATGTAGCACACCCAGAGCAGAAGTTCTACTTCAGCCAGATCAGGCCTGCAAAGAAACTGCGTTTCACAGGCCTTTGTAAGAGATGTTCCCGGTAGGCTGTTAGAGCACTGTGCAGAGCGAGTTGTTTCTTAGCTTCCCAAGGAGCTGGAAGCAAGATGCTTTAGGGGTCATCTGCCCTTAAGGAAAGAATTCAGCACTTTGTGCCTTGCAGCTCTAGGGCAATGTAGCACACCCAGAGGAGTTGTTCTACTTCTGCCAGGTCAGGCCTGCAAAGAAACTTCGTTTCACAGGCCTTTGTAAGAGATGTTCTCGGTAGGCTGTTAGAGCACTGTGCAGAGCGACTTGTTTCCTAGCTTCCCAATGAGCTGGAAGCAAGATGCTTTGGGGCCCATCTGCCCCTATGGAAAGAACGCAGCACTTTGTGCCTTGCAGCTCTAGGGCAATGCAGCACACCCCGAGCAGAAGTTGTACTTCAGCCAGATCAGACCTGCAAAGAAACTGCGTTTCACAGGCCTTTGTAAGAGATGTTTCCTGTAGGCTGTTAGAGCACTGTGCAGAGCGACTTGTTTCTTAGCTTCCCAAGGAGCTGGAAGCAAGATGCTTTAGGGGCCATCTGCCCTTAAGGAAAGAAGGCAGCACTTTGTGCCTTGCATCTCTAGGGCAATGTAGCACACCCAGAGCAGTTGTTCTACTTCTGCCAGGTCAGGCCTGCAAAGAAACTGCGTTTCACAGGCCTTTGTAAGAGATGTTCCCGGTAGGCTGTTAGAGCACTGTGCAGAGCGACTTGTTTCTTAGCTTCCCAAAGAGCTGGAAGCACGATGCTTTGGGGCCCTTCTCACACTTTGGAAAGAAGGCAGCACTTTGTGCCTTGCAGCTCTAGGGCAATGTAGCACACCCAGAGCCGAAGTTCTACTTCAGCTAGATCAGACCTGCAAAGAAACTTCGTTTCACAGGCCTTTGTAAGAGATGTTCCCAGTAGGCTGTAAGAGCACTGTGCAGAGCGACTAGTTTCTTAGCTTCCCAGAGAGCTGGAAGCAAGATGCTTTGGGGCACAGCTGCCCCTATGGAAAGAACGCAGCACTTTGTGCCTTGCAGCTCTGGGGCAATGCAGCACACCCCGAGCAGAAGTTCTACTTCAGCCAGACTAGGCCTGCAAAGAAACTGCGTTTCACAGGCCTTTGTAAGAGATGTTCCCGGTAGGCTGTTAGAGCACTGTGCAGAGCGAGTTGTTTCTTAGCTTCCCAGAGAGCTGGAAGCAAGATGCTTTGGGGCCCGTTAATTTTATACCCTGCTACTTTGCTGTAGTTGTTGATTATTTCTAATAGTTTTTCTGTGGATTCTTTGGGGTTTTCTATGTATAAGATCATGTCGTCTGCAAACAACGCGAGTTTTACTTCTTCGTTACCTATTTGGATTCCTTTTATTTTTTTTTCCTGCCGAATTGCTCTGGCCAGCACCTCCAGTACTATGTTGAATAGGAGTGGTGAAAGTGGGCACCCTTGTCTTGTTCCTGTCCTCAGAGGGATGGCTTTCAGCTTTTGTCCATTGAGTATGCTGTTGGCTGTGGGTCTATCATATATGGCCTTTATTATGTTGAGGTACTTTCCTTCTATACCCATTTTACTGAGGGTTGTTATCATAAATGGGTGTTGGATCTTGTCGAATGCTTTCTCTGCGTCTATTGAGATGATCATGTGGTTTTTGTTTTTCATTTTGTTGATGTAGTGTATCACGTTGATTGACTCGCGGGTGTTGAACCATCCCTGTGTCCCTGGTATAAATCCCACTTGATCATGGTGTATAATCTCTTTGATGTATTGCTGTAATCGGTTTGCCAAAATTTTGTTGAGGACTTTTGCATCTATGTTCATCAGTGATATCGGCCTGTAGTTCTCCTTCTTTGTGTTGTCCTTGTCAGGTTTGGGGATCAGAGTGATGTTGGCTTCATAGAATGTGTTAGGGAGTTCTCCATCTTTCTCAATTTTCTGGAACAGTTTGAGGAGAATAGGTACAAAGAACTCACACTGCTTAACAACAAAAAAACAAACAACCCGATCAAAAAATGGGCAGAGGACATGAACAGACATTTCTCAAAAGAAGATATGAATATGGCCAATAGACACATGAAAAGATGTTCATCATCGCTAATCATCAGGGAAATGCAAATCAAAACTACACTAAGATATCACCTTACCCCCGTTAGATTGGCAAAAACATCCAAAACCAAGAACGACGAATGTTGGAGAGGTTGTGGAGAATGAGGAACCCTCATACACTGTTGGTGGGAATGCAAACTGGTACAGCCACTATGGAAAACAGTATGGAGATTTCTCAAAAAGTTAAAAATAGAAATACCCTATGACCCAGCCATCCCATTACTGGGTATCTATCCTAAGAACCTGATATCAGATATCTCAAGAGTCCGTTGCACCCCTATGTTCATCGCAGCATTAATTACAATAGCCAAAACGTGGAACCAGCCTACATGCCCAGAAAATGATGATTGGATAAAGAAGATGTGGCATATATACACAATGGAATACTACTCAGCCATAAAAAAAGACGACATTGGCCCATTCACAACAATGTGGATGGACCTCGAGGGCATTATGTTAAGCGAAATAAGTCAGTCAGAGTAAGACGAACTCTATATGACTCCACTCATAGGTGGAAATTAGTATATTGAGAAGGAGATATGATCGGTGGTTACCAGGGAAAAGGGGGGGTGGGGGAGGGCACGGAGGGGGAAGTGGTGTTCCCACAACATGACTAACAAAAATGTACAACTGAAATTTCACAAGCTTGTAATCCATCATAAGATTAATAAACCAAAAAAAAAAAAATGCTTTGGGGCCCATCTGCCCCTATGGAAAGAACGCAGCACTTTGTGCCTTGCAGCTCTAGGGCAATGTAGCACACCCAGAGCAGAAGTTCTACTTCAGCCAGATCAGGCCTGCAAAGAAACTGCGTTTCACAGGCCTTTGTAAGAGATGTTCCCAGTAGGCTGTTAGAGCACTGTGCAGAGCGAGTTGTTTCTTAGCTTACCAAACAGCCGGAAGCAAATGCTTTGGGGCCCTTCTCACTCTTTGGAAAGAAGTCAGCACTTTGTGCCTTGCAGCTCTAGGGCAATGTAGCACACCCAGAGCAGAAGTTCTACTTCAGCCAGATCAGGCCTGCAAAGAAACTGCGTTTCACAGGCCTTTGTAAGAGATGTTCCCGGTAGGCTGTTAGAGCACTGTGCAGAGCGAGTTGTTTCTTAGCTTCCCAAGGAGCTCGAAGCAAGATGCTTTAGGGGTCATCTGCCCTTAAGGAAAGAATTCAGCACTTTGTGCCTTGCAGCTCTAGGGCAATGTAGCACACCCAGAGGAGTTGTTCTACTTCTGCCAGGTCAGGCCTGCAAAGAAACTTCGTTTCACAGGCCTTTGTAAGAGATGTTCTCGGTAGGCTGTTAGAGCACTGTGCAGAGCGACTTGTTTCCTAGCTTCCCAATGAGCTGGAAGCAAGATGCTTTGGGGCCCATCTGCCCCTATGGAAAGAACGCAGCACTTTGTGCCTTGCAGCTCTAGGGCAATGCAGCACACCCCGAGCAGAAGTTGTACTTCAGCCAGATCAGACCTGCAAAGAAACTGCGTTTCACAGGCCTTTGTAAGAGATGTTTCCTGTAGGCTGTTAGAGCACTGTGCAGAGCGACTTGTTTCTTAGCTTCCCAAGGAGCTGGAAGCAAGATGCTTTAGGGGCCATCTGCCCTTAAGGAAAGAAGGCAGCACTTTGTGCCTTGCATCTCTAGGGCAATGTAGCACACCCAGAGCAGTTGTTCTACTTCTGCCAGGTCAGGCATGCAAAGAAACTGCGTTTCACAGGCCTTTGTAAGAGATGTTCCCGGTAGGCTGTTAGAGCACTGTGCAGAGCGACTTGTTTCTTAGCTTCCCAAAGAGCTGGAAGCACGATGCTTTGGGGCCCTTCTCACACTTTGGAAAGAAGGCAGCACTTTGTGCCTTGCAGCTCTAGGGCAATGTAGCACACCCAGAGCCGAAGTTCTACTTCAGCTAGATCAGACCTGCAAAGAAACTTCGTTTCACAGGCCTTTGTAAGAGATGTTCCCAGTAGGCTGTAAGAGCACTGTGCAGAGCGACTAGTTTCTTAGCTTCCCAGAGAGCTGGAAGCAAGATGCTTTGGGGCACAGCTGCCCCTATGGAAAGAACGCAGCACTTTGTGCCTTGCAGCTCTGGGGCAATGCAGCACACCCCGAGCAGAAGTTCTACTTCAGCCAGATCAGGCCTGCAAAGAAACTGCGTTTCACAGGCCTTTGTAAGAGATGTTCCCGGTAGGCTGTTAGAGCACTGTGCAGAGCGAATTGTTTCTTAGTTTCCCAGAGAGCTGGAAGCAAGATGCTTTGGGGCCCGTTAATTTTATACCCTGCTACTTTGCTGTAGTTGTTGATTATTTCTAATAGTTTTTCTGTGGATTCTTTGGGGTTTTCTATGTATAAGATCATGTCGTCTGCAAACAACGCGAGTTTTACTTCTTCGTTACCTATTTGGATTCCTTTTATTTTTTTTTCCTGCCGAATTGCTCTGGCCAGCACCTCCAGTACTATGTTGAATAGGAGTGGTGAAAGTGGGCACCCTTGTCTTGTTCCTGTCCTCAGAGGGATGGCTTTCAGCTTTTGTCCATTGAGTATGCTGTTGGCTGTGGGTCTATCATATATGGCCTTTATTATGTTGAGGTACTTTCCTTCTATACCCATTTTACTGAGGGTTGTTATCATAAATGGGTGTTGGATCTTGTCGAATGCTTTCTCTGCGTCTATTGAGATGATCATGTGGTTTTTGTTTTTCATTTTGTTGATGTAGTGTATCACGTTGATTGACTCGCGGGTGTTGAACAATCCCTGTGTCCCTGGTATAAATCCCACTTGATCATGGTGTATAATCTTTTTGATGTATTGCTGTAATCGGTTTGCCAAAATTTTGTTGAGGACTTTTGCATCTATGTTCATCAGTGATATCGGCCTGTAGTTCTCCTTCTTTGTGTTGTCCTTGTCAGGTTTGGGGATCAGAGTGATGTTGGCTTCATAGAATGTGTTAGGGAGTTCTCCATCTTTCTCAATTTTCTGGAACAGTTTGAGGAGAATAGGTACAAAGAACTCACACTGCTTAACAACAAAAAAACAAACAACCCGATCAAAAAATGGGCAGAGGACATGAACAGACATTTCTCAAAAGAAGATATGAATATGGCCAATAGACACATGAAAAGATGTTCATCATCGCTAATCATCAGGGAAATGCAAATCAAAACTACACTAAGATATCACCTTACCCCCGGTAGATTGGCAAAAACATCCAAAACCAAGAACGACGAATGTTGGAGAGGTTGTGGAGAAAGAGGAACCCTCATACACTGTTGGTGGGAATGCAAACTGGTACAGCCACTATGGAAAACAGTATGGAGATTTCTCAAAAAGTTAAAAATAGAAATACCCTATGACCCAGCCATCCCATTACTGGGTATCTATCCTAAGAACCTGATATCAGATATCTCAAGAGTCCGTTGCACCCCTATGTTCATCGCAGCATTATTTACAATAGCCAAGACGTGGAACCAGCCTACATGCCCAGAAACTGATGATTGGATAAAGAAGATGTGGTATATATACACAATGGAATACTACTCAGCCATAAAAAAAGACGACATTGGCCCATTCACAACAATGTGGATGGACCTCGAGGGCATTATGTTAAGCGAAATAAGTCAGTCAGAGAAAGACGAACTCTATATGACTCCACTCATAGGTGGAAATTAGTATATTGAGAAGGAGATCTGATCGGTGGTTACCAGGGAAAAGGGGGGGTGGGGGAGGGCACGGAGGGGGAAGTGGTGTTCCCACAACATGACTAACAAAAATGTACAACTGAAATTTCACAAGCTTGTAATCCATCATAACATTAATAAACAAACAAAAAAAAAAAAGATGCTTTGGGGCCCATCTGCCCCTATGGAAAGAACGCAGCACTTTGTGCCTTGCAGCTCTAGGGCAATGTAGCACACCCACAGCAGAAGTTCTACTTCAGCCAGATCAGGCCCGCAAAGAAACTGCGTTTCACAGGCCTTTGTAAGAGATGTTCCCGGTAGGCTGTTAGAGCACTGTGCAGAGCGAGTTGTTTCTTAGCTTCCCAAGGAGCTGGAAGCAAGATGCTTTAGGGGTCATCTGCCCTTAAGGAAAGAATTCAGCACTTTGTGCCTTGCAGCTCTAGGGCAATGTAGCACACCCAGAGGAGTTGTTCTACTTCTGCCAGGTCAGGCCTGCAAAGAAACTTCGTTTCACAGGCCTTTGTAAGAAATGTTCTCGGTAGGCTGTTAGAGCACTGTGCAGAGCGACTTGTTTCCTAGCTTCCCAATGAGCTGGAAGCAAGATGCTTTGGGGCCCATCTGCCCCTATGGAAAGAACGCAGCACTTTGTGCCTTGCAGCTCTAGGGCAATGCAGCACACCCCGAGCAGAAGTTGTACTTCAGCCAGATCAGACCTGCAAAGAAACTGCGTTTCACAGGCCTTTGTAAGAGATGTTTCCTGTAGGCTGTTAGAGCACTGTGCAGAGCGACTTGTTTCTTAGCTTCCCAAGGAGCTGGAAGCAAGATGCTTTAGGGGCCATCTGCCCTTAAGGAAAGAAGGCAGCACTTTGTGCCTTGCATCTCTAGGGCAATGTAGCACACCCAGAGCAGTTGTTCTACTTCTGCCAGGTCAGGCCTGCAAAGAAACTGCGTTTCACAGGCCTTTGTAAGAGATGTTCCCGGTAGGCTTTTAGAGCACTGTGCAGAGCGACTTGTTTCTTAGCTTCCCAAAGAGCTGGAAGCACGATGCTTTGGGGCCCTTCTCACACTTTGGAAAGAAGGCAGCACTTTGTGCCTTGCAGCTCTAGGGCAATGTAGCACACCCAGAGCCGAAGTTCTACTTCAGCTAGATCAGACCTGCAAAGAAACTTCGTTTCACAGGCCTTTGTAAGAGATGTTCCCGGTAGGCTGTAAGAGCACTGTGCAGAGCGACTAGTTTCTTAGCTTCCCAGAGAGCTGGAAGCAAGATGCTTTGGGGCACAGCTGCCCCTATGGAAAGAACGCAGCACTTTGTGCCTTGCAGCTCTGGGGCAATGCAGCACACCCCGAGCAGAAGTTCTACTTCAGCCAGATCAGGCCTGCAAAGAAACTGCGTTTCACAGGCCTTTGTAAGAGATGTTCCCGGTAGGCTGTTAGAGCACTGTGCAGAGCGAATTGTTTCTTAGTTTCCCAGAGAGCTGGAAGCAAGATGCTTTGGGGCCCGTTAATTTTATACCCTGCTACTTTGCTGTAGTTGTTGATTATTTCTAATAGTTTTTCTGTGGATTCTTTGGGGTTTTCTATGTATAAGATCATGTCGTCTGCAAACAACGCGAGTTTTACTTCTTCGTTACCTATTTGGATTCCTTTTATTTTTTTTTCCTGCCGAATTGCTCTGGCCAGCACCTCCAGTACTATGTTGAATAGGAGTGGTGAAAGTGGGCACCCTTGTCTTGTTCCTGTCCTCAGAGGGATGGCTTTCAGCTTTTGTCCATTGAGTATGATGTTGGCTGTGGGTCTATCATATATGGCCTTTATTATGTTGAGGTACTTTCCTTCTATACCCATTTTACTGAGGGTTTTTATCATAAATGGGTGTTGGATCTTGTCGAATGCTTTCTCTGCGTCTATTGAGATGATCATGTGGTTTTTGTTTTTCATTTTGTTGATGTAGTGTATCACGTTGATTGACTCGCGGGTGTTGAACCATCCCTGTGTCCCTGGTATAAATCCCACTTGATCATGGTGTATAATCTTTTTGATGTATTGCTGTAATCGGTTTGCCAAAATTTTGTTGAGGACTTTTGCATCTATGTTCATCAGTGATATCGGCCTGTAGTTCTCCTTCTTTGTGTTGTCCTTGTCAGGTTGGGGGATCAGAGTGATGTTGGCTTCATAGAATGTGTTAGGGAGTTCTCCATCTTTCTCAATTTTCTGGAACAGTTTGAGGAGAATAGGTACAAAGAACTCACACTGCTTAACAACAAAAAAACAAACAACCCGATCAAAAAATGGGCAGAGGACATGAACAGACATTTCTCAAAAGAAGATATGAATATGGCCAATAGACACATGAAAAGATGTTCATCATCGCTAATCATCAGGGAAATGCAAATCAAAACTACACTAAGATATCACCTTACCCCCGGTAGATTGGCAAAAACATCCAAAACCAAGAACGACGAATGTTGGAGAGGTTGTGGAGAAAGAGGAACCCTCATACACTGTTGGTGGGAATGCAAACTGGTACAGCCACTATGGAAAACAGTATGGAGATTTCTCAAAAAGTTAAAAATAGAAATACCCTATGACCCAGCCATCCCATTACTGGGTATCTATCCTAAGAACCTGATATCAGATATCTCAAGAGTCCGTTGCACCCCTATGTTCATCGCAGCATTATTTACAATAGCCAAGACGTGGAACCAGCCTACATGCCCAGAAACTGATGATTGGATAAAGAAGATGTGGTATATATACACAATGGAATACTACTCAGCCATAAAAAAAGACGACATTGGCCCATTCACAACAATGTGGATGGACCTCGAGGGCATTATGTTAAGCGAAATAAGTCAGTCAGAGAAAGACGAACTCTATATGACTCCACTCATAGGTGGAAATTAGTATATTGAGAAGGAGATCTGATCGGTGGTTACCAGGGAAAAGGGGGGGTGGGGGAGGGCACGGAGGGGGAAGTGGTGTTCCCACAACATGACTAACAAAAATGTACAACTGAAATTTCACAAGCTTGTAATCCATCATAACATTAATAAACAAACAAAAAAAAAAAAGATGCTTTGGGGCCCATCTGCCCCTATGGAAAGAACGCAGCACTTTGTGCCTTGCAGCTCTAGGGCAATGTAGCACACCCACAGCAGAAGTTCTACTTCAGCCAGATCAGGCCCGCAAAGAAACTGCGTTTCACAGGCCTTTGTAAGAGATGTTCCCGGTAGGCTGTTAGAGCACTGTGCAGAGCGAGTTGTTTCTTAGCTTCCCAAGGAGCTGGAAGCAAGATGCTTTAGGGGCCATCTGCCCTTAAGGAAAGAAGGCAGCACTTTGTGCCTTGCAGCTCTAGGGCAATGTAGCACACCCAGAGGAGTTGTTCTACTTCTGCCAGGTCAGGCCTGCAAAGAAACTTCGTTTCACAGGCCTTTGTAAGAGATGTTCCCGGTAGGCTGTTAGAGCACTGTGCAGAGCGACTTGTTTCGTAGCTTCCCAAAGAGCTGGAAGCAAGATGCTTTGGGGCCCATCTGCCCCTATGCAAAGAACGCAGCACTTTGTGCCTTGCAGCTCTAGGGCAATGCAGCACACCCCGAGCAGAAGTTGTACTTCAGCCAGATCAGGCCTGCAAAGAAACTGCGTTTCACAGGCCTTTGTAAGAGATGTTCCCGGTAGGCTGTTAGAGCACTGTGCAGAGCGAGTTGTTTCCTAGCTTCCCAAAGAGCTGGAAGCAAGATGCTTTGGGGCCCTTCTCACCCTTTGGAAAGAAGGCAGCACTTTGTGCCTTGCAGCTCTAGGGCAATGTAGCACACCCAAAGCAGAAGTTCTACTTCAGCCAGATCAGACCTGCAAAGAAACTGCGTTTCACAGGCCTTTGTAAGAGATGTTCCCTGTAGGCTGTTAGAGCACTGTGCAGAGCGACTTGTTTCTTAGCTTCCCAAGGAGCTGGAAGCAAGATGCTTTAGGGGCCATCTGCCCTTAAGGAAAGAAGGCAGCACTTTGTGCCTTGCAGCTCTAGGGCAAAGTAGCACACCCAGAGCAGAAGTTCTACTTCAGCCAGATCAGGCCTGCAAAGAAACTGCGTTTCACAGGCCTTTGTAAGAGATGTTCCCGGTAGGCTGTTAGAGCACTGTGCAGAGCGACTTGTTTCTTAGCTTCCCAAAGAGCTGGAAGCACGATGCTTTGGGGCCCTTCTCACACTTTGGAAAGAAGGCAGCACTTTGTGCCTTGCAGCTCTAGGGCAATGTAGCACACCCAGAGCCGAAGTTCTACTTCAGCTAGATCAGACCTGTAAAGAAACTTCGTTTCACAGGCCTTTGTAAGAGATGTTCCCGGTAGGCTGTAAGAGCACTGTGCAGAGCGACTAGTTTCTTAGCTTCCCAGAGAGCTGGAAGCAAGATGCTTTGTGGCACAGCTGCCCCTATGGAAAGAACGCAGCACTTTGTGCCTTGCAGCTCTGGGGCAATGCAGCACACCCCGAGCAGAAGTTCTACTTCAGCCAGATCAGGCCTGCAAAGAAACTGCGTTTCACAGGCCTTTGTAAGAGATGTTCCCGTTAGGCTGTTAGAGCACTGTGCAGAGCGAATTGTTTCTTAGTTTCCCAGAGAGCTGGAAGCAAGATGCTTTGGGGCCCGTTAATTTTATACCCTGCTACTTTGCTGTAGTTGTTGATTATTTCTAATAGTTTTTCTGTGGATTCTGTGGGGTTTTCTATGTATAAGATCATGTCGTCTGCAAACAACGCGAGTTTTACTTCTTCGTTACCTATTTGGATTCCTTTTATTTTTTTTTCCTGCCGAATTGCTCTGGCCAGCACCTCCAGTACTATGTTGAATAGGAGTGGTGAAAGTGGGCACCCTTGTCTTGTTCCTGTCCTCAGAGGGATGGCTTTCAGCTTTTGTCCATTGAGTATGATGTTGGCTGTGGGTCTATCATATATGGCCTTTATTATGTTGAGGTACTTTCCTTCTATACCCATTTTACTGAGGGTTTTTATCATAAATGGGTGTTGGATCTTGTCGAATGCTTTCTCTGCGTCTATTGAGATGATCATGTGGTTTTTGTTTTTCATTTTGTTGATGTAGTGTATCACGTTGATTGACTCGCGGGTGTTGAACCATCCCTGTGTCCCTGGTATAAATCCCACTTGATCATGGTGTATAATCTTTTTGATGTATTGCTGTAATCGGTTTGCCAAAATTTTGTTGAGGACTTTTGCATCTATGTTCATCAGTGATATCGGCCTGTAGTTCTCCTTCTTTGTGTTGTCCTTGTCAGGTTGGGGGATCAGAGTGATGTTGGCTTCATAGAATGTGTTAGGGAGTTCTCCATCTTTCTCAATTTTCTGGAACAGTTTGAGGAGAATAGGTACAAAGAACTCACACTGCTTAACAACAAAAAAACAAACAACCCGATCAAAAAATGGGCAGAGGACATGAACAGACATTTCTCAAAAGAAGATATGAATATGGCCAATAGACACATGAAAAGATGTTCATCATCGCTAATCATCAGGGAAATGCAAATCAAAACTACACTAAGATATCACCTTACCCCCGGTAGATTGGCAAAAACATCCAAAACCAAGAACGACGAATGTTGGAGAGGTTGTGGAGAAAGAGGAACCCTCATACACTGTTGGTGGGAATGCAAACTGGTACAGCCACTATGGAAAACAGTATGGAGATTTCTCAAAAAGTTAAAAATAGAAATACCCTATGACCCAGCCATCCCATTACTGGGTATCTATCCTAAGAACCTGATATCAGATATCTCAAGAGTCCGTTGCACCCCTATGTTCATCGCAGCATTATTTACAATAGCCAAGACGTGGAACCAGCCTACATGCCCAGAAACTGATGATTGGATAAAGAAGATGTGGTATATATACACAATGGAATACTACTCAGCCATAAAAAAAGACGACATTGGCCCATTCACAACAATGTGGATGGACCTCGAGGGCATTATGTTAAGCGAAATAAGTCAGTCAGAGAAAGACGAACTCTATATGACTCCACTCATAGGTGGAAATTAGTATATTGAGAAGGAGATCTGATCGGTGGTTACCAGGGAAAAGGGGGGGTGGGGGAGGGCACGGAGGGGGAAGTGGTGTTCCCACAACATGACTAACAAAAATGTACAACTGAAATTTCACAAGCTTGTAATCCATCATAACATTAATAAACAAACAAACAAAAAAAAGATGCTTTGGGGCCCATCTGCCCCTATGGAAAGAACGCAGCACTTTGTGCCTTGCAGCTCTAGGGCAATGTAGCACACCCACAGCAGAAGTTCTACTTCAGCCAGATCAGGCCCGCAAAGAAACTGCGTTTCACAGGCCTTTGTAAGAGATGTTCCCGGTAGGCTCTTAGAGCACTGTGCAGAGCGAGTTGTTTCTTAGCTTCCCAAGGAGCTGGAAGCAAGATGCTTTAGGGGCCATCTGCCCTTAAGGAAAGAATTCAGCACTTTGTGCCTTGCAGCTCTAGGGCAATGTAGCACACCCAGAGGAGTTGTTCTACTTCTGCCAGGTCAGGCCTGCAAAGAAACTTCGTTTCACAGGCCTTTGTAAGAGATGTTCCCGGTAGGCTGTTAGAGCACTGTGCAGAGCGACTTGTTTCGTAGCTTCCCAAAGAGCTGGAAGCAAGATGCTTTGGGGCCCTTCTCACCCTTTGGAAAGAAGGCAGCACTTTGTGCCTTGCAGCTCTAGGGCAATGTAGCACACCCCGAGCAGAAGTTCTACTTCAGCCAGATCAGACCTGCAAAGAAACTGCGTTTCACAGGCCTTTGTAACAGATGTTCCCTGTAGGCTGTTAGAGCACTGTGCAGAGCGACTTGTCTCTTAGCTTCCCAAGGAGCTGGAAGCAAGATGCTTTAGGGGCCATCTGCCCTTAAGGAAAGAAGGCAGCACTTTGTGCCTTGCATCTCTAGGGCAATGTAGCACACCCAGAGCAGTTGTTCTACTTCTGCCAGGTCAGGCCTGCAAAGAAACTGCGTTTCACAGGCCTTTGTAAGAGATGTTCCCGGTAGGCTGTTAGAGCACTGTGCAGAGCGACTTGTTTCTTAGCTTCCCAAAGAGCTGGAAGCACGATGCTTTGGGGCCCTTCTCACACTTTGGAAAGAAGGCAGCACTTTGTGCCTTGCAGCTCTAGGGCAATGTAGCACACCCAGAGCCGAAGTTCTACTTCAGCTAGATCAGACCTGCAAAGAAACTTCGTTTCACAGGCCTTTGTAAGAGATGTTCCCGGTAGGCTGTAAGAGCACTGTGCAGAGCGACTAGTTTCTTAGCTTCCCAGAGAGCTGGAAGCAAGATGCTTTGGGGCACAGCTGCCCCTATGGAAAGAACGCAGCACTTGGTGCCTTGCAGCTCTGGGGCAATGCAGCACACCCCGAGCAGAAGTTCTACTTCAGCCAGATCAGGCCTGCAAAGAAACTGCGTTTCACAGGCCTTTGTAAGAGATGTTCCCGGTAGGCTGTTAGAGCACTGTGCAGAGCGAGTTGTTTCTTAGTTTCCCAGAGAGCTGGAAGCAAGATGCTTTGGGGCCCGTTAATTTTATACCCTGCTACTTTGCTGTAGTTGTTGATTATTTCTAATAGATTTTCTGTGGATTCTTTGGGGTTTTCTATGTATAAGATCATGTCGTCTGCAAACAACGCGAGTTTTACTTCTTCGTTACCTATTTGGATTCCTTTTATTTTTTTTTCCTGCCGAATTGCTCTGGCCAGCACCTCCAGTACTATGTTGAATAGGAGTGGTGAAAGTGGGCACCCTTGTCTTGTTCCTGTCCTCAGAGGGATGGCTTTCAGCTTTTGTCCATTGAGTATGATGTTGGCTGTGGGTCTATCATATATGGCCTTTATTATGTTGAGGTACTTTCCTTCTATACCCATTTTACTGAGGGTTTTTATCATAAATGGGTGTTGGATCTTGTCGAATGCTTTCTCTGCGTCTATTGAGATGATCATGTGGTTTTTGTTTTTCATTTTGTTGATGTAGTGTATCACGTTGATTGACTCGCGGGTGTTGAACCATCCCTGTGTCCCTGGTATAAATCCCACTTGATCATGGTGTATAATCTTTTTGATGTATTGCTGTAATCGGTTTGCCAAAATTTTGTTGAGGACTTTTGCATCTATGTTCATCAGTGATATCGGCCTGTAGTTCTCCTTCTTTGTGTTGTCCTTGTCAGGTTGGGGGATCAGAGTGATGTTGGCTTCATAGAATGTGTTAGGGAGTTCTCCATCTTTCTCAATTTTCTGGAACAGTTTGAGGAGAATAGGTACAAAGAACTCACACTGCTTAACAACAAAAAAACAAACAACACGATCAAAAAATGGGCAGAGGACATGAACAGACATTTCTCAAAAGAAGATATGAATATGGCCAATAGACACATGAAAAGATGTTCATCATCGCTAATCATCAGGGAAATGCAAATCAAAACTACACTAAGATATCACCTTACCCCCGTTAGATTGGCAAAAACATCCAAAACCAAGAACGACGAATGTTGGAGAGGTTGTGGAGAAAGAGGAACCCTCATACACTGTTGGTGGGAATGCAAACTGGTACAGCCACTATGGAAAACAGTATGGAGATTTCTCAAAAAGTTAAAAATAGAAATACCCTATGACCCAGCCATCCCATTACTGGGTATCTATCCTAAGAACCTGATATCAGATATCTCAAGAGTCCGTTGCACCCCTATGTTCATCGCAGCATTATTTACAATAGCCAAGACGTGGAACCAGCCTACATGCCCAGAAACTGATGATTGGATAAAGAAGATGTGGTATATATACACAATGGAATACTACTCAGCCATAAAAAAAGACGACATTGGCCCATTCACAACAATGTGGATGGACCTCGAGGGCATTATGTTAAGCGAAATAAGTCAGTCAGAGAAAGACGAACTCTATATGACTCCACTCATAGGTGGAAATTAGTATATTGAGAAGGAGATCTGATCGGTGGTTACCAGGGAAAAGGGGGGGTGGGGGAGGGCACGGAGGGGGAAGTGGTGTTCCCACAACATGACTAACAAAAATGTACAACTGAAATTTCACAAGCTTGTAATCCATCATAACATTAATAAACAAACAAACAAAAAAAAGATGCTTTGGGGCCCATCTGCCCCTATGGAAAGAACGCAGCACTTTGTGCCTTGCAGCTCTAGGGCAATGTAGCACACCCACAGCAGAAGTTCTACTTCAGCCAGATCAGGCCCGCAAAGAAACTGCGTTTCACAGGCCTTTGTAAGAGATGTTCCCGGTAGGCTGTTAGAGCACTGTGCAGAGCGAGTTGTTTCTTAGCTTCCCAAGGAGCTGGAAGCAAGATGCTTTAGGGGCCATCTGCCCTTAAGGAAAGAAGGCAGCACTTTGTGCCTTGCAGCTCTAGGGCAATGTAGCACACCCAGAGGAGTTGTTCTACTTCTGCCAGGTCAGGCCTGCAAAGAAACTTCGTTTCACAGGCCTTTGTAAGAGATGTTCCCGGTAGGCTGTTAGAGCACTGTGCAGAGCGACTTGTTTCGTAGCTTCCCAAAGAGCTGGAAGCAAGATGCTTTGGGGCCCATCTGCCCCTATGCAAAGAACGCAGCACTTTGTGCCTTGCAGCTCTAGGGCAATGCAGCACACCCCGAGCAGAAGTTGTACTTCAGCCAGATCAGGCCTGCAAAGAAACTGCGTTTCACAGGCCTTTGTAAGAGATGTTCCCGGTAGGCTGTTAGAGCACTGTGCAGAGCGAGTTGTTTCCTAGCTTCCCAAAGAGCAGGAAGCAAGATGCTTTGGGGCCCTTCTCACCCTTTGGAAAGAAGGCAGCACTTTGTGCCTTGCAGCTCTAGGGCAATGTAGCACACCCAAAGCAGAAGTTCTACTTCAGCCAGATCAGACCTGCAAAGAAACTGCGTTTCACAGGCCTTTGTAAGAGATGTTCCCTGTAGGCTGTTAGAGCACTGTGCAGAGCGACTTGTTTCTTAGCTTCCCAAGGAGCTGGAAGCAAGATGCTTTAGGGGCCATCTGCCCTTAAGGAAAGAAGGCAGCACTTTGTGCCTTGCATCTCTAGGGCAATGTAGCACACCCAGAGCAGTTGTTCTACTTCTGCCAGGTCAGGCCTGCAAAGAAACTGCGTTTCACAGGCCTTTGTAAGAGATGTTCCCGGTAGGCTGTTAGAGCACTGTGCAGAGCGACTTGTTTCTTAGCTTCCCAAAGAGCTGGAAGCACGATGCTTTGGGGCCCTTCTCACACTTTGGAAAGAAGGCAGCACTTTGTGCCTTGCAGCTCTAGGGCAATGTAGCACACCCAGAGCCGAAGTTCTACTTCAGCTAGATCAGACCTGTAAAGAAACTTCGTTTCACAGGCCTTTGTAAGAGATGTTCCCGGTAGGCTGTAAGAGCACTGTGCAGAGCGACTAGTTTCTTAGCTTCCCAGAGAGCTGGAAGCAAGATGCTTTGTGGCACAGCTGCCCCTATGGAAAGAACGCAGCACTTTGTGCCTTGCAGCTCTGGGGCAATGCAGCACACCCCGAGCAGAAGTTCTACTTCAGCCAGATCAGGCCTGCAAAGAAACTGCGTTTCACAGGCCTTTGTAAGAGATGTTCCCGTTAGGCTGTTAGAGCACTGTGCAGAGCGAATTGTTTCTTAGTTTCCCAGAGAGCTGGAAGCAAGATGCTTTGGGGCCCGTTAATTTTATACCCTGCTACTTTGCTGTAGTTGTTGATTATTTCTAATAGTTTTTCTGTGGATTCTGTGGGGTTTTCTATGTATAAGATCATGTCGTCTGCAAACAACGCGAGTTTTACTTCTTCGTTACCTATTTGGATTCCTTTTATTTTTTTTTCCTGCCGAATTGCTCTGGCCAGCACCTCCAGTACTATGTTGAATAGGAGTGGTGAAAGTGGGCACCCTTGTCTTGTTCCTGTCCTCAGAGGGATGGCTTTCAGCTTTTGTCCATTGAGTATGATGTTGGCTGTGGGTCTATCATATATGGCCTTTATTATGTTGAGGTACTTTCCTTCTATACCCATTTTACTGAGGGTTTTTATCATAAATGGGTGTTGGATCTTGTCGAATGCTTTCTCTGCGTCTATTGAGATGATCATGTGGTTTTTGTTTTTCATTTTGTTGATGTAGTGTATCACGTTGATTGACTCGCGGGTGTTGAACCATCCCTGTGTCCCTGGTATAAATCCCACTTGATCATGGTGTATAATCTTTTTGATGTATTGCTGTAATCGGTTTGCCAAAATTTTGTTGAGGACTTTTGCATCTATGTTCATCAGTGATATCGGCCTGTAGTTCTCCTTCTTTGTGTTGTCCTTGTCAGGTTGGGGGATCAGAGTGATGTTGGCTTCATAGAATGTGTTAGGGAGTTCTCCATCTTTCTCAATTTTCTGGAACAGTTTGAGGAGAATAGGTACAAAGAACTCACACTGCTTAACAACAAAAAAACAAACAACCCGATCAAAAAATGGGCAGAGGACATGAACAGACATTTCTCAAAAGAAGATATGAATATGGCCAATAGACACATGAAAAGATGTTCATCATCGGTAATCATCAGGGAAATGCAAATCAAAACTACACTAAGATATCACCTTACCCCCGGTAGATTGGCAAAAACATCCAAAACCAAGAACGACGAATGTTGGAGAGGTTGTGGAGAAAGAGGAACCCTCATACACTGTTGGTGGGAATGCAAACTGGTACAGCCACTATGGAAAACAGTATGGAGATTTCTCAAAAAGTTAAAAATAGAAATACCCTATGACCCAGCCATCCCATTACTGGGTATCTATCCTAAGAACCTGATATCAGATATCTCAAGAGTCCGTTGCACCCCTATGTTCATCGCAGCATTATTTACAATAGCCAAGACGTGGAACCAGCCTACATGCCCAGAAACTGATGATTGGATAAAGAAGATGTGGTATATATACACAATGGAATACTACTCAGCCATAAAAAAAGACGACATTGGCCCATTCACAACAATGTGGATGGACCTCGAGGGCATTATGTTAAGCGAAATAAGTCAGTCAGAGAAAGACGAACTCTATATGACTCCACTCATAGGTGGAAATTAGTATATTGAGAAGGAGATCTGATCGGTGGTTACCAGGGAAAAGGGGGGGTGGGGGAGGGCACGGAGGGGGAAGTGGTGTTCCCACAACATGACTAACAAAAATGTACAACTGAAATTTCACAAGCTTGTAATCCATCATAACATTAATAAACAAACAAACAAAAAAAAGATGCTTTGGGGCCCATCTGCCCCTATGGAAAGAACGCAGCACTTTGTGCCTTGCAGCTCTAGGGCAATGTAGCACACCCACAGCAGAAGTTCTACTTCAGCCAGATCAGGCCCGCAAAGAAACTGCGTTTCACAGGCCTTTGTAAGAGATGTTCCCGGTAGGCTCTTAGAGCACTGTGCAGAGCGAGTTGTTTCTTAGCTTCCCAAGGAGCTGGAAGCAAGATGCTTTAGGGGCCATCTGCCCTTAAGGAAAGAATTCAGCACTTTGTGCCTTGCAGCTCTAGGGCAATGTAGCACACCCAGAGGAGTTGTTCTACTTCTGCCAGGTCAGGCCTGCAAAGAAACTTCGTTTCACAGGCCTTTGTAAGAGATGTTCCCGGTAGGCTGTTAGAGCACTGTGCAGAGCGACTTGTTTCCTAGCTTCCCAAAGAGCTGGAAGCAAGATGCTTTGGGGCCCTTCTCACCCTTTGGAAAGAAGGCAGCACTTTGTGCCTTGCAGCTCTAGGGCAATGTAGCACACCCCGAGCAGAAGTTCTACTTCAGCCAGATCAGACCTGCAAAGAAACTGCGTTTCACAGGCCTTTGTAACAGATGTTCCCTGTAGGCTGTTAGAGCACTGTGCAGAGCGACTTGTCTCTTAGCTTCCCAAGGAGCTGGAAGCAAGATGCTTTAGGGGCCATCTGCCCTTAAGGAAAGAAGGCAGCACTTTGTGCCTTGCATCTCTAGGGCAATGTAGCACACCCAGAGCAGTTGTTCTACTTCTGCCAGGTCAGGCCTGCAAAGAAACGGCGTTTCACAGGCCTTTGTAAGAGATGTTCCCGGTAGGCTGTTAGAGCACTGTGCAGAGCGACTTGTTTCTTAGCTTCCCAAAGAGCTGGAAGCACGATGCTTTGGGGCCCTTCTCACACTTTGGAAAGAAGGCAGCACTTTGTGCCTTGCAGCTCTAGGGCAATGTAGCACACCCAGAGCCGAAGTTCTACTTCAGCTAGATCAGACCTGCAAAGAAACTTCGTTTCACAGGCCTTTGTAAGAGATGTTCCCGGTAGGCTGTAAGAGCACTGTGCAGAGCGACTAGTTTCTTAGCTTCCCAGAGAGCTGGAAGCAAGATGCTTTGGGGCACAGCTGCCCCTATGGAAAGAACGCAGCACTTGGTGCCTTGCAGCTCTGGGGCAATGCAGAACACCCCGAGCAGAAGTTCTACTTCAGCCAGATCAGGCCTGCAAAGAAACTGCGTTTCACAGGCCTTTGTAAGAGATGTTCCCGGTAGGCTGTTAGAGCACTGTGCAGAGCGAGTTGTTTCTTAGTTTCCCAGAGAGCTGGAAGCAAGATGCTTTGGGGCCCGTTAATTTTATACCCTGCTACTTTGCTGTAGTTGTTGATTATTTCTAATAGTTTTTCTGTGGATTCTTTGGGGTTTTCTATGTATAAGATCATGTCGTCTGCAAACAACGCGAGTTTTACTTCTTCGTTACCTATTTGGATTCCTTTTATTTTTTTTTCCTGCCGAATTGCTCTGGCCAGCACCTCCAGTACTATGTTGAATAGGAGTGGTGAAAGTGGGCACCCTTGTCTTGTTCCTGTCCTCAGAGGGATGGCTTTCAGCTTTTGTCCATTGAGTATGATGTTGGCTGTGGGTCTATCATATATGGCCTTTATTATGTTGAGGTACTTTCCTTCTATACCCATTTTACTGAGGGTTTTTATCATAAATGGGTGTTGGATCTTGTCGAATGCTTTCTCTGCGTCTATTGAGATGATCATGTGGTTTTTGTTTTTCATTTTGTTGATGTAGTGTATCACGTTGATTGACTCGCGGGTGTTGAACCATCCCTGTGTCCCTGGTATAAATCCCACTTGATCATGGTGTATAATCTTTTTGATGTATTGCTGTAATCGGTTTGCCAAAATTTTGTTGAGGACTTTTGCATCTATGTTCATCAGTGATATCGGCCTGTAGTTCTCCTTCTTTGTGTTGTCCTTGTCAGGTTGGGGGATCAGAGTGATGTTGGCTTCATAGAATGTGTTAGGGAGTTCTCCATCTTTCTCAATTTTCTGGAACAGTTTGAGGAGAATAGGTACAAAGAACTCACACTGCTTAACAACAAAAAAACAAACAACACGATCAAAAAATGGGCAGAGGACATGAACAGACATTTCTCAAAAGAAGATATGAATATGGCCAATAGACACATGAAAAGATGTTCATCATCGCTAATCATCAGGGAAATGCAAATCAAAACTACACTAAGATATCACCTTACCCCCGTTAGATTGGCAAAAACATCCAAAACCAAGAACGACGAATGTTGGAGAGGTTGTGGAGAAAGAGGAACCCTCATACACTGTTGGTGGGAATGCAAACTGGTACAGCCACTATGGAAAACAGTATGGAGATTTCTCAAAAAGTTAAAAATAGAAATACCCTATGACCCAGCCATCCCATTACTGGGTATCTATCCTAAGAACCTGATATCAGATATCTCAAGAGTCCGTTGCACCCCTATGTTCATCGCAGCATTATTTACAATAGCCAAGACGTGGAACCAGCCTACATGCCCAGAAACTGATGATTGGATAAAGAAGATGTGGTATATATACACAATGGAATACTACTCAGCCATAAAAAAAGACGACATTGGCCCATTCACAACAATGTGGATGGACCTCGAGGGCATTATGTTAAGCGAAATAAGTCAGTCAGAGAAAGACGAACTCTATATGACTCCACTCATAGGTGGAAATTAGTATATTGAGAAGGAGATCTGATCGGTGGTTACCAGGGAAAAGGGGGGGTGGGGGAGGGCACGGAGGGGGAAGTGGTGTTCCCACAACATGACTAACAAAAATGTACAACTGAAATTTCACAAGCTTGTAATCCATCATAACATTAATAAACAAACAAACAAAAAAAAGATGCTTTGGGGCCCATCTGCCCCTATGGAAAGAACGCAGCACTTTGTGCCTTGCAGCTCTAGGGCAATGTAGCACACCCACAGCAGAAGTTCTACTTCAGCCAGATCAGGCCTGCAAAGAAACTGCGTTTCACAGGCCTTTGTAGGAGATGTTCCCGGTAGGCTGTTAGAGCACTGTGCAGAGCGAGTTCTTTCTTAGCTTCCCAAAGACCTGGAAGCAAGATGCTTTGGGGACCATCTGCCGTTAAGTAAAGAAGGCAGCACTTTGTGCCTTTCAGCTCTAGGGCAATGCAGCACACCCCGAGCAGAAGTTGTACTTCAGCCAGATCAGGCCTGCAAAGAAATTGCGTTTCACAGGCCTTTGTAAGAGATGTTCCCGGTAGGCTGTTAGAGCACTGTGCAGAGCGAGTTGTTTCTTAGCTTCCCAGAGAGCTGGAAGCAAGATGCTTTGGGGCCCGTTAATTTTATACCCTGCTACTTTGCTGTAGTTGTTGATTATTTCTAATAGTTTTTCTGTGGATCCTTTGGGGTTTTCTATGTATAAGATCATGTCGTCTGCAAACAACGCGAGTTTTACTTCTTCGTTACCTATTTGGATTCCTTTTATTTTTTTTTCCTGCCGAATTCCTCTGGCCAGCACCTCCAGTACTATGTTGAATAGGAGTGGTGAAAGTGGGCACCCTTGTCTTGTTCCTGTCCTCAGAGGGATGTCTTTCAGCTTTTGTCCATTGAGTATGATGTTGGCTGTGGGTCTATCATATATGGCCTTTATTATGTTGAGGTACTTTCCTTCTATACCCATTTTACTGAGGGTTGTTATCATAAATGGGTGTTGGATCTTGTCGAATGCTTTCTCTGCGTCTATTGAGATGATCATGTGGTTTTTGTTTTTCATTTTGTTGATGTAGTGTATCACGTTGATTGACTTGCGGGTGTTGAACCATCCCTGTGTCCCTGGTATAAATCCCACTTGATCATGGTGTATAATCTTCTTGATGTATTGCTGTAATCGGTTTGCCAAAATTTGGTTGAGGATTTTTGCATCTATGTTCATCAGTGATATCGGCCTGTAGTTCTCCTTCTTTGTGTTGTCCTTGTCAGGTTTGGGGATCAGAGTGATGTTGGCTTCATAGAATGTGTTAGGGAGTTCTCCATCTTTCTCAATTTTCTGGAACAGTTTGAGGAGAATAGGTACAAAGAACTCACACTGCTTAACAACAAAAAACAAACAACCCGATCAAAAAATGGGCAGAGGACATGAACAGACATTTCTCAAAAGAAGATATTAATATGGCCAATAGACACATGAAAAGATGTTCATCATCGCTAATCATCAGGGAAATGCAAATCAAAACTACACTAAGATATCACCTTACCCCCGTTAGATTGGCAAAAACATCCAAAACCAAGAACGACGAATGTTGGAGAGGTTGTGGAGAAAGAGGAACCCTCATACACTGTTGGTGGGAATGCAAACTGGTACAGCCACTATGGAAAACAGTATGGAGATTTCTCAAAAAGTTAAAAATAGAAATACCCTATGACCCAGCCATCCCATTACTGGGTATCTATCCTAAGAACCTGATATCAGATATCTCAAGAGTCCGTTGCACCCCTATGTTCATCGCAGCATTATTTACAATAGCCAAGACGTGGAACCAGCCTACATGCCCAGAAACTGATGATTGGATAAAGAAGATGTGGTATATATACACAATGGAATACTACTCAGCCATAAAAAAGGACGACATTAGCCCATGCACAACAATGTGGATGGACCTCGAGGGCATTATGTTAAGCGAAATAAGTCAGTCAGAGAAAGACGAACTCTATATGACTCCACTCAAAGGTGGAAATTAGTATATTGAGAAGGAGATCTGATCAGTGGTTACCAGGGAAAAGGGGGGGTGGGGGAGGGCACGGAGGGGGAAGTGGTGTTCCCACAACATGACTAACAAAAATGTACAACTGAAATTTCACAAGCTTGTAATCCATCATAAGATTAATAACCAAAAAAAAAAAAAAAAGATGCTTTGGGGCCCATCTGCCCCTATGGAAAGAACGCAGCACTTTGTGCCTTGCAGCTCTAGGGCAATGTAGCACACCCAGAGCAGAAGTTCTACTTCAGCCAGATCAGGCCCGCAAAGAAACTGCGTTTCACAGGCCTTTGTAAGAGATGTTCCCGGTAGGCTGTTAGAGCACTGTGCAGAGCGAGTTGTTTCCTAGCTTCCCAAAGAGCTGGAAGCAAGATGCTTTGGGGCCCTTCTCACCCTTTGGAAAGAAGGCAGCACTTTGTGCCTTGCAGCTCTATGGCAATGTAGCACACCCAAAGCAGAAGTTCTACTTCAGCCAGATCAGACCTGCAAAGAAACTGCGTTTCACATGCCTTTGTAAGAGATGTTCCTGGTAGGCTGTTAGAGCACTTTGCAGAGTGACTTGTTTCTTACCTTCCCAAAGAGCTGGAAGCAAGATCCTTTGGGGCCCTCTCACCCTTTGGAAAGAAGGCAGCACTTTGTGCCTTGCAGGTCTAGGGCAATGTAGCACACCCAGAGCCGAAGTTCTACTTCAGCTAGATCAGACCTGCAAAGAAAATTCGTTTCACAGGCCTTTGTAAGAGATGTTCCCGGTAGGCTGTAAGAGCACTGTGCAGAGCGACTAGTTTCTTAGCTTCCCAGAGAGCTGGAAGCAAGATGCTTTGGGGCCCATCTGCCCCTATGGAAAGAATGCAGCACTTTGTGCCTTGCAGCTCTAGGGCAATGCATCACTCCCCGAGCAGAAGTTCTACTTCAGCCAGATCAGGCCTGCAAAGAAAATGCGTTTCACAGGCCTTTGTAAGAGATGTTCCCGGTAGGCTGTTAGAGCACTGTGCAGAGCGAGTTGTTTCTTAGCTTCCCAGAGAGCTGGAAGCAAGATGCTTTGGGGCCCGTTAATTTTATACCCTGCTACTTTGCTGTAGTTGTTGATTATTTCTAATAGTTTTTCTGTGGATTCTTTGGGGTTTTCTATGTATAAGATCATGTCGTCTGCAAACAACGCGAGTTTTACTTCTTCGTTACCTATTTGGATTCCTTTTATTTTTTTTTCCTGCCGAATTGCTCTGGCCAGCACCTCCAGTACTATGTTGAATAGGAGTGGTGAAAGTGGTCAACCTTGTCTTGTTCCTGTCCTCAGAGGGATGGCTTTCAGCTTTTGTCCATTGAGTATGATGTTGGCTGTGGGTCTATCCTATATGGCCTTTATTATGTTGAGGTACTTTCCTTCTATACCCATTTTACTGAGGGTTTTTATCATAAATGGGTGTTGGATCTTGTCGAATGCTTTCTCTGCGTCTATTGAGATGATCATGTGGTTTTTGTTTTTCATTTTGTTGATGTAGTGTATCACGTTGATTGACTTGCGGGTGTTGAACCATCCCTGTGTCCCTGGTATAAATCCCACTTGATCATGGTGTATAATCTTTTTGATGTATTGCTGTAATCGGTTTGCCAAAATTTTGTTGAGCATTTTTGCATCTATGTTCATCAGTGATATCGGCCTGTAGTTCTCCTTCTTTGTGTTGTCCTTGTCAGGTTTGGGGATCAGAGTGATGTTGGCTTCATAGAATGTGTTAGGGAGTTCTCCATCTTTCTCAATTTTCTGGAACAGTTTGAGGAGAATAGGTACAAAGAACTCACACTGCTTAACAACAAAAAAACAAACAACCCGATCAAAAAATGGGCAGAGGTCATGAACAGACATCTCTCAAAAGAAGATATGAATATGGCCAATAGACACATGAAAAGATGTTCATCATCGCTAATCATCAGGGAAATGCAAATCAAAACTACACTAAGATATCACCTTACCCCCGGTAGATTGGCAAAAACATCCAAAACCAAGAACGACAAATGTTGGAGAGATTGTGGAGAAAGAGGAACCCTCATACACTGTTGGTGGGAATGCAAACTGGTACAGCCACTATGGAAAACAGTATGGAGATTTCTCAAAAAGTTAAAAATAGAAATACCCTATGACCCAGCCATCCCATTACTGGGTATCTATCCTAAGAACCTGATATCAGATATCTCAAGAGTCCGTTGCACCCCTATGTTCATCGCAGCATTATTTACAATAGCCAAGACGTGGAACCAGCCTACATGCCCAGAAACTGATGATTGGATAAAGAAGATGTGGTATATATACACAATGGAATACTACTCAGCCATAAAAAAAGACGACATTGGCCCCTTCACAACAATGTGGATGGACCTCGAGGGCATTATGTTAAGCGAAATAAGTCAGTCAGAGAAAGACGAACTCTATATGACTCCACTCATAGGTGGAAATTAGTATATTGAGAAGGAGATCTGATCGGTGGTTACCAGGGAAAAGGGGGGGTGGGGGGAGGGCACGGAGGGGGAAGTGGTGTTCCCACAACATGACTAACAAAAATGTACAACTGAAATTTCACAAGCTTGTAATCCATCATAAGATTAATAAACAACAACAACAAAAAAAGATGCTTTGGGGCCCATCTGCCCCTATGGAAAGAACGCAGCACTTTGTGCCTTGCAGCTCTAGGGCAATGTAGCACACCCAGAGCAGAAGTTCTACTTCAGCCAGATCAGGCCCGCAAAGAAACTGCATTTCACAGGCCTTTGTAAGAGATGTTCCCGGTAGGCTGTTAGAGCACTGTGCAGAGCGAGTTCTTTCTTAGCTTCACAACGAGCTGGAAGCAAGATGCTTTAGGGGCCATCTGCCCTTAAGGAAAGAAGGCAGCACTTTGTGCCTTGCAGCTCTATGGCAATGTAGCACACCCAAAGCAGAAGTTCTACTTCAGCCAGATCAGACCTGCAAAGAAACTGCGTTTCACAGGCCTTTGTAAGAGATGTTCCCGGTAGGCTGTTAGAGCACTGTGCAGAGCGAGTTGTTTCCTAGCTTCCCAAAGAGCTGGAAGCAAGATGCTTTGGGGCCCTCTCACCCTTTGGAAAGAAGGCAGCACTTTGTGCCTTGCAGGTCTAGGGCAATGTAGCACACCCAGAGCCGAAGTTCTACTTCAGCTAGATCAGACCTGCAAAGAAAATTCGTTTCACAGGCCTTTGTAAGAGATGTTCCCGGTAGGCTGTAAGAGCACTGTGCAGAGCGACTAGTTTCTTAGCTTCCCAGAGAGCTGGAAGCAAGATGCTTTGGGGCCCATCTGCCCCTATGGAAAGAACGCAGCACTTTGTGCCTTGCAGCTCTAGGGCAATGCAGCACACCCCGAGCAGAAGTTCTACTTCAGCCAGATCAGGCCTGCAAAGAAACTGCGTTTCACAGGCCTTTGTAAGAGATGTTCCCGGTAGGCTGTTAGAGCACTGTGCAGAGCGAGTTGTTTCTTAGCTTCCCAACGAGCTGGAAGCAAGATGCTTTGGGGCCCTTCTCACCCTTTGGAAAGAAGGCAGCACTTTGTGCCTTGCAGCTCTAGGGCAATGTAGCACACACAAAGCAGAAGTTCTACTTCACCCAGATCAGACCTGCAAAGAAACTGCGTTTCACAGGCCTTTGTAAGAGATGTTCCCTGTAGGCTGTTAGAGCACTGTGCAGAGCGAGTTCTTTCTTAGCTTCCCAAAGACCTGGAAGCAAGATGCTTTGGGGGCCTTCTGCCGTTAAGTAAAGAAGGCAGCACTTTGTGCCTTTCAGCTCTAGGGCAATGCAGCACACCCCGAGCAGAAGTTCTACTTCAGCCAGATCAGGCCTGCAAAGAAATTGCGTTTCACAGGCCTTTGTAAGAGATGTTCCCGGTAGGCTGTTAGAGCTCTGTGCAGAGCGAGTTGTTTCTTAGCTTCCCAGAGAGCTGGAAGCAAGATGCTTTGGGGCCCGTTAATTTTATACCCTGCTACTTTGCTGTAGTTGTTGATTATTTCTAATAGTTTTTCTGTGGATTCTTTGGGGTTTTCTATGTATAAGATCATGTCGTCTGCAAACAACGCGAGTTTTACTTCTTCGTTACCTATTTGGATTCCTTTTATTTTTTTTTCCTGCCGAATTGCTCTGGCCAGCACCTCCAGTACTATGTTGAATAGGAGTGGTGAAAGTGGGCACCCTTGTCTTGTTCCTGTCCTCAGAGGGATGTCTTTCAGCTTTTGTCCATTGAGTATGATGTTGGCTGTGGGTCTATCATATATGGCCTTTATTATGTTGAGGTACTTTCCTTCTATACCCATTTTACTGAGGGTTGTTATCATAAATGGGTGTTGGATCTTGTCGAATGCTTTCTCTGCGTCTATTGAGATGATCATGTGGTTTTTGTTTTTCATTTTGTTGATGTAGTGTATCACGTTGATTGACTTGCGGGTGTTGAACCATCCCTGTGTCCCTGGTATAAATCCCACTTGATCATGGTGTATAATCTTCTTGATGTATTGCTGTAATCGGTTTGCCAAAATTTGGTTGAGGATTTTTGCATCTATGTTCATCAGTGATATCGGCCTGTAGTTCTCCTTCTTTGTGTTGTCCTTGTCAGGTTTGGGGATCAGAGTGATGTTGGCTTCATAGAATGTGTTAGGGAGTTCTCCATCTTTCTCAATTTTCTGGAACAGTTTGAGGAGAATAGGTACAAAGAACTCACACTGCTTAACAACAAAAAAACAAACAACCTGATCAAAAAATGGGCAGAGGACATGAACAGACATTTCTCAAAAGAAGATATGAATATGGCCAATAGACACATGAAAAGATGTTCATCATCGCTAATCATCAGGGAAATGCAAATCAAAACTACACTAAGATATCACCTTACCCCCGTTAGATTGGCAAAAACATCCAAAACCAAGAACGACGAATGTTGGAGAGGTTGTGGAGAAAGAGGAACCCTCATACACTGTTGGTGGGAATGCAAACTGGTACAGCCACTATGGAAAACAGTATGGAGATTTCTCAAAAAGTTAAAAATAGAAATACCCTATGACCCAGCCATCCCATTACTGGGTATCTATCCTAAGAACCTGATATCAGATATCTCAAGAGTCCGTTGCACCCCTATGTTCATCGCAGCATTATTTACAATAGCCAAGACGTGGAACCAGCCTACATGCCCAGAAACTGATGATTGGATAAAGAAGATGTGGTATATATACACAATGGAATACTACTCAGCCATAAAAAAAGACGACATTGGCCCCTTCACAACAATGTGGATGGACCTCGAGGGCATTATGTTAAGCGAAATAAGTCAGTCAGAGAAAGACGAACTCTATATGACTCCACTCATAGGTGGAAATTAGTATATTGAGAAGGAGATCTGATCGGTGGTTACCAGGGAAAAGGGGGGGTGGGGGGAGGGCACGGAGGGGGAAGTGGTGTTCCCACAACATGACTAACAAAAATGTACAACTGAAATTTCACAAGCTTGTAATCCATCATAAGATTAATAAACAACAACAACAAAAAAAGATGCTTTGGGGCCCATCTGCCCCTATGGAAAGAACGCAGCACTTTGTGCCTTGCAGCTCTAGGGCAATGTAGCACACCCAGAGCAGAAGTTCTACTTCAGCCAGATCAGGCCCGCAAAGAAACTGCATTTCACAGGCCTTTGTAAGAGATGTTCCCGGTAGGCTGTTAGAGCACTGTGCAGAGCGAGTTCTTTCTTAGCTTCACAACGAGCTGGAAGCAAGATGCTTTAGGGGCCATCTGCCCTTAAGGAAAGAAGGCAGCACTTTGTGCCTTGCAGCTCTATGGCAATGTAGCACACCCAAAGCAGAAGTTCTACTTCAGCCAGATCAGACCTGCAAAGAAACTGCGTTTCACAGGCCTTTGTAAGAGATGTTCCCGGTAGGCTGTTAGAGCACTGTGCAGAGCGAGTTGTTTCCTAGCTTCCCAAAGAGCTGGAAGCAAGATGCTTTGGGGCCCTCTCACCCTTTGGAAAGAAGGCAGCACTTTGTGCCTTGCAGGTCTAGGGCAATGTAGCACACCCAGAGCCGAAGTTCTACTTCAGCTAGATCAGACCTGCAAAGAAAATTCGTTTCACAGGCCTTTGTAAGAGATGTTCCCGGTAGGCTGTAAGAGCACTGTGCAGAGCGACTAGTTTCTTAGCTTCCCAGAGAGCTGGAAGCAAGATGCTTTGGGGCCCATCTGCCCCTATGGAAAGAACGCAGCACTTTGTGCCTTGCAGCTCTAGGGCAATGCAGCACACCCCGAGCAGAAGTTCTACTTCAGCCAGATCAGGCCTGCAAAGAAACTGCGTTTCACAGGCCTTTGTAAGAGATGTTCCCGGTAGGCTGTTAGAGCACTGTGCAGAGCGAGTTGTTTCTTAGCTTCCCAACGAGCTGGAAGCAAGATGCTTTGGGGCCCTTCTCACCCTTTGGAAAGAAGGCAGCACTTTGTGCCTTGCAGCTCTAGGGCAATGTAGCACACACAAAGCAGAAGTTCTACTTCACCCAGATCAGACCTGCAAAGAAACTGCGTTTCACAGGCCTTTGTAAGAGATGTTCCCTGTAGGCTGTTAGAGCACTGTGCAGAGCGAGTTCTTTCTTAGCTTCCCAAAGACCTGGAAGCAAGATGCTTTGGGGGCCTTCTGCCGTTAAGTAAAGAAGGCAGCACTTTGTGCCTTTCAGCTCTAGGGCAATGCAGCACACCCCGAGCAGAAGTTCTACTTCAGCCAGATCAGGCCTGCAAAGAAATTGCGTTTCACAGGCCTTTGTAAGAGATGTTCCCGGTAGGCTGTTAGAGCTCTGTGCAGAGCGAGTTGTTTCTTAGCTTCCCAGAGAGCTGGAAGCAAGATGCTTTGGGGCCCGTTAATTTTATACCCTGCTACTTTGCTGTAGTTGTTGATTATTTCTAATAGTTTTTCTGTGGATTCTTTGGGGTTTTCTATGTATAAGATCATGTCGTCTGCAAACAACGCGAGTTTTACTTCTTCGTTACCTATTTGGATTCCTTTTATTTTTTTTTCCTGCCGAATTGCTCTGGCCAGCACCTCCAGTACTATGTTGAATAGGAGTGGTGAAAGTGGGC
This sequence comes from Equus asinus, assembly GCF_041296235.1. Lineage (NCBI taxonomy): Eukaryota > Metazoa > Chordata > Mammalia > Perissodactyla > Equidae > Equus > Equus asinus. Next base: position 77,923,790 of record NC_091790.1, on the reverse strand, counting down.
ACCCTTGTCTTGTTCCTGTCCTCAGAGGGATGTCTTTCAGCTTTTGTCCATTGAGTATGATGTTGGCTGTGGGTCTATCATATATGGCCTTTATTATGTTGAGGTACTTTCCTTCTATACCCATTTTACTGAGGGTTGTTATCATAAATGGGTGTTGGATCTTGTCGAATGCTTTCTCTGCGTCTATTGAGATGATCATGTGGTTTTTGTTTTTCATTTTGTTGATGTAGTGTATCACGTTGATTGACTTGCGGGTGTTGAACCATCCCTGTGTCCCTGGTATAAATCCCACTTGATCATGGTGTATAATCTTCTTGATGTATTGCTGTAATCGGTTTGCCAAAATTTGGTTGAGGATTTTTGCATCTATGTTCATCAGTGATATCGGCCTGTAGTTCTCCTTCTTTGTGTTGTCCTTGTCAGGTTTGGGGATCAGAGTGATGTTGGCTTCATAGAATGTGTTAGGGAGTTCTCCATCTTTCTCAATTTTCTGGAACAGTTTGAGGAGAATAGGTACAAAGAACTCACACTGCTTAACAACAAAAAAACAAACAACCTGATCAAAAAATGGGCAGAGGACATGAACAGACATTTCTCAAAAGAAGATATGAATATGGCCAATAGACACATGAAAAGATGTTCATCATCGCTAATCATCAGGGAAATGCAAATCAAAACTACACTAAGATATCACCTTACCCCCGTTAGATTGGCAAAAACATCCAAAACCAAGAACGACGAATGTTGGAGAGGTTGTGGAGAAAGAGGAACCCTCATACACTGTTGGTGGGAATGCAAACTGGTACAGCCACTATGGAAAACAGTATGGAGATTTCTCAAAAAGTTAAAAATAGAAATACCCTATGACCCAGCCATCCCATTACTGGGTATCTATCCTAAGAACCTGATATCAGATATCTCAAGAGTCCGTTGCACCCCTATGTTCATCGCAGCATTATTTACAATAGCCAAGACGTGGAACCAGCCTACATGCCCAGAAACTGATGATTGGATAAAGAAGATGTGGTATATATACACAATGGAATACTACTCAGCCATAAAAAAAGACGACATTAGCCCATGCACAACAATGTGGATGGACCTCGAGGGCATTATGTTAAGCGAAATAAGTCAGTCAGAGAAAGACGAACTCTATATGACTCCACTCATAGGTGGAAATTAGTATATTGAGAAGGAGATCTGATCGGTGGTTACCAGGGAAAAGGGGGGGTGGGGGAGGGCACGGAGGGGGAAGTGGTGTTCCCACAACATGACTAACAAAAATGTACAACTGAAATTTCACAAGCTTGTAATCCATCATAAGATTAATAACCAAAAAAAAAAAAAAAAGATGCTTTGGGGCCCATCTGCCCCTATGGAAAGAACGCAGCACTTTGTGCCTTGCAGCTCTAGGGCAATGTAGCACACCCAGAGCAGAAGTTCTACTTCAGCCAGATCAGGCCCGCAAAGAAAATGCGTTTCACAGGCCTTTGTAAGAGATGTTCCCGGTAGGGTGTTAGAGCACTGTGCAGAGCGAGTTGTTTCCTAGCTTCCCAAAGAGCTGGAAGCAAGATGCTTTGGGGCCCTTCTCACCCTTTGGAAAGAAGGCAGCACTTTGTGCCTTGCAGCTCTAGGGCAATGTAGCACACCCAAAGCAGAAGTTCTACTTCAGCCAGATCAGACCTGCAAAGAAACTGCGTTTCACAGGACTTGGTAAGAGATGTTCCCTGTAGGCTGTTAGAGCACTGTGCAGAGCGAGTTGTTTCTTAGCTTCCCAAGGAGCTGGAAGCAAGATGCTTTAGGGGCCATCTGCCCTTAAGGAAAGAAGGCAGCACTTTGTGCTTTGCAGCTCTAGGGCAATGTAGCACACCCAGAGCAGTTGTTCTACTTCTGCCAGGTCAGGCCTGCAAAGAAACTTCGTTTCACAGGCCCTTGTAAGAGATGTTCCCGGTAGGCTGTTAGAGCACTGTGCAGAGCGACTTGTTTCGTAGCTTCCCAAAGAGCTGGAAGCAAGATGCTTTGGGGCCCATCTGCCCCTATGGAAAGAACGCAGCACTTTGTGCCTTGCAGCTCTAGGGCAATGCAGCACACCCCGAGCAGAAGTTGTACTTCAGCCAGATCAGGCCTGCAAAGAAACTGCGTTTCACAGGCCTTTGTAAGAGATGTTCCCGGTAGGCTGTTAGAGCACTGTGCAGAGCGAGTTGTTTCCTAGCTTCCCAAAGAGCTGGAAGCAAGATGCTTTGGGGCCCTTCTCACCCTTTGAAAAGAAGGCAGCACTTTGTGCCTTGCAGCTCTATGGCAATGTAGCACACCCAAAGCAGAAGTTCTACTTCAGCCAGATCAGACCTGCAAAGAAACTGCGTTTCACAGGCCTTTGTAAGAGATGTTCCTGGTAGGCTGTTAGAGCACTTTGCAGAGCGACTTGTTTCTTACCTTCCCAAAGAGCTGGAAGCAAGATGCTTTGGGGCCCTCTCACCCTTTGGAAAGAAGGCAGCACTTTGTGCCTTGCAGGTCTAGGGCAATGTAGCACACCCAGAGCCGAAGTTCTACTTCAGCTAGATCAGACCTGCAAAGAAAATTCGTTTCACAGGCCTTTGTAAGAGATGTTCCCGGTAGGCTGTTAGAGCACTGTGCAGAGCGACTTGTTTCGTAGTTTCCCAAAGAGCTGGAAGCAAGATGCTTTGGGGCCCATCTGCCCCTATGGAAAGAAGGCACCACTTTGTGCCTTGCAGCTCTAGGGCAATGCAGCACACCCCGAGCAGAAGTTGTACTTCAGCCAGATCAGGCCTGCAAAGAAACTGCGTTTCACAGGCCTTTGTAAGAGATGTTCCCGGTAGGCTGTTAGAGCACTGTGCAGAGCGAGTTGTTTCTTAGCTTCCCAACGAGCTGGAAGCAAGATGCTTTGGGGCCCTTCTCACCCTTTGGAAAGAAGGCAGCACTTTGTGCCTTGCAGCTCTAGGGCAATGTAGCACACACAAAGCAGAAGTTCTACTTCACCCAGATCAGACCTGCAAAGAAACTGCGTTTCACAGGCCTTTGTAAGAGATGTTCCCTGTAGGCTGTTAGAGCACTGTGCAGAGCGAGTTCTTTCTTAGCTTCCCAAAGACCTGGAAGCAAGATGCTTTGGGGGCCATCTGCCGTTAAGTAAAGAAGGCAGCACTTTGTGCCTTTCAGCTCTAGGGCAATGCAGCACACCCCGAGCAGAAGTTCTACTTCAGCCAGATCAGGCCTGCAAAGAAATTGCGTTTCACAGGCCTTTGTAAGAGATGTTCCCGGTAGGCTGTTAGAGCACTGTGCAGAGCGAGTTGTTTCTTAGCTTCCCAGAGAGCTGGAAGCAAGATGCTTTGGGGCCCGTTAATTTTATACCCTGCTACTTTGCTGTAGTTGTTGATTATTTCTAATAGTTTTTCTGTGGATCCTTTGGGGTTTTCTATGTATAAGATCATGTCGTCTGCAAACAACGCGAGTTTTACTTCTTCGTTACCTATTTGGATTCCTTTTATTTTTTTTTCCTGCCGAATTGCTCTGGCCAGCACCTCCAGTACTATGTTGAATAGGAGTGGTGAAAGTGGGCACCCTTGTCTTGTTCCTGTCCTCAGAGGGATGTCTTTCAGCTTTTGTCCATTGAGTATGATGTTGGCTGTGGGTCTATCATATATGGCCTTTATTATGTTGAGGTACTTTCCTTCTATACCCATTTTACTGAGGGTTGTTATCATAAATGGGTGTTGGATCTTGTCGAATGCTTTCTCTGCGTCTATTGAGATGATCATGTGGTTTTTGTTTTTCATTTTGTTGATGTAGTGTATCACGTTGATTGACTTGCGGGTGTTGAACCATCCCTGTGTCCCTGGTATAAATCCCACTTGATCATGGTGTATAATCTTCTTGATGTATTGCTGTAATCGGTTTGCCAAAATTTGGTTGAGGATTTTTGCATCTATGTTCATCAGTGATATCGGCCTGTAGTTCTCCTTCTTTGTGTTGTCCTTGTCAGGTTTGGGGATCAGAGTGATGTTGGCTTCATAGAATGTGTTAGGGAGTTCTCCATCTTTCTCAATTTTCTGGAACAGTTTGAGGAGAATAGGTACAAAGAACTCACACTGCTTAACAACAAAAAAACAAACAACCTGATCAAAAAATGGGCAGAGGACATGAACAGACATTTCTCAAAAGAAGATATGAATATGGCCAATAGACACATGAAAAGATGTTCATCATCGCTAATCATCAGGGAAATGCAAATCAAAACTACACTAAGATATCACCTTACCCCCGTTAGATTGGCAAAAACATCCAAAACCAAGAACGACGAATGTTGGAGAGGTTGTGGAGAAAGAGGAACCCTCATACACTGTTGGTGGGAATGCAAACTGGTACAGCCACTATGGAAAACAGTATGGAGATTTCTCAAAAAGTTAAAAATAGAAATACCCTATGACCCAGCCATCCCATTACTGGGTATCTATCCTAAGAACCTGATATCAGATATCTCAAGAGTCCGTTGCACCCCTATGTTCATCGCAGCATTATTTACAATAGCCAAGACGTGGAACCAGCCTACATGCCCAGAAACTGATGATTGGATAAAGAAGATGTGGTATATATACACAATGGAATACTACTCAGCCATAAAAAAAGACGACATTAGCCCATGCACAACAATGTGGATGGACCTCGAGGGCATTATGTTAAGCGAAATAAGTCAGTCAGAGAAAGACGAACTCTATATGACTCCACTCATAGGTGGAAATTAGTATATTGAGAAGGAGATCTGATCGGTGGTTACCAGGGAAAAGGGGGGGTGGGGGAGGGCACGGAGGGGGAAGTGGTGTTCCCACAACATGACTAACAAAAATGTACAACTGAAATTTCACAAGCTTGTAATCCATCATAAGATTAATAACAAAAAAAAAAAAAAAAGATGCTTTGGGGCCCATCTGCCCCTATGGAAAGAACGCAGCACTTTGTGCCTTGCAGCTCTAGGGCAATGTAGCACACCCAGAGCAGAAGTTCTACTTCAGCCAGATCAGGCCCGCAAAGAAACTGCGTTTCACAGGCCTTTGTAAGAGATGTTCCCGGTAGGGTGTTAGAGCACTGTGCAGAGCGAGTTGTTTCCTAGCTTCCCAAAGAGCTGGAAGCAAGATGCTTTGGGGCCCTTCTCACCCTTTGGAAAGAAGGCAGCACTTTGTGCCTTGCAGCTCTAGGGCAATGTAGCACACCCAAAGCAGAAGTTCTACTTCAGCCAGATCAGACCTGCAAAGAAACTGCGTTTCACAGGACTTGGTAAGAGATGTTCCCTGTAGGCTGTTAGAGCACTGTGCAGAGCGAGTTGTTTCTTAGCTTCCCAAGGAGCTGGAAGCAAGATGCTTTAGGGGCCATCTGCCCTTAAGGAAAGAAGGCAGCACTTTGTGCTTTGCAGCTCTAGGGCAATGTAGCACACCCAGAGCAGTTGTTCTACTTCTGCCAGGTCAGGCCTGCAAAGAAACTTCGTTTCACAGGCCCTTGTAAGAGATGTTCCCGGTAGGCTGTTAGAGCACTGTGCAGAGCGACTTGTTTCGTAGCTTCCCAAAGAGCTGGAAGCAAGATGCTTTGGGGCCCATCTGCCCCTATGGAAAGAACGCAGCACTTTGTGCCTTGCAGCTCTAGGGCAATGCAGCACACCCCGAGCAGAAGTTGTACTTCAGCCAGATCAGGCCTGCAAAGAAACTGCGTTTCACAGGCCTTTGTAAGAGATGTTCCCGGTAGGCTGTTAGAGCACTGTGCAGAGCGAGTTGTTTCCTAGCTTCCCAAAGAGCTGGAAGCAAGATGCTTTGGGGCCCTTCTCACCCTTTGGAAAGAAGGCAGCACTTTGTGCCTTGCAGCTCTATGGCAATGTAGCACACCCAAAGCAGAAGTTCTACTTCAGCAAGATCAGACCTGCAAAGAAACTGCGTTTCACAGGCCTTTGTAAGAGATGTTCCTGGTAGGCTGTTAGAGCACTTTGCAGAGCGACTTGTTTCTTACCTTCCCAAAGAGCTGGAAGCAAGATGCTTTGGGGCCCTCTCACCCTTTGGAAAGAAGGCAGCACTTTGTGCCTTGCAGGTCTAGGGCAATGTAGCACACCCAGAGCCGAAGTTCTACTTCAGCTAGATCAGACCTGCAAAGAAATTGCGTTTCACAGCCCTTTGTAAGAGATGTTCCCGGTAGGCTGTTAGAGCACTGTGCAGAGCGAGTTGTTTCCTGGCTTCCCAAAGAGCTGGAAGCAAGATGCTTTGGGGCCCTTCTCACCCTTTGGAAAGAAGGCAGCACTTTGTGCCTTGCAGCTCTAGGGCAATGCAGCACACCCCGAGCAGAAGTTGTACTTCAGCCAGATCAGGCCTGCAAAGAAACTGCGTTTCACAGGCCTTTGTAAGAGATGTTCCCGGTAGGCTGTTAGAGCACTGTGCAGAGCGAGTTGTTTCTTAGCTTCCCAACGAGCTGGAAGCAAGATGCTTTGAGGCCCTTCTCACCCTTTGGAAAGAAGGCAGCACTTTGTGCCTTGCAGCTCTAGGGCAATGTAGCACACACAAAGCAGAAGTTCTACTTCACCCAGATCAGACCTGCAAAGAAACTGCGTTTCACAGGCCTTTGTAAGAGATGTTCCCTGTAGGCTGTTAGAGCACTGTGCAGAGCGAGTTCTTTCTTAGCTTCCCAAAGACCTGGAAGCAAGATGCTTTGGGGGCCATCTGCCGTTAAGTAAAGAAGGCAGCACTTTGTGCCTTTCAGCTCTAGGGCAATGCAGCACACCCCGAGCAGAAGTTCTACTTCAGCCAGATCAGGCCTGCAAAGAAATTGCGTTTCACAGGCCTTTGTAAGAGATGTTCCCGGTAGGCTGTTAGAGCACTGTGCAGAGCGAGTTGTTTCTTAGCTTCCCAGAGAGCTGGAAGCAAGATGCTTTGGGGCCCGTTAATTTTATACCCTGCTACTTTGCTGTAGTTGTTGATTATTTCTAATAGTTTTTCTGTGGATCCTTTGGGGTTTTCTATGTATAAGATCATGTCGTCTGCAAACAACGCGAGTTTTACTTCTTCGTTACCTATTTGGATTCCTTTTATTTTTTTTTCCTGCCGAATTGCTCTGGCCAGCACCTCCAGTACTATGTTGAATAGGAGTGGTGAAAGTGGGCACCCTTGTCTTGTTCCTGTCCTCAGAGGGATGTCTTTCAGCTTTTGTCCATTGAGTATGATGTTGGCTGTGGGTCTATCATATATGGCCTTTATTATGTTGAGGTACTTTCCTTCTATACCCATTTTACTGAGGGTTGTTATCATAAATGGGTGTTGGATCTTGTCGAATGCTTTCTCTGCGTCTATTGAGATGATCATGTGGTTTTTGTTTTTCATTTTGTTGATGTAGTGTATCACGTTGATTGACTTGCGGGTGTTGAACCATCCCTGTGTCCCTGGTATAAATCCCACTTGATCATGGTGTATAATCTTCTTGATGTATTGCTGTAATCGGTTTGCCAAAATTTGGTTGAGGATTTTTGCATCTATGTTCATCAGTGATATCGGCCTGTAGTTCTCCTTCTTTGTGTTGTCCTTGTCAGGTTTGGGGATCAGAGTGATGTTGGCTTCATAGAATGTGTTAGGGAGTTCTCCATCTTTCTCAATTTTCTGGAACAGTTTGAGGAGAATAGGTACAAAGAACTCACACTGCTTAACAACAAAAAAACAAACAACCTGATCAAAAAATGGGCAGAGGACATGAACAGACATTTCTCAAAAGAAGATATGAATATGGCCAATAGACACATGAAAAGATGTTCATCATCGCTAATCATCAGGGAAATGCAAATCAAAACTACACTAAGATATCACCTTACCCCCGTTAGATTGGCAAAAACATCCAAAACCAAGAACGACGAATGTTGGAGAGGTTGTGGAGAAAGAGGAACCCTCATACACTGTTGGTGGGAATGCAAACTGGTACAGCCACTATGGAAAACAGTATGGAGATTTCTCAAAAAGTTAAAAATAGAAATACCCTATGACCCAGCCATCCCATTACTGGGTATCTATCCTAAGAACCTGATATCAGATATCTCAAGAGTCCGTTGCACCCCTATGTTCATCGCAGCATTATTTACAATAGCCAAGACGTGGAACCAGCCTACATGCCCAGAAACTGATGATTGGATAAAGAAGATGTGGTATATATACACAATGGAATACTACTCAGCCATAAAAAAAGACGACATTAGCCCATGCACAACAATGTGGATGGACCTCGAGGGCATTATGTTAAGCGAAATAAGTCAGTCAGAGAAAGACGAAGTCTATATGACTCCACTCATAGGTGGAAATTAGTATATTGAGAAGGAGATCTGATCGGTGGTTACCAGGGAAAAGGGGGGGTGGGGGAGGGCACGGAGGGGGAAGTGGTGTTCCCACAACATGACTAACAAAAATGTACAACTGAAATTTCACAAGCTTGTAATCCATCATAAGATTAATAACCAAAAAAAAAAAAAAAAGATGCTTTGGGGCCCATCTGCCCCTATGGAAAGAACGCAGCACTTTGTGCCTTGCAGCTCTAGGGCAATGTAGCACACCCAGAGCAGAAGTTCTACTTCAGCCAGATCAGGCCCGCAAAGAAACTGCGTTTCACAGGCCTTTGTAAGAGATGTTCCCGGTAGGGTGTTAGAGCACTGTGCAGAGCGACTTGTTTCGTAGCTTCCCAAAGAGCTGGAAGCAAGATGCTTTGGGGCCCATCTGCCCCTATGGAAAGAACGCAGCACTTTGTGCCTTGCAGCTCTAGGGCAATGCAGCACACCCCGAGCAGAAGTTGTACTTCAGCCAGATCAGGCCTGCAAAGAAACTGCGTTTCACAGGCCTTTGTAAGAGATGTTCCTGGTAGGCTGTTAGAGCACTTTGCAGAGCGACTTGTTTCTTACCTTCCCAAAGAGCTGGAAGCAAGATGCTTTGGGGCCCTCTCACCCTTTGGAAAGAAGGCAGCACTTTGTGCCTTGCAGGTCTAGGGCAATGTAGCACACCCAGAGCCGAAGTTCTACTTCAGCTAGATCAGACCTGCAAAGAAAATTCGTTTCACAGCCCTTTGTAAGAGATGTTCCCGGTAGGCTGTTAGAGCACTGTGCAGAGCGACTTGTTTCGTAGTTTCCCAAAGAGCTGGAAGCAAGATGCTTTGGGGCCCATCTGCCCCTATGGAAAGAAGGCAGCACTTTGTGCCTTGCAGCTCTAGGGCAATGCAGCACACCCCGAGCAGAAGTTGTACTTCAGCCAGATCAGGCCTGCAAAGAAACTGCGTTTCACAGGCCTTTGTAAGAGATGTTCCCGGTAGGCTGTTAGAGCACTGTGCAGAGCGAGTTGTTTCTTAGCTTCCCAACGAGCTGGAAGCAAGATGCTTTGGGGCCCTTCTCACCCTTTGGAAAGAAGGCAGCACTTTGTGCCTTGCAGCTCTAGGGCAATGTAGCACACACAAAGCAGAAGTTCTACTTCACCCAGATCAGACCTGCAAAGAAACTGCGTTTCACAGGCCTTTGTAAGAGATGTTCCCTGTAGGCTGTTAGAGCACTGTGCAGAGCGAGTTCTTTCTTAGCTTCCCAAAGACCTGGAAGCAAGATGCTTTGGGGGCCATCTGCCGTTAAGTAAAGAAGGCAGCACTTTGTGCCTTTCAGCTCTAGGGCAATGCAGCACACCCCGAGCAGAAGTTCTACTTCAGCCAGATCAGGCCTGCAAAGAAATTGCGTTTCACAGGCCTTTGTAAGAGATGTTCCCGGTAGGCTGTTAGAGCACTGTGCAGAGCGAGTTGTTTCTTAGCTTCCCAGAGAGCTGGAAGCAAGATGCTTTGGGGCCCGTTAATTTTATACCCTGCTACTTTGCTGTAGTTGTTGATTATTTCTAATAGTTTTTCTGTGGATCCTTTGGGGTTTTCTATGTATAAGATCATGTCGTCTGCAAACAACGCGAGTTTTACTTCTTCGTTACCTATTTGGATTCCTTTTATTTTTTTTTCCTGCCGAATTGCTCTGGCCAGCACCTCCAGTACTATGTTGAATAGGAGTGGTGAAAGTGGGCACCCTTGTCTTGTTCCTGTCCTCAGAGGGATGTCTTTCAGCTTTTGTCCATTGAGTATGATGTTGGCTGTGGGTCTATCATATATGGCCTTTATTATGTTGAGGTACTTTCCTTCTATACCCATTTTACTGAGGGTTGTTATCATAAATGGGTGTTGGATCTTGTCGAATGCTTTCTCTGCGTCTATTGAGATGATCATGTGGTTTTTGTTTTTCATTTTGTTGATGTAGTGTATCACGTTGATTGACTTGCGGGTGTTGAACCATCCCTGTGTCCCTGGTATAAATCCCACTTGATCATGGTGTATAATCTTCTTGATGTATTGCTGTAATCGGTTTGCCAAAATTTGGTTGAGGATTTTTGCATCTATGTTCATCAGTGATATCGGCCTGTAGTTCTCCTTCTTTGTGTTGTCCTTGTCAGGTTTGGGGATCAGAGTGATGTTGGCTTCATAGAATGTGTTAGGGAGTTCTCCATCTTTCTCAATTTTCTGGAACAGTTTGAGGAGAATAGGTACAAAGAACTCACACTGCTTAACAACAAAAAAACAAACAACCTGATCAAAAAATGGGCAGAGGACATGAACAGACATTTCTCAAAAGAAGATATGAATATGGCCAATAGACACATGAAAAGATGTTCATCATCGCTAATCATCAGGGAAATGCAAATCAAAACTACACTAAGATATCACCTTACCCCCGTTAGATTGGCAAAAACATCCAAAACCAAGAACGACGAATGTTGGAGAGGTTGTGGAGAAAGAGGAACCCTCATACACTGTTGGTGGGAATGCAAACTGGTACAGCCACTATGGAAAACAGTATGGAGATTTCTCAAAAAGTTAAAAATAGAAATACCCTATGACCCAGCCATCCCATTACTGGGTATCTATCCTAAGAACCTGATATCAGATATCTCAAGAGTCCGTTGCACCCCTATGTTCATCGCAGCATTATTTACAATAGCCAAGACGTGGAACCAGCCTACATGCCCAGAAACTGATGATTGGATAAAGAAGATGTGGTATATATACACAATGGAATACTACTCAGCCATAAAAAAAGACGACATTAGCCCATGCACAACAATGTGGATGGACCTCGAGGGCATTATGTTAAGCGAAATAAGTCAGTCAGAGAAAGACGAACTCTATATGACTCCACTCATAGGTGGAAATTAGTATATTGAGAAGGAGATCTGATCGGTGGTTACCAGGGAAAAGGGGGGGTGGGGGAGGGCACGGAGGGGGAAGTGGTGTTCCCACAACATGACTAACAAAAATGTACAACTGAAATTTCACAAGCTTGTAATCCATCATAAGATTAATAACCAAAAAAAAAAAAAAAGATGCTTTGGGGCCCATCTGCCCCTATGGAAAGAACGCAGCACTTTGTGCCTTGCAGCTCTAGGGCAATGTAGCACACCCAGAGCAGAAGTTCTACTTCAGCCAGATCAGGCCCGCAAAGAAACTGCGTTTCACAGGCCTTTGTAAGAGATGTTCCCGGTAGGGTGTTAGAGCACTGTGCAGAGCGAGTTGTTTCCTAGCTTCCCAAAGAGCTGGAAGCAAGATGCTTTGGGGCCCTTCTCACCCTTTGGAAAGAAGGCAGCACTTTGTGCCTTGCAGCTCTAGGGCAATGTAGCACACCCAAAGCAGAAGTTCTACTTCAGCCAGATCAGACCTGCAAAGAAACTGCGTTTCACAGGACTTGGTAAGAGATGTTCCCTGTAGGCTGTTAGAGCACTGTGCAGAGCGAGTTGTTTCTTAGCTTCCCAAGGAGCTGGAAGCAAGATGCTTTAGGGGCCATCTGCCCTTAAGGAAAGAAGGCAGCACTTTGTGCTTTGCAGCTCTAGGGCAATGTAGCACACCCAGAGCAGTTGTTCTACTTCTGCCAGGTCAGGCCTGCAAAGAAACTTCGTTTCACAGGCCCTTGTAAGAGATGTTCCCGGTAGGCTGTTAGAGCACTGTGCAGAGCGACTTGTTTCGTAGCTTCCCAAAGAGCTGGAAGCAAGATGCTTTGGGGCCCATCTGCCCCTATGGAAAGAACGCAGCACTTTGTGCCTTGCAGCTCTAGGGCAATGCAGCACACCCCGAGCAGAAGTTGTACTTCAGCCAGATCAGGCCTGCAAAGAAACTGCGTTTCACAGGCCTTTGTAAGAGATGTTCCCGGTAGGCTGTTAGAGCACTGTGCAGAGCGAGTTGTTTACTAGCTTCCCAAAGAGCTGGAAGCAAGATGCTTTGGGGCCCTTCTCACCCTTTGGAAAGAAGGCAGCACTTTGTGCCTTGCAGCTCTATGGCAATGTAGCACACCCAAAGCAGAAGTTCTACTTCAGCCATTCAGACCTGCAAAGAAACTGCGTTTCACAGGCCTTTGTAAGAGATGTTCCTGGTAGGCTGTTAGAGCACTTTGCAGAGCGACTTGTTTCTTACCTTCCCAAAGAGCTGGAAGCAAGATGCTTTGGGGCCCTCTCACCCTTTGGAAAGAAGGCAGCACTTTGTGCCTTGCAGGTCTAGGGCAATGTAGCACACCCAGAGCCGAAGTTCTACTTCAGCTAGATCAGACCTGCAAAGAAAATTCGTTTCACAGGCCTTTGTAAGAGATGTTCCCGGTAGGCTGTTAGAGCACTGTGCAGAGCGACTTGTTTCGTAGTTTCCCAAAGAGCTGGAAGCAAGATGCTTTGGGGCCCATCTGCCCCTATGGAAAGAAGGCAGCACTTTGTGCCTTGCAGCTCTAGGGCAATGCAGCACACCCCGAGCTGAAGTTGTACTTCAGCCAGATCAGGCCTGCAAAGAAACTGCGTTTCACAGGCCTTTGTAAGAGATGTTCCCGGTAGGCTGTTAGAGCACTGTGCAGAGCGAGTTGTTTCTTAGCTTCCCAACGAGCTGGAAGCAAGATGCTTTGGGGCCCTTCTCACCCTTTGGAAAGAAGGCAGCACTTTGTGCCTTGCAGCTCTAGGGCAATGTAGCACACACAAAGCAGAAGTTCTACTTCACCCAGATCAGACCTGCAAAGAAACTGCGTTTCACAGGCCTTTGTAAGAGATGTTCCCTGTAGGCTGTTAGAGCACTGTGCAGAGCGAGTTCTTTCTTAGCTTCCCAAAGACCTGGAAGCAAGATGCTTTGGGGGCCATCTGCCGTTAAGTAAAGAAGGCAGCACTTTGTGCCTTTCAGCTCTAGGGCAATGCAGCACACCCCGAGCAGAAGTTCTACTTCAGCCAGATCAGGCCTGCAAAGAAATTGCGTTTCACAGGCCTTTGTAAGAGATGTTCCCGGTAGGCTGTTAGAGCACTGTGCAGAGCGAGTTGTTTCTTAGCTTCCCAGAGAGCTGGAAGCAAGATGCTTTGGGGCCCGTTAATTTTATACCCTGCTACTTTGCTGTAGTTGTTGATTATTTCTAATAGTTTTTCTGTGGATCCTTTGGGGTTTTCTATGTATAAGATCATGTCGTCTGCAAACAACGCGAGTTTTACTTCTTCGTTACCTATTTGGATTCCTTTTATTTTTTTTTCCTGCCGAATTGCTCTGGCCAGCACCTCCAGTACTATGTTGAATAGGAGTGGTGAAAGTGGGCACCCTTGTCTTGTTCCTGTCCTCAGAGGGATGTCTTTCAGCTTTTGTCCATTGAGTATGATGTTGGCTGTGGGTCTATCATATATGGCCTTTATTATGTTGAGGTACTTTCCTTCTATACCCATTTTACTGAGGGTTGTTATCATAAATGGGTGTTGGATCTTGTCGAATGCTTTCTCTGCGTCTATTGAGATGATCATGTGGTTTTTGTTTTTCATTTTGTTGATGTAGTGTATCACGTTGATTGACTTGCGGGTGTTGAACCATCCCTGTGTCCCTGGTATAAATCCCACTTGATCATGGTGTATAATCTTCTTGATGTATTGCTGTAATCGGTTTGCCAAAATTTGGTTGAGGATTTTTGCATCTATGTTCATCAGTGATATCGGCCTGTAGTTCTCCTTCTTTGTGTTGTCCTTGTCAGGTTTGGGGATCAGAGTGATGTTGGCTTCATAGAATGTGTTAGGGAGTTCTCCATCTTTCTCAATTTTCTGGAACAGTTTGAGGAGAATAGGTACAAAGAACTCACACTGCTTAACAACAAAAAAACAAACAACCTGATCAAAAAATGGGCAGAGGACATGAAAAGACATTTCTCAAAAGAAGATATGAATATGGCCAATAGACACATGAAAAGATGTTCATCATCGCTAATCATCAGGGAAATGCAAATCAAAACTACACTAAGATATCACCTTACCCCCGTTAGATTGGCAAAAACATCCAAAACCAAGAACGACGAATGTTGGAGAGGTTGTGGAGAAAGAGGAACCCTCATACACTGTTGGTGGGAATGCAAACTGGTACAGCCACTATGGAAAACAGTATGGAGATTTCTCAAAAAGTTAAAAATAGAAATACCCTATGACCCAGCCATCCCATTACTGGGTATCTATCCTAAGAACCTGATATCAGATATCTCAAGAGTCCGTTGCACCCCTATGTTCATCGCAGCATTATTTACAATAGCCAAGACGTGGAACCAGCCTACATGCCCAGAAACTGATGATTGGATAAAGAAGATGTGGTATATATACACAATGGAATACTACTCAGCCATAAAAAAAGACGACATTGGCCCCTTCACAACAATGTGGATGGACCTCGAGGGCATTATGTTAAGCGAAATAAGTCAGTCAGAGAAAGACGAACTCTATATGACTCCACTCATAGGTGGAAATTAGTATATTGAGAAGGAGATCTGATCGGTGGTTACCAGGGAAAAGGGGGGGTGGGGGAGGGCACGGAGGGGGAAGTGGTGTTCCCACAACATGACTAACAAAAATGTACAACTGAAATTTCACAAGCTTGTAATCCATCATAAGATTAATAAACAACAACAACAAAAAAAAGATGCTTTGGGGCCCATCTGCCCCTATGGAAAGAACGCAGCACTTTGTGCCTTGCAGCTCTAGGACAATGTAGCACACCCAGAGCAGAAGTTCTACTTCAGCCAGATCAGGCCCGCAAAGAAACTGCGTTTCACAGGCCTTTGTAAGAGATGTTCCCGGTAGGCTGTTAGAGCACTGTGCAGAGCGAGTTGTTTCTTAGCTTACCAAACAGCCGGAAGCAAGATGCTTTGGGGCCCTTCTCACCCTTTGGAAAGAAGTCAGCACTTTGTGCCTTGCAGCTCTAGGGCAGTGTAGCACACCCAGAGCAGAAGTTCTACTTCAGCCAGATCAGGTCTGCAAAGAAACTGCGTTTCACAGGCCTTTGTCAGAGATGTTCCCTGTAGGCTGTTAGAGAACTGTGCAGAGCGAGTTGTTTCTTAGCTTCCCAAGGAGCTGGAAGCAAGATGCTTTAGGGGCCATCTGCCCTTAAGGAAAGAAGGCAGCACTTTGTGCCTTGCAGCTCTAGGGCAATGTAGCACACCCAGAGCAGTTGTTCTACTTCTTCCAGGTCAGGCCTGCAACGAAACTTCGTTTCACAGGCCTTTGTAAGAGATGTTCCCGGTAGGCTGTTAGAGCACTGTGCAGAGCGACTTGTTTCGTAGTTTCCCAAAGAGCTGGAAGCAAGATGCTTTGGGGCCCATCTGCCCCTATGGAAAGAAGGCAGCACTTTGTGCCTTGCAGCTCTAGGGCAATGCAGCACACCCCGAGCAGAAGTTGTACTTCAGCCAGATCAGGCCTGCATAGAAACTGCGTTTCACAGGCCTTTGTAAGAGATGTTCCCGGTAGGCTGTTAGAGCACTGTGCAGAGCGAGTTGTTTCTTAGCTTCCCAACGAGCTGGAAGCAAGATGCTTTGGGGCCCTTCTCACCCTTTGGAAAGAAGGCAGCACTTTGTGCCTTGCAGCTCTAGGGCAATGTAGCACACCCAAAGCAGAAGTTCTACTTCAGCCAGATCAGACCTGCAAAGAAACTGCGTTTCACAGGCCTTTGTAAGAGATGTTCCCTGTAGGCTGTTAGAGCACTGTGCAGAGCCAGTTCTTTCTTAGCTTCCCAAAGACCTGGAAGCAAGATGCTTTGGGGGCCATCTGCCGTTAAGTAAAGAAGGCAGCACTTTGTGCCTTTCAGCTCTAGGGCAATGCAGCACACCCCGAGCAGAAGTTCTACTTCAGCCAGATCAGGCCTGCAAAGAAATTGCGTTTCACAGGCCTTTGTAAGAGATGTTCCCGGTAGGCTGTTAGAGCACTGTGCAGAGCGAGTTGTTTCTTAGCTTCCCAGAGAGCTGGAAGCAAGATGCTTTGGGGCCCGTTAATTTTATACCCTGCTACTTTGCTGTAGTTGTTGATTATTTCTAATAGTTTTTCTGTGGATCCTTTGGGGTTTTCTATGTATAAGATCATGTCGTCTGCAAACAACGCGAGTTTTACTTCTTCGTTACCTATTTGGATTCCTTTTATTTTTTTTTCCTGCCGAATTGCTCTGGCCAGCACCTCCAGTACTATGTTGAATAGGAGTGGTGAAAGTGGGCACCCTTGTCTTGTTCCTGTCCTCAGAGGGATGTCTTTCAGCTTTTGTCCATTGAGTATGATGTTGGCTGTGGGTCTATCATATATGGCCTTTATTATGTTGAGGTACTTTCCTTCTATACCCATTTTACTGAGGGTTGTTATCATAAATGGGTGTTGGATCTTGTCGAATGCTTTCTCTGCGTCTATTGAGATGATCATGTGGTTTTTGTTTTTCATTTTGTTGATGTAGTGTATCACGTTGATTGACTTGCGGGTGTTGAACCATCCCTGTGTCCCTGGTATAAATCCCACTTGATCATGGTGTATAATCTTCTTGATGTATTGCTGTAATCGGTTTGCCAAAATTTGGTTGAGGATTTTTGCATCTATGTTCATCAGTGACATCGGCCTGTAGTTCTCCTTCTTTGTGTTGTCCTTGTCAGGTTTGGGGATCAGAGTGATGTTGGCTTCATAGAATGTGTTAGGGAGTTCTCCATCTTTCTCAATTTTCTGGAACAGTTTGAGGAGAATAGGTACAAAGAACTCACACTGCTTAACAACAAAAAAACAAACAACCCGATCAAAAAATGGGCAGAGGACATGAACAGACATCTCTCAAAAGAAGATATGAATATGGCCAATAGACACATGAAAAGATGTTCATCATCGCTAATCATCAGGGAAATGCAAATCAAAACTACACTAAGATATCACCTTACCCCCGTTAGATTGGCAAAAACATCCAAAACCAAGAACGACGAATGTTGGAGAGGTTGTGGAGAAAGAGGAACCCTCATACACTGTTGGTGGGAATGCAAACTGGTACAGCCACTATGGAAAACAGTATGGAGATTTCTCAAAAAGTTAAAAATAGAAATACCCTATGACCCAGCCATCCCATTACTGGGTATCTATCCTAAGAACCTGATATCAGATATCTCAAGAGTCCGTTGCACCCCTATGTTCATCGCAGCATTATTTACAATAGCCAAGACGTGGAACCAGCCTACATGCCCAGAAACTGATGATTGGATAAAGAAGATGTGGTATATATACACAATGGAATACTACTCAGCCATAAAAAAAGACGACATTGGCCCCTTCACAACAATGTGGATGGACCTCGAGGGCATTATGTTAAGCGAAATAAGTCAGTCAGAGAAAGACGAACTCTATATGACTCCACTCATAGGTGGAAATTAGTATATTGAGAAGGAGATCTGATCGGTGGTTACCAGGGAAAAGGGGGGGTGGGGGAGGGCACGGAGGGGGAAGTGGTGTTCCCACAACATGACTAACAAAAATGTACAACTGAAATTTCACAAGCTTGTAATCCATCATAAGATTAATAAACAACAACAACAAAAAAAGATGCTTTGGGGCCCATCTGCCCCTATGGAAAGAACGCAGCACTTTGTGCCTTGCAGCTCTAGGGCAATGTAGCACACCCAGAGCAGAAGTTCTACCTCAGCCAGATCAGGCCCGCAAAGAAACTGCATTTCACAGGCCTTTGTAAGAGATGTTCCCGGTAGGCTGTTAGAGCACTGTGCAGAGCGAGTTCTTTCTTAGCTTCACAACGAGCTGGAAGCAAGATGCTTTAGGGGCCATCTGCCCTTAAGGAAAGAAGGCAGCACTTTGTGCCTTGCAGCTCTATGGCAATGTAGCACACCCAAAGCAGAAGTTCTACTTCAGCCAGATCAGACCTGCAAAGAAACTGCGTTTCACAGGCCTTTGTAAGAGATGTTCCCGGTAGGCTGTTAGAGCACTGTGCAGAGCGAGTTGTTTCCTAGCTTCCCAAAGAGCTGGAAGCAAGATGCTTTGGGGCCCTTCTCACCCTTTGGAAAGAAGGCAGCACTTTGTGCCTTGCAGCTCTATGGTAATGTAGCACACCCAAAGCAGAAGTTCTACTTCAGCCAGATCAGACCTGCAAAGAAACTGCGTTTCACAGGCCTTTGTAAGAGATGTTCCCGGTAGGCTGTTAGAGCACTTTGCAGAGTGACTTGTTTCTTAGCTTCCCAAAGAGCTGGAAGCAAGATGCTTTGGGGCCCTCTCACCCTTTGGAAAGAAGGCAGCACTTTGTGCCTTGCAGGTCTAGGGCAATGTAGCACACCCAGAGCCGAAGTTCTACTTCAGCTAGATCAGACCTGCAAAGAAAATTCGTTTCACAGGCCTTTGTAAGAGATGTTCCCGGTAGGCTGTAAGAGCACTGTGCAGAGCGACTAGTTTCTTAGCTTCCCAGAGAGCTGGAAGCAAGATGCTTTGGGGCCCATCTGCCCCTATGGAAAGAACGCAGCACTTTGTGCCTTGCAGCTCTAGGGCAATGCAGCACACCCCGAGCAGAAGTTCTACTTCAGCCAGATCAGGCCTGCAAAGAAAATGCGTTTCACAGGCCTTTGTAAGAGATGTTCCCGGTAGGCTGTTAGAGCACTGTGCAGAGCGATTTGTTTCTTAGCTTCCCAGAGAGCTGGAAGCAAGATGCTTTGGGGCCCGTTAATTTTATACCCTGCTACTTTGCTGTAGTTGTTGATTATTTCTAATAGTTTTTCTGTGGATTCTTTGGGGTTTTCTATGTATAAGATCATGTCGTCTGCAAACAACGCGAGTTTTACTTCTTCGTTACCTATTTGGATTCCTTTTATTTTTTTTTCCTGCCGAATTGCTCTGGCCAGCACCTCCAGTACTATGTTGAATAGGAGTGGTGAAAGTGGTCAACCTTGTCTTGTTCCTGTCCTCAGAGGGATGGCTTTCAGCTTTTGTCCATTGAGTATGATGTTGGCTGTGGGTCTATCCTATATGGCCTTTATTATGTTGAGGTACTTTCCTTCTATACCCATTTTACTGAGGGTTTTTATCATAAATGGGTGTTGGATCTTGTCGAATGCTTTCTCTGCGTCTATTGAGATGATCATGTGGTTTTTGTTTTTCATTTTGTTGATGTAGTGTATCACGTTGATTGACTCGCGGGTGTTGAACCATCCCTGTGTCCCTGGTATAAATCCCACTTGATCATGGTGTATAATCTTCTTGATGTATTGCTGTAATCGGTTTGCCAAAATTTGGTTGAGGATTTTT
Source organism: Equus asinus (assembly GCF_041296235.1). NCBI lineage: Eukaryota > Metazoa > Chordata > Mammalia > Perissodactyla > Equidae > Equus > Equus asinus. Next base: position 77,904,195 of record NC_091790.1, on the reverse strand, counting down.
GCATCTATGTTCATCAGTGATATCGGCCTGTAGTTCTCCTTCTTTGTGTTGTCCTTGTCAGGTTTGGGGATCAGAGTGATGTTGGCTTCATAGAATGTGTTAGGGAGTTCTCCATCTTTCTCAATTTTCTGGAACAGTTTGAGGAGAATAGGTACAAAGAACTCACACTGCTTAACAACAAAAAAACAAACAACCCGATCAAAAAATGGGCAGAGGTCATGAACAGACATCTCTCAAAAGAAGATATGAATATGGCCAATAGACACATGAAAAGATGTTCATCATCGCTAATCATCAGGGAAATGCAAATCAAAACTACACTAAGATATCACCTTACCCCCGGTAGATTGGCAAAAACATCCAAAACCAAGAACGACAAATGTTGGAGAGGTTGTGGAGAAAGAGGAACCCTCATACACTGTTGGTGGGAATGCAAACTGGTACAGCCACTATGGAAAACAGTATGGAGATTTCTCAAAAAGTTAAAAATAGAAATACCCTATGACCCAGCCATCCCATTACTGGGTATCTATCCTAAGAACCTGATATCAGATATCTCAAGAGTCCGTTGCACCCCTATGTTCATCGCAGCATTATTTACAATAGCCAAGACGTGGAACCAGCCTACATGCCCAGAAACTGATGATTGGATAAAGAAGATGTGGTATATATACACAATGGAATACTACTCAGCCATAAAAAAAGACGACATTGGCCCATTCACAACAATGTGGATGGACCTCGAGGGCATTATGTTAAGCGAAATAAGTCAGTCAGAGAAAGACGAACTCTATATGACTCCACTCATAGGTGGAAATTAGTATATTGAGAAGGAGATCTGATCGGTGGTTACCAGGGAAAAGGGTGGGGGGGGAGGGCACGGAGGGGGAAGTGGTGTTCCCACAACATGACTAACAAAAATGTACAACTGAAATTTCACAAGCTTGTAATCCATCATAAGATTAATAAACAACAACAACAAAAAAAAGATGCTTTGGGGCCCATCTGCCCCTATGGAAAGAACGCAGCACTTTGTGCCTTGCAGCTCTAGGACAATGTAGCACACCCAGAGCAGAAGTTCTACTTCAGCCAGATCAGGCCTGCAAAGAAACTGCGTTTCACAGGCCTTTGTAAGAGATGTTCCCGGTAGGCTGTTAGAGCACTGTGCAGAGCGAGTTGTTTCTTAGCTTACCAAACAGCCGGAAGCAAGATGCTTTGGGGCCCTTCTCACCCTTTGGAAAGAAGTCAGCACTTTGTGCCTTGCAGCTCTAGGGCAGTGTAGCACACCCAGAGCAGAAGTTCTACTTCAGCCAGATCAGGTCTGCAAAGAAACTGCGTTTCACAGGCCTTTGTAAGAGATGTTCCCTGTAGGCTGTTAGAGAACTGTGCAGAGCGAGTTGTTTCTTAGCTTCCCAAGGAGCTGGAAGCAAGATGCTTTAGGGGCCATTTGCCCTTAAGGAAAGAAGGCAGCACTTTGTGCCTTGCAGCTCTAGGGCAATGTAGCACACCCAGAGCAGTTGTTCTACTTCTTCCAGGTCAGGCCTGCAACGAAACTTCGTTTCACAGGCCTTTGTAAGAGATGTTCCCGGTAGGCTGTTAGAGCACTGTGCAGAGTGACTTGTTTCGTATTTTCCCAAAGAGCTGGAAGCAAGATGCTTTGGGGCCCATCTGCCCCTATGGAAAGAACGCAGCACTTTGTGCCTTGCAGCTCTAGGGCAATGCAGCACACCCCGAGCAGAAGTTGTACTTCAGCCAGATCAGGCCTGCAAAGAAACTGCGTTTCACAGGCCTTTGTAAGAGATGTTCCCGGTAGGCTGTTAGAGCACTGTGCAGAGCGAGTTGTTTCTTAGCTTCCCAACGAGCTGGAAGCAAGATGCTTTGGGGCCCTTCTCACCCTTTGGAAAGAAGGCAGCACTTTGTGCCTTGCAGCTCTAGGGCAATGTAGCACACACAAAGCAGAAGTTCTACTTCACCCAGATCAGACCTGCAAAGAAACTGCGTTTCACAGGCCTTTGTAAGAGATGTTCCCTGTAGGCTGTTAGAGCACTGTGCAGAGCGAGTTCTTTCTTAGCTTCCCAAAGACCTGGAAGCAAGATGCTTTGGGGGCCATCTGCCGTTAAGTAAAGAAGGCAGCACTTTGTGCCTTTCAGCTCTACGGCAATGTAGCACACCCCGAGCAGAAGTTCTACTTCAGCCAGATCAGGCCTGCAAAGAAATTGCGTTTCACAGGCCTTTGTAAGAGATGTTCCCGGTAGGCTGTTAGAGCACTGTGCAGAGCGAGTTGTTTCTTAGCTTCCCAGAGAGCTGGAAGCAAGATGCTTTGGGGCCCGTTAATTTTATACCCTGCTACTTTGCTGTAGTTGTTGATTATTTCTAATAGTTTTTCTGTGGATTCTTTGGGGTTTTCTATGTATAAGATCATGTCGTCTGCAAACAACGCGAGTTTTACTTCTTCGTTACCTATTTGGATTCCTTTTATTTTTTTTTCCTGCCGAATTGCTCTGGCCAGCACCTCCAGTACTATGTTGAATAGGAGTGGTGAAAGTGGGCACCCTTGTCTTGTTCCTGTCCTCAGAGGGATGTCTTTCAGCTTTTGTCCATTGAGTATGATGTTGGCTGTGGGTCTATCATATATGGCCTTTATTATGTTGAGGTACTTTCCTTCTATACCCATTTTACTGAGGGTTGTTATCATAAATGGGTGTTGGATCTTGTCGAATGCTTTCTCTGCGTCTATTGAGATGATCATGTGGTTTTTGTTTTTCATTTTGTTGATGTAGTGTATCACGTTGATTGACTTGCGGGTGTTGAACCATCCCTGTGTCCCTGGTATAAATCCCACTTGATCATGGTGTATAATCTTCTTGATGTATTGCTGTAATCGGTTTGCCAAAATTTGGTTGAGGATTTTTGCATCTATGTTCATCAGTGATATCGGCCTGTAGTTCTCCTTCTTTGTGTTGTCCTTGTCAGGTTTGGGGATCAGAGTGATGTTGGCTTCATAGAATGTGTTAGGGAGTTCTCCATCTTTCTCAATTTTCTGGAACAGTTTGAGGAGAATAGGTACAAAGAACTCACACTGCTTAACAACAAAAAAACAAACAACCTGATCAAAAAATGGGCAGAGGACATGAACATACATTTCTCAAAAGAAGATATGAATATGGCCAATAGACACATGAAAAGATGTTCATCATCGCTAATCATCAGGGAAATGCAAATCAAAACTACACTAAGATATCACCTTACCCCCGTTAGATTGGCAAAAACATCCAAAACCAAGAACGACGAATGTTGGAGAGGTTGTGGAGAAAGAGGAACCCTCATACACTGTTGGTGGGAATGCAAACTGGTACAGCCACTATGGAAAACAGTATGGAGATTTCTCAAAAAGTTAAAAATAGAAATACCCTATGACCCAGCCATCCCATTACTGGGTATCTATCCTAAGAACCTGATATCAGATATCTCAAGAGTCCGTTGCACCCCTATGTTCATCGCAGCATTATTTACAATAGCCAAGACGTGGAACCAGCCTACATGCCCAGAAACTGATGATTGGATAAAGAAGATGTGGTATATATACACAATGGAATACTACTCAGCCATAAAAAAAGACGACATTAGCCCATGCACAACAATGTGGATGGACCTCGAGGGCATTATGTTAAGCGAAATAAGTCAGTCAGAGAAAGACGAAGTCTATATGACTCCACTCATAGGTGGAAATTAGTATATTGAGAAGGAGATCTGATCGGTGGTTACAAGGGAAAAGGGTGGGTGGGGGGAGGGCACGGAGGGGGAAGTGTTGTTCCCACAACATGACTAACAAAAATGTACAACTGAAATTTCACAAGCTTGTAATCCATCATAAGATTAATAACCAAAAAAAAAAAAAAAAGATGCTTTGGGGCCCATCTGCCCCTATGGAAAGAACGCAGCACTTTGTGCCTTGCAGCTCTAGGGCAATGTAGCACACCCAGAGCAGAAGTTCTACTTCAGCCAGATCAGGCCCGCAAAGAAACTGCGTTTCACAGGCCTTTGTAAGAGATGTTCCCGGTAGGGTGTTAGAGCACTGTGCAGAGCGAGTTGTTTCCTAGCTTCCCAAAGAGCTGGAAGCAAGATGCTTTGGGGCCCTTCTCACCCTTTGGAAAGAAGGCAGCACTTTGTGCCTTGCAGCTCTAGGGCAATGTAGCACACCCAAAGCAGAAGTTCTACTTCAGCCAGATCAGACCTGCAAAGAAACTGCGTTTCACAGGACTTGGTAAGAGATGTTCCCTGTAGGCTGTTAGAGCACTGTGCAGAGCGAGTTGTTTCTTAGCTTCCCAAGGAGCTGGAAGCAAGATGCTTTAGGGGCCATCTGCCCTTAAGGAAAGAAGGCAGCACTTTGTGCTTTGCAGCTCTAGGGCAATGTAGCACACCCAGAGCAGTTGTTCTACTTCTGCCAGGTCAGGCCTGCAAAGAAACTTCGTTTCACAGGCCCTTGTAAGAGATGTTCCCGGTAGGCTGTTAGAGCACTGTGCAGAGCGACTTGTTTCGTAGCTTCCCAAAGAGCTGGAAGCAAGATGCTTTGGGGCCCATCTGCCCCTATGGAAAGAACGCAGCACTTTGTGCCTTGCAGCTCTAGGGCAATGCAGCACACCCCGAGCAGAAGTTGTACTTCAGCCAGATCAGGCCTGCAAAGAAACTGCGTTTCACAGGCCTTTGTAAGAGATGTTCCCGGTAGGCTGTTAGAGCACTGTGCAGAGCGAGTTGTTTCCTAGCTTCCCAAAGAGCTGGAAGCAAGATGCTTTGGGGCCCTTCTCACCCTTTGGAAAGAAGGCAGCACTTTGTGCCTTGCAGCTCTATGGCAATGTAGCACACCCAAAGCAGAAGTTCTACTTCAGCCAGATCAGACCTGCAAAGAAACTGCGTTTCACAGGCCTTTGTAAGAGATGTTCCTGGTAGGCTGTTAGAGCACTTTGCAGAGCGACTTGTTTCTTACCTTCCCAAAGAGCTGGAAGCAAGATGCTTTGGGGCCCTCTCACTCTTTGGAAAGAAGGCAGCACTTTGTGCCTTGCAGGTCTAGGGCAATGTAGCACACCCAGAGCCGAAGTTCTACTTCAGCTAGATCAGACCTGCAAAGAAAATTCGTTTCACAGGCCTTTGTAAGAGATGTTCCCGGTAGGCTGTTAGAGCACTGTGCAGAGCGACTTGTTTCGTAGTTTCCCAAAGAGCTGGAAGCAAGATGCTTTGGGGCCCATCTGCCCCTATGGAAAGAAGGCAGCACTTTGTGCCTTGCAGCTCTAGGGCAATGCAGCACACCCCGAGCAGAAGTTGTACTTCAGCCAGATCAGGCCTGCAAAGAAACTGCGTTTCACAGGCCTTTGTAAGAGATGTTCCCGGTAGTCTGTTACAGCACTGTGCAGAGCGAGTTGTTTCTTAGCTTCCCAACGAGCTGGAAGCAAGATGCTTTGGGGCCCTTCTCACCCTTTGGAAAGAAGGCAGCACTTTGTGCCTTGCAGCTCTAGGGCAATGTAGCACACACAAAGCAGAAGTTCTACTTCACCCAGATCAGACCTGCAAAGAAACTGCGTTTCACAGGCCTTTGTAAGAGATGTTCCCTGTAGGCTGTTAGAGCACTGTGCAGAGCCAGTTCTTTCTTAGCTTCCCAAAGACCTGGAAGCAAGATGCTTTGGGGGCCATCTGCCGTTAAGTAAAGAAGGCAGCACTTTGTGCCTTTCAGCTCTAGGGCAATGCAGCACACCCCGAGCAGAAGTTCTACTTCAGCCAGATCAGGCCTGCAAAGAAATTGCGTTTCACAGGCCTTTGTAAGAGATGTTCCCGGTAGGCTGTTAGAGCACTGTGCAGAGCGAGTTGTTTCTTAGCTTCCCAGAGAGCTGGAAGCAAGATGCTTTGGGGCCCGTTAATTTTATACCCTGCTACTTTGCTGTAGTTGTTGATTATTTCTAATAGTTTTTCTGTGGATCCTTTGGGGTTTTCTATGTATAAGATCATGTCGTCTGCAAACAACGCGAGTTTTACTTCTTCGTTACCTATTTGGATTCCTTTTATTTTTTTTTCCAGCCGAATTGCTCTGGCCAGCACCTCCAGTACTATGTTGAATAGGAGTGGTGAAAGTGGGCACCCTTGTCTTGTTCCTGTCCTCAGAGGGATGTCTTTCAGCTTTTGTCCATTGAGTATGATGTTGGCTGTGGGTCTATCATATATGGCCTTTATTATGTTGAGGTACTTTCCTTCTATACCCATTTTACTGAGGGTTGTTATCATAAATGGGTGTTGGATCTTGTCGAATGCTTTCTCTGCGTCTATTGAGATGATCATGTGGTTTTTGTTTTTCATTTTGTTGATGTAGTGTATCACGTTGATTGACTTGCGGGTGTTGAACCATCCCTGTGTCCCTGGTATAAATCCCACTTGATCATGGTGTATAATCTTCTTGATGTATTGCTGTAATCGGTTTGCCAAAATTTTGTTGAGGACTTTTGCATCTATGTTCATCAGTGATATCGGCCTGTAGTTCTCCTTCTTTGTGTTGTCCTTGTCAGGTTTGGGGATCAGAGTGATGTTGGCTTCATAGAATGTGTTAGGGAGTTCTCCATCTTTCTCAATTTTCTGGAACAGTTTGAGGAGAATAGGTACAAAGAACTCACACTGCTTAACAACAAAAAAACAAACAACCCGATCAAAAAATGGGCAGAGGACATGAACAGACATTTCTCCAAAGAAGATATGAACATGGCCAATAGACACATGAAAAGATGTTCATCATCGCTAATCATCAGGGAAATGCAAATCAAAACTACACTAAGATATCACCTTACCCCCGTTAGATTGGCAAAAACATCCAAAACCAAGAACGACGAATGTTGGAGAGGTTGTGGAGAAAGAGGAACCCTCATACACTGTTGGTGGGAATGCAAACTGGTACAGCCACTATGGAAAACAGTATGGAGATTTCTCAAAAAGTTAAAAATAGAAATACCCTATGACCCAGCCATCCCATTACTGGGTATCTATCCTAAGAACCTGATATCAGATATCTCAAGAGTCCGTTGCACCCCTATGTTCATCGCAGCATTATTTACAATAGCCAAGACGTGGAACCAGCCTACATGCCCAGAAACTGATGATTGGATAAAGAAGATGTGGTATATATACACAATGGAATACTACTCAGCCATAAAAAAAGACGACATTAGCCCATGCACAACAATGTGGATGGACCTCGAGGGCATTATGTTAAGCGAAATAAGTCAGTCAGAGAAAGACGAACTCTATATGACTCCACTCATAGGTGGAAATTAGTATATTGAGAAGGAGATCTGATCGGTGGTTACCAGGGAAAAGGGGGGGTGGGGGAGGGCACGGAGGGGGAAGTGGTGTTCCCACAACATAACTAACAAAAATGTACAACTGAAATTTCACAAGCTTGTAATCCATCATAAGATTAATAACCAAAAAAAAAAAAAAAAAGATGCTTTGGGGCCCATCTGCCCCTATGGAAAGAACGCAGCACTTTGTGCCTTGCAGCTCTAGGGCAATGTAGCACACCCAGAGCAGAAGTTCTACTTCAGCCAGATCAGGCCCGCAAAGAAACTGCGTTTCACAGGCCTTTGTAAGAGATGTTCCCGGTAGGGTGTTAGAGCACTGTGCAGAGCGAGTTGTTTCCTAGCTTCCCAAAGAGCTGGAAGCAAGATGCTTTGGGGCCCTTCTCACCCTTTGGAAAGAAGGCAGCACTTTGTGCCTTGCAGCTCTAGGGCAATGTAGCACACCCAAAGCAGAAGTTCTACTTCAGCCAGATCAGACCTGCAAAGAAACTGCGTTTCACAGGACTTGGTAAGAGATGTTCCCGGTAGGCTGTTAGAGCACTGTGCAGAGCGAGTTGTTTCTTAGCTTCCCAAGGAGCTGGAAGCAAGATGCTTTAGGGGCCATCTGCCCTTAAGGAAAGAAGGCAGCACTTTGTGCTTTGCAGCTCTAGGGCAATGTAGCACACCCAGAGCAGTTGTTCTACTTCTGCCAGGTCAGGCCTGCAAGGAAACTTCGTTTCACAGGCCCTTGTAAGAGATGTTCCCGGTAGGCTGTTAGAGCACTGTGCAGAGCGACTTGTTTCGTAGCTTCCCAAAGAGCTGGAAGCAAGATGCTTTGGGGCCCATCTGCCCCTATGGAAAGAACGCAGCACTTTGTGCCTTGCAGCTCTAGGGCAATGCAGCACACCCCGAGCAGAAGTTGTACTTCAGCCAGATCAGGCCTGCAAAGAAACTGCGTTTCACAGGCCTTTGTAAGAGATGTTCCCGGTAGGCTGTTAGAGCACTGTGCAGAGCGAGTTGTTTCCTAGCTTCCCAAAGAGCTGGAAGCAAGATGCTTTGGGGCCCTTCTCACCCTTTGGAAAGAAGGCAGCACTTTGTGCCTTGCAGCTCTATGGCAATGTAGCACACCCAAAGCAGAAGTTCTACTTCAGCCAGATCAGACCTGCAAAGAAACTGCGTTTCACAGGCCTTTGTAAGAGATGTTCCTGGTAGGCTGTTAGAGCACTTTGCAGAGTGACTTGTTTCTTACCTTCCCAAAGAGCTGGAAGCAAGATGCTTTGGGGCCCTCTCACCCTTTGGAAAGAAGGCAGCACTTTGTGCCTTGCAGGTCTAGGGCAATGTAGCACACCCAGAGCCGAAGTTCTACTTCAGCTAGATCAGACCTGCAAAGAAAATTCGTTTCACAGGCCTTTGTAAGAGATGTTCCCGGTAGGCTGTAAGAGCACTGTGCAGAGCGACTAGTTTCTTAGCTTCCCAGAGAGCTGGAAGCAAGATGCTTTGGGGCCCATCTGCCCCTATGGAAAGAACGCAGCACTTTGTGCCTTTCAGCTCTAGGGCAATGCAGCACACCCCGAGCAGAAGTTCTACTTCAGCCAGATCAGGCCTGCAAAGAAATTGCGTTTCACAGGCCTTTGTAAGAGATGTTCCCGGTAGGCTGTTAGAGCACTGTGCAGAGCGAGTTGTTTCTTAGCTTCCCAGAGAGCTGGAAGCAAGATGCTTTGGGGCCCGTTAATTTTATACCCTGCTACTTTGCTGTAGTTGTTGATTATTTCTAATAGTTTTTCTGTGGATTCTTTGGGGTTTTCTATGTATAAGATCATGTCGTCTGCAAACAACGCGAGTTTTACTTCTTCGTTACCTATTTGGATTCCTTTTATTTTTTTTTCCTGCCGAATTGCTCTGGCCAGCACCTCCAGTACTATGTTGAATAGGAGTGGTGAAAGTGGGCACCCTTGTCTTGTTCCTGTCCTCAGAGGGATGTCTTTCAGCTTTTGTCCATTGAGTATGATGTTGGCTGTGGGTCTATCATATATGGCCTTTATTATGTTGAGGTACTTTCCTTCTATACCCATTTTACTGAGGGTTGTTATCATAAATGGGTGTTGGATCTTGTCGAATGCTTTCTCTGCGTCTATTGAGATGATCATGTGGTTTTTGTTTTTCATTTTGTTGATGTAGTGTATCACGTTGATTGACTTGCGGGTGTTGAACCATCCCTGTGTCCCTGGTATAAATCCCACTTGATCATGGTGTATAATCTTCTTGATGTATTGCTGTAATCGGTTTGCCAAAATTTGGTTGAGGATTTTTGCATCTATGTTCATCAGTGATATCGGCCTGTAGTTCTCCTTCTTTGTGTTGTCCTTGTCAGGTTTGGGGATCAGAGTGATGTTGGCTTCATAGAATGTGTTAGGGAGTTCTCCATCTTTCTCAATTTTCTGGAACAGTTTGAGGAGAATAGGTACAAAGAACTCACACTGCTTAACAACAAAAAAACAAACAACCTGATCAAAAAATGGGCAGAGGACATGAACAGACATTTCTCAAAAGAAGATATGAATATGGCCAATAGACACATGAAAAGATGTTCATCATCGCTAATCATCAGGGAAATGCAAATCAAAACTACACTAAGATATCACCTTACCCCCGGTAGATTGGCAAAAACATCCAAAACCAAGAACGACGAATGTTGGAGAGGTTGTGGAGAAAGAGGAACCCTCATACACTGTTGGTGGGAATGCAAACTGGTACAGCCACTATGGAAAACAGTATGGAGATTTCTCAAAAAGTTAAAAATAGAAATACCCTATGACCCAGCCATCCCATTACTGGGTATCTATCCTAAGAACCTGATATCAGGTATCTCAAGAGTCCGTTGCACCCCTATGTTCATCGCAGCATTATTTACAATAGCCAAGACGTGGAACCAGCCTACATGCCCAGAAACTGATGATTGGATAAAGAAGATGTGGTATATATACACAATGGAATACTACTCAGCCATAAAAAAAGACGACATTAGCCCATGCACAACAATGTGGATGGACCTCGAGGGCATTATGTTAAGCGAAATAAGTCAGTCAGAGAAAGACGAACTCTATATGACTCCACTCATAGGTGGAAATTAGTATATTGAGAAGGAGATCTGATCGGTGGTTACCAGGGAAAAGGGGGGGTGGGGGAGGGCACGGAGGGGGAAGTGGTGTTCCCACAACATGACTAACAAAAATGTACAACTGAAATTTCACAAGCTTGTAATCCATCATAAGATTAATAACCAAAAAAAAAAAAAAAAGATGCTTTCGGGCCCATCTGCCCCTATGGAAAGAACGCAGCACTTTGTGCCTTGCAGCTCTAGGGCAATGTAGCACACCCAGAGCAGAAGTTCTACTTCAGCCAGATCCGGCCCGCAAAGAAACTGCGTTTCACAGGCCTTTGTAAGAGATGTTCCCGGTAGGGTGTTAGAGCACTGTGCAGAGCGAGTTGTTTCATAGCTTCCCAAAGAGGTGGAAGCAAGATGCTTTGGGGCCCTTCTCACCCTTTGGAAAGAAGGCAGCACTTTGTGCCTTGCAGCTCTAGGGCAATGTAGCACACCCAAAGCAGAAGTTCTACTTCAGCCAGATCAGACCTGCAAAGAAACTGCGTTTCACAGGACTTGGTAAGAGATGTTCCCTGTAGGCTGTTAGAGCACTGTGCAGAGCGAGTTGTTTCTTAGCTTCCCAAGGAGCTGGAAGTCAGATGCTTTAGGGGCCATCTGCCCTTAAGGAAAGAAGGCAGCACTTTGTGCTTTGCAGCTCTAGGGCAATGTAGCACACCCAGAGCAGTTGTTCTACTTCTGCCAGGTCAGGCCTGCAAAGAAACTTCGTTTCACAGGCCCTTGTAAGAGATGTTCCCGGTAGGCTGTTAGAGCACTGTGCAGAGCGACTTGTTTCGTAGCTTCCCAAAGAGCTGGAAGCAAGATGCTTTGGGGCCCATCTGCCCCTATGGAAAGAACGCAGCACTTTGTGCCTTGCAGCTCTAGGGCAATGCAGCACACCCCGATCAGAAGTTGTACTTCAGCCAGATCAGGCCTGCAAAGAAACTGCGTTTCACAGGCCTTTGTAAGAGATGTTCCCGGTAGGCTGTTAGAGCACTGTGCAGAGCGAGTTGTTTCCTAGCTTCCCAAAGAGCTGGAAGCAAGATGCTTTGGGGCCCTTCTCACCCTTTGGAAAGAAGGCAGCACTTTGTGCCTTGCAGCTCTATGGCAATGTAGCACACCCAAAGCAGAAGTTCTACTTCAGCCAGATCAGACCTGCAAAGAAACTGCGTTTCACAGGCCTTTGTAAGAGATGTTCCTGGTAGGCTGTTAGAGCACTTTGCAGAGCGACTTGTTTCTTACCTTCCCAAAGAGCTGGAAGCAAGATGCTTTGGGGCCCTCTCACCCTTTGGAAAGAAGGCAGCACTTTGTGCCTTGCAGGTCTAGGGCAATGTAGCACACCCAGAGCCGAAGTTCTACTTCAGCTAGATCAGACCTGCAAAGAAAATTCGTTTCACAGGACTTTGTAAGAGATGTTCCCGGTAGGCTGTTAGAGCACTGTGCAGAGCGACTTGTTTCGTAGTTTCCCAAAGAGCTGGAAGCAAGATGCTTTGGGGCCCATCTGCCCCTATGGAAAGAAGGCAGCACTTTGTGCCTTGCAGCTCTAGGGCAATGCAGCACACCCCGAGCAGAAGTGGTACTTCAGCCAGATCAGGCCTGCAAAGAAACTGCGTTTCACAGGCCTTTGTAAGAGATGTTCCCGGTAGGCTGTTAGAGCACTGTGCAGAGCGAGTTGTTTCTTAGCTTCCCAACGAGCTGTAAGCAAGATGCTTTGGGGCCCTTCTCACCCTTTGGAAAGAAGGCAGCACTTTGTGCCTTGCAGCTCTAGGGCAATGGAGCACACACAAAGCAGAAGTTCTACTTCACCCAGATCAGACCTGCAAAGAAACTGCGTTTCACAGGCCTTTGTAAGAGATGTTCCCTGTAGGCTGTTAGAGCACTGTGCAGAGCGAGTTCTTTCTTAGCTTCCCAAAGACCTGGAAGCAAGATGCTTTGGGGGCCATCTGCCGTTAAGTAAAGAAGGCAGCACTTTGTGCCTTTCAGCTCTAGGGCAATGCAGCACACCCCGAGCAGAAGTTCTACTTCAGCCAGATCAGGCCTGCAAAGAAATTGCGTTTCACAGGCCTTTGTAAGAGATGTTCCCGGTAGGCTGTTAGAGCACTGTGCAGAGCGAGTTGTTTCTTAGCTTCCCAGAGAGCTGGAAGCAAGATGCTTTGGGGCCCGTTAATTTTATACCCTGCTACTTTGCTGTAGTTGTTGATTATTTCTAATAGTTTTTCTGTGGATCCTTTGGGGTTTTCTATGTATAAGATCATGTCGTCTGCAAACAACGCGAGTTTTACTTCTTCGTTACCTATTTGGATTCCTTTTATTTTTTTTTCCTGCCGAATTGCTCTGGCCAGCACCTCCAGTACTATGTTGAATAGGAGTGGTGAAAGTGGGCACCCTTGTCTTGTTCCTGTCCTCAGAGGGATGTCTTTCAGCTTTTGTCCATTGAGTATGATGTTGGCTGTGGGTCTATCATATATGGCCTTTATTATGTTGAGGTACTTTCCTTCTATACCCATTTTACTGAGGGTTGTTATCATAAATGGGTGTTGGATCTTGTCGAATGCTTTCTCTGCGTCTATTGAGATGTTCATGTGGTTTTTGTTTTTCATTTTGTTGATGTAGTGTATCACGTTGATTGACTTGCGCGTGTTGAACCATCCCTGTGTCCCTGGTATAAATCCCACTTGATCATGGTGTATAATCTTTTTGATGTATTGCTGTAATCGGTTTGCCAAAATTTTGTTGAGCATTTTTGCATCTATGTTCATCAGTGATATCGGCCTGTAGTTCTCCTTCTTTGTGTTGTCCTTGTCAGGTTGGGGGATCAGAGTGATGTTGGCTTCATAGAATGTGTTAGGGAGTTCTCCATCTTTCTCAATTTTCTGGAACAGTTTGAGGAGAATAGGTACAAAGAACTCACACTGCTTAACAACAAAAAAACAAACAACCCGATCAAAAAATGGGCAGAGGTCATGAACAGACATCTCTCAAAAGAAGATATGAATATGGCCAATAGACACATGAAAAGATGTTCATCATCGCTAAGCATCAGGGAAATGCAAATCAAAACTACACTAAGATATCACCTTACCCCCGTTAGATTGGCAAAAACATCCAAAACCAAGAACGACGAATGTTGGAGAGGTTGTGGAGAAAGAGGAACCCTCATACACTGTTGGTGGGAATGCAAACTGGTACAGCCACTATGGAAAACAGTATGGAGATTTCTCAAAAAGTTAAAAATAGAAATACCCTATGACCCAGCCATCCCATTACTGGGTATCTATCCTAAGAACCTGATATCAGATATCTCAAGAGTCCGTTGCACCCCTATGTTCATCGCAGCATTATTTACAATAGCCAAGACGTGGAACCAGCCTACATGCCCAGAAACTGATGATTGGATAAAGAAGATGTGGTATATATACACAATGGAATACTACTCAGCCATAAAAAAAGACGACATTGGCCCCTTCACAACAATGTGGATGGACCTCGAGGGCATTATGTTAAGCGAAATAAGTCAGTCAGAGAAAGACGAACTCTATATGACTCCACTCATAGGTGGAAATTAGTATATTGAGAAGGAGATCTGATCGGTGGTTACCAGGGAAAAGGGGGGGTGGGGGAGGGCACGGAGGGGGAAGTGGTGTTCCCACAACATGACTAACAAAAATGTACAACTGAAATTTCACAAGCTTGTAATCCATCATAAGATTAATAAACAACAACAACAAAAAAAAGATGCTTTGGGGCCCATCTGCCCCTATGGAAAGAACGCAGCACTTTGTGCCTTGCAGCTCTAGGACAATGTAGCACACCCAGAGCAGAAGTTCTACTTCAGCCAGATCAGGCCTGCAAAGAAACTGCGTTTCACAGGCCTTTGTAAGAGATGTTCCCGGTAGGCTGTTAGAGCACTGTGCAGAGCGAGTTGTTTCTTAGCTTCCCAAAGAGCTGGAAGCAAGATGCTTTGGGGCCCTTCTCACCCTCTGGAAAGAAGTCAGCACTTTGTGCCTTGCAGCTCTAGGGCAGTGTAGCACACCCAGAGCAGAAGTTCTACTTCAGCCAGATCAGGCCTGCAAAGAAACTGCGTTTCACAGGCCTTTGTAAGAGATGTTCCCTGTAGGCTGTTAGAGAACTGTGCAGAGCGAGTTGTTTCTTAGCTTCCCAAGGAGCTGGAAGCAAGATGCTTTAGGGGCCATCTGCCCTTAAGGAAAGAAGGCAGCACTTTGTGCCTTGCAGCTCTAGGGCAATGTAGCACACCCAGAGCAGTTGTTCTACTTCTTCCAGGTCAGGCCTGCAACGAAACTTCGTTTCACAGGCCTTTGTAAGAGATGTTCCCGGTAGGCTGTTAGAGCACTGTGCAGAGCGACTTGTTTCGTAGTTTCCCAAAGAGCTGGAAGCAAGATGCTTTGGGGCCCATCTGCCCCTATGGAAAGAAGGCAGCACTTTGTGCCTTGCAGCTCTAGGGCAATGCAGCACACCCCGAGCAGAAGTTGTACTTCAGCCAGATCAGGCCTGCAAAGAAACTGCGTTTCACAGGCCTTTGTAAGAGATGTTCCCGGTAGGCTGTTAGAGCACTGTGCAGAGCGAGTTGTTTCTTAGCTTCCCAACGAGCTGGAAGCAAGATGCTTTGGGGCCCTTCTCACCCTTTGGAAAGAAGGCAGCACTTTGTGCCTTGCAGCTCTAGGGCAATGTAGCACACACAAAGCAGAAGTTCTACTTCACCCAGATCAGACCTGCAAAGAAACTGCGTTTCACAGGCCTTTGTAAGAGATGTTCCCTGTAGGCTGTTAGAGCACTGTGCAGAGCGAGTTCTTTCTTAGCTTCCCAAAGACCTGGAAGCAAGATGCTTTGGGGGCCATCTGCCGTTAAGTAAAGAAGGCAGCACTTTGTGCCTTTCAGCTCTAGGGCAATGCAGCACACCCCGAGCAGAAGTTCTACTTCAGCCAGATCAGGCCTGCAAAGAAATTGCGTTTCACAGGCCTTTGTAAGAGATGTTCCCGGTAGGCTGTTAGAGCACTGTGCAGAGCGAGTTGTTTCTTAGCTTCCCAGAGAGCTGGAAGCAAGATGCTTTGGGGCCCGTTAATTTTATACCCTGCTACTTTGCTGTAGTTGTTGATTATTTCTAATAGTTTTTCTGTGGATCCTTTGGGGTTTTCTATGTATAAGATCATGTCGTCTGCAAACAACGCGAGTTTTACTTCTTCGTTACCTATTTGGATTCCTTTTATTTTTTTTTCCTGCCGAATTGCTCTGGCCAGCACCTCCAGTACTATGTTGAATAGGAGTGGTGAAAGTGGGCACCCTTGTCTTGTTCCTGTCCTCAGAGGGATGTCTTTCAGCTTTTGTCCATTGAGTATGATGTTGGCTGTGGGTCTATCATATATGGCCTTTATTATGTTGAGGTACTTTCCTTCTATACCCATTTTACTGAGGGTTGTTATCATAAATGGGTGTTGGATCTTGTCGAATGCTTTCTCTGCGTCTATTGAGATGATCATGTGGTTTTTGTTTTTCATTTTGTTGATGTAGTGTATCACGTTGATTGACTTGCGCGTGTTGAACCATCCCTGTGTCCCTGGTATAAATCCCACTTGATCATGGTGTATAATCTTTTTGATGTATTGCTGTAATCGGTTTGCCAAAATTTTGTTGAGCATTTTTGCATCTATGTTCATCAGTGATATCGGCCTGTAGTTCTCCTTCTTTGTGTTGTCCTTGTCAGGTTGGGGGATCAGAGTGATGTTGGCTTCATAGAATGTGTTAGGGAGTTCTCCATCTTTCTCAATTTTCTGGAACAGTTTGAGGAGAATAGGTACAAAGAACTCACACTGCTTAACAACAAAAAAACAAACAACCCGATCAAAAAATGGGCAGAGGTCATGAACAGACATCTCTCAAAAGAAGATATGAATATGGCCAATAGACACATGAAAAGATGTTCATCATCGCTAAGCATCAGGGAAATGCAAATCAAAACTACACTAAGATATCACCTTACCCCCGGTAGATTGGCAAAAACATCCAAAACCAAGAACGACGAATGTTGGAGAGGTTGTGGAGAAAGAGGAACCCTCATACACTGTTGGTGGGAATGCAAACTGGTACAGCCACTATGGAAAACAGTATGGAGATTTCTCAAAAAGTTAAAAATAGAAATACCCTATGACCCAGCCATCCCATTACTGGGTATCTATCCTAAGAACCTGATATCAGATATCTCAAGAGTCCGTTGCACCCCTATGTTCATCGCAGCATTATTTACAATAGCCAAGACGAGGAACCAGCCTACATGCCCAGAAACTGATGATTGGATAAAGAAGATGTGGTATATATACACAATGGAATACTACTCAGCCATAAAAAAAGACGACATTGGCCCCTTCACAACAATGTGGATGGACCTCGAGGGCATTATGTTAAGCGAAATAAGTCAGTCAGAGAAAGACGAACTCTATATGACTCCACTCATAGGTGGAAATTAGTATATTGAGAAGGAGATCTGATCGGTGGTTACCAGGGAAAAGGGGGGGTGGGGGAGGGCACGGAGGGGGAAGTGGTGTTCCCACAACATGACTAACAAAAATGTACAACTGAAATTTCACAAGCTTGTAATCCATCATAAGATTAATAACCAAAAAAAAAAAAAAAAGATGCTTTCGGGCCCATCTGCCCCTATGGAAAGAACGCAGCACTTTGTGCCTTGCAGCTCTAGGGCAATGTAGCACACCCAGAGCAGAAGTTCTACTTCAGCCAGATCAGGCCCGCAAAGAAACTGCGTTTCACAGGCCTTTGTAAGAGATGTTCCCGGTAGGGTGTTAGAGCACTGTGCAGAGCGAGTTGTTTCCTAGCTTCCCAAAGAGCTGGAAGCAAGATGCTTTGGGGCCCTTCTCACCCTTTGGAAAGAAGGCAGCACTTTGTGCCTTGCAGCTCTAGGGCAATGTAGCACACCCAAAGCAGAAGTTCTACTTCAGCCAGATCAGACCTGCAAAGAAACTGCGTTTCACAGGACTTGGTAAGAGATGTTCCCTGTAGGCTGTTAGAGCACTGTGCAGAGCGAGTTGTTTCTTAGCTTCCCAAGGAGCTGGAAGCAAGATGCTTTAGGGGCCATCTGCCCTTAAGGAAAGAAGGCAGCACTTTGTGCTTTGCAGCTCTAGGGCAATGTAGCACACCCAGAGCAGTTGTTCTACTTCTCCAGGTCAGGCCTGCAAAGAAACTTCGTTTCACAGGCCTTTGTAAGAGATGTTCCCGGTAGGCTGTTAGAGCACTGTGCAGAGCGACTTGTTTCGTAGCTTTCCAAAGAGCTGGAAGCAAGATGATTTGGGGCCCATCTGCCCCTATGGAAAGAACGCAGCACTTTGTGCCTTGCAGCTCTAGGGCAATGCAGCACACCCCGAGCAGAAGTTGTACTTCAGCCAGATCAGGCCTGCAAAGAAACTGCGTTTCACAGGCCTTTGTAAGAGATGTTCCCGGTAGGCTGTTAGAGCACTGTGCAGAGCGAGTTGTTTCCTAGCTTCCCAAAGAGCTGGAAGCAAGATGCTTTGGGGCCCTTCTCACCCTTTGGAAAGAAGGCAGCACTTTGTGCCTTGCAGCTCTATGGCAATGTAGCACACCCAAAGCAGAAGTTCTACTTCAGCCAGATCAGACCTGCAAAGAAACTGCGTTTCACAGGCCTTTGTAAGAGATGTTCCTGGTAGGCTGTTAGAGCACTTTGCAGAGCGACTTGTTTCTTACCTTCCCAAAGAGATGGAAGCAAGATGCTTTGGGGCCCTCTCACACTTTGGAAAGAACGCAGCACTTTGTGCCTTGCAGCTCTAGGGCAATGAAGCACACCCCGAGCAGAAGTTCTACTTCAGCCAGATCAGGCCTGCAAAGAAACTGCGTTTCACAGGCCTTTGTAAGAGATGTTCCCGGTAGGCTGTTAGAGCACTCTGCAGAGCGAGTTGTTTCTTAGCTTCCCAGAGAGCTGGAAGCAAGATGCTTTGGGGCCCGTTAATTTTATACCCTGCTACTTTGCTGTAGTTGTTGATTATTTCTAATAGTTTTTCTGTGGATTCTTTGGGGTTTTCTATGTATAAGATCATGTCGTCTGCAAACAACGCGAGTTTTACTTCTTCGTCACCTATTTGGATTCCTTTTATTTTTTTTTCCTGCCGAATTGCTCTGGCCAGCACCTCCAGTACTATGTTGAATAGGAGTGGTGAAAGTGGGCACCCTTGTCTTGTTCCTGTCCTCAGAGGGATGGCTTTCAGCTTTTGTCCATTGAGTATGCTGTTGGCTGTGGGTCTATCATATATGGCCTTTATTATGTTGAGGTACTTTCCTTCTATACCCATTTTACTGAGGGTTTTTATCATAAATGGGTGTTGGATCTTGTCGAATGCTTTCTCTGCGTCTATTGAGATGATCATGTGGTTTTTGTTTTTCATTTTGTTGATGTAGTGTATCACGTTGATTGACTTGCGGGTGTTGAACCATCCCTGTGTCCCTGGTATAAATCCCACTTGATCATGGTGTATAATCTTTTTGATGTATTGCTGTAATCGGTTTGCCAAAATTTGGTTGAGGATTTTTGCATCTATGTTCATCAGTGATATCGGCCTGTAGTTCTCCTTCTTTGTGTTGTCCTTGTCAGGTTGGGGGATCAGAGTGATGTTGGCTTCATAGAATGTGTTAGGGAGTTCTCCATCTTTCTCAATTTTCTGGAACAGTTTGAGGAGAATAGGTACAAAGAACTCACACTGCTTAACAACAAAAAAACAAACAACCCGATCAAAAAATGGGCAGAGGTCATGAACAGACATCTCTCAAAAGAAGATATGAATATGGCCAATAGACACATGAAAAGATGTTCATCATCGCTAATCATCAGGGAAATGCAAATCAAAACTACACTAAGATATCACCTTACCCCCGGTAGATTGGCAAAAACATCCAAAACCAAGAACGACGTATGTTGGAGAGGTTGTGGAGAAAGAGGAACCCTCATACACTGTTGGTGGGAATGCAAACTGGTACAGCCACTATGGAAAACAGTATGGAGATTTCTCAAAAAGTTAAAAATAGAAATACCCTATGACCCAGCCATCCCATTACTGGGTATCTATCCTAAGAACCTGATATCAGATATCTCAAGAGTCCGTTGCACCCCTATGTTCATCGCAGCATTATTTACAATAGCCAAGACGTGGAACCAGCCTACATGCCCAGAAACTGATGATTGGATAAAGAAGATGTGGTATATATACACAATGGAATACTACTCAGCCATAAAAAAAGACGACATTGTTCCATTCACAACAATGTGGATGGACCTCGAGGGCATTATGTTAAGCGAAATAAGTCAGTCAGAGAAAGACAGACTCTATATGACTCCACTCATAGGTGGAAATTAGTATATTGAGAAGGAGACCTGATCGGTGGTTACCAGGGAAAAGGGGGGTGGGGGGAGGGCACGGAAAGGGAAGTGGTGTTCCCACAACATGACTAACAAAAATGTACAACAGAAATTTCACAAGCTTGTAATCCATCATAACATTAATAAACAAAACAAAAAAAAAAAAGATGCTTTGGGGCCCATCTGCCCCTATGGAAAGAACGCAGCACTTTGTGCCTTGCAGCTCTAGGGCAATGTAGCACACCCAGAGCAGAAGTTCTACTTCAGCCAGATCAGGCCTGCAAAGAAACTGCGTTTCACAGGCCTTTGTAAGAGATGTTCCCGGTAGGCTGTTAGAGCACTGTGCAGAGCGAGTTGTTTCTTAGCTTCCCAAAGAGCTGGAAGCAAGATGCTTTGGGGCCCTTCTCACCCTTTGGAAAGAAGTCAGCACTTTGTGCCTTGCAGCTCTAGGGCAGTGTAGCACACCCAGAGCAGAAGTTCTACTTCAGCCAGATCAGGCCTGCAAAGAAACTGCGTTTCACAGGCCTTTGTAAGAGATGTTCCCTGTAGGCTGTTAGAGAACTGTGCAGAGCGAGTTGTTTCTTAGCTTCCCAAGGAGCTGGAAGCAAGATGCTTTAGGGGCCATCTGCCCTTAAGGAAAGAAGGCAGCACTTTGTGCCTTGCAGCTCTAGGGCAATGTAGCACACCCAGAGCAGTTGTTCTACTTCTTCCAGGTCAGGCCTGCAACGAAACTTCGTTTCACAGGCCTTTGTAAGAGATGTTCCCGGTAGGCTGTTAGAGCACTGTGCAGAGCGACTTGTTTCGTAGTTTCCCAAAGAGCTGGAAGCAAGATGCTTTGGGGCCCATCTGCCCCTATGGAAAGAAGGCAGCACTTTGTGCCTTGCAGCTCTAGGGCAATGCAGCACACCCCGAGCAGAAGTTGTACTTCAGCCAGATCAGGCCTGCAAAGAAACTGCGTTTCACAGGCCTTTGTAAGAGATGTTCCCGGTAGGCTGTTAGAGCACTGTGCAGAGCGAGTTGTTTCTTAGCTTCCCAACGAGCTGGAAGCAAGATGCTTTGGGGCCCTTCTCACCCTTTGGAAAGAAGGCAGCACTTTGTGCCTTGCAGCTCTAGGGCAATGGAGCACACACAAAGCAGAAGTTCTACTTCACCCAGATCAGACCTGCAAAGAAACTGCGTTTCACAGGCCTTTGTAAGAGATGTTCCCTGTAGGCTGTTAGAGCACTGTGCAGAGCGAGTTCTTTCTTAGCTTCCCAAAGACCTGGAAGCAAGATGCTTTGGGGGCCATCTGCCGTTAAGTAAAGAAGGCAGCACTTTGTGCCTTTCAGCTCTAGGGCAATGCAGCACACCCCGAGCAGAAGTTCTACTTCAGCCAGATCAGGCCTGCAAAGAAATTGCGTTTCACAGGCCTTTGTAAGAGATGTTCCCGGTAGGCTGTTAGAGCACTGTGCAGAGCGAGTTGTTTCTTAGCTTCCCAGAGAGCTGGAAGCAAGATGCTTTGGGGCCCGTTAATTTTATACCCTGCTACTTTGCTGTAGTTGTTGATTATTTCTAATAGTTTTTCTGTGGATCCTTTGGGGTTTTCTATGTATAAGATCATGTCGTCTGCAAACAACGCGAGTTTTACTTCTTCGTTACCTATTTGGATTCCTTTTATTTTTTTTTCCTGCCGAATTGCTCTGGCCAGCACCTCCAGTACTATGTTGAATAGGAGTGGTGAAAGTGGGCACCCTTGTCTTGTTCCTGTCCTCAGAGGGATGTCTTTCAGCTTTTGTCCATTGAGTATG
This sequence comes from Equus asinus, assembly GCF_041296235.1. Lineage (NCBI taxonomy): Eukaryota > Metazoa > Chordata > Mammalia > Perissodactyla > Equidae > Equus > Equus asinus. The sequence goes on along the minus strand of NC_091790.1, from coordinate 77,882,568 downwards.
ATGTTGGCTGTGGGTCTATCATATATGGCCTTTATTATGTTGAGGTACTTTCCTTCTATACCCATTTTACTGAGGGTTGTTATCATAAATGGGTGTTGGATCTTGTCGAATGCTTTCTCTGCGTCTATTGAGATGATCATGTGGTTTTTGTTTTTCATTTTGTTGATGTAGTGTATCACGTTGATTGACTTGCGCGTGTTGAACCATCCCTGTGTCCCTGGTATAAATCCCACTTGATCATGGTGTATAATCTTCTTGATGTATTGCTGTAATCGGTTTGCCAAAATTTGGTTGAGGATTTTTGCATCTATGTTCATCAGTGATATCGGCCTGTAGTTCTCCTTCTTTGTGTTGTCCTTGTCAGGTTTGGGGATCAGAGTGATGTTGGCTTCATAGAATGTGTTAGGGAGTTCTCCATCTTTCTCAATTTTCTGGAACAGTTTGAGGAGAATAGGTACAAAGAACTCACACTGCTTAACAACAAAAAAACAAACAACCTGATCAAAAAATGGGCAGAGGACATGAACAGACATTTCTCAAAAGAAGATATGAATATGGCCAATAGACACATGAAAAGATGTTCATCATCGCTAATCATCAGGGAAATGCAAATCAAAACTACACTAAGATATCACCTTACCCCCGTTAGATTGGCAAAAACATCCAAAACCAAGAACGACGAATGTTGGAGAGGTTGTGGAGAAAGAGGAACCCTCATACACTGTTGGTGGGAATGCAAACTGGTACAGCCACTATGGAAAAGAGTATGGAGATTTCTCAAAAAGTTAAAAATAGAAATACCCTATGACCCAGCCATCCCATTACTGGGTATCTATCCTAAGAACCTGATATCAGATATCTCAAGAGTCCGTTGCACCCCTATGTTCATCGCAGCATTATTTACAATAGCCAAGACGTGGAACCAGCCTACATGCCCAGAAACTGATGATTGGATAAAGAAGATGTGGTATATATACACAATGGAATACTACTCAGCCATAAAAAAAGACGACATTGGCCCCTTCACAACAATGTGGATGGACCTCGAGGGCATTATGTTAAGCGAAATAAGTCAGTCAGAGAAAGACGAACTCTATATGACTCCACTCATAGGTGGAAATTAGTATATTGAGAAGGAGATCTGATCGGTGGTTACCAGGGAAAAGGGGGGGTGGGGGAGGGCACGGAGGGGGAAGTGGTGTTCCCACAACATGACTAACAAAAATGTACAACTGAAATTTCACAAGCTTGTAATCCATCATAAGATTAATAACCAAAAAAAAAAAAAAAAGATGCTTTCGGGCCCATCTGCCCCTATGGAAAGAACGCAGCACTTTGTGCCTTGCAGCTCTAGGGCAATGTAGCACACCCAGAGCAGAAGTTCTACTTCAGCCAGATCAGGCCCGCAAAGAAACTGCGTTTCACAGGCCTTTGTAAGAGATGTTCCCGGTAGGGTGTTAGAGCACTGTGCAGAGCGAGTTGTTTCCTAGCTTCCCAAAGAGCTGGAAGCAAGATGCTTTGGGGCCCTTCTCACCCTTTGGAAAGAAGGCAGCACTTTGTGCCTTGCAGCTCTAGGGCAATGTAGCACACCCAAAGCAGAAGTTCTACTTCAGCCAGATCAGACCTGCAAAGAAACTGCGTTTCACAGGACTTGGTAAGAGATGTTCCCTGTAGGCTGTTAGAGCACTGTGCAGAGCGAGTTGTTTCTTAGCTTCCCAAGGAGCTGGAAGCAAGATGCTTTAGGGGCCATCTGCCCTTAAGGAAAGAAGGCAGCACTTTGTGCTTTGCAGCTCTAGGGCAATGTAGCACACCCAGAGCAGTTGTTCTACTTCTCCAGGTCAGGCCTGCAAAGAAACTTCGTTTCACAGGCCTTTGTAAGAGATGTTCCCGGTAGGCTGTTAGAGCACTGTGCAGAGCGACTTGTTTCGTAGCTTTCCAAAGAGCTGGAAGCAAGATGCTTTGGGGCCCATCTGCCCCTATGGAAAGAACGCAGCACTTTGTGCCTTGCAGCTCTAGGGCAATGCAGCACACCCCGAGCAGAAGTTGTACTTCAGCCAGATCAGGCCTGCAAAGAAACTGCGTTTCACAGGCCTTTGTAAGAGATGTTCCCGGTAGGCTGTTAGAGCACTGTGCAGAGCGAGTTGTTTCCTAGCTTCCCAAAGAGCTGGAAGCAAGATGCTTTGGGGCCCTTCTCACCCTTTGGAAAGAAGGCAGCACTTTGTGCCTTGCAGCTCTATGGCAATGTAGCACACCCAAAGCAGAAGTTCTACTTCAGCCAGATCAGACCTGCAAAGAAACTGCGTTTCACAGGCCTTTGTAAGAGATGTTCCTGGTAGGCTGTTAGAGCACTTTGCAGAGCGACTTGTTTCTTACCTTCCCAAAGAGCTGGAAGCAAGATGCTTTGGGGCCCTCTCACCCTTTGGAAAGAACGCAGCACTTTGTGCCTTGCAGCTCTAGGGCAATGAAGCACACCCCGAGCAGAAGTTCTACTTCAGCCAGATCAGGCCTGCAAAGAAACTGCGTTTCACAGGCCTTTGTAAGAGATGTTCCCGGTAGGCTGTTAGAGCACTCTGCAGAGCGAGTTGTTTCTTAGCTTCCCAGAGAGCTGGAAGCAAGATGCTTTGGGGCCCGTTAATTTTATACCCTGCTACTTTGCTGTAGTTGTTGATTATTTCTAATAGTTTTTCTGTGGATTCTTTGGGGTTTTCTATGTATAAGATCATGTCGTCTGCAAACAACGCGAGTTTTACTTCTTCGTCACCTATTTGGATTCCTTTTATTTTTTTTTCCTGCCGAATTGCTCTGGCCAGCACCTCCAGTACTATGTTGAATAGGAGTGGTGAAAGTGGGCACCCTTGTCTTGTTCCTGTCCTCAGAGGGATGGCTTTCAGCTTTTGTCCATTGAGTATGCTGTTGGCTGTGGGTCTATCATATATGGCCTTTATTATGTTGAGGTACTTTCCTTCTATACCCATTTTACTGAGGGTTTTTATCATAAATGGGTGTTGGATCTTGTCGAATGCTTTCTCTGCGTCTATTGAGATGATCATGTGGTTTTTGTTTTTCATTTTGTTGATGTAGTGTATCACGTTGATTGACTTGCGGGTGTTGAACCATCCCTGTGTCCCTGGTATAAATCCCACTTGATCATGGTGTATAATCTTTTTGATGTATTGCTGTAATCGGTTTGCCAAAATTTGGTTGAGGATTTTTGCATCTATGTTCATCAGTGATATCGGCCTGTAGTTCTCCTTCTTTGTGTTGTCCTTGTCAGGTTGGGGGATCAGAGTGATGTTGGCTTCATAGAATGTGTTAGGGAGTTCTCCATCTTTCTCAATTTTCTGGAACAGTTTGAGGAGAATAGGTACAAAGAACTCACACTGCTTAACAACAAAAAAACAAACAACCCGATCAAAAAATGGGCAGAGGTCATGAACAGACATCTCTCAAAAGAAGATATGAATATGGCCAATAGACACATGAAAAGATGTTCATCATCGCTAATCATCAGGGAAATGCAAATCAAAACTACACTAAGATATCACCTTACCCCCGGTAGATTGGCAAAAACATCCAAAACCAAGAACGACGTATGTTGGAGAGGTTGTGGAGAAAGAGGAACCCTCATACACTGTTGGTGGGAATGCAAACTGGTACAGCCACTATGGAAAACAGTATGGAGATTTCTCAAAAAGTTAAAAATAGAAATACCCTATGACCCAGCCATCCCATTACTGGGTATCTATCCTAAGAACCTGATATCAGATATCTCAAGAGTCCGTTGCACCCCTATGTTCATCGCAGCATTATTTACAATAGCCAAGACGTGGAACCAGCCTACATGCCCAGAAACTGATGATTGGATAAAGAAGATGTGGTATATATACACAATGGAATACTACTCAGCCATAAAAAAAGACGACATTGTTCCATTCACAACAATGTGGATGGACCTCGAGGGCATTATGTTAAGCGAAATAAGTCAGTCAGAGAAAGACAGACTCTATATGACTCCACTCATAGGTGGAAATTAGTATATTGAGAAGGAGACCTGATCGGTGGTTACCAGGGAAAAGGGGGGTGGGGGGAGGGCACGGAAAGGGAAGTGGTGTTCCCACAACATGACTAACAAAAATGTACAACAGAAATTTCACAAGCTTGTAATCCATCATAACATTAATAAACAAAACAAAAAAAAAAAAGATGCTTTGGGGCCCATCTGCCCCTATGGAAAGAACGCAGCACTTTGTGCCTTGCAGCTCTAGGGCAATGTAGCACACCCAGAGCAGAAGTTCTACTTCAGCCAGATCAGGCCCGCAAAGAAACTGCGTTTCACAGGCCTTTGTAAGAGATGTTCCCGGTAGGCTGTTAGAGTACTGTGCAGAGCGAGTTGTTTCTTAGCTTCCCAACGAGCTGGAAGCAAGATGCTTTAGGGGTCATCTGCCCTTAAGGAAAGAATGCAGCACTTTGTGCCTTGCAGCTCTAGGGCAGTGTAGCACACCCAGAGCAGAAGTTGTACTTCAGCCAGATCAGGCCTGCAAAGAAACTGCGTTTCACAGGCCTTTGTAAGAGATGTTCCCAGTAGGCTGTTAGAGCACTGTGCAGAGCGAGTTGTTTCTTAGCTTCCCAAAGAGCTGGAAGCAAGATGCTTTGGAGCCCTTCTCACCCTTTGGAAAGAAGGCAGCACTTTGTGCCTTACAGCTCTAGGGCAATGTAGCACACCCAGAGCAGAAGTTCTTCTTCAGCCATATCAGGACTACAAAGAAACTGCGTTACACAGGCCTTTGTAAGAGATGTTCCCTGTAGGCTGTTAGAGCACTGTGCAGAGCGAGTTCTTTCTTAGCTTCCCAAAGACCTGGAAGCAAGATGCTTTGGGGGCCATCTGCCGTTAAGTAAAGAAGGCAGCACTTTGTGCCTTGCAGCTCTAGGGCAATGTAGCACACCCAGAGCCGAAGTTCTACTTCAGCTAGATCAGACCTGCAGAGAAACTTCGTTTCACAGGCCTTTGTAAGAGATGTTCCCGGTAGGCTGTAAGAGCACTGTGCAGAGCTACTAGTTTCTTAGCTTCCCAGAGAGCTGGAAGCAAGATGCTTTGGGGCCCATCTGCCCCTATGGAAAGAACGCAGCACTTTGTGCCTTGCAGCTCTAGGGCAATGCAGCACACCCCGAGCAGAAGTTCTACTTCAGCCAGATCAGGCCTGCAAAGAAACTGCGTTTCACAGGCCTTTGTAAGAGATGTTCCCAGTAGGCTGTTAGAGCACTGTGCAGAGCGAGTTGTTTCTTAGCTTCCCAGAGAGCTGGAAGCAAGATGCTTTGGGGCCCGTTAATTTTATACCCTGCTACTTTGCTGTAGTTGTTGATTATTTCTAATAGTTTTTCTGTGGATTCTTTGGGGTTTTCTATGTATAAGATCATGTCGTCTGCAAACAACGCGAGTTTTACTTCTTCGTTACCTATTTGGATTCCTTTTATTTTTTTTTCCTGCCGAATTGCTCTGCCCAGCACCTCCAGTACTATGTTGAATAGGAGTGGTGAAAGTGGGCACCCTTGTCTTGTTCCTGTCCTCAGAGGGATGGCTTTCAGCTTTTGTCCATTGAGTATGATGTTGGCTGTGGGTCTATCATATATGGCCTTTATTATGTTGAGGTTCTTTCCTTCTATACCCATTTTACTGAGGGTTTTTATCATAAATGGGTGTTGGATCTTGTCGAATGCTTTCTCTGCGTCTATTGAGATGATCATGTGGTTTTTGTTTTTCATTTTGTTGATGTAGTGTATCACGTTGATTGACTTGCGGGTGTTGAACCATCCCTGTGTCCCTGGTATAAATCCCACTTGATCATGGTGTATAATCTTTTTGATGTATTGCTGTAATCGGTTTGCCAAAATTTTGTTGAGGATTTTTGCATCTATGTTCATCAGTGATATCGGCCTGTAGTTCTCCTTCTTTGTGTTGTCCTTGTCAGGTTTGGGGATCAGAGTGATGTTGGCTTCATAGAATGTGTTAGGGAGTTCTCCATCTTTCTCAATTTTCTGGAACAGTTTGAGGAGAATAGGCACAAAGAAATCACACTGCTTAACAACAAAAAAACAAACAACCCGATCCAAAAATGGGCAGAGGACATGAACAGACATTTCTCAAAAGAAGATAGGAATATGGCCAATAGACACATGAAAAGATGTTCATCATCGCTAATCATCAGGGAAATGCAAATCAAAACTACACTAAGATATCACCTTACCCCCGTTAGATTGGCAAAAACATCCAAAACCAAGAACGACAAATGTTGGAGAGGTTGTGGAGAAAGAGGAACCCTCATACACTGTTGGTGGGAATGCAAACTGGTACAGCCACTATGGAAAACAGTATGGAGATTTCTCAAAAAGTTAAAAATAGAAATACCCTATGACCCAGCCATCCCATTACTGGGTATCTATCCTAAGAACCTGATATCAGATATCTCAAGAGTCCGTTGCACCCCTATGTTCATCGCAGCATTATTTACAATAGCCAAGACGTGGAACCAGCCTACATGCCCAGAAACTGATGATTGGATAAAGAAGATGTGGTATATATACACAATGGAATACTACTCAGCCATAAAAAAAGACGACATTGGCCCATTCACAACAATGTGGATGGACCTCGAGGGCATTATGTTAAGCGAAATAAGTCAGTCAGAGAAAGACGAACTCTATATGACTCCACTCATAGGTGGAAATTAGTATATTGAGAAGGAGATCTGATCGGTGGTTACCAGGGAAAAGGGGGGGTGGGGGGAGGGCACGGAGGGGGAAGTGGTGTTCCCACAACATGACTAACAAAAATGTACAACTGAAATTTCACAAGCTTGTAATCCATCATAAGATTAATAAACAACAACAACAAAAAAAGATGCTTTGGGGCCCATCTGCCCCTATGGAAAGAACGCAGCACTTTGTGCCTTGCAGCTCTAGGGCAATGTAGCACACCCAGAGCAGAAGTTCTACTTCAGCCAGATCAGGCCCGCAAAGAAACTGCGTTTCACAGGCCTTTGTAAGAGATGTTCCCGGTAGGCTGTTAGAGCACTGTGCAGAGCGAGTTCTTTCTTAGCTTCACAACGAGCTGGAAGCAAGATGCTTTAGGGGCCATCTGCCCTTAAGGAAAGAAGGCAGCACTTTGTGCCTTGCAGCTCTAGGGCAATGTAGCACACCCAGAGCAGTTGTTCTACTTCTGCCAGGTCAGGCCTGCAAAGAAACTGCGTTTCACAGGCCTTTGTAAGAGATGTTCCCGGTAGGCTGTTAGAGCACTGTGCAGAGCGAGTTGTTTCTTAGCTTACCAAACAGCCGGAAGCAAGATGCTTTGGGGCCCTTCTCACCCTTTGGAAAGAAGTCAGCACTTTGTGCCTTGCAGCTCTAGGGCAGTGTAGCACACCCAGAGCAGAAGTTGTACTTCAGCCAGATCAGGCCTGCAAAGAAACTGCGTTTCACAGGCCTTTGTAAGAGATGTTCCCTGTAGGCTGTTAGAGAACTGTGCAGAGCGAGTTGTTTCTTAGCTTCCCAAGGAGCTGGAAGCAAGATGCTTTAGGGGCCATCTGCCCTTAAGGAAAGAAGGCAGCACTTTGTGCCTTGCAGCTCTAGGGCAATGTAGCACACCCAGAGCAGTTGTTCTACTTCTTCCAGGTCAGGCCTGCAACGAAACTTCGTTTCACAGGCCTTTGTAAGAGATGTTCCCGGTAGGCTGTTAGAGCACTGTGCAGAGCGACTTGTTTCGTAGTTTCCCAAAGAGCTGGAAGCAAGATGCTTTGGGGCCCATCTGCCCCTATGGAAAGAAGGCAGCACTTTGTGCCTTGCAGCTCTAGGGCAATGCAGCACACCCCGAGCAGAAGTTGTACTTCAGCCAGATCAGGCCTGCAAAGAAACTGCGTTTCACAGGCCTTTGTAAGAGATGTTCCCGGTAGGCTGTTAGAGCACTGTGCAGAGCGAGTTGTTTCTTAGCTTCCCAACGAGCTGGAAGCAAGATGCTTTGGGGCCCTTCTCACCCTTTGGAAAGAAGGCAGCACTTTGTGCCTTGCAGCTCTAGGGCAATGTAGCACACACAAAGCAGAAGTTCTACTTCACCCAGATCAGACCTGCAAAGAAACTGCGTTTCACAGGCCTTTGTAAGAGATGTTCCCTGTAGGCTGTTAGAGCACTGTGCAGAGCGAGTTCTTTCTTAGCTTCCCAAAGACCTGGAAGCAAGATGCTTTGGGGGCCATCTGCCGTTAAGTAAAGAAGGCAGCACTTTGTGCCTTTCAGCTCTAGGGCAATGCAGCACACCCCGAGCAGAAGTTCTACTTCAGCCAGATCAGGCCTGCAAAGAAATTGCGTTTCACAGGCCTTTGTAAGAGATGTTCCCGGTAGGCTGTTAGAGCACTGTGCAGAGCGAGTTGTTTCTTAGCTTCCCAGAGAGCTGGAAGCAAGATGCTTTGGGGCCCGTTAATTTTATACCCTGCTACTTTGCTGTAGTTGTTGATTATTTCTAATAGTTTTTCTGTGGATCCTTTGGGGTTTTCTATGTATAAGATCATGTCGTCTGCAAACAACGCGAGTTTTACTTCTTCGTTACCTATTTGGATTCCTTTTATTTTTTTTTCCTGCCGAATTGCTCTGGCCAGCACCTCCAGTACTATGTTGAATAGGAGTGGTGAAAGTGGGCACCCTTGTCTTGTTCCTGTCCTCAGAGGGATGTCTTTCAGCTTTTGTCCATTGAGTATGATGTTGGCTGTGGGTCTATCATATATGGCCTTTATTATGTTGAGGTACTTTCCTTCTATACCCATTTTACTGAGGGTTGTTATCATAAATGGGTGTTGGATCTTGTCGAATGCTTTCTCTGCGTCTATTGAGATGATCATGTGGTTTTTGTTTTTCATTTTGTTGATGTAGTGTATCACGTTGATTGACTTGCGCGTGTTGAACCATCCCTGTGTCCCTGGTATAAATCCCACTTGATCATGGTGTATAATCTTTTTGATGTATTGCTGTAATCGGTTTGCCAAAATTTTGTTGAGCATTTTTGCATCTATGTTCATCAGTGATATCGGCCTGTAGTTCTCCTTCTTTGTGTTGTCCTTGTCAGGTTGGGGGATCAGAGTGATGTTGGCTTCATAGAATGTGTTAGGGAGTTCTCCATCTTTCTCAATTTTCTGGAACAGTTTGAGGAGAATAGGTACAAAGAACTCACACTGCTTAACAACAAAAAAACAAACAACCCGATCAAAAAATGGGCAGAGGTCATGAACAGACATCTCTCAAAAGAAGATATGAATATGGCCAATAGACACATGAAAAGATGTTCATCATCGCTAAGCATCAGGGAAATGCAAATCAAAACTACACTAAGATATCACCTTACCCCCGGTAGATTGGCAAAAACATCCAAAACCAAGAACGACGAATGTTGGAGAGGTTGTGGAGAAAGAGGAACCCTCATACACTGTTGGTGGGAATGCAAACTGGTACAGCCACTATGGAAAACAGTATGGAGATTTCTCAAAAAGTTAAAAATAGAAATACCCTATGACCCAGCCATACCATTACTGGGTATCTATCCTAAGAACCTGATATCAGATATCTCAAGAGTCCGTTGCACCCCTATGTTCATCGCAGCATTATTTACAATAGCCAAGACGTGGAACCAGCCTACATGCCCAGAAACTGATGATTGGATAAAGAAGATGTGGTATATATACACAATGGAATACTACTCAGCCATAAAAAAAGACGACATTGGCCCCTTCACAACAATGTGGATGGACCTCGAGGGCATTATGTTAAGCGAAATAAGTCAGTCAGAGAAAGACGAACTCTATATGACTCCACTCATAGGTGGAAATTAGTATATTGAGAAGGAGATCTGATCGGTGGTTACCAGGGAAAAGGGGGGGTGGGGGAGGGCACGGAGGGGGAAGTGGTGTTCCCACAACATGACTAACAAAAATGTACAACTGAAATTTCACAAGCTTGTAATCCATCATAAGATTAATAAACAACAACAACAACAAAAAGATGCTTTGGGGCCCATCTGCCCCTATGGAAAGAACGCAGCACTTTGTGCCTTGCAGCTCTAGGACAATGTAGCACACCCAGAGCAGAAGTTCTACTTCAGCCAAATCAGGCCTGCAAAGAAACTGCGTTTCACAGGCCTTTGTAAGAGATGTTCCCGGTAGGCTGTTAGAGCACTGTGCAGAGCGAGTTGTTTCTTAGCTTACCAAACAGCCGGAAGCAAGATGCTTTGGGGCCCTTCTCACCCTTTGGAAAGAAGTCAGCACTTTGTGCCTTGCAGCTCTAGGGCAGTGTAGCACACCCAGAGCAGAAGTTCTACTTCAGCCAGATCAGGCCTGCAAAGAAACTGCGTTTCACAGGCCTTTGTAAGAGATGTTCCCTGTAGGCTGTTAGAGAACTGTGCAGAGCGAGTTGTTTCTTAGCTTCCCAAGGAGCTGGAAGCAAGATGCTTTAGGGGCCATCTGCCCTTAAGGAAAGAAGGCAGCACTTTGTGCCTTGCAGCTCTAGGGCAATGTAGCACACCCAGAGCAGTTGTTCTACTTCTTCCAGGTCAGGCCTGCAACGAAACTTCGTTTCACAGGCCTTTGTAAGAGATGTTCCCGGTAGGCTGTTAGAGCACTGTGCAGAGCGACTTGTTTCGTAGTTTCCCAAAGAGCTGGAAGCAAGATGCTTTGGGGCCCATCTGCCCCTATGGAAAGAAGGCAGCACTTTGTGCCTTGCAGCTCTAGGGCAATGCAGCACACCCCGAGCAGAAGTTGTACTTCAGCCAGATCAGGCCTGCAAAGAAACTGCGTTTCACAGGCCTTTGTAAGAGATGTTCCCGGTAGGCTGTTAGAGCACTGTGCAGAGCGAGTTGTTTCTTAGCTTCCCAACGAGCTGGAAGCAAGATGCTTTGGGGCCCTTCTCACCCTTTGGAAAGAAGGCAGCACTTTGTGCCTTGCAGCTCTAGGGCAATGTAGCACACACAAAGCAGAAGTTCTACTTCACCCAGATCAGACCTGCAAAGAAACTGCGTTTCACAGGCCTTTGTAAGAGATGTTCCCTGTAGGCTGTTAGAGCACTGTGCAGAGCGAGTTCTTTCTTAGCTTCCCAAAGACCTGGAAGCAAGATGCTTTGGGGGCCATCTGCCGTTAAGTAAAGAAGGCAGCACTTTGTGCCTTTCAGCTCTAGGGCAATGCAGCACACCCCGAGCAGAAGTTCTACTTCAGCCAGATCAGGCCTGCAAAGAAATTGCGTTTCACAGGCCTTTGTAAGAGATGTTCCCGGTAGGCTTTTAGAGCACTGTGCAGAGCGAGTTGTTTCTTAGCTTCCCAGAGAGCTGGAAGCAAGATGCTTTGGGGCCCGTTAATTTTATACCCTGCTACTTTGCTGTAGTTGTTGATTATTTCTAATAGTTTTTCTGTGGATCCTTTGGGGTTTTCTATGTATAAGATCATGTCGTCTGCAAACAACGCGAGTTTTACTTCTTCGTTACCTATTTGGATTCCTTTTATTTTTTTTTCCTGCCGAATTGCTCTGGCCAGCACCTCCAGTACTATGTTGAATAGGAGTGGTGAAAGTGGGCACCCTTGTCTTGTTCCTGTCCTCAGAGGGATGTCTTTCAGCTTTTGTCCATTGAGTATGATGTTGGCTGTGGGTCTATCATATATGGCCTTTATTATGTTGAGGTACTTTCCTTCTATACCCATTTTACTGAGGGTTGTTATCATAAATGGGTGTTGGATCTTGTCGAATGCTTTCTCTGCGTCTATTGAGATGATCATGTGGTTTTTGTTTTTCATTTTGTTGATGTAGTGTATCACGTTGATTGACTTGCGCGTGTTGAACCATCCCTGTGTCCCTGGTATAAATCCCACTTGATCATGGTGTATAATCTTTTTGATGTATTGCTGTAATCGGTTTGCCAAAATTTTGTTGAGCATTTTTGCATCTATGTTCATCAGTGATATCGGCCTGTAGTTCTCCTTCTTTGTGTTGTCCTTGTCAGGTTGGGGGATCAGAGTGATGTTGGCTTCATAGAATGTGTTAGGGAGTTCTCCATCTTTCTCAATTTTCTGGAACAGTTTGAGGAGAATAGGTACAAAGAACTCACACTGCTTAACAACAAAAAAACAAACAACCCGATCAAAAAATGGGCAGAGGACATGAACAGACATTTCTCAAAAGAAGATATGAATATGGCCAATAGACACATGAAAAGATGTTCATCATCGCTAAGCATCAGGGAAATGCAAATCAAAACTACACTAAGATATCACCTTACCCCCGGTAGATTGGCAAAAACATCCAAAACCAAGAACGACGAATGTTGGAGAGGTTGTGGAGAAAGAGGAACCCTCATACACTGTTGGTGGGAATGCAAACTGGTACAGCCACTATGGAAAACAGTATGGAGATTTCTCAAAAAGTTAAAAATAGAAATACCCTATGACCCAGCCATCCCATTACTGGGTATCTATCCTAAGAACCTGATATCAGATATCTCAAGAGTCCGTTGCACCCCTATGTTCATCGCAGCATTATTTACAATAGCCAAGACGTGGAACCAGCCTACATGCCCAGAAACTGATGATTGGATAAAGAAGATGTGGTATATATACACAATGGAATACTACTCAGCCATAAAAAAAGACGACATTGGCCCCTTCACAACAATGTGGATGGACCTCGAGGGCATTATGTTAAGCGAAATAAGTCAGTCAGAGAAAGACGAACTCTATATGACTCCACTCATAGGTGGAAATTAGTATATTGAGAAGGAGATCTGATCGGTGGTTACCAGGGAAAAGGGGGGGTGGGGGAGGGCACGGAGGGGGAAGTGGTGTTCCCACAACATGACTAACAAAAATGTACAACTGAAATTTCACAAGCTTGTAATCCATCATAAGATTAATAAACAACAACAAAAAAAAAAAGATGCTTTGGGGCCCATCTGCCCCTATGGAAAGAACGCAGCACTTTGTGCCTTGCAGCTCTAGGACAATGTAGCACACCCAGAGCAGAAGTTCTACTTCAGCCAGATCAGGCCTGCAAAGAAACTGCGTTTCACAGGCCTTTGTAAGAGATGTTCCCGGTAGGCTGTTAGAGCACTGTGCAGAGCGACTTGTTTCTTAGCTTACCAAACAGCCGGCAGCAAGATGCTTTGGGGCCCTTCTCACCCTTTGGAAAGAAGTCAGCACTTTGTGCCTTGCAGCTCTAGGGCAGTGTAGCACACCCAGAGCAGAAGTTCTACTTCAGCCAGATCAGGCCTGCAAAGAAACTGCGTTTCACAGGCCTTTGTAAGAGATGTTCCCTGTAGGCTGTTAGAGAACTGTGCAGAGCGAGTTGTTTCTTAGCTTCCCAAGGAGCTGGAAGCAAGATGCTTTAGGGGCCATCTGCCCTTAAGGAAAGAAGGCAGCACTTTGTGCCTTGCAGCTCTAGGGCAATGTAGCACACCCAGAGCAGTTGTTCTACTTCTTCCAGGTCAGGCCTGCAACGAAACTTCGTTTCACAGGCCTTTGTAAGAGATGTTCCCGGTAGGCTGTTAGAGCACTGTGCAGAGCGACTTGTTTCATAGTTTCCCAAAGAGCTGGAAGCAAGATGCTTTGGGGCCCATCTGCCCCTATGGAAAGAAGGCAGCACTTTGTGCCTTGCAGCTCTAGGGCAATGCAGCACACCCCGAGCAGAAGTTGTACTTCAGCCAGATCAGGCCTGCAAAGAAACTGCGTTTCACAGGCCTTTGTAAGAGATGTTCCCGGTAGGCTGTTAGAGCACTGTGCAGAGCGAGTTGTTTCTTAGCTTCCCAACGAGCTGGAAGCAAGATGCTTTGGGGCCCTTCTCACCCTTTGGAAAGAAGGCAGCACTTTGTGCCTTGCAGCTCTAGGGCAATGTAGCACACACAAAGCAGAAGTTCTACTTCACCCAGATCAGACCTGCAAAGAAACTGCGTTTCACAGGCCTTTGTAAGAGATGTTCCCTGTAGGCTGTTAGAGCACTGTGCAGAGCGAGTTCTTTCTTAGCTTCCCAAAGACCTGGAAGCAAGATGCTTTGGGGGCCATCTGCCGTTAAGTAAAGAAGGCAGCACTTTGTGCCTTTCAGCTCTAGGGCAATGCAGCACACCCCGAGCAGAAGTTCTACTTCAGCCAGATCAGGCCTGCAAAGAAATTGCGTTTCACAGGCCTTTGTAAGAGATGTTCCCGGTAGGCTGTTAGAGCACTGTGCAGAGCGAGTTGTTTCTTAGCTTCCCAGAGAGCTGGAAGCAAGATGCTTTGGGGCCCGTTAATTTTATACCCTGCTACTTTGCTGTAGTTGTTGATTATTTCTAATAGTTTTTCTGTGGATCCTTTGGGGTTTTCTATGTATAAGATCATGTCGTCTGCAAACAACGCGAGTTTTACTTCTTCGTTACCTATTTGGATTCCTTTTATTTTTTTTTCCTGCCGAATTGCTCTGGCCAGCACCTCCAGTACTATGTTGAATAGGAGTGGTGAAAGTGGGCACCCTTGTCTTGTTCCTGTCCTCAGAGGGATGTCTTTCAGCTTTTGTCCATTGAGTATGATGTTGGCTGTGGGTCTATCATATATGGCCTTTATTATGTTGAGGTACTTTCCTTCTATACCCATTTTACTGAGGGTTGTTATCATAAATGGGTGTTGGATCTTGTCGAATGCTTTCTCTGCGTCTATTGAGATGATCATGTGGTTTTTGTTTTTCATTTTGTTGATGTAGTGTATCACGTTGATTGACTTGCGCGTGTTGAACCATCCCTGTGTCCCTGGTATAAATCCCACTTGATCATGGTGTATAATCTTTTTGATGTATTGCTGTAATCGGTTTGCCAAAATTTTGTTGAGCATTTTTGCATCTATGTTCATCAGTGATATCGGCCTGTAGTTCTCCTTCTTTGTGTTGTCCTTGTCAGGTTGGGGGATCAGAGTGATGTTGGCTTCATAGAATGTGTTAGGGAGTTCTCCATCTTTCTCAATTTTCTGGAACAGTTTGAGGAGAATAGGTACAAAGAACTCACACTGCTTAACAACAAAAAAACAAACAACCCGATCAAAAAATGGGCAGAGGTCATGAACAGACATCTCTCAAAAGAAGATATGAATATGGCCAATAGACACATGAAAAGATGTTCATCATCGCTAAGCATCAGGGAAATGCAAATCAAAACTACACTAAGATATCACCTTACCCCCGGTAGATTGGCAAAAACATCCAAAACCAAGAACGACGAATGTTGGAGAGGTTGTGGAGAAAGAGGAACCCTCATACACTGTTGGTGGGAATGCAAACTGGTACAGCCACTATGGAAAACAGTATGGAGATTTCTCAAAAAGTTAAAAATAGAAATACCCTATGACCCAGCCATCCCATTACTGGGTATCTATCCTAAGAACCTGATATCAGATATCTCAAGAGTCCGTTGCACCCCTATGTTCATCGCAGCATTATTTACAATAGCCAAGACGTGGAACCAGCCTACATGCCCAGAAACTGATGATTGGATAAAGAAGATGTGGTATATATACACAATGGAATACTACTCAGCCATAAAAAAAGACGACATTGGCCCCTTCACAACAATGTGGATGGACCTCGAGGGCATTATGTTAAGCGAAATAAGTCAGTCAGAGAAAGACGAACTCTATATGACTCCACTCATAGGTGGAAATTAGTATATTGAGAAGGAGATCTGATCGGTGGTTACCAGGGAAAAGGGGGGGTGGGGGAGGGCACGGAGGGGGAAGTGGTGTTCCCACAACATGACTAACAAAAATGTACAACTGAAATTTCACAAGCTTGTAATCCATCATAAGATTAATAAACAACAACAACAAAAAAAAGATGCTTTGGGGCCCATCTGCCCCTATGGAAAGAACGCAGCACTTTGTGCCTTGCAGCTCTAGGACAATGTAGCACACCCAGAGCAGAAGTTCTACTTCAGCCAGATCAGGCCCGCAAAGAAACTGCGTTTCACAGGCCTTTGTAAGAGATGTTCCCGGTAGGCTGTTAGAGCACTGTGCAGAGCGAGTTGTTTCTTAGCTTCCCAAAGAGCTGGAAGCAAGATGCTTTGGGGCCCTTCTCACCCTTTGGAAAGAAGTCAGCACTTTGTGCCTTGCAGCTCTAGGGCAGTGTAGCACACCCAGAGCAGAAGTTCTACTTCAGCCAGATCAGGCCTGCAAAGAAACTGCGTTTCACAGGCCTTTGTAAGAGATGTTCCCTGTAGGCTGTTAGAGAACTGTGCAGAGCGAGTTGTTTCTTAGCTTCCCAAGGAGCTGGAAGCAAGATGCTTTAGGGGCCATCTGCCCTTAAGGAAAGAAGGCAGCACTTTGTGCCTTGCAGCTCTAGGGCAATGTAGCACACCCAGAGCAGTTGTTCTACTTCTTCCAGGTCAGGCCTGCAACGAAACTTCGTTTCACAGGCCTTTGTAAGAGATGTTCCCGGTAGGCTGTTAGAGCACTGTGCAGAGCGACTTGTTTCGTAGTTTCCCAAAGAGCTGGAAGCAAGATGCTTTGGGGCCCATCTGCCCCTATGGAAAGAAGGCAGCACTTTGTGCCTTGCAGCTCTAGGGCAATGCAGCACACCCCGAGCAGAAGTTGTACTTCAGCCAGATCAGGCCTGCAAAGAAACTGCGTTTCACAGGCCTTTGTAAGAGATGTTCCCGGTAGGCTGTTAGAGCACTGTGCAGAGCGAGTTGTTTCTTAGCTTCCCAACGAGCTGGAAGCAAGATGCTTTGGGGCCCTTCTCACCCTTTGGAAAGAAGGCAGCACTTTGTGCCTTGCAGCTCTAGGGCAATGTAGCACACACAAAGCAGAAGTTCTACTTCACCCAGATCAGACCTGCAAAGAAACTGCGTTTCACAGGCCTTTGTAAGAGATGTTCCCTGTAGGCTGTTAGAGCACTGTGCAGAGCGAGTTCTTTCTTAGCTTCCCAAAGACCTGGAAGCAAGATGCTTTGGGGGCCATCTGCCGTTAAGTAAAGAAGGCAGCACTTTGTGCCTTTCAGCTCTAGGGCAATGCAGCACACCCCGAGCAGAAGTTCTACTTCAGCCAGATCAGGCCTGCAAAGAAATTGCGTTTCACAGGCCTTTGTAAGAGATGTTCCCGGTAGGCTGTTAGAGCACTGTGCAGAGCGAGTTGTTTCTTAGCTTCCCAGAGAGCTGGAAGCAAGATGCTTTGGGGCCCGTTAATTTTATACCCTGCTACTTTGCTGTAGTTGTTGATTATTTCTAATAGTTTTTCTGTGGATCCTTTGGGGTTTTCTATGTATAAGATCATGTCGTCTGCAAACAACGCGAGTTTTACTTCTTCGTTACCTATTTGGATTCCTTTTATTTTTTTTTCCTGCCGAATTGCTCTGGCCAGCACCTCCAGTACTATGTTGAATAGGAGTGGTGAAAGTGGGCACCCTTGTCTTGTTCCTGTCCTCAGAGGGATGTCTTTCAGCTTTTGTCCATTGAGTATGATGTTGGCTGTGGGTCTATCATATATGGCCTTTATTATGTTGAGGTACTTTCCTTCTATACCCATTTTACTGAGGGTTGTTATCATAAATGGGTGTTGGATCTTGTCGAATGCTTTCTCTGCGTCTATTGAGATGATCATGTGGTTTTTGTTTTTCATTTTGTTGATGTAGTGTATCACGTTGATTGACTTGCGCGTGTTGAACCATCCCTGTGTCCCTGGTATAAATCCCACTTGATCATGGTGTATAATCTTTTTGATGTATTGCTGTAATCGGTTTGCCAAAATTTTGTTGAGCATTTTTGCATCTATGTTCATCAGTGATATCGGCCTGTAGTTCTCCTTCTTTGTGTTGTCCTTGTCAGGTTGGGGGATCAGAGTGATGTTGGCTTCATAGAATGTGTTAGGGAGTTCTCCATCTTTCTCAATTTTCTGGAACAGTTTGAGGAGAATAGGTACAAAGAACTCACACTGCTTAACAACAAAAAAACAAACAACCCGATCAAAAAATGGGCAGAGGTCATGAACAGACATCTCTCAAAAGAAGATATGAATATGGCCAATAGACACATGAAAAGATGTTCATCATCGCTAAGCATCAGGGAAATGCAAATCAAAACTACACTAAGATATCACCTTACCCCCGGTAGATTGGCAAAAACATCCAAAACCAAGAACGACGAATGTTGGAGAGGTTGTGGAGAAAGAGGAACCCTCATACACTGTTGGTGGGAATGCAAACTGGTACAGCCACTATGGAAAACAGTATGGAGATTTCTCAAAAAGTTAAAAATAGAAATACCCTATGACCCAGCCATCCCATTACTGGGTATCTATCCTAAGAACCTGATATCAGATATCTCAAGAGTCCGTTGCACCCCTATGTTCATCGCAGCATTATTTACAATAGCCAAGACGTGGAACCAGCCTACATGCCCAGAAACTGATGATTGGATAAAGAAGATGTGGTATATATACACAATGGAATACTACTCAGCCATAAAAAAAGACGACATTGGCCCCTTCACAACAATGTGGATGGACCTCGAGGGCATTATGTTAAGCGAAATAAGTCAGTCAGAGAAAGACGAACTCTATATGACTCCACTCATAGGTGGAAATTAGTATATTGAGAAGGAGATCTGATCGGTGGTTACCAGGGAAAAGGGGGGGTGGGGGAGGGCACGGAGGGGGAAGTGGTGTTCCCACAACATGACTAACAAAAATGTACAACTGAAATTTCACAAGCTTGTAATCCATCATAAGATTAATAAACAACAACAACAAAAAAAAGATGCTTTGGGGCCCATCTGCCCCTATGGAAAGAACGCAGCACTTTGTGCCTTGCAGCTCTAGGACAATGTAGCACACCCAGAGCAGAAGTTCTACTTCAGCCAGATCAGGCCCGCAAAGAAACTGCGTTTCACAGGCCTTTGTAAGAGATGTTCCCGGTAGGCTGTTAGAGCACTGTGCAGAGCGAGTTGTTTCTTAGCTTCCCAAAGAGCTGGAAGCAAGATGCTTTGGGGCCCTTCTCACCCTTTGGAAAGAAGTCAGCACTTTGTGCCTTGCAGCTCTAGGGCAGTGTAGCACACCCAGAGCAGAAGTTCTACTTCAGCCAGATCAGGCCTGCAAAGAAACTGCGTTTCACAGGCCTTTGTAAGAGATGTTCCCTGTAGGCTGTTAGAGAACTGTGCAGAGCGAGTTGTTTCTTAGCTTCCCAAGGAGCTGGAAGCAAGATGCTTTAGGGGCCATCTGCCCTTAAGGAAAGAAGGCAGCACTTTGTGCCTTGCAGCTCTAGGGCAATGTAGCACACCCAGAGCAGTTGTTCTACTTCTTCCAGGTCAGGCCTGCAATGAAACTTCGTTTCACAGGCCTTTGTAAGAGATGTTCCCGGTAGGCTGTTAGAGCACTGTGCAGAGCGACTTGTTTCGTAGTTTCCCAAAGAGCTGGAAGCAAGATGCTTTGGGGCCCATCTGCCCCTATGGAAAGAAGGCAGCACTTTGTGCCTTGCAGCTCTAGGGCAATGCAGCACACCCCGAGCAGAAGTTGTACTTCAGCCAGATCAGGCCTGCAAAGAAACTGCGTTTCACAGGCCTTTGTAAGAGATGTTCCCGGTAGGCTGTTAGAGCACTGTGCAGAGCGAGTTGTTTCTTAGCTTCCCAACGAGCTGGAAGCAAGATGCTTTGGGGCCCTTCTCACCCTTTGGAAAGAAGGCAGCACTTTGTGCCTTGCAGCTCTAGGGCAATGTAGCACACACAAAGCAGAAGTTCTACTTCACCCAGATCAGACCTGCAAAGAAACTGCGTTTCACAGGCCTTTGTAAGAGATGTTCCCTGTAGGCTGTTAGAGCACTGTGCAGAGCGAGTTCTTTCTTAGCTTCCCAAAGACCTGGAAGCAAGATGCTTTGGGGGCCATCTGCCGTTAAGTAAAGAAGGCAGCACTTTGTGCCTTTCAGCTCTAGGGCAATGCAGCACACCCCGAGCAGAAGTTCTACTTCAGCCAGATCAGGCCTGCAAAGAAATTGCGTTTCACAGGCCTTTGTAAGAGATGTTCCCGGTAGGCTGTTAGAGCACTGTGCAGAGCGAGTTGTTTCTTAGCTTCCCAGAGAGCTGGAAGCAAGATGCTTTGGGGCCCGTTAATTTTATACCCTGCTACTTTGCTGTAGTTGTTGATTATTTCTAATAGTTTTTCTGTGGATCCTTTGGGGTTTTCTATGTATAAGATCATGTCGTCTGCAAACAACGCGAGTTTTACTTCTTCGTTACCTATTTGGATTCCTTTTATTTTTTTTTCCTGCCGAATTGCTCTGGCCAGCACCTCCAGTACTATGTTGAATAGGAGTGGTGAAAGTGGGCACCCTTGTCTTGTTCCTGTCCTCAGAGGGATGTCTTTCAGCTTTTGTCCATTGAGTATGATGTTGGCTGTGGGTCTATCATATATGGCCTTTATTATGTTGAGGTACTTTCCTTCTATACCCATTTTACTGAGGGTTGTTATCATAAATGGGTGTTGGATCTTGTCGAATGCTTTCTCTGCGTCTATTGAGATGATCATGTGGTTTTTGTTTTTCATTTTGTTGATGTAGTGTATCACGTTGATTGACTTGCGGGTGTTGAACCATCCCTGTGTCCCTGGTATAAATCCCACTTGATCATGGTGTATAATCTTCTTGATGTATTGCTGTAATCGGTTTGCCAAAATTTGGTTGAGGATTTTTGCATCTATGTTCATCAGTGATATCGGCCTGTAGTTCTCCTTCTTTGTGTTGTCCTTGTCAGGTTTGGGGATCAGAGTGATGTTGGCTTCATAGAATGTGTTAGGGAGTTCTCCATCTTTCTCAATTTTCTGGAACAGTTTGAGGAGAATAGGTACAAAGAACTCACACTGCTTAACAACAAAAAAACAAACAACCTGATCCAAAAATGGGCAGAGGACATGAACAGACATTTCTCAAAAGAAGATATGAATATGGCCAATAGACACATGAAAAGATGTTCATCATCGCTAATCATCAGGGAAATGCAAATCAAAACTACACTAAGATATCACCTTACCCCCGGTAGATTGGCAAAAACATCCAAAACCAAGAACGACGAATGTTGGAGAGGTTGTGGAGAAAGAGGAACCCTCATACACTGTTGGTGGGAATGCAAACTGGTACAGCCACTATGGAAAACAGTATGGAGATTTCTCAAAAAGTTAAAAATAGAAATACCCTATGACCCAGCCATCCCATTACTGGGTATCTATCCTAAGAACCTGATATCAGATATCTCAAGAGTCCGTTGCACCCCTATGTTCATCGCAGCATTATTTACAATAGCCAAGACGTGGAACCAGCCTACATGCCCAGAAACTGATGATTGGATAAAGAAGATGTGGTATATATACACAATGGAATACTACTCAGCCATAAAAAAAGACGACATTGGCCCCTTCACAACAATGTGGATGGACCTCGAGGGCATTATGTTAAGCGAAATAAGTCAGTCAGAGAAAGACGAACTCTATATGACTCCACTCATAGGTGGAAATTAGTATATTGAGAAGGAGATCTGATCGGTGGTTACCAGGGAAAAGGGGGGGTGGGGGAGGGCACGGAGGGGGAAGTGGTGTTCCCACAACATGACTAACAAAAATGTACAACTGAAATTTCACAAGCTTGTAATCCATCATAAGATTAATAACCAAAAAAAAAAAAAAAAGATGCTTTCGGGCCCATCTGCCCCTATGGAAAGAACGCAGCACTTTGTGCCTTGCAGCTCTAGGGCAATGTAGCACACCCAGAGCAGAAGTTCTACTTCAGCCAGATCAGGCCCGCAAAGAAACTGCGTTTCACAGGCCTTTGTAAGAGATGTTCCCGGTAGGGTGTTAGAGCACTGTGCAGAGCGAGTTGTTTCCTAGCTTCCCAAAGAGCTGGAAGCAAGATGCTTTGGGGCCCTTCTCACCCTTTGGAAAGAAGGCAGCACTTTGTGCCTTGCAGCTCTAGGGCAATGTAGCACACCCAAAGCAGAAGTTCTACTTCAGCCAGATCAGACCTGCAAAGAAACTGCGTTTCACAGGACTTGGTAAGAGATGTTCCCTGTAGGCTGTTAGAGCACTGTGCAGAGCGAGTTGTTTCTTAGCTTCCCAAGGAGCTGGAAGCAAGATGCTTTAGGGGCCATCTGCCCTTAAGGAAAGAAGGCAGCACTTTGTGCTTTGCAGCTCTAGGGCAATGTAGCACACCCAGAGCAGTTGTTCTACTTCTGCCAGGTCAGGCCTGCAAAGAAACTTCGTTTCACAGGCCTTTGTAAGAGATGTTCCCGGTAGGCTGTTAGAGCACTGTGCAGAGCGACTTGTTTCGTAGCTTCCCAAAGAGCTGGAAGCAAGATGCTTTGGGGCCCATCTGCCCCTATGGAAAGAACGCAGCACTTTGTGCCTTGCAGCTCTAGGGCAATGCAGCACACCCCGAGCAGAAGTTGTACTTCAGCCAGATCAGGCCTGCAAAGAAACTGCGTTTCACAGGCCTTTGTAAGAGATGTTCCCGGTAGGCTGTTAGAGCACTGTGCAGAGCGAGTTGTTTCTTAGCTTCCCAACGAGCTGGAAGCAAGATGCTTTGGGGCCCTTCTCACCCTTTGGAAAGAAGGCAGCACTTTGTGCCTTGCAGCTCTAGGGCAATGTAGCACACACAAAGCAGAAGTTCTACTTCACCCAGATCAGACCTGCAAAGAAACTGCGTTTCACAGGCCTTTGTAAGAGATGTTCCCTGTAGGCTGTTAGAGCACTGTGCAGAGCGAGTTCTTTCTTAGCTTCCCAAAGACCTGGAAGCAAGATGCTTTGGGGGCCATCTGCCGTTAAGTAAAGAAGGCAGCACTTTGTGCCTTTCAGCTCTAGGGCAATGCAGCACACCCCGAGCAGAAGTTCTACTTCAGCCAGATCAGGCCTGCAAAGAAATTGCGTTTCACAGGCCTTTGTAAGAGATGTTCCCGGTAGGCTGTTAGAGCACTGTGCAGAGCGAGTTGTTTCTTAGCTTCCCAGAGAGCTGGAAGCAAGATGCTTTGGGGCCCGTTAATTTTATACCCTGCTACTTTGCTGTAGTTGTTGATTATTTCTAATAGTTTTTCTGTGGATCCTTTGGGGTTTTCTATGTATAAGATCATGTCGTCTGCAAACAACGCGAGTTTTACTTCTTCGTTACCTATTTGGATTCCTTTTATTTTTTTTTCCTGCCGAATTGCTCTGGCCAGCACCTCCAGTACTATGTTGAATAGGAGTGGTGAAAG
The DNA here is from genome assembly GCF_041296235.1 of Equus asinus. Taxonomy (NCBI): domain Eukaryota; kingdom Metazoa; phylum Chordata; class Mammalia; order Perissodactyla; family Equidae; genus Equus; species Equus asinus. The sequence continues at coordinate 77,859,332 of NC_091790.1, read as the reverse complement.
TGGGCACCCTTGTCTTGTTCCTGTCCTCAGAGGGATGTCTTTCAGCTTTTGTCCATTGAGTATGATGTTGGCTGTGGGTCTATCATATATGGCCTTTATTATGTTGAGGTACTTTCCTTCTATACCCATTTTACTGAGGGTTGTTATCATAAATGGGTGTTGGATCTTGTCGAATGCTTTCTCTGCGTCTATTGAGATGATCATGTGGTTTTTGTTTTTCATTTTGTTGATGTAGTGTATCACGTTGATTGACTTGCGGGTGTTGAACCATCCCTGTGTCCCTGGTATAAATCCCACTTGATCATGGTGTATAATCTTCTTGATGTATTGCTGTAATCGGTTTGCCAAAATTTGGTTGAGGATTTTTGCATCTATGTTCATCAGTGATATCGGCCTGTAGTTCTCCTTCTTTGTGTTGTCCTTGTCAGGTTTGGGGATCAGAGTGATGTTGGCTTCATAGAATGTGTTAGGGAGTTCTCCATCTTTCTCAATTTTCTGGAACAGTTTGAGGAGAATAGGTACAAAGAACTCACACTGCTTAACAACAAAAAAACAAACAACCTGATCCAAAAATGGGCAGAGGACATGAACAGACATTTCTCAAAAGAAGATATGAATATGGCCAATAGACACATGAAAAGATGTTCATCATCGCTAATCATCAGGGAAATGCAAATCAAAACTACACTAAGATATCACCTTACCCCCGGTAGATTGGCAAAAACATCCAAAACCAAGAACGACGAATGTTGGAGAGGTTGTGGAGAAAGAGGAACCCTCATACACTGTTGGTGGGAATGCAAACTGGTACAGCCACTATGGAAAACAGTATGGAGATTTCTCAAAAAGTTAAAAATAGAAATACCCTATGACCCAGCCATCCCATTACTGGGTATCTATCCTAAGAACCTGATATCAGATATCTCAAGAGTCCGTTACACCCCTATGTTCATCGCAGCATTATTTACAATAGCCAAGACGTGGAACCAGCCTACATGCCCAGAAACTGATGATTGGATAAAGAAGATGTGGTATATATACACAATGGAATACTACTCAGCCATAAAAAAAGACGACATTGGCCCCTTCACAACAATGTGGATGGACCTCGAGGGCATTATGTTAAGCGAAATAAGTCAGTCAGAGAAAGACGAACTCTATATGACTCCACTCATAGGTGGAAATTAGTATATTGAGAAGGAGATCTGATCGGTGGTTACCAGGGAAAAGGGGGGGTGGGGGAGGGCACGGAGGGGGAAGTGGTGTTCCCACAACATGACTAACAAAAATGTACAACTGAAATTTCACAAGCTTGTAATCCATCATAAGATTAATAACCAAAAAAAAAAAAAAAAGATGCTTTCGGGCCCATCTGCCCCTATGGAAAGAACGCAGCACTTTGTGCCTTGCAGCTCTAGGGCAATGTAGCACACCCAGAGCAGAAGTTCTACTTCAGCCAGATCAGGCCCGCAAAGAAACTGCGTTTCACAGGCCTTTGTAAGAGATGTTCCCGGTAGGGTGTTAGAGCACTGTGCAGAGCGAGTTGTTTCCTAGCTTCCCAAAGAGCTGGAAGCAAGATGCTTTGGGGCCCTTCTCACCCTTTGGAAAGAAGGCAGCACTTTGTGCCTTGCAGCTCTAGGGCAATGTAGCACACCCAAAGCAGAAGTTCTACTTCAGCCAGATCAGACCTGCAAAGAAACTGCGTTTCACAGGACTTGGTAAGAGATGTTCCCTGTAGGCTGTTAGAGCACTGTGCAGAGCGAGTTGTTTCTTAGCTTCCCAAGGAGCTGGAAGCAAGATGCTTTAGGGGCCATCTGCCCTTAAGGAAAGAAGGCAGCACTTGGTGCTTTGCAGCTCTAGGGCAATGTAGCACACCCAGAGCAGTTGTTCTACTTCTGCCAGGTCAGGCCTGCAAAGAAACTTCGTTTCACAGGCCTTTGTAAGAGATGTTCCCGGTAGGCTGTTAGAGCACTGTGCAGAGCGACTTGTTTCGTAGCTTCCCAAAGAGCTGGAAGCAAGATGCTTTGGGGCCCATCTGCCCCTATGGAAAGAACGCAGCACTTTGTGCCTTGCAGCTCTAGGGCAATGCAGCACACCCCGAGCAGAAGTTGTACTTCAGCCAGATCAGGCCTGCAAAGAAACTGCGTTTCACAGGCCTTTGTAAGAGATGTTCCCGGTAGGCTGTTAGAGCACTGTGCAGAGCGAGTTGTTTCTTAGCTTCCCAACGAGCTGGAAGCAAGATGCTTTGGGGCCCTTCTCACCCTTTGGAAAGAAGGCAGCACTTTGTGCCTTGCAGCTCTAGGGCAATGTAGCACACACAAAGCAGAAGTTCTACTTCACCCAGATCAGACCTGCAAAGAAACTGCGTTTCACAGGCCTTTGTAAGAGATGTTCCCTGTAGGCTGTTAGAGCACTGTGCAGAGCGAGTTCTTTCTTAGCTTCCCAAAGACCTGGAAGCAAGATGCTTTGGGGGCCATCTGCCGTTAAGTAAAGAAGGCAGCACTTTGTGCCTTTCAGCTCTAGGGCAATGCAGCACACCCCGAGCAGAAGTTCTACTTCAGCCAGATCAGGCCTGCAAAGAAATTGCGTTTCACAGGCCTTTGTAAGAGATGTTCCCGGTAGGCTGTTAGAGCACTGTGCAGAGCGAGTTGTTTCTTAGCTTCCCAGAGAGCTGGAAGCAAGATGCTTTGGGGCCCGTTAATTTTATACCCTGCTACTTTGCTGTAGTTGTTGATTATTTCTAATAGTTTTTCTGTGGATCCTTTGGGGTTTTCTATGTATAAGATCATGTCGTCTGCAAACAACGCGAGTTTTACTTCTTCGTTACCTATTTGGATTCCTTTTATTTTTTTTTCCTGCCGAATTGCTCTGGCCAGCACCTCCAGTACTATGTTGAATAGGAGTGGTGAAAGTGGGCACCCTTGTCTTGTTCCTGTCCTCAGAGGGATGTCTTTCAGCTTTTGTCCATTGAGTATGATGTTGGCTGTGGGTCTATCATATATGGCCTTTATTATGTTGAGGTACTTTCCTTCTATACCCATTTTACTGAGGGTTGTTATCATAAATGGGTGTTGGATCTTGTCGAATGCTTTCTCTGCGTCTATTGAGATGATCATGTGGTTTTTGTTTTTCATTTTGTTGATGTAGTGTATCACGTTGATTGACTTGCGGGTGTTGAACCATCCCTGTGTCCCTGGTATAAATCCCACTTGATCATGGTGTATAATCTTCTTGATGTATTGCTGTAATCGGTTTGCCAAAATTTGGTTGAGGATTTTTGCATCTATGTTCATCAGTGATATCGGCCTGTAGTTCTCCTTCTTTGTGTTGTCCTTGTCAGGTTTGGGGATCAGAGTGATGTTGGCTTCATAGAATGTGTTAGGGAGTTCTCCATCTTTCTCAATTTTCTGGAACAGTTTGAGGAGAATAGGTACAAAGAACTCACACTGCTTAACAACAAAAAAACAAACAACCCGATCAAAAAATGGGCAGAGGACATGAACAGACATTTCTCCAAAGAAGATATGAATATGGCCAATAGACACATGAAAAGATGTTCATCATCGCTAATCATCAGGGAAATGCAAATCAAAACTACACTAAGATATCACCTTACCCCCGTTAGATTGGCAAAAACATCCAAAACCAAGAACGACGAATGTTGGAGAGGTTGTGGAGAAAGAGGAACCCTCATACACTGTTGGTGGGAATGCAAACTGGTACAGCCACTATGGAAAACAGTATGGAGAATTCTCAAAAAGTTAAAAATAGAAATACCCTATGACCCAGCCATCCCATTACTGGGTATCTATCCTAAGAACCTGATATCAGATATCTCAAGAGTCCGTTGCACCCCTATGTTCATCGCAGCATTATTTACAATAGCCAAGACGTGGAACCAGCCTACATGCCCAGAAACTGATGATTGGATAAAGAAGATGTGGTATATATACACAATGGAATACTACTCAGCCATAAAAAAAGACGACATTGGCCCCTTCACAACAATGTGGATGGACCTCGAGGGCATTATGTTAAGCGAAATAAGTCAGTCAGAGAAAGACGAACTCTATATGACTCCACTCATAGGTGGAAATTAGTATATTGAGAAGGAGATCTGATCGGTGGTTACCAGGGAAAAGGGGGGGTGGGGGGAGGGCACGGAGTGGGAAGTGGTGTTCCCACAACATGACTAACAAAAATGTACAACTGAAATTTCACAAGCATGTAATCCATCATAACATTAATAAACAAACAAACAAAAAATAGATGCTTTGGGGCCCATCTGCCCCTATGGAAAGAACGCAGCACTTTCTGCCTTGCAGCTCTAGGGCAATGTAGCACACCCAGAGCCGAAGTTCTACTTCAGCTAGATCAGGCCCGCAAAGAAACTGCGTTTCACAGGCCTTTGTAAGAGATGTTCCCGGTAGGCTGTTAGAGCACTGTGCAGAGCGAATTGTTTCTTAGCTTCCCAAAGAGCTGGATGCAAGATGCTTTGGGGCCCTTCTCACCCTTTGGAAAGAAGGCAGCACTTTGTGCCTTGCAGCTCTAGGGCAATGTAGCACACCCAAAGCAGAAGTTCTACTTCAGCCAGATCAGACCTGCAAAGAAACTGCGTTTCACAGGCCTTTGTAAGAGATGTTCCCTGTAGGCTGTTAGAGCACTGTGCAGAGCGAGTTGTTTCTTAGCTTCCCAGAGAGCTGGAAGCAAGATGCTTTGGGGCCCGTTAATTTTATACCCTGCTACTTTGCTGTAGTTGTTGATTATTTCTAATAATTTTTCTGTGGATTCTTTGGGGTTTTCTATGTATAAGATCATGTCGTCTGCAAACAACGCGAGTTTTACTTCTTCGTTACCTATTTGGATTCCTTTTATTTTTTTTTCCTGCCGAATTGCTCTGGCCAGCACCTCCAGTACTATGTTGAATAGGAGTGGTGAAAGTGGGCACCCTTGTCTTGTTCCTGTCCTCAGAGGGATGGCTTTCAGCTTTTGTCCATTGAGTATGCTGTTGGCTGTGGGTCTATCATATATGGCCTTTATTATGTTGAGGTACTTTCCTTCTATACCCATTTTACTGAGGGTTTTTATCATAAATGGGTGTTGGATCTTGTCGAATGCTTTCTCTGCGTCTATTGAGATGATCATGTGGTTTTTGTTTTTCATTTTGTTGATGTAGTGTATCACGTTGATTGACTTGCGGGTGTTGAACCATCCCTGTGTCCCTGGTATAAATCCCACTTGATCATGGTGTATAATCTTTTTGATGTATTGCTGTAATCGGTTTGCCAAAATTTTGTTGAGGATTTTTGCATCTATGTTCATCAGTGATATCGGCCTGTAGTTCTCCTTCTTTGTGTTGTCCTTGTCAGGTTTGGGGATCAGAGTGATGTTGGCTTCATAGAATGTGTTAGGGAGTTCTCCATCTTTCTCAATTTTCTGGAACAGTTTGAGGAGAATAGGTACAAAGAACTCACACTGCTTAACAACAAAAAACAAACAACCCGATCAAAAAATGGGCAGAGGACATGAACAGACATTTCTCAAAAGAAGATATGAATATGGCCAATAGACACATGAAAAGATGTTCATCATCGCTAATCATCAGGGAAATGCAAATCAAAACTACACTAAGATATCACCTTACCCCCGTTAGATTGGCAAAAACATCCAAAACCAAGAACGACAAATGTGGGAGAGGTTGTGGAGAAAGAGGAACCCTCATACACTGTTGGTGGGAATGCAAACTGGTACAGCCACTATGGAAAACAGTATGGAGATTTCTCAAAAAGTTAAAAATAGAAATACCCTATGACCCAGCCATCCCATTACTGGGTATCTATCCTAAGAACCTGATATCAGATATCTCAAGAGTCCGTTGCACCCCTATGTTCATCGCAGCATTATTTACAATAGCCAAGACGTGGAACCAGCCTACATGCCCAGAAACTGATGATTGGATAAAGAAGATGTGGTATATATACACAATGGAATACTACTCAGCCATAAAAAAAGACGACATTGGCCCCTTCACAACAATGTGGATGGACCTCGAGGGCATTATGTTAAGCGAAATAAGTCAGTCAGAGAAAGACGAACTCTATATGACTCCACTCATAGGTGGAAATTAGTATATTGAGAAGGAGATCTGATCGGTGGTTACCAGGGAAAAGGGGGGGTGGGGGGAGGGCACGGAGGGGGAAGTGGTGTTCCCACAACATGACTAACAAAAATGTACAACTGAAATTTCACAAGCTTGTAATCCATCATAACATTAATAAACAAAAAAAAAAAAAGATGCTTTGGGGCCCATCTGCCCCTATGGAAAGAACGCAGCACTTTCTGCCTTGCAGCTCTAGGGCAATGTAGCACACCCAGAGCAGAAGTTCTACTTCAGCCAGATCAGGCCCGCAAAGAAACTGCGTTTCACAGGCCTTTGTAAGAGATGTTCCCGGTAGGCTGTTAGAGCACTGTGCAGAGCGACTTGTTTCTTAGCTTCCCAAAGAGCTGGATGCAAGATGCTTTGGGGCCCTACTCACCCTTTGGAAAGAAGGCAGCACTTTGTGCCTTGCAGCTCTAGGGCAATGTAGCACACCCAGAGCCGAAGTTCTACTTCAGCTAGATCAGACCTGCAAAGAAACTTCGTTTCACAGGCCTTTGTAAGACATGTTCCCGGTAGGCTGTAAGAGCACTGTGCAGAGCGACTAGTTTCTTAGCTTCCCAGAGAGCTGGAAGCAAGATGCTTTGGGGCCCATCTGCCCCTTTGGAAAGAACCCAGCACTTTGTGCCTTGCAGCTCTAGGGCAATGCAGCACACCCCGAGCAGAAGTTCTACTTCAGCCAGATCAGGCCTGCAAAGAAACTGCGTTTCACAGGCCTTTGTAAGAGATGTTCCCGGTAGGCTGTTAGAGCACTGTGCAGAGCGAGTTGTTTCTTAGCTTCCCAGAGAGCTGGAAGCAAGATGCTTTGGGGCCCGTTAATTTTATACCCTGCTACTTTGCTGTAGTTGTTGATTATTTCTAATAGTTTTTCTGTGGATTCTTTGGGGTTTTCTATGTATAAGATCATGTCGTCTGCAAACAACGCGAGTTTTACTTCTTCGTTACCTATTTGGATTCCTTTTATTTATTTTTCCTGCCGAATTGCTCTGGCCAGCACCTCCAGTACTATGTTGAATAGGAGTGGTGAAAGTGGGCACCCTTGTCTTGTTCCTGTCCTCAGAGGGATGGCTTTCAGCTTTTGTCCATTGAGTATGATGTTGGCTGTGGGTCTATCATATATGGCCTTTATTATGTTGAGGTACTTTCCTTCTATACCCATTTTACTGAGGGTTGTTATCATAAATGGTTGTTGGATCTTGTCGAATGCTTTCTCTGCGTCTATTGAGATGATCATGTGGTTTTTGTTTTTCATTTTGTTGACGTAGTGTATCACGTTGATTGACTTGCGGGTGTTGAACCATCCCTGTGTCCCTGGTATAAATCCCACTTGATCATGGTGTATAATCTTTTTGATGTATTGCTGTAATCGGTTTGCCAAAATTTGGTTGAGGATTTTTGCATCTATGTTCATCAGTGATATCGGCCTGTAGTTCTCCTTCTTTGTGTTGTCCTTGTCAGGTTGGGGGATCAGAGTGATGTTGGCTTCATAGAATGTGTTAGGGAGTTCTCCATCTTTCTCAATTTTCTGGAACAGTTTGAGGAGAATAGGTACAAAGAACTCACACTGCTTAACAACAAAAAAACAAACAACCCGATCAAAAAATGGGCAGAGGACATGAACAGACATTTCTCAAAAGAAGATATGAATATGGCCAATAGACACATGAAAAGATGTTCATCATCGCTAATCATCAGGGAAATGCAAATCAAAACTACACTAAGATATCACCTTACCCCCGTTAGATTGGCAAAAACATCCAAAACCAAGAACGACAAATGTTGGAGAGGTTGTGGAGAAAGAGGAACCCTCATACACTGTTGGTGGGAATGCAAACTGGTACAGCCACTATGGAAAACAGTATGGAGATTTCTCAAAAAGTTAAAAATAGAAATACCCTATGACCCAGCCATCCCATTACTGGGTATCTATCCTAAGAACCTGATATCAGATATCTCAAGAGTCCGTTGCACCCCTATGTTCATCGCAGCATTATTTACAATAGCCAAGACGTGGAACCAGCCTACATGCCCAGAAACTGATGATTGGATAAAGAAGATGTGGTATATATACACAATGGAATACTACTCAGCCATAAAAAAAGACGACATTGGCCCCTTCACAACAATGTGGATGGACCTCGAGGGCATTATGTTAAGCGATATAAGTCAGTCAGAGAAAGACGAACTCTATATGACTCCACTCATAGGTGGAAATTAGTATATTGAGAAGGAGGTCTGATCGGTGGTTACCAGGGAAAAGGGGGGGTGGGGGGTGGGCACGAAGTGGGAAGTGGTGTTCCCACAACATGACTAACAAAAATGTACAACTGAAATTTCACAAGCTTGTAATCCATCATAACATTAATAAACAGAAAAAGAAAAAGATGCTTTGGGGCCCATCTGCCCCTATGGAAAGAACGCAGCAATTTCTGCCTTGCAGCTCTAGGGCAATGTAGCACACCCAGAGCAGAAGTTCTACTTCAGCCAGATCAGGCCCACAAAAAAACTGCGTTTCACAGGCCTTTGTAAGAGATGTTCCCGGTAGGCTGTTAGAGCACTGTGCACAGCGAGTTGTTTCTTAGCTTCCCAAAGAGCTGGAAGCAAGATGCTTTGGGGCCCTTCTCACCCTTTGGCAAGAAGGCAGCACTTTGTGCCTTGCAGCTCTAAGGGAATGTAGCACACCCAGAGCAGAAGTTCTACTTCAGCCAGATCAGGCCTGCAAAGAAACTGCGTTTCACAGGCCTTTGTAAGAGATGTTCGCGGTAGGCTGTTAGAGCACTGTGCAGAGCGAGTTGTTTCTCAGCTTCCTAAAGAGGTGGAAGCAAGATGCTTTGGGGCCCTTCTCAACCTTTGGAATGAAGGCAGCACTTTGTGCCTTGCAGCTCTAGGGCAATGTAGCACACCCAGAGCCGAAGTTCTACTTCAGCTAGATCAGACCTGCAAAGAAACTTCGTTTCACAGGCCTTTGTAAGAGATGTTCCCGGTAGGCTGTAAGAGCACTGTGCAGAGCGACTAGTTTCTTAGCTTTCCAGAGAGCTTGAAGCAAGATGCTTTGGGGCCCATCTGCCCCTATGGAAAGAACGCAGAACTTTGTGCCTTGCAGCTCTAGGGCAATGCAGCACACCCCGAGCAGAAGTTCTACTTCTGCCAGGTCAGGCCTGCAAAGAAACTGCGTTTCACAGGCCTTTGTAAGAGATGTTCCCGGTAGGCTGTTAGAGCACTGTGCAGAGCGAGTTGTTTCTTAGCTTCCCAGAGAGCTGGAAGCAAGATGCTTTGGGGCCCGTTAATTTTATACCCTGCTACTTTGCTGTAGTTGTTGATTATTTCTAATAGTTTTTCTGTGGATTCTTTGGGGTTTTCTATGTATAAGATCATGTCGTCTGCACACAACGCGAGTTTTACTTCTTCGTTACCTATTTGGATTCCTTTTATTTTTTTTTCCTGTCGAATTGCTCTGGCCAGCACCTCCAGTACTATGTTGAATAGGAGTGGTGAAAGTGGGCACCCTTGTCTTGTTCCTGTCCTCAGAGGGATGGCTTTCAGCTTTTGTCCATTGAGTATGCTGTTGGCTGTGGGTCTATCATATATGGCCTTTATTATGTTGAGGTACTTTCCTTCTATACCCATTTTACTGAGGGTTTTTATCATAAATGGGTGTTGGATCTTGTCGAATGCTTTGTCTGTGTCTATTGAGATGATCATGTGGTTTTTGTTTTTCATTTTGTTGACGTAGTGTATCACGTTGATTGACTTGCGGGTGTTGAACCATCCCTGTGTCCCTGGTATAAATCCCACTTGATCATGGTGTATAATCTTTTTGATGTATTGCTGTAATCGGTTTGCCAAAATTTGGTTGAGGATTTTTGCATCTATGTTCATCAGTGATATCGGCCTGTAGTTCTCCTTCTTTGTGTTGTCCTTGTCAGGTTGGGGGATCAGAGTGATGTTGGCTTCATAGAATGTGTTAGGGAGTTCTCCATCTTTCTCAATTTTCTGGAACAGTTTGAGGAGAATAGGTACAAAGAACTCACACTGCTTAACAACAAAAAAACAAACAACCCGATCAAAAAATGGGCAGAGGACATGAACAGACATTTCTCAAAAGAAGATATGAATATGGCCAATAGACACATGAAAAGATGTTCATCATCGCTAATCATCAGGGAAATGCAAATCAAAACTACACTAAGATATCACCTTACCCCCGTTAGATTGGCAAAAACATCCAAAACCAAGAACGACAAATGTTGGAGAGGTTGTGGAGAAAGAGGAACCCTCATACACTGTTGGTGGGAATGCAAACTGGTACAGCCACTATGGAAAACAGTATGGAGATTTCTCAAAAAGTTAAAAATAGAAATACCCTATGACCCAGCCATCCCATTACTGGGTATCTATCCTAAGAACCTGATATCAGATATCTCAAGAGTCCGTTGCACCCCTATGTTCATCGCAGCATTATTTACAATAGCCAAGACGTGGAACCAGCCTACATGCCCAGAAACTGATGATTGGATAAAGAAGATGTGGTATATATACACAATGGAATACTACTCAGCCATAAAAAAAGACGACATTGGCCCATTCACAACAATGTGGATGGACCTCGAGGGCATTATGTTAAGCGAAATAAGTCAGTCAGAGAAAGACGAACTCTATATGACTCCACTCATAGGTGGAAATTAGTATATAGAGAAAGAGATCTGATCGGTGGTTACCAGGGAAAAGCGGGGGTGGGGGGAGGGCACGGAGTGGGAAGTGGTGTTCCCACAACATGACTAACAAAAATGTACAACTGAAATTTCACAAGCATGTAATCCATCATAACATTAATAAACAAAAAAAAAAAAACAAAAGATGCTTTGGGGCCCATCTGCCCCTATGGAAAGAACGCAGCACTTTGTGCCTTGCAGCTCTAGGGCAATGTAGCACACCCAGAGCAGAAGTTCTACTTCAGCCAGATCAGGCCCGCAAAGAAACTGCGTTTCACAGGCCTTTGTAAGAGATGTTCCCGGTAGGCTGATAGAGCACTGTGCAGAACGAGTTGTTTCTTAGCTTCCCAAAGAGCTGGAAGCAAGATGCTTTGGGGCCCTTCTCACCCTTTGGAAAGAAGGCAGCACTTTGTGCCTTACAGCTCTAGGGCAATGTAGCACACCCAGAGCAGAAGTTCTTCTTCAGCCAGATCAGGCCTGCTAAGAAACTGCGTTTCACAGGCCTTTGTAAGTGATGTTCCCGGTAGGCTGTTAGAGCACTGTGCAGAGCGAGTTGTTTCTTAGCTTCCCAAACAGCCGGATGCAAGATGCTTTGGGGCCCTTCTCACCCTTTGGAGAGAAGTCAGCACTTTGTGCCTTGCAGCTATAGGGCAATGTAGCACACCCAGGGCAGAAGTTGTACTTCAGCCAGATCAGGCCTGCAAAGAAACTGCGTTTCACAGGCCTTTGTAAGAGATGTTCCCGGTAGGCTGTTAGAGCACTGTGCAGAGCGAGTTGTTTCCTAGCTTCCCAAAGAGCTGGAAGCAAGATGCTTTGGGGCCCTTCTCACCCTTGGGAAAGAAGGCAGCACTTTGTGCCTTGCAGCTCTAGGGCAATGTAGCACACCCAAAGCAGAAGTTCTACTTCAGCCAGATCAGACCTGCAAAGAAACTGCGTTTCACAGGCCTTTGTAAGAGATGTTCCCGGTAGGCTGTTAGAGCACTGTGCAGAGCGAGTTGTTTCTTAGCTTCCCAAGGAGCTGGAAGCAAGATGCTTTAGGGGCCATCTGCTCTTAAGGAAAGAAGGCATCACTTTGTGCCTTGCATCTCTAGGGCAATGTAGCACACCCAGAGCAGTTGTTCTACTTCTGCCAGGTCAGGCATGCAAAGAAGCTGCGTTTCACAGGCCTTTGTAAGAGATGTTCCCGGTAGGCTGTTAGAGCACTGTGCAGAGCGAGTTGTTTCTTAGCTTCCCAAAGAGCTGGAAGCAAGATGCTTTGGGGCCCTTCTCACCCTTTTTCAAGAAGGCAGCACTTTGTGCCTTACAGCTCTAGGGCAATGTAGCACACCCAGAGCAGAAGTTTTTCTTCAGCCAGATCAGGCCTGCAAAGAAACTGCGTTTCACAGGCCTTTGTAAGAGATGTTCCCGGTAGGCTGTTAGAGCACTGTGCAGAGCGAGTTGTTTCTTAGCTTCCCAAACAGCCGGATGCAAGATGCTTTGGGGACCTTCTCACCCTTTGGAAAGAAGTCAGCACTTTGTGCCTTGCAGCTATAGGGCAATGTAGCACACCCAGGGCAGAAGTTGTACTTCAGCCAGATCAGGCCTGCAAAGAAACTGCGTTTCACAGGCCTTTGTAAGAGATGTTCCCGGTAGGCTGTTAGAGCACTGTGCAGAGCGAGTTGTTTCCTAGCTTCCCAAAGAGCTGGAAGCAAGATGCTTTGGGGCCCTTCTCACCCTTGGGAAAGAAGGCAGCACTTTGTGCCTTGCAGCTCTAGGGCAATGTAGCACACCCAAAGCAGAAGTTCTACTTCAGCCAGATCAGACCTGCAAAGAAACTGCGTTTCACAGGCCTTTGTAAGAGATGTTCCCGGTAGGCTGTTAGAGCACTGTGCAGAGCGAGTTGTTTCTTAGCTTCCCAAGGAGCTGGAAGCAAGATGCTTTAGGGGCCATCTGCTCTTAAGGAAAGAAGGCATCACTTTGTGCCTTGCATCTCTAGAGCAATGTAGCACACCCAGAGCAGTTGTTCTACTTCTGCCAGGTCAGGCATGCAAAGAAACAGCGTTTCACACGCCTTTGTAAGAGATGTTCCCGGTAGGCTGTTAGAGCACTGTGCAGAGCGACTTGTTTCTTAGCTTCCCAAAGAGCTGGAAGCAAGATGCTTTGGGGCCCTCTCACCCTTTGGAAAGAAGGCAGCACTTTTTGACTTGCAGCTCTAGGGCAATGTAGCACACCCAGAGCCGAAGTTCTACTTCAGCTAGATCATACCTGCAAAGAAACTTCGTTTCACAGGCCTTTGTAAGAGATGTTCCCGGTAGGCTGTAAGAGCACTGTTCAGAGCGACTAGTTTCTTACCTTCCCAGAGAGCTGGAAGCATGATGGTTTGGGGCCCATCTGCCCCTATGGAAAGAACGCAGCACTTTGTGCCTTTCAGCTCTAGGGCAATGCAGCACACCCCGAGCAGAAGTTCTACTTCAGCCAGATCAGGCCAGCAAAGAAACTGCGTTTCACAACCTTTGTAAGAGATGTTCCCGGTAGGCTGTTAGAGCACTGTGCAGAGCGAGTTGTTTCTTAGCTTCCCAGAGAGCTGGAAGCAAGATGCTTTGGGGCCCGTTAATTTTATACCCTGCTACTTTGCTGTAGTTGTTGATTATTTCTAATAGTTTTTCTGTGGATTCTTTGGGGTTTTCTATGTATAAGATCATGTCGTCTGCAAACAACGTGAGTTTTACTTCTTCGTTACCTATTTGGATTCCTTTTATTTTTTTTTCCTGCCGAATTGCTCTGGCCAGCACCTCCAGTACTATGTTGAATAGGAGTGGTGAAAGTGGGCACCCTTGTCTTGTTCCTGTCCTCAGAGGGATGGCTTTCAGCTTTTGTCCATTGAGTATGGTGTTGGCTGTGGGTCTATCATATATGGCCTTTATTATGTTGAGGTACTTTCCTTCTATACCCATTTTACTGAGGGTTTTTATCATAAATGGGTGTTGGATCTTGTCGAATGCTTTCTCTGCGTCTATTGAGATGATCATGTGGTTTTTGTTTTTCATTTTGTTGATGTAGTGTATCACGTTGATTGACTTGCGGGTGTTGAACCATCCCTGTGTCCCTGGTATAAATCCCACTTGATCATGGTGTATAATCTTTTTGATGTATTGCTGTAATCGGTTTGCCAAAACTTTGTTGAGGATATTTGCATCTATGTTCATCAGTGATATCGGCCTGTAGTTCTCCTTCTTTGTGTTGTCCTTGTCAGGTTGGGGGATCAGAGTGATGTTGGCTTCATAGAATGTGTTAGGGAGTTCTCCATCTTTCTCAATTTTCTGGAACAGTTTGAGGAGAATAGGTACAAAGAACTCACACTGCTTAACAACAAAAAAACAAACAACCCGATCCAAAAATGGGCAGAGGACATGAACAGACATTTCTCAAAAGAAGATATGGATATGGCCAATAGACACATGAAAAGATGTTCATCATCGCTAATCATCAGGGAAATGCAAATCAAAACTACACTAAGATATCACCTTACCCCAGTTAGATTGGCAAAAACATCCAAAACCAAGAACGACAAATGTTGGAGAGGTTGTGGAGAAAGAGGAACCCTCATACACTGTTGGTGGGAATGCAAACTGGTACAGCCACTATGGAAAACAGTATGGAGATTTCTCAAAAAGTTAAAAATAGAAATACCCTATGACCCAGCCATCCCATTACTGGGTATCTATCCTAAGAACCTGATATCAGATATCTCAAGAGTCCGTTGCACCCCTATGTTCATCGCAGCATTATTTACAATAGCCAAGACGTGGAACCAGCCTACATGCCCAGAAACTGATGATTGGATAAAGAAGATGTGGTATATATACACAATGGAATACTACTCAGCCATAAAAAAAGACGACATTGGCCCATTCACAACAATGTGGATGGACCTCGAGGGCATTATGTTAAGCGAAATAAGTCAGTCAGAGAAAGACGAACTCTATATGACTCCACTCATAGGTGGAAATTAGTATATTGAGAAGGAGATCTGATCGGTGGTTACCAGGGAAAAGGGGGGGTGGGGGGAGGGCACGGAGTGGGAAGTGGTGTTCCCACAACATGACTAACAAAAATGTACAACTGAAATTTCACAAACTTGTAATCCATCATAACATTAATAAACAAAAAAAAAAAAAACAAAAGATGCTTTGGGGCCCATCTGCCCCTATGGAAAGAACGCAGCACTTTGTGCCTTGCAGCTCTAGGGCAATGTAGCACACCCAGAGCAGAAGTTCTACTTCAGCCAGATCAGGCCCGCAAAGAAACTGCGTTTCACAGGCCTTTGTAAGAGATGTTCCCGGTAGGCTGATAGAGCACTGTGCAGAGCGAGTTGTTTCTTAGCTTCCCAAAGAGCTGGAAGCAAGATGCTTTGGGGTCCTTCTCACCCTTTGGAAAGAAGGCAGCACTTTGTGCCTTGCAGCTATAGGGCAATGTAGCACACCCAGGGCTGAAGTTGTACTTCAGCCAGATCAGGCCTGCAAAGAAACTGCGTTTCACAGGCCTTTGTAAGAGATGTTCCCGGTAGGCTGTTAGAGCACTGTGCAGAGCGAGTTGTTTCCTAGCTTCCCAAAGAGCTGGAAGCAAGATGCTTTGGGGCCCTTCTCACCCTTGGGAAAGAAGGCAGCACTTTGTGCCTTGCAGCTCTAGGGCAATGTAGCACACCCAAAGCAGAAGTTCTACTTCAGCCAGATCAGACCTGCAAAGAAACTGCGTTTCACAGGCCTTTGTAAGAGATGTTCCCTGTAGGCTGTTAGAGCACTGTGCAGAGCGAGTTGTTTCTTAGCTTCCCAAGGAGCTGGAAGCAAGATGCTTTAGGGGCCGTCTGCTCTTAAGGAAAGAAGGCAGCACTTTGTGCCTTGCATCTCTAGGGCAATGTAGCACACCCAGAGCAGATGTTCTACTTCTGCCAGGTCAGGCCTGCAAAGAAACTTCGTTTCACAGGCCTTTTTAAGAGATGTTCCCGGTAGGCTGCAAGAGCACTGTTCAGAGCGACTAGTTTCTTAGCTTCCCAGAGAGCTGGAAGCATGATGCTTTGGGGCCCATCTGCCCCTATGGAAAGAACGCAGCACTTTGTGCCTTTCAACTCTAGGGCAATGCAGCACACCCCGAGCAGAAGTTCTACTTCAGCCAGATCAGGCCCGCAAAGAAACTGCGTTTCACAGGCCTTTGTAAGAGATGTTCCCGGTAGGCTGTTAGAGCACTGTGCAGAGCGAGTTGTTTCTTAGCTTCCCAGAGAGCTGGAAGCAAGATGCTTTGGGGCCCGTTAATTTTATACCCTGCTACTTTGCTGTAGTTGTTGATTATTTCTAATAGTTTTTCTGTGGATTCTTTGGGGTTTTCTATGTATAAGATCATGTCGTCTGCAAACAACGCGAGTTTTACTTCTTCGTTACCTATTTGGATTCCTTTTATTTTTTTTTCCTGTCGAATTGCTCTGGCCAGCACCTCCAGTACTATGTTGAATAGGAGTGGTGAAAGTGGGCACCCTTGTCTTGTTCCTGTCCTCAGAGGGATGGCTTTCAGCTTTTGTCCATTGAGTATGATGTTGGCTGTGGGTCTATCATATATGGCCTTTATTATGTTGAGGTACTTTCCTTCTATACCCATTTTACTGAGGGTTTTTATCATAAATGGGTGTTGGATCTTGTCGAATGCTTTCTCTGCGTCTATTGAGATGATCATGTGGTTTTTGTTTTTCATTTTGTTGATGTAGTGTATCACGTTGATTGACTTGCGGGTGTTGAACCATCCCTGTGTCCCTGGTATAAATCCCACTTGATCATGGTGTATAATCTTTTTGATGTATTGCTGTAATCGGTTTGCCAAAATTTGGTTGAGGATTTTTGCATCTATGTTCATCAGTGATATCGGCCTGTAGTTCTCCTTCTTTGTGTTGTCCTTGTCAGGTTGGGGGATCAGAGTGATGTTGGCTTCATAGAATGTGTTAGGGAGTTCTCCATCTTTCTCAATTTTCTGGAACAGTTTGAGGAGAATAGGTACAAAGAACTCACACTGCTTAACAACAAAAAAACAAACAACCCGATCCAAAAATGGGCAGAGGACATGAACAGACATTTCTCAAAAGAAGATATGAATATGGCCAATAGACACATGAAAAGATGTTCATCATCGCTAATCATCAGGGAAATGCAAATCAAAACTACACTAAGATATCACCTTACCCCCGTTAGATTGGCAAAAACATCCAAAACCATGAACGACGAATGTTGGAGAGGTTGTGGAGAAAGAGGAACCCTCATACACTGTTGGTGGGAATGCAAACTGGTACAGCCACTATGGAAAACAGTATGGAGATTTCTCAAAAAGTTAAAAATAGAAATACCCTATGACCCAGCCATCCCATTACTGGGTATCTATCCTAAGAACCTGATATCAGATATCTCAAGAGTCCGTTGCACCCCTATGTTCATCGCAGCATTATTTACAATAGCCAAGACGTGGAGCCAGCCTACATGCCCAGAAACTGATGATTGGATAAAGAAGATGTGGTATATATACACAATGGAATACTACTCAGCCATAAAAAAGACGACATTGGCCCCTTCACAACAATGTGGATGGACCTCGAGGGCATTATGTTAAGCGAAATAAGTCAGTCAGAGAAAGACGAACTCTATATGACTCCACTCATAGGTGGAAATTAGTATATTGAGAAGGAGATCTGATCGGTGGTTACCATGGAAAAGGGGGGGTGGGGGGAGGGCACGGAGGGGGAAGTGGTGTTCCCACAACATGACTAACAAAAATGTACAACTGAAATTTCACAAGCATGTAATCCATCATAACATTAATAAACAAAAAAAAAAAAAAAAAAAGATCATTTGGGGCCCATCTGCCCCAATGGAAAGAACGCAGCACTTTGTGCCTTGCAGCTCTAGGGCAATGTAGCACACCCAGACCAGAAGTTCTACTTCAGCCAGATCAGGCCTGCAAAGAAACTGCGTTTCACAGGCCTTTGTAAGAGATGATCGCGGTAGGCTGTTAGAGCACTGTGCAGAGCGAGTTGTTTCTCAGCTTCCAAAAGAGTTGGAAGCAAGATGCTTTGGGGCTCATCTGCCCCTTTGAAATGAAGGCAGCACTTTGTGCCTTGCAGCTCTAGGGCAATGTAGCACACCCAGAGCAGAAGTTCTACTTCAGCCAGATCAGGCCTGCAAAGAAACTGCGTTTCACAGGCCTTTGTAAGAGATGTTCCCGGTAGGCTGATAGAGCACTGTGCAGAGCGAGTTGTTTCTTAGCTTCCCAAAGAGCTGGAAGCAAGATGCTTTGGGGCCCTCTCACCCTTTGGAAAGAAGGCAGCACTTTGTGCCTTGCAGCTCTAGGGCAATGTAGCACACCCAGAGCAGAAGTTCTACTTCAGCCAGATCAGGCCTGCAAAGAAACTGCGTTTCACAGGCCTTTGTAAGAGATGATCGCGGTAGGCTGTTAGAGCACTGTGCAGAGCGAGTTGTTTCTCAGCTTCCAAAAGAGTTGGAAGCAAGATGCTTTGGGGCTCATCTGCCCCTTTGAAATGAAGGCAGCACTTTGTGCCTTGCAGCTCTATGGCAATGTAGCACACCCAGAGCAGAAGTTCTACTTCAGCCAGATCAGGCCTGCAAAGAAACTGCATTTCACAGGCCTTTGTAAGAGATGTTCCCGGTAGGCTGTTAGAGCACTGTGCAGAGCGAGTTGTTTCTTAGCTTCCCAAAGAGCTGGAAGCAAGATGCTTTAGGGGCCATCTGCCCTTAAGGAAAGAAGGCAGCACTATGTGCCTTGCATCTCTAGGGCAATGTAGCACACCCAGAGCAGTTGTTCTACTTCTGCCAGGTCAGTCCTGCAAAGAAATTTCGTTTCACAGGCCTTTGTAAGAGATGTTCCCGGTAGGCTGTTAGAGCACTGTGCAGAGCGACTTGTTTCTTAGCTTCCCAAAGAGCTGGAAGCAAGATGCTTTGGGGCACTTCTCACCCTTTGGAAAGAAGGCAGCACTTTGTGCCTTGCAGCTCTAGGGCAATGTAGCACACCCAGATCAGAAGTTCTACTTCAGCCAGATCAGACCTGCAAAGAAACTGCGTTTCACAGGCCTTTGTAAGAGATGTTCCCTGTAGGCTGTTAGAGCATTGTGCAGAGCGAGTTGTTTCTTACCTTCCCAAAGAGGTGGAAGCAAGATGCTTTAGGGCCCATCTGCCCTTAAGGAAAGAAGGCAGCACATTGTGCCTTGCAGCTCTAGGGCAATGCAGCACACCCCGAGCAGAAGTTCTACTTCAGCCAGATCAGGCCTGCAAAGAAACTGCGTTTCACAGGCCTTTGTAAGAGATGTTCCCGGTAGGCTGTTAGAGCACTGTGCAGAGCGAGTTGTTTCTTAGCTTCCCAGAGAGCTGGAAGCAAGATGCTTTGGGGCCCGTTAAGTTTATACCCTGCTACTTTGCTGTAGTTGTTGGTTATTTCTAATAGTTTTTCTGTGGATTCTTTGGGGTTTTCTATGTATAAGATCATGTCGTCTGCAAACAACGCGAGTTTTTCTTCTTCGTTACCTATTTGGATTCCTTTCATTTTTTTTTCCTGCCGAATTGCTCTGGCCAGCACCTCCAGTACTATGTTGAATAGGAGTGGTGAAAGTGGGCACCCTTGTCTTGTTCCTGTCCTCAGAGGGATGGCTTTCAGCTTTTGTCCATTGAGTATGATGTTGGCTGTGGGTCTATCATATATGGCCTTTATTATGTTGAGGTACTTTCCTTCTATACCCATTTTACTGAGGGTTTTTATCATAAATGGGTGTTGGATCTTGTCGAATGCTTTCTCTGCGTCTATTGAGATGATCATGTGGTTTTTGTTTTTCATTTTGTTGATGTAGTGTATCACGTTGATTGACTTGCGGGTGTTGAACCATCCCTGTGTCCCTGGTATAAATCCCACTTGATCATGGTGTATAATCTTTTTGATGTATTGCTGTAATCGGTTTGCCAAAATTTTGTTGAGGATTTTTGCATCTATGTTCATCAGTGATATCGGCCTGTAGTTCTCCTTCTTTGTGTTGTCCTTGTCAGGTTTGGGGATCAGAGTGATGTTGGCCTCATAGAATGTGTTAGGGAGTTCTCCATCTTTCTCAATTTTCTGGAACAGTTTGAGGAGAATAGGTACAAAGAACTCACACTGCTTAACAACAAAAAAACAAACAACCCGATCCAAAAATGGGCAGAGGACATGAACAGACATTTCTCAAAAGAAGATATGAATATGGCCAATAGACACATGAAAAGATGTTCATCATCGCTAATCATCAGGGAAATGCAAATCAAAACTACACTAAGATATCACCTTACCCCCGTTAGATTGGCAAAAACATACAAAACCAAGAACGACAAATGTTGCAGAGGTTGTGGAGAAAGAGGAACCCTCATACACTGTTGGTGGGAATGCAAATTGGTACAGCCACTATGGAAAACAGTATGGAGATTTCTCAAAAAGTTAAAAATAGAAATACCCTATGACCCAGCCATCCCATTACTGGGTATCTATCCTAAGAACCTGATATCAGATATCTCAAGAGTCCGTTGCACCCCTATGTTCATCGCAGCATTATTTACAATAGCCATGACGTGGAACCAGCCTACATGCCCAGAAACTGATGATTGGATAAAGTGGATGTGGTATATATACACAATGGAATACTACTCAGCCATAAAAAATACGACATTGGCCCATTCACAACAATGTTGATGGACCTCGAGGGCATTATGTTAAGCGAAATAAGTCAGTCAGAGAAAGACGAACTCTATATGACTCCACTCATAGGTGGAAATTAGTATATTGAGAAGGAGATCTGATGGGTGGTTACCAGGGAAAAGGGGGGTTGGGGGGAGGGCACGGAGGGGGAAGTGGTGTTCCCACAACATGACTAACAAAAATGTACAACTGAAATTTCACAAGCTTGTAATCCATCATAACATTAATAAACAAAAAAAAAAAAGATGCTTTGGGGCCCATCTGCCCCTATGGAAAGAACGCAGCACTTTCTGCCTTGCAGCTCTAGGGCAATGTAGCACACCCAGAGCAGAAGTTCTACTTCAGCCAGATCAGGCCCGCAAAGAAACTGCGTTTCACAGGCCTTTGTAAGAGATGTACCAGGTAGGCTGTTAGAGCACTGTGCAGAGCGAGTTGTTTCTTAGCTTCCCAAAGAGCTGGAAGCAAGATGCCTTGGGCCCTTCTCACCCTTTGGAAAGAAGGCAGCACTTTGTGCCTTGCAGCTCTAGGGCAATGTAGCACACCCACAGCAGAAGTTCTACTTCAGCCAGATCAGGCCCGCAAAGAAACTGCGTTTCACAGGCCTTTGTAAGAGATGTTCCCGGTAGGCTGTTAGAGCACTGTGCAGAGCGAGTTGTTTCTTAGCTTCCCAACGAGGTGGAAGCAAGATGCTTTAGGGGCCATCTGCCCTTAAGGAAAGAAGGCAGCACTTTGTGCCTTGCAGCTCTAGGGCAAAGTAGCACACCCAGAGCAGATGTTCTACTTCTGCCAGGTCAGGCCTGCAAAGAAACTTCGTTTCACAGGCCCTTGTAAGAGATGTTCCCGGTAGGCTGTTAGAGCACTGTGCAGAGCGACTTGTTTCTTAGCTTCCCAAAGAGCTGGAAGCAAGATGCTTTGGGTCCCTTCTCACCCTTTGGAAAGAAGGCAGCACTTTGTGCCTTGCAGCTCTAGCGCAATGTAGCACACCCAGAGCAGAAGTTCTACTTCAGCCAGATCAGGCCCGCAAAGAAACTGCGTTACACAGGCCTTTGTAAGAGATGTTCCCGGTAGGCTGTTAGAGCACTGTGCAGAGCGAGTTGTTTCTTAGCTTCCCAGAGAGATGGAAGCAAGATGCTTTGGGGCACGTTGATTTTATACCCTGCTACTTTGCTGTAGTTGTTGATTATTTCTAATAGTTTTTCTGTGGATTCTTTGTGGTTTTCTCTGTATAAGATCATGTCGTCTGCAAACAACGCGAGTTTTACTTCTTCGTTACCTATTTGGATTCCTTTCATTTTTTTTTCCTGCCGAATTGCTCTGGCCAGCACCTCCAGTACTATGTTGAATAGGAGTGGTGAAAGTGGGCACCATTGTCTTGTTCCTGTCCTCAGAGGGATGGCTTTCAGCTTTTGTCCATTGAGTATGATGTTGGCTGTGGGTCTATCATATATGGCCTTTATTATGTTGAGGTACTTTCCTTCTATACCCATTTTACTGAGGGTTTTTATCATAAATGGGTGTTGGATCTTGTCGAATGCTTTCTCTGCGTCTATTGAGATGATCATGTGGTTTTTGTTTTTCATTTTGTTGATGTAGAGTATCACGTTGATTGACTTGCGGGTGTTGAACCATCCCTGTGTCCCTGGTATAAATCCCACTTGATCATGGTGTATAATCTTTTTGATGTATTGCTGTAATCTGTTTGCCAAAATTTGGTTGAGGATTTTTGCATCTATGTTCATCAGTGATATCGGCCTGTAGTTCTCCTTCTTTGTGTTGTCCTTGTCAGGTTTGGGGATCAGAGTGATGTTGGCTTCATAGAATGTGTTAGGGAGTTCTCCATCTTTCTCAATTTTCTGGAACAGTTTGAGGAGAATAGGTACAAAGAACTCACACTGCTTAACAACAAAAAAACAAACAACCCGATCAAAAAATGGGCAGAGGACATGAACAGACATTTCTCCAAAGAAGATATGAACATGGCCAATAGACACATGAAAAGATGTTCATCATCGCTAATCATCAGGGAAATGCAAATCAAAACTACACTAAGATATCACCTTACCCCCGTTAGATTGGCAAAAACATCCAAAACCAAGAACGACAAATGTTGCAGAGGTTGTGGAGAAAGAGGAACCCTCATACACTGTTGGTGGGAATGCAAACTGGTACAGCCACTATGGAAAACAGTATGGAGATTTCTCAAAAAGTTAAAAATAGAAATACCCTATGACCCAGCCATCCCATTACTGGGTATCTATCCTAAGAACCTGATATCAGATATCTCAAGAGTCCGTTGCACCCCTATGTTCATCGCAGCATTATTTACAATAGCCAAGACGTGGAACCAGCCTACATGCCCAGAAACTGATGATTGGATAAAGAAGATGTGGTATATATACACAATGGAATACTACTCAGCCATAAAAAAAGACGACATTGGCCCATTCACAACAATGTGGATGGACCTCGAGGGCATTATGTTAAGCGAAATAAGTCAGTCAGAGAAAGACGAACTCTATATGACTCCACTCATAGGTGGAAATTAGTATATTGAGAAGGAGATCTGATCGGTGGTTACCAGGGAAAAGGGTGGGTGGGGGGAGGGCACGGAGTGGGAAGTGGTGTTCCCACAACATGACTAACAAAAATGTACAACTGAAATTTCACAAGCTTGTAATCCATCATAACATTAATAAACAAACATAAAAAAAAAGATGCTTTGGGGCCCATCTGCCCCTATGGAAAGAACGCAGCACTTTCTGCCTTGCAGCTCTAGGGCAATGTAGCACACCCAGAGCAGAAGTTCTACTTCAGCCAGATCAGGCGCGCAAAGAAACTGCGTTTCACAGGCCTTTGTAAGAGATGTTCCCGGTAGGCTGTTAGAGCACTGTGCAGAGCGAGTTGTTTCTTAGCTTCCCAAAGAGCTGGAAGCAAGATGCTTTGGGGCCCTTCTCACCCTTTGGAAAGAAGGCCGCACTTTGTGCCTTGCAGCTCTAGGGCAATGTAGCACACCCCGAGCAGAAGTTCTACTTCAGCCAGATCAGGCCCGCAAAGAAACTGCGTTTCACAGGCCTTTGTAAGAGATGTTCCCGGTAGGCTGTTAGAGCACTGTGCAGAGCGAGTTGTTTCTTAGCTTCCCAGAGAGCTGGAAGCAAGATGCTTTGGGGCCCGTTGATTTTACACCATGCTACTTTGGTGTAGTTGTTGATTATTTCTAATAGTTTTTCTGTGGTTTCTTTGGGGTTTTCTATGTATAAGATCATGTCGTCTGCAAACAACGCGAGTTTTACTTCTTCGTTACCTATTTGGATTCCTTTCATTTTTTTTTCCTGCCGAATTGCTCTGGCCAGCACCTCCAGTACTATGTTGAATAGGAGTGGTGAAAGTGGGCACCCTTGTCTTGTTCCTGTCCTCAGAGGGATGGCTTTCAGCTTTTGTCCATTGAGTATGATGTTGGCTGTGGGTCTATCATATATGGCCTTTATTATGTTGAGGTACTTTCCTTCTATACCCATTTTACTGAGGGTTTTTATCATAAATGGGTGTTGGATCTTGTCGAATGCTTTCTCTGCGTCTATTGAGATGATCATGTGGTTTTTGTTTTTCATTTTGTTGATGTAGTGTATCACGTTGATTGACTTGCGGGTGTTGAACCATCCCTGTGTCCCTGGTATAAATCCCACTTGATCATGGTGTATAATCTTTTTGATGTATTGCTGTAATCGGTTTGCCAAAATTTGGTTGAGGATTTTTGCATCTATGTTCATCAGTGATATCGGCCTGTAGTTCTCCTTCTTTGTGTTGTCCTTGTCAGGTTTGGGGATCAGAGTGATGTTGGCTTCATAGAATGTGTTAGGGAGTTCTCCATCTTTCTCAATTTTCTGGAACAGTTTGAGGAGAATAGGTACAAAGAACTCACACTGCTTAACAACAAAAAAACAAACAACCCGATCAAAAAATGGGCAGAGGACATGAACAGACATTTCTCCAAAGAAGATATGAACATGGCCAATAGACACATGAAAAGATGTTCATCATCGCTAATCATCAGGGAAATGCAAATCAAAACTACACTAAGATATCACCTTACCCCCGTTAGATTGGCAAAAACATCCAAAACCAAGAACGACAAATGTTGCAGAGGTTGTGGAGAAAGAGGAACCCTCATACACTGTTGGTGGGAATGCAAACTGGTACAGCCACTATGGAAAACAGTATGGAGATTTCTCAAAAAGTTAAAAATAGAAATACCCTATGACCCAGCCATCCCATTACTGGGTATCTATACTAAGAACCTGATATCAGATATCTCAAGAGTCCGTTGCACCCCTATGTTCATCGCAGCATTATTTACAATAGCCAAGACGTGGAACCAGCCTACATGCCCAGAAACTGATGATTGGATAAAGAAGATGTGGTATATATACACAATGGAATACTACTCAGCCATAAAAAAAGACGACATTGGCCCATTCACAACAATGTGGATGGACCTCGAGGGCATTATGTTAAGCGAAATAAGTCAGTCAGAGAAAGACGAACTCTATATGACTCCACTCATAGGTGGAAATTAGTATATTGAGAAGGAGATCTGATCGGTGGTTACCAGGGAAAAGGGGGGGTGGGGGGAGGGCACGGAGTGGGAAGTGGTGTTCCCACAACATGACTAACAAAAATGTACAACTGAAATTTCACAAGCTTGTAATCCATCATAACATTAATAAACAAACATAAAAAAAAGATGCTTTGGGGCCCATCTGCCCCTATGGAAAGAACGCAGCACTTTCTGCCTTGCAGCTCTAGGGCAATGTAGCACACCCAGAGCAGAAGTTCTACTTCAGCCAGATCAGGCGCGCAAAGAAACTGCGTTTCACAGGCCTTTGTAAGAGATGTTCCCGGTAGGCTGTTAGAGCACTGTGCAGAGCGAGTTGTTTCTTAGCTTCCCAAAGAGCTGGAAGCAAGATGCTTTGGGGCCCTTCTCACCCTTTGGAAAGAAGGCCGCACTTTGTGCCTTGCAGCTCTAGGGCAATGTAGCACACCCCGAGCAGAAGTTCTACTTCAGCCAGATCAGGCCCGCAAAGAAACTGCGTTTCACAGGCCTTTGTAAGAGATGTTCCCGGTAGGCTGTTAGAGCACTGTGCAGAGCGAGTTGTTTCTTAGCTTCCCAGAGAGCTGGAAGCAAGATGCTTTGGGGCCCGTTGATTTTATACCATGCTACTTTGCTGTAGTTGTTGATTATTTCTAATAGTTTTTCTGTGGATTCTTTGGGGTTTTCTATGTATAAGATCATGTCGTCTGCAAACAACGCGAGTTTTACTTCTTCGTTACCTATTTGGATTCCTTTCATTTTTTTTTCCTGCCGAATTGCTCTGGCCAGCACCTCCAGTACTATGTTGAATAGGAGTGGTGAAAGTGGGCACCCTTGTCTTGTTCCTGTCCTCAGAGGGATGGCTTTCAGCTTTTGTCCATTGAGTATGATGTTGGCTGTGGGTCTATCATATATGGCCTTTATTATGTTGAGGTACTTTCCTTCTATACCCATTTTACTGAGGGTTTTTATCATAAATGGGTGTTGGATCTTGTCGAATGCTTTCTCTGCGTCTATTGAGAGGATCATGTGGTTTTTGTTTTTCATTTTGTTGATGTAGTGTATCACGTTGATTGACTTGCGGGTGTTGAACCATCCCTGTGTCCCTGGTATAAATCCCACTTGATCATGGTGTATAATCTTTTTGATGTATTGCTGTAATCGGTTTGCCAAAATTTGGTTGAGGATTTTTGCATCTACGTTCATCAGTGATATCGGCCTGTAGTTCTCCTTCTTTGTGTTGTCCTTGTCAGGTTGGGGGATCAGAGTGATGTTGGCTTCATAGAATGTGTTAGGGAGTTCTCCATCTTTCTCAATTTTCTGGAACAGTTTGAGGAGAATAGGTACAAAGAACTCACACTGCTTAACAACAAAAAAACAAACAACCCGATCAAAAAATGGGCAGAGGACATGAACAGACATTTCTCAAAAGAAGATATGAACATGGCCAATAGACACATGAAAAGATGTTCATCATCGCTAATCATCAGGGAAATGCAAATCAAAACTACACTAAGATATCACCTTACCCCCGTTAGATTGGCAAAAACATCCAAAACCAAGAACGACAAATGTTGCAGAGGTTGTGGAGAAAGAGGAACCCTCATACACTGTTGGTGGGAATGCAAACTGGTACAGCCACTATGGAAAACAGTATGGAGATTTCTCAAAAAGTTAAAAATAGAAATACCCTATGACCCAGCCATCCCATTACTGGGTATCTATCCTAAGAACCTGATATCAGATATCTCAAGAGTCCGTTGCACCCCTATGTTCATCGCAGCATTATTTACAATAGCCAAGACGTGGAACCAGCCTACATGCCCAGAAACTGATGATTGGATAAAGAAGATGTGGTATATATACACAATGGAATACTACTCAGCCATAAAAAAAGACGACATTGGCCCATTCACAACAATGTGGATGGACCTCGAGGGCATTATGTTAAGCGAAATAAGTCAGTCAGAGAAAGACGAACACTATATGACTCCACTCATAGGTGGAAATTAGTATATTGAGAAGGAGATCTGATCGGTGGTTACCAGGGAAAAGTGGGGGTGGGGGGAGGGCACGGAGGGGGAAGTGGTGTTCCCACAACATGACTAACAAAAATGTACAACTGAAATTTCACAAGCTTGTAATCCATCATAACATTAATAAACAACAACAACAAAAAAAGATGCTTTGGGGCCCATCTGCCCCTATGGAAAGAACGCAGCACTTTCTGCCTTGCAGCTCTAGGGCAATGTAGCACACCCAGAGCAGAAGTTCTACTTCAGCCAGATCAGGCCCGCAAAGAAACTGCGTTTCACAGGCCTTTGTAAGAGATGTTCCCGGTAGGCTGTTAGAGCACTGTGCAGAGCGACTTGTTTCTTAGCTTCCCAAAGAGCTGGAAGCAAGATGCTTTGGGGCCCTTCTCACCCTTTGGCAAGAAGGCAGCACTTTGTGCCTTGCAGCTCTAGGGCAATGTAGCACCCCCACAGCAGAAGTTCTACTTCAGCCAGATCAGGCCCGCAAAGAAACTGCGTTTCACAGGCCTTTGTAAGACATGTTCCCGGTAGGCTGTTAGAGCACTGTGCAGAGCGAGTTGTTTCTTAGCTTCCCAAAGAGCTGGAAGCAAGATGCTTTGGGGCCCTTCTCACCCTTTGGAAAGAAGGCCGCACTTTGTGCCTTGCAGCTCTAGGGCAATGTAGCACACCCCGAGCAGAAGTTCTACTTCAGCCAGATCAGGCCCGCAAAGAAACTGCGTTTCACAGGCCTTTGTAAGAGATGTTCCCGGTAGGCTGTTAGAGCACTGTGCAGAGCGAGTTGTTTCTTAGCTTCCCAGAGAGCTGGAAGCAAGATGCTTTGGGGCCCGTTGATTTTATACCATGCTACTTTGCTGTAGTTGTTGATTATTTCTAATAGTTTTTCTGTGGATTCTTTGGGGTTTTCTATGTATAAGATCATGTCGTCTGCAAACAACGCGAGTTTTACTTCTTCGTTACCTATTTGGATTCCTTTCATTTTTTTTTCCTGCCGAATTGCTCTGGCCAGCACCTCCAGTACTATGTTGAATAGGAGTGGTGAAAGTGGGCACCCTTGTCTTGTTCCTGTCCTCAGAGGGATGGCTTTCAGCTTTTGTCCATTGAGTATGATGTTGGCTGTGGGTCTATCATATATGGCCTTTATTATGTTGAGGTACTTTCCTTCTATACCCATTTTACTGAGGGTTTTTATCATAAATGGGTGTTGGATCTTGTCGAATGCTTTCTCTGCGTCTATTGAGATGATCATGTGGTTTTTGTTTTTCATTTTGTTGATGTAGTGTATCACGTTGATTGACTTGCGGGTGTTGAACCATCCCTGTGTCCCTGGTATAAATCCCACTTGATCATGGTGTATAATCTTTTTGATGTATTGCTGTAATCGGTTTGCCAAAATTTGGTTGAGGATTTTTGCATCTACGTTCATCAGTGATATCGGCCTGTAGTTCTCCTTCTTTGTGTTGTCCTTGTCAGGTTGGGGGATCAGAGTGATGTTGGCTTCATAGAATGTGTTAGGGAGTTCTCCATCTTTCTCAATTTTCTGGAACAGTTTGAGGAGAATAGGTACAAAGAACTCACACTGCTTAACAACAAAAAAACAAACAACCCGATCAAAAAATGGGCAGAGGACATGAACAGACATTTCTCAAAAGAAGATATGAACATGGCCAATAGACACATGAAAAGATGTTCATCATCGCTAATCATCAGGGAAATGCAAATCAAAACTACACTAAGATATCACCTTACCCCCGTTAGATTGGCAAAAACATCCAAAACCAAGAACGACAAATGTTGCAGAGGTTGTGGAGAAAGAGGAACCCTCATACACTGTTGGTGGGAATGCAAACTGGTACAGCCACTATGGAAAACAGTATGGAGATTTCTCAAAAAGTTAAAAATAGAAATACCCTATGACCCAGCCATCCCATTACTGGGTATCTATCCTAAGAACCTGATATCAGATATCTCAAGAGTCCGTTGCACCCCTATGTTCATCGCAGCATTATTTACAATAGCCAAGACGTGGAACCAGCCTACATGCCCAGAAACTGATGATTGGATAAAGAAGATGTGGTATATATACACAATGGAATACTACTCAGCCATAAAAAAAGACGACATTGGCCCATTCACAACAATGTGGATGGACCTCGAGGGCATTATGTTAAGCGAAATAAGTCAGTCAGAGAAAGACGAACTCTATATGACTCCACTCATAGGTGGAAATTAGTATATTGAGAAGGAGATCTGATCGGTGGTTACCAGGGAAAAGTGGGGGTGGGGGGAGGGCACGGAGGGGGAAGTGGTGTTCCCACAACATGACTAACAAAAATGTACAACTGAAATTTCACAAGCTTGTAAGCCATCATAACATTAATAAACAACAACAACAAAAAAAGATGCTTTGGGGCCCATCTGCCCCTATGGAAAGAACGCAGCACTTTCTGCCTTGCAGCTCTAGGGCAATGTAGCACACCCAGAGCAGAAGTTCTACTTCAGCCAGATCAGGCCCGCAAAGAAACTGCGTTTCACAGGCCTTTGTAAGAGATGTTCCCGGTAGGCTGTTAGAGCACTGTGCAGAGCGACTTGTTTCTTAGCTTCCCAAAGAGCTGGAAGCAAGATGCTTTGGGGCCCTTCTCACCCTTTGGCAAGAAGGCAGCACTTTGTGCCTTGCAGCTCTAGGGCAATGTAGCACCCCCACAGCAGAAGTTCTACTTCAGCCAGATCAGGCCCGCAAAGAAACTGCGTTTCACAGGCCTTTGTAAGACATGTTCCCGGTAGGCTGTTAGAGCACTGTGCAGAGCGAGTTGTTTCTTAGCTTCCCAAAGAGCTGGAAGCAAGATGCTTTGGGGCCCTTCTCACCCTTTGGAAAGAAGGCAGCACTTTGTGCCTTGCAGCTCTAGGGCAATGTAGCACACCCCGAGCAGAAGTTCTACTTCAGCCAGATCAGGCCCGCAAAGAAACTGCGTTTCACAGGCCTTTGTAAGAGATGTTCCCGGTAGGCTGTTTGAGCACTGTGCAGAGCGACTTGTTTCTTAGCTTCCCAAAGAGCTGGAAGCAAGATGCTTTGGGGCCCTTCTCACCCTTTGGAAAGAAGGCTGCACTTTGTGCCTTGCAGCTCTAGGGCAATGTAGCACCCCCACAGCAGAAGTTCTACTTCAGCCAGATCAGGCCCGCAAAGAAACTGCGTTTCACAGGCCTTTGTAAGAGATGTTCCCGGTAGGCTGTTAGAGCACTGTGCAGAGCGAGTTGTTTCTTAGATTCCCAAAGAGCTGGAAGCAAGATGCTTTGGGGCCCTTCTCACCCTTGGGAAAGAAGGCAGCACTTTGTGCCTTGCAGCTCTAGGGCAATGTAGCACACCCCGAGCAGAAGTTCTACTTCAGCCAGATCAGGCCCGCAAAGAAACTGCGTTTCACAGACCTTTGTAAGAGATGTTCCCGGTAGGCTGTTAGAGCACTGTGCAGAGCGAGTTGTTTCTTAGCTTCCCAGAGAGCTGGAAGCAAGATGCTTTGGGGCCCGTTGATTTTATACCCTGCTACTTTGCTGTAGTTGTTGATTATTTCTAATAGTTTTTCTGTGGATTCTTTGGGGTTTTCTATGTATAAGATCATGTCGTCTGCAAACAACGCGAGTTTTACTTCTTCGTTACCTATTTGGATTCCTTTCATTTTTTTTTCCTGCCGAATTGCTCTGGCCAGCACCTCCAGTACTATGTTGAATAGGAGTGGTGAAAGTGGGCACCCTTGTCTTGTTCCTGTCCTCAGAGGGATGGCTTTCAGCTTTTGTCCATTGAGTATGATGTTGGCTGTGGGTCTATCCTATATGGCCTTTATTATGTTGAGGTACTTTCCTTCTATACCCATTTTACTGAGGGCTTTTATCATAAATGGGTGTTGGATCTTGTCGAATGCTTTCTCTGCGTCTATTGAGATGATCATGTGGTTTTTGTTTTTCATTTTGTTGATGTAGTGTATCACGTTGATTGACTTGCGGGTGTTGAACCATCCCTGTGTCCCTGGTATAAATCCCACTTGATCATGGTGTATAATCTTTTTGATGTATTGCTGTAATCGGTTTGCCAAAATTTGGTTGAGGATTTTTGCATCTATGTTCATCAGTGATATCGGCCTGTAGTTCTCCTTCTTTGTGTTGTCCTTGTCAGGTTTGGGGATCAGAGTGATGTTGGCTTCATAGAATGTGTTAGGGAGTTCTCCATCTTTCTCAATTTTCTGGAACAGTTTGAGGAGAATAGGTACAAAGAACTCACACTGCTTAACAACAAAAAAACAAACAACCCGATCAAAAAATGGGCAGAGGACATGAACAGACATTTCTCAAAAGAAGATATGAACATGGCCAATAGACACATGAAAAGATGTTCATCATCGCTAATCATCAGGGAAATGCAAATCAAAACTACACTAAGATATCACCTTACCCCCGTTAGATTGGCAAAAACATCCAAAACCAAGAACGACAAATGTTGCAGAGGTTGTGGAGAAAGAGGAACCCTCATACACTGTTGGTGGGAATGCAAACTGGTACAGCCACTATGGAAAACAGTATGGAGATTTCTCAAAAAGTTAAAAATAGAAATACCCTATGACCCAGCCATCCCATTACTGGGTATCTATCCTAAGAACCTGATATCAGATATCTCAAGAGTCCGTTGCACCCCTATGTTCATCGCAGCATTATTTACAATAGCCAAGACGTGGAACCAGCCTACGTGCCCAGAAACTGATGATTGGATAAAGAAGATGTGGTATATATACACAATGGAATACTACTCAGCCATAAAAAAAGACGACATTGGCCCATTCACAACAATGTGGATGGACCTCGAGGGCATTATGTTAAGCGAAATAAGTCAGTCAGAGAAAGACGAACTCTATATGACTCCACTCATAGGTGGAAATTAGTATATTGAGAAGGAGATCTGATCGGTGGTTACCAGGGAAAAGTGGGGGTGGGGGGAGGGCACGGAGGGGGAAGTGGTGTTCCCACAACATGACTAACAAAAATGTACAACTGAAATTTCACAAGCTTGTAATCCATCATAACATTAATAAA
The DNA here is from genome assembly GCF_041296235.1 of Equus asinus. Classification (NCBI taxonomy): domain Eukaryota; kingdom Metazoa; phylum Chordata; class Mammalia; order Perissodactyla; family Equidae; genus Equus; species Equus asinus. Next base: position 77,827,028 of record NC_091790.1, on the reverse strand, counting down.
CAAACAAACAAAAAAAAATGCTTTGGGGCCCATATGCCCCTATGGAAGAACGCAGCACTTTCTGCCTTGCAGCTCTAGGGCAATGTAGCACGCCCACAGCAGAAGTTCTACTTCAGCCAGTTCAGGCGCGCAAAGAAACTGCGTTTCACAGGCCTTTGTAAGAGATGTTCCCGGTAGGCTGTTAGAGCACTGTGCAGAGCGAGTTGTTTCTTAGCTTCCCAAAGAGCTGGAAGCAAGATGCTTTAGGGACCATCTGCCCTTAAGGAAAGAAGGCAGCACTTTGTGCCTTGCATCTCTAGGGCAATGTAGCACACCCAGAGCAGATGTTCTACTTCTGCCAGGTCAGGCCTGCAAAGAAACTTCGTTTCACAGGCCCTTGTAAGAGATGTTCCCGGTAGGCTGTTAGAGCACTGTGCAGAGCGACTTGTTTCTTAGCTTCCCAAAGAGCTGGAAGCAAGATGCTTTGGGGCCCTTCTCACCCTTTGGAAAGAAGGCTGCACTTTGTGCCTTGCAGCTCTAGGGCAATGTAGCACACCCCGAGCAGAAGTTCTACTTCAGCCAGATCAGGCCCGCAAAGAAACTGCGTTTCACAGGCCTTTGTAAGAGATGTTCCCGGTAGGCTGTTAGAGCACTGTGCAGAGCGAGTTGTTTCTTAGCTTCCCAGAGAGCTGGAAGCAAGATGCTTTGGGGCCCGTTAATTTTATACCCTGCTACTTTGCTGTAGTTGTTGATTATTTCTAATAGTTTTTCTGTGGATTCTTTGGGGTTTTCTATGTATAAGATCATGTCGTCTGCAAACAACGCGAGTTTTACTTCTTCGTTACCTATTTGGATTCCTTTCATTTTTTTTCCTGCCGAATTGCTCTGGCCAGCACCTCCAGTACTATGTTGAATAGGAGTGGTGAAAGTGGGCACCCTTGTCTTGTTCCTGTCCTCAGAGGGATGGCTTTCAGCTTTTGTCCATTGAGTATGATGTTGGCTGTGGGTCTATCATATATGGCCTTTATTATGTTGAGGTACTTTCCTTCTATACCCATTTTACTGAGGGTTTTTATCATAAATGGGTGTTGGATCTTGTCGAATGCTTTCTCTGTGTCTATTGAGATGATCATGTGGTTTTTGTTTTTCATTTTGTTGATGTAGTGTATCACGTTGATTGACTTGCGGGTGTTGAACCATCCCTGTGTCCCTGGTATAAATCCCACTTGATCATGGTGTATAATCTTTTTGATGTATTGCTGTAATCGGTTTGCCAAAATTTGGTTGAGGATTTTTGCATCTATGTTCATCAGTGACATCGGCCTGTAGTTCTCCTTCTTTGTGTTGTCCTTGTCAGGTTTGGGGATCAGAGTGATGTTGGCTTCATAGAATGTGTTAGGGAGTTCTCCATCTTTCTCAATTTTCTGGAACAGTTTGAGGAGAATAGGTACAAAGAACTCACACTGCTTAACAACAAAAAAACAAACAACCCGATCAAAAAATGGGCAGAGGACATGAACAGACATTTCTCAAAAGAAGATATGAACATGGCCAATAGACACATGAAAAGATGTTCATCATCGCTAATCATCAGGGAAATGCAAATCAAAACTACACTAAGATATCACCTTACCCCCGTTAGATTGGCAAAAACATCCAAAACCAAGAACGACAAATGTTGGAGAGGTTGTGGAGAAAGAGGAACCCTCATACACTGTTGGTGGGAATGCAAACTGGTACAGCCACTATGGAAAACAGTATGGAGATTTCTCAAAAAGTTAAAAATAGAAATACCCTATGACCCAGCCATCCCATTACTGGGTATCTATCCTAAGAACCTGATATCAGATATCTCAAGAGTCCGTTGCACCCCTATGTTCATCGCAGCATTATTTACAATAGCCAAGACGTGGAACCAGCCTACATGCCCAGAAACTGATGATTGGATAAAGAAGATGTGGTATATATACACAATGGAATACTACTCAGCCATAAAAAAAGACGACATTGGCCCCTTCACAACAATGTGGATGGACCTCGAGGGCATTATGTTAAGCGAAATAAGTCAGTCAGAGAAAGACGAACTCTATATGACTCCACTCATAGGTGGAAATTAGTATAATGAGAAGGAGATCTGATCGGTGGTTACCAGGGAAAAGGGGGGGTGGGGGGAGGGCACGGAGTGGGAAGTGGTGTTCCCACAACATGACTAAAAAAATGTACAACTGAAATTTCACAAGCTTGTAATCCATCATAACATTAATAAACAAAAAAAAAAAAAAGATGCTTTGGGGCCCATCTGCCCCTATGGAAAGAACGCAGCACTTTGTGCCTTGCAGCTCTAGGGCAATGTAGCACACCCAGAGCAGAAGTTCTACATCAGCCAGATCAGGCCCGCAAAGAAACTGCGTTTCACAGGCCTTTGTAAGAGATGTTCCCGGTAGGCTGTTAGAGCACTGTGCAGAGCGAGTTGTTTCTTAGCTTCCCAAAGAGCTGGAAGCAAGATGCTTTGGGGCCCTTCTCACCCTTTGGAAAGAAGGCAGCACTTTGTGCCTTGCAGCTCTAGGGCAATGTAGCACACCCACAGCAGAAGTTCTACTTCAGCCAGATCAGGCCCGCAAAGAAACTGCGTTTCACAGGCCTTTGTAAGAGATGTTCCCGGTAGGCTGTTAGAGCACTGTGCAGAGCGACTTGTTTCTTAGCTTCCCAACGAGCTGGAAGCAAGATGCTTTAGGGGCCATCTGCCCTTGAGGAAAGAAGGCAGCACTTTGTGCCTTGCAGCTCTAGGGCAATGTAGCACACCCAGAGCAGATGTTCTACTTCTCCCAGGTCAGGCCTGCAAAGAAACTTCGTTTCACAGGCCTTTGTAAGAGATGTTCCCGGTAGGCTCTAAGAGCACTGTGCAGAGCGACTTGTTTCTTAGCTTCCCAGAGAGCTGGAAGCAAGATGCTTTGGGGCCCTTCTCACCCTTTGGAAAGAAGGCAGCACTTTGTGCCTTGCAGCTCTAGGGCAATGTAGCACACCCCGAGCAGAAGTTCTACTTCAGCCAGATCAGGCCCGCAAAGAAACTGCGTTTCACAGGCCTTTGTAAGAGATGTTCCCGGTAGGCTGTTAGAGCACTGTGCAGAGCGACTTGTTTCTTAGCTTCCCAAAGAGCTGGAAGCAAGATGCTTTGGGGCCCTTCTCACCCTTTGGAAAGAAGGCTGCACTTTGTGCCTTGCAGCTCTAGGGCAATGTAGCACTCCCACAGCAGAAGTTCTACTTCAGCCAGATCAGGCCCGCAAAGAAACTGCGTTTCACAGGCCTTTGTAAGAGATGTTCCCGGTAGGCTGTTAGAGCACTGTGCAGAGCGAGTTGTTTCTTAGCTTCCCAAAGAGCTGGAAGCAAGATGCTTTGGGGCCCTTCTCACCCTTGGGAAAGAAGGCAGCACTTTGTGCCTTGCAGCTCTAGGGCAATGTAGCACACCCCGAGCAGAAGTTCTACTTCAGCCAGATCAGGCCCGCAAAGAAACTGCGTTTCACAGGCCTTTGTAAGAGATGTTCCCGGTAGGCTGTTAGAGCACTGTGCAGAGCGAGTTGTTTCTTAGCTTCCCAGAGAGCTGGAAGCAAGATGCTTTGGGGCCCGTTAATTTTATACCCTGCTACTTTGCTGTAGTTGTTGATTATTTCTAATAGTTTTTCTGTGGATTCTTTGGGGTTTTCTATGTATAAGATCATGTCGTCTGCAAACAACGCGAGTTTTACTTCTTCGTTACCTATTTGGATTCCTTTCATTTTTTTTTCCTGCCGAATTGCTCTGGCCAGCACCTCCAGTACTATGTTGAATAGGAGTGGTGAAAGTGGGCACCCTTGTCTTGTTCCTGTCCTCAGAGGGATGGCTTTCAGCTTTTGTCCATTGAGTATGATGTTGGCTGTGGGTCTATCATATATGGCCTTTATTATGTTGAGGTACTTTCCTTCTATACCCATTTTACTGAGGGTTGTTATCATAAATGGGTGTTGGATCTTGTCGAATGCTTTCTCTGCGTCTATTGAGATGATCATGTGGTTTTTGTTTTTCATTTTGTTGATGTAGTGTATCACGTTGATTGACTTGCGGGTGTTGAACCATCCCTGTGTCCCTGGTATAAATCCCACTTGATCATGGTGTATAATCTTTTTGATGTATTGCTGTAATCGGTTTGCCAAAATTTGGTTGAGGATTTTTGCATCTATGTTCATCAGTGATATCGGCCTGTAGTTCTCCTTCTTTGTGTTGTCCTTGTCAGGTTTGGGGATCAGAGTGATGTTGGCTTCATAGAATGTGTTAGGGAGTTCTCCATCTTTCTCAATTTTCTGGAACAGTTTGAGGAGAATAGGTACAAAGAACTCACACTGCTTAACAACAAAAAAACAAACAACCCGATCAAAAAATGGGCAGAGGACATGAACAGACATTTCTCAAAAGAAGATATGAACATGGCCAATAGACACATGAAAAGATGTTCATCATCGCTAATCATCAGGGAAATGCAAATCAAAACTACACTAAGATATCACCTTACCCCCGTTAGATTGGCAAAAACATCCAAAACCAAGAACGACAAATGTTGCAGAGGTTGTGGAGAAAGAGGAACCCTCATACACTGTTGGTGGGAATGCAAACTGGTACAGCCACTATGGAAAACAGTATGGAGATTTCTCAAAAAGTTAAAAATAGAAATACCCTATGACCCAGCCATCCCATTACTGGGTATCTATCCTAAGAACCTGATATCAGATATCTCAAGAGTCCGTTGCACCCCTATGTTCATCGTAGCATTATTTACAATAGCCAAGACGTGGAACCAGCCTACATGCCCAGAAACTGATGATTGGATAAAGAAGATGTGGTATATATACACAATGGAATACTACTCAGCCATAAAAAAAGACGACATTGGCCCATTCACAACAATGTGGATGGACCTCGAGGGCATTATGTTAAGCGAAATAAGTCAGTCAGAGAAAGACGAACTCTATATGACTCCACTCATAGGTGGAAATTAGTATATTGAGAAGGAGATCTGATCGGTGGTTACCAGGGAAAAGTGGGGGTGGGGGGAGGGCACGGAGAGGGAAGTGGTGTTCCCACAACATGACTAACAAAAATGTACAACTGAAATTTCACAAGCTTGTAATCCATCATAACATTAATAAACAAACAAACAAAAAAAAATGCTTTGGGGCCCATCTGCCCCTATGGAAGAACGCAGCACTTTCTGCCTTGCAGCTCTAGGGCAATGTAGCACGCCCACAGCAGAAGTTCTACTTCAGCCAGTTCAGGCGCGCAAAGAAACTGCGTTTCACAGGCCTTTGTAAGAGATGTTCCCGGTAGGCTGTTAGAGCACTGTGCAGAGCGAGTTGTTTCTTAGCTTCCCAAAGAGCTGGAAGCAAGATGCTTTAGGGACCATCTGCCCTTAAGGAAAGAAGGCAGCACTTTGTGCCTTGCATCTCTAGGGCAATGTAGCACACCCAGAGCAGATGTTCTACTTCTGCCAGGTCAGGCCTGCAAAGAAACTTCGTTTCACAGGCCCTTGTAAGAGATGTTCCCGGTAGGCTGTTAGAGCACTGTGCAGAGCGACTTGTTTCTTAGCTTCCCAAAGAGCTGGAAGCAAGATGCTTTGGGGCCCTTCTCACCCTTTGGAAAGAAGGCAGCACTTTGTGCCTTGCAGCTCTAGGGCAATGTAGCACACCCCGAGCAGAAGTTCTACTTCAGCCAGATCAGGCCCGCAAAGAAACTGCGTTTCACAGGCCTTTGTAAGAGATGTTCCCGGTAGGCTGTTAGAGCACTGTGCAGAGCGAGTTGTTTCTTAGCTTCCCAGAGAGCTGGAAGCAAGATGCTTTGGGGCCCGTTAATTTTATACCCTGCTACTTTGCTGTAGTTGTTGATTATTTCTAATAGTTTTTCTGTGGATTCTTTGGGGTTTTCTATGTATAAGATCATGTCGTCTGCAAACAACGCGAGTTTTACTTCTTCGTTACCTATTTGGATTCCTTTCATTTTTTTTTCCTGCCGAATTGCTCTGGCCAGCACCTCCAGTACTATGTTGAATAGGAGTGGTGAAAGTGGGCACCCTTGTCTTGTTCCTGTCCTCAGAGGGATGGCTTTCAGCTTTTGTCCATTGAGTATGATGTTGGCTGTGGGTCTATCATATATGGCCTTTATTATGTTGAGGTACTTTCCTTCTATACCCATTTTACTGAGGGTTGTTATCATAAATGGGTGTTGGATCTTGTCGAATGCTTTCTCTGCGTCTATTGAGATGATCATGTGGTTTTTGTTTTTCATTTTGTTGATGTAGTGTATCACGTTGATTGACTTGCGGGTGTTGAACCATCCCTGTGTCCCTGGTATAAATCCCACTTGATCATGGTGTATAATCTTTTTGATGTATTGCTGTAATCGGTTTGCCAAAATTTGGTTGAGGATTTTTGCATCTATGTTCATCAGTGATATCGGCCTGTAGTTCTCCTTCTTTGTGTTGTCCTTGTCAGGTTTGGGGATCAGAGTGATGTTGGCTTCATAGAATGTGTTAGGGAGTTCTCCATCTTTCTCAATTTTCTGGAACAGTTTGAGGAGAATAGGTACAAAGAACTCACACTGCTTAACAACAAAAAAACAAACAACCCGATCAAAAAATGGGCAGAGGACATGAACAGACATTTCTCAAAAGAAGATATGAACATGGCCAATAGACACATGAAAAGATGTTCATCATCGCTAATCATCAGGGAAATGCAAATCAAAACTACACTAAGATATCACCTTACCCCCGTTAGATTGGCAAAAACATCCAAAACCAAGAACGACAAATGTTGGAGAGGTTGTGGAGAAAGAGGAACCCTCATACACTGTTGGTGGGAATGCAAACTGGTACAGCCACTATGGAAAACAGTATGGAGATTTCTCAAAAAGTTAAAAATAGAAATACCCTATGACCCAGCCATACCATTACTGGGTATCTATCCTAAGAACCTGATATCAGATATCTCAAGAGTCCGTTGCACCCCTATGTTCATCGCAGCATTATTTACAATAGCCAAGACGTGGAACCAGCCTACATGCCCAGAAACTGATGATTGGATAAAGAAGATGTGGTATATATACACAATGGAATACTACTCAGCCATAAAAAAAGACGACATTGGCCCCTTCACAACAATGTGGATGGACCTCGAGGGCATTATGTTAAGCGAAATAAGTCAGTCAGAGAAAGACGTACTCTATATGACTCCACTCATAGGTGGAAATTAGTATAATGAGAAGGAGATCTGATCGGTGGTTACCAGGGAAAAGGGGGGGTGGGGGGAGGGCACGGAGTGGGAAGTGGTGTTCCCACAACATGACTAAAAAAATGTACAACTGAAATTTCACAAGCTTGTAATCCATCATAACATTAATAAACAAAAAAAAAAAAAAGATGCTTTGGGGCCCATCTGCCCCTATGGAAAGAACGCAGCACTTTCTGCCTTGCAGCTCTAGGGCAATGTAGCACACCCAGAGCAGAAGTTCTACTTCAGCCAGATCAGGCCCGCAAAGAAACTGCGTTTCACAGGCCTTTGTAAGAGATGTTCCCGGTAGGCTGTTAGAGCACTGTGCAGAGCGAGTTGTTTCTTAGCTTCCCAAAGAGCTGGAAGCAAGATGCTTTGGGGCCCTTCTCACCCTTTGGAAAGAAGTCAGCACTTTGTGCCTTGCAGCTCTAGGGCAATGTAGCACACCCAGAGCAGAAGTTCTACTTCAGCCAGATCAGGCCCGCAAAGAAACTGCGTTTCACAGGCCTTTGTAAGAGATGTTCCCGGTAGGCTGTTAGAGCACTGTGCAGAGCGACTTGTTTCTTAGCATCCCAACGAGCTGGAAGCAAGATGCTTTAGGGGCCATCTGCCCTTAAGGAAAGAAGGCAGCACTTTGTGCCTTGCAGCTCTAGGGCAATGTAGCACACCCAGAGCAGATGTTCTACTTCTCCCAGGTCAGGCCTGCAAAGAAACTTCGTTTCACAGGCCTTTGTAAGAGATGTTCCCGGTAGGCTGTAAGAGCACTGTGCAGAGCGACTTGTTTCTTAGCTTCCCAGAGAGCTGGAAGCAAGATGATTTGGGGCCCTTCTCACCCTTTGGAAAGAAGGCAGCACTTTGTGCCTTGCATCTCTAGGGCAATGTAGCACACCCAGAGCAGATGTTCTACTTCTGCCAGGTCAGGCCTACAAAGAAACTTCGTTTCACAGGCCCTTGTAAGAGACGTTCCCGGTAGGGTGTTAGAGCACTGTGCAGAGCGACTTGTTTCTTAGCTTCCCAAAGAGCTGGAAGCAAGATGCTTTGGGGCCCTTCTCACCCTTTGGAAAGAGGGCAGCACTTTGTGCCTTGCAGCTCTAGGGCAATGTAGCACACCCCGAGCAGAAGTTCTACTTCAGCCAGAGCAGGCCCGCAAAGAAACTGCGTTTCACAGGCCTTTGTAAGAGATGTTCCCGGTAGGCTGTTAGAGCACTGTGCAGAGCGAGTTGTTTCTTAGCTTCCCAGAGAGCTGGAAGCAAGATGCTTTGGGGCCCGTTAATTTTATACCCTGCTACTTTGCTGTAGTTGTTGATTATTTCTAATAGTTTTTCTGTGGATTCTTTGGGGTTTTCTATGTATAAGATCATGTCGTCTGCAAACAACGCGAGTTTTACTTCTTCGTTACCTATTTGGATTCCTTTCATTTTTTTTTCCTGCCGAATTGCTCTGGCCAGCACCTCCAGTACTATGTTGAATAGGAGTGGTGAAAGTGGGCACCCTTGTCTTGTTCCTGTCCTCAGAGGGATGGCTTTCAGCTTTTGTCCATTGAGTATGATGTTGGCTGTGGGTCTATCATATATGGCCTTTATTATGTTGAGGTACTTTCCTTCTATACCCATTTTACTGAGGGTTTTTATCATAAATGGGTGTTGGATCTTGTCGAATGCTTTCTCTGCGTCTATTGAGATGATCATGTGGTTTTTGTTTTTCATTTTGTTGATGTAGTGTATCACGTTGATTGACTTGCGGGTGTTGAACCATCCCTGTGTCCCTGGTATAAATCCCACTTGATCATGGTGTATAATCTTTTTGATGTATTGCTGTAATCGGTTTGCCAAAATTTGGTTGAGGATTTTTGCATCTATGTTCATCAGTGATATCGGCCTGTAGTTCTCCTTCTTTGTGTTGTCCTTGTCAGGTTTGGGGATCAGAGTGATGTTGGCTTCATAGAATGTGTTAGGGAGTTCTCCATCTTTCTCAATTTTCTGGAACAGTTTGAGGAGAATAGGTACAAAGAACTCACACTGCTTAACAACAAAAAAACAAACAACCCGATCAAAAAATGGGCAGAGGACATGAACAGACATTTCTCAAAAGAAGATATGAACATGGCCAATAGACACATGAAAAGATGTTCATCATCGCTAATCATCAGGGAAATGCAAATCAAAACTACACTAAGATATCACCTTACCCCCGTTAGATTGGCAAAAACATCCAAAACCAAGAACGACAAATGTTGCAGAGGTTGTGGAGAAAGAGGAACCCTCATACACTGTTGGTGGGAATGCAAACTGGTACAGCCACTATGGAAAACAGTATGGAGATTTCTCAAAAAGTTAAAAATAGAAATACCCTATGACCCAGCCATCCCATTACTGGGTATCTATCCTAAGAACCTGATATCAGATATCTCAAGAGTCCGTTGCACCCCTATGTTCATCGCAGCATTATTTACAATAGCCAAGACGTGGAACCAGCCTACATGCCCAGAAACTGATGATTGGATAAAGAAGATGTGGTATATATACACAATGGAATACCTCTCAGCCATAAAAAAAGACGACATTGGCCCATTCACAACAATGTGGATGGACATCGATGGCATTATGTTAAGCGAAATAAGTCAGTCAGAGAAAGACGAACTCTATATGACTCCACTCATAGGTGGAAATTAGTATATTGAGAAGGAGATCTGATCGGTGGTTACCAGGGAAAAGTGGGGGTGGGGGGAGGGCACGGAGGGGGAAGTGGTGTTCCCACAACATGACTAACAAAAATGTACAACTGAAATTTCACAAGCTTGTAATCCATCATAACATTAATAAACAAAAAAAAAAAAAAAAAAGATGCTTTGGGGCCCATCTTCCCCTATGGAAAGAACGCAGCACTTTCTGCCTTGCAGCTCTAGGGCAATGTAGCACACCCAGAGCAGAAGTTCTACTTCAGCCAGATCAGGCCCGCAAAGAAACTTCGTTTCACAGGCCTTTGTAAGAGATGTTCCCGGTAGGCTGTAAGAGCACTGTGCAGAGCGACTTGTTTCTTAGCTTCCCAAAGAGCTGGAAGCAAGATGCTTTGGGGCCCTTCTCACCCTTTGGAAAGAAGGCAGCACTTTGTGCCTTGCAGCTCTAGGGCAATGTAGCACACCCCGAGCAGAAGTTCTACTTCAGCCAGATCAGGCCCGCAAAGAAACTGCGTTTCACAGGCCTTTGTAAGAGATGTTCCCTGTAGGCTGTTAGAGCACTGTGCAGAGCGAGTTGTTTCTTAGCTTCCCAAACAGCTGGAAGCAAGATGCTTTAGGGGCCATCTGCCATTAAGGAAAGAAGGCAGCACTTTCTGCCTTGCATCTCTAGGGCAATGTAGCACACCCAGAGCAGATGTTCTACTTCTGCCAGGTCAGGCCTGCAAAGAAACTTCGTTTCACAGGCCCTTGTAAGAGACGTTCCCGGTAGGCTGTTAGAGCACTGTGCAGAGCGACTTGTTTCTTAGCTTCCCAAAGAGCTGGAAGCAAGATGCTTTGGGGCCCTTCTCACCCTTTGGAAAGAAGGCAGCACTTTGTGCCTTGCAGCTCTAGGGCAATGTAGCACACCCCGAGCAGAAGTTCTACTTCAGCCAGATCTGGCCCGCAAAGAAACTGCGTTTCACAGGCCTTTGTAAGAGATGTTCCCGGTAGGCTGTTAGAGCACTGTGCAGAGCGATTTGTTTCTTAGCTTCCCAGAGAGCTGGAAGCAAGATGCTTTGGGGCCCGTTAATTTTATACCCTGCTACTTTGCTGTAGTTGTTGTTTATTTCTAATAGTTTTTCTGTGGATTCTTTGGGGTTTTCTATGTATAAGATCATGTCGTCTGCAAACAACGCGAGTTTTACTTCTTCGTTACCTACTTGGATTCCTTTCATTTTTTTTTCCTGCCGAATTGCTCTGGCCAGCACCTCCAGTACTATGTTGAATAGGAGTGGTGAAAGTGGGCACCCTTGTCTTGTTCCTGTCCTCAGAGGGATGGCTTTCAGCTTTTGTCCATTGAGTATGCTGTTGGCTGTGGGTCTATCCTATATGGCCTTTATTATGTTGAGGTACTTTCCTTCTATACCCATTTTACTGAGGGTTTTTATCATAAATGGGTGTTGGATCTTGTCGAATGCTTTCTCTGCGTCTATTGAGATGATCATGTGGTTTTTGTTTTTCATTTTGTTGATGTAGTGTATCACGTTGATTGACTTGCGGGTGTTGAACCATCCCTGTGTCCCTGGTATAAATCCCACTTGATCATGGTGTATAATCTTTTTGATGTATTGCTGTAATCGGTTTGCCAAAATTTGGTTGAGGATTTTTGCATCTATGTTCATCAGTGATATCGGCCTGTAGTTCTCCTTCTTTGTGTTGTCCTTGTCAGGTTTGGGGATCAGAGTGATGTTGGCTTCATAGAATGTGTTAGGGAGTTCTCCATCTTTCTCAATTTTCTGGAACAGTTTGAGGAGAATAGGTACAAAGAACTCACACTGCTTAACAACAAAAAAACAAACAACCCGATCAAAAAATGGGCAGAGGACATGAACAGACATTTCTCAAAAGAAGATATGAACATGGCCAATAGACACATGAAAAGATGTTCATCATCGCTAATCATCAGGGAAATGCAAATCAAAACTACACTAAGATATCACCTTACCCCCGTTAGATTGGCAAAAACATCCAAAACCAAGAACGACAAATGTTGCAGAGGTTGTGGAGAAAGAGGAACCCTCATACACTGTTGGTGGGAATGCAAACTGGTACAGCCACTATGGAAAACAGTATGGAGATTTCTCAAAAAGTTAAAAATAGAAATACCCTATGACCCAGCCATCCCATTACTGGGTATCTATCCTAAGAACCTGATATCAGATATCTCAAGAGTCCGTTGCACCCCTATGTTCATCGCAGCATTATTTACAATAGCCAAGACGTGGAACCAGCCTACATGCCCAGAAACTGATGATTGGATAAAGAAGATGTGGTATATATACACAATGGAATACCTCTCAGCCATAAAAAAAGACGACATTGGCCCATTCACAACAATGTGGATGGACATCGATGGCATTATGTTAAGCGAAATAAGTCAGTCAGAGAAAGACGAACTCTATATGACTCCACTCATAGGTGGAAATTAGTATATTGAGAAGGAGATCTGATCGGTGGTTACCAGGGAAAAGGGGGGGTGGGGGGAGGGCACGGAGGGGGAAGTGGTGTTCCCACAACATGACTAACAAAAATGTACAACTGAAATTTCACAAGCTTGTAATCCATCATAACATTAATAAACAAAAAAAAAAAAAAAAAAGATGCTTTGGGGCCCATCTTCCCCTATGGAAAGAACGCAGCACTTTCTGCCTTGCAGCTCTAGGGCAATGTAGCACACCCAGAGCAGAAGTTCTACTTCAGCCAGATCAGGCCCGCAAAGAAACTTCGTTTCACAGGCCTTTGTAAGAGATGTTCCCGGTAGGCTGTAAGAGCACTGTGCAGAGCGACTTGTTTCTTAGCTTCCCAAAGAGCTGGAAGCAAGATGCTTTGGGGCCCTTCTCACCCTTTGGAAAGAAGGCAGCACTTTGTGCCTTGCAGCTCTAGGGCAATGTAGCACACCCCGAGCAGAAGTTCTACTTCAGCCAGATCAGGCCCGCAAAGAAACTGCGTTTCACAGGCCTTTGTAAGAGATGTTCCCTGTAGGCTGTTAGAGCACTGTGCAGAGCGAGTTGTTTCTTAGCTTCCCAAACAGCTGGAAGCAAGATGCTTTAGGGGCCATCTGCCATTAAGGAAAGAAGGCAGCACTTTGTGCCTTGCATCTCTAGGGCAATGTAGCACACCCAGAGCAGATGTTCTACTTCTGCCAGGTCAGGCCTGCAAAGAAACTTCGTTTCACAGGCCCTTGTAAGAGACGTTCCCTGTAGGCTGTTAGAGCACTGTGCAGAGCGACTTGTTTCTTAGCTTCCCAAAGAGCTGGAAGCAAGATGCTTTGGGGCCCTTCTCACCCTTTGGAAAGAAGGCAGCACTTTGTGCCTTGCAGCTCTAGGGCAATGTAGCACACCCCGAGCAGAAGTTCTACTTCAGCCAGATCAGGCCCGCAAAGAAACTGCGTTTCACAGGCCTTTGTAAGAGATGTTCCCGGTAGGCTGTTAGAGCACTGTGCAGAGCGAGTTGTTTCTTAGCTTCCCAGAGAGCTGGAAGCAAGATGCTTTGGGGCCCGTTAATTTTATACCCTGCTACTTTGCTGTAGTTGTTGATTATTTCTAATAGTTTTTCTGTGGATTCTTTGGGGTTTTCTATGTATAAGATCATGTCGTCTGCAAACAACGCGAGTTTTACTTCTTCGTTACCTATTTGGATTCCTTTCATTTTTTTTTCCTGCCGAATTGCTCTGGCCAGCACCTCCAGTACTATGTTGAATAGGAGTGGTGAAAGTGGGCACTCTTGTCTTGTTCCTGTCCTCAGAGGGATGGCTTTCAGCTTTTGTCCATTGAGTATGATGTTGGCTGTGGGTCTATCTTATATGGCCTTTATTATGTTGAGGTACTTTCCTTCTATACCCATTTTACTGAGGGTTTTTATCATAAATGGGTGTTGGATCTTGTCGAATGCTTTCTCTGCGTCTATTGAGATGATCATGTGGTTTTTGTTTTTCATTTTGTTGATGTAGTGTATCACGTTGATTGACTTGCGGGTGTTGAACCATCCCTGTGTCCCTGGTATAAATCCCACTTGATCATGGTGTATAATCTTTTTGATGTATTGCTGTAATCGGTTTGCCAAAATTTGGTTGAGGATTTTTGCATCTATGTTCATCAGTGATATCGGCCTGTAGTTCTCCTTCTTTGTGTTGTCCTTGTCAGGTTTGGGGATCAGAGTGATGTTGGCTTCATAGAATGTGTTAGGGAGTTCTCCATCTTTCTCAATTTTCTGGAACAGTTTGAGGAGAATAGGTACAAAGAACTCACACTGCTTAACAACAAAAAAACAAACAACCCGATCAAAAAATGGGCAGAGGACATGAACAGACATTTCTCAAAAGAAGATATGAACATGGCCAATAGACACATGAAAAGATGTTCATCATCGCTAATCATCAGGGAAATGCAAATCAAAACTACACTAAGATATCACCTTACCCCCGTTAGATTGGCAAAAACATCCAAAACCAAGAACGACAAATGTTGCAGAGGTTGTGGAGAAAGAGGAACCCTCATACACTGTTGGTGGGAATGCAAACTGGTACAGCCACTATGGAAAACAGTATGGAGATTTCTCAAAAAGTTAAAAATAGAAATACCCTATGACCCAGCCATCCCATTACTGGGTATCTATCCTAAGAACCTGATATCAGATATCTCAAGAGTCCGTTGCACCCCTATGTTCATCGCAGCATTATTTACAATAGCCAAGACGTGGAACCAGCCTACATGCCCAGAAACTGATGATTGGATAAAGAAGATGTGGTATATATACACAATGGAATACTACTCAGCCATAAAAAAAGACGACATTGGCCCCTTCACAACAATGTGGATGGACCTCGAGGGCATTATGTTAAGCGAAATAAGTCAGTCAGAGAAAGACGAACTCTATATGACTCCACTCATAGGTGGAAATTAGTATATTGAGAAGGATATCTGATCGGTGGTTACCAGGGAAAAGGGGGGGTGGGGGGAGGGCACGGAGGGGGAAGTGGTGTTCCCACAACATGACTAACAAAAATGTACAACTGAAATTTCACAAGCTTGTAATCCATCATAACATTAATAAACAAACAAACAAAAAAAAAATGCTTTGGGGCCCATCTGCCCCTATGGAAGAACGCAGCACTTTCTGCCTTGCAGCTCTAGGGCAATGTAGCACACCCACAGCATAAGTTCTACTTCAGCCAGATCAGGCCCGCAAAGAAACTGCGTTTCACAGGCCTTTGTAAGAGATGTTCCCGGTAGGCTGTTAGAGCACTGTGCAGAGCGAGTTGTTTCTTAGCTTCCCAAAGAGCTGGAAGCAAGATGCTTTAGGGGCCATCTGCCATTAAGGAAAGAAGGCAGCACTTTCTGCCTTGCATCTCTAGGGCAATGTAGCACACCCAGAGCAGATGTTCTACTTCTGCCAGGTCAGGCCTGCAAAGAAACTTCGTTTCACAGGCCCTTGTAAGAGACGTTCCCGGTAGGCTGTTAGAGCACTGTGCAGAGCGACTTGTTTCTTAGCTTCCCAAAGAGCTGGAAGCAAGATGCTTTGGGGCCCTTCTCACCCTTTGGAAAGAAGGCAGCACTTTGTGCCTTGCAGCTCTAGGGCAATGTAGCACACCCCGAGCAGAAGTTCTACTTCAGCCAGATCTGGCCCGCAAAGAAACTGCGTTTCACAGGCCTTTGTAAGAGATGTTCCCGGTAGGCTGTTAGAGCACTGTGCAGAGCGATTTGTTTCTTAGCTTCCCAGAGAGCTGGAAGCAAGATGCTTTGGGGCCCGTTAATTTTATACCCTGCTACTTTGCTGTAGTTGTTGTTTATTTCTAATAGTTTTTCTGTGGATTCTTTGGGGTTTTCTATGTATAAGATCATGTCGTCTGCAAACAACGCGAGTTTTACTTCTTCGTTACCTACTTGGATTCCTTTCATTTTTTTTTCCTGCCGAATTGCTCTGGCCAGCACCTCCAGTACTATGTTGAATAGGAGTGGTGAAAGTGGGCACCCTTGTCTTGTTCCTGTCCTCAGAGGGATGGCTTTCAGCTTTTGTCCATTGAGTATGCTGTTGGCTGTGGGTCTATCATATATGGCCTTTATTATGTTGAGGTACTTTCCTTCTATACCCATTTTACTGAGGGTTTTTATCATAAATGGGTGTTGGATCTTGTCGAATGCTTTCTCTGCGTCTATTGAGATGATCATGTGGTTTTTGTTTTTCATTTTGTTGATGTAGTGTATCACGTTGATTGACTTGCGGGTGTTGAACCATCCCTGTGTCCCTGGTATAAATCCCACTTGATCATGGTGTATAATCTTTTTGATGTATTGCTGTAATCGGTTTGCCAAAATTTGGTTGAGGATTTTTGCATCTATGTTCATCAGTGATATCGGCCTGTAGTTCTCCTTCTTTGTGTTGTCCTTGTCAGGTTTGGGGATCAGAGTGATGTTGGCTTCATAGAATGTGTTAGGGAGTTCTCCATCTTTCTCAATTTTCTGGAACAGTTTGAGGAGAATAGGTACAAAGAACTCACACTGCTTAACAACAAAAAAACAAACAACCCGATCAAAAAATGGGCAGAGGACATGAACAGACATTTCTCAAAAGAAGATATGAACATGGCCAATAGACACATGAAAAGATGTTCATCATCGCTAATCATCAGGGAAATGCAAATCAAAACTACACTAAGATATCACCTTACCCCCGTTAGATTGGCAAAAACATCGAAAACCAAGAACGACAAATGTTGCAGAGGTTGTGGAGAAAGAGGAACCCTCATACACTGTTGGTGGGAATGCAAACTGGTACAGCCACTATGGAAAACAGTATGGAGATTTCTCAAAAAGTTAAAAATAGAAATACCCTATGACCCAGCCATCCCATTACTGGGTATCTATCCTAAGAACCTGATATCAGATATCTCAAGAGTCCGTTGCACCCCTATGTTCATCGCAGCATTATTTACAATAGCCAAGACGTGGAACCAGCCTACATGCCCAGAAACTGATGATTGAATAAAGAAGATGTGGCATATATACACAATGGAATACTACTCAGCCATAAAAAAAGACGACATTGGCCCCTTCACAACAATGTGGATGGACCTCGAGGGCATTATGTTAAGCGAAATAAGTCAGTCAGAGAAAGACGAACTCTATATGACTCCACTCATAGGTGGAAATTAGTATATTGAGAAGGAGATCTGATCGGTGGTTACCAGGGAAAAGGGGGGGTGGGGGGAGGGCACGGAGGGGGAAGTGGTGTTCCCACAACATGACTAACAAAAATGTACAACTGAAATTTCACAAGCTTGTAATCCATCATAACATTAACAAACAAACAAACAAAAAAAAAATGCTTTGGGGCCCATCTGCCCCTATGGAAGAACGCAGCACTTTCTGCCTTGCAGCTCTAGGGCAATGTAGCACACCCAGAGCAGAAGTTCTACTTCAGCCAGATCAGGCCCGCAAAGAAACTGCGTTTCACAGGCCTTTGTAAGAGATGTTCCCGGTAGGCTGTTAGAGCACTGTGCAGAGCGAGTTGTTTCTTAGCTTCCCAAAGAGCTGGAAGCAAGATGCTTTAGGGGCCATCTGCCCTTAAGGAAAGAAGGCAGCACTTTGTGCCTTGCATCTCTAGGGCAATGTAGCACACCCAGAGCAGATGTTCTACTTCTGCCAGGTGAGGCCTGCAAAGAAACTTCGTTTCACAGGCCCTTGTAAGAGATGTTCCCGGTAGGCTGTTAGAGCACTGTGCAGAGCGACTTGTTTCTTTGCTTCCCAATGAGCTGGAAGCAAGATGCTTTGGGGCCCTTCTCACCCTTTGGAAAGAAGGCAGCACTTTGTGCCTTGCAGCTCTAGGGCAATGTAGCACACCCCGAGCAGAAGTTCTACTTCAGCCAGAGCAGGCCAGCAAAGAAACTGCGTTTCACAGGATTTGTAAGAGATGTTCCCGGTAGGCTGTTAGAGCAGTGTGCAGAGCGAGTTGTTTCTTAGCTTCCCAGAAAGCTTGAAGCAAGATGCTTTGGGGCCCGTTAATTTTATACCCTGCTACTTTGCTGTAGTTGTTGATTATTTCTAATAGTTTTTCTGTGGATTCTTTGGGGTTTTCTATGTATAAGATCATGTCGTCTGCAAACAACGCGAGTTTTACTTCTTCGTTACCTATTTGGATTCCTTTCATTTTTTTTTCCTGCCGAATTGCTCTGGCCAGCACCTCCAGTACTATGTTGAATAGGAGTGGTGAAAGTGGGCACCCTTGTCTTGTTCCTGTCCTCAGAGGGATGGCTTTCAGCTTTTGTCCATTGAGTATGATGTTGGCTGTGGGTCTATCCTATATGGCCTTTATTATGTTGAGGTACTTTCCTTCTATACCCATTTTACTGAGGGTTTTTATCATAAATGGGTGTTGGATCTTGTCGAATGCTTTCTCTGCGTCTATTGAGATGATCATGTGGTTTTTGTTTTTCATTTTGTTGATGTAGTGTATCACGTTGATTGACTTGCGGGTGTTGAACCATCCCTGTGTCCCTGGTATAAATCCCACTTGATCATGGTGTATAATCTTTTTGATGTATTGCTGTAATCGGTTTGCCAAAATTTTGTTGAGGATTTTTGCATCTATGTTCATCAGTGATATCGGCCTGTAGTTCTCCTTCTTTGTGTTGTCCTTGTCAGGTTTGGGGATCAGAGTGATGTTGGCTTCATAGAATGTGTTAGGGAGTTCTCCATCTTTCTCAATTTTCTGGAACAGTTTGAGGAGAATAGGTACAAAGAACTCACACTGCTTAACAACAAAAAAACAAACAACCCGATCAAAAAATGGGCAGAGGACATGAACAGACATTTCTCAAAAGAAGATATGAACATGGCCAATAGACACATGAAAAGATGTTCATCATCGCTAATCATCAGGGAAATGCAAATCAAAACTACACTAAGATATCACCTTACCCCCGTTAGATTGGCAAAAACATCGAAAACCAAGAACGACAAATGTTGCAGAGGTTGTGGAGAAAGAGGAACCCTCATACACTGTTGGTGGGAATGCAAACTGGTACAGCCACTATGGAAAACAGTATGGAGATTTCTCAAAAAGTTAAAAATAGAAATACCCTATGACCCAGCCATCCCATTACTGGGTATCTATCCTAAGAACCTGATATCAGATATCTCAAGAGTCCGTTGCACCCCTATGTTCATCGCAGCATTATTTACAATAGCCAAGACGTGGAACCAGCCTACATGCCCAGAAACTGATGATTGGATAAAGAAGATGTGGTATATATACACAATGGAATACTACTCAGCCATAAAAAAAGACGACATTGGCCCATTCACAACAATGTGGATGGACCTCGAGGGCATTATGTTAAGCGAAATAAGTCAGTCAGAGAAAGACGAACTCTATATGACTCCACTCATAGGTGGAAATTAGTATATTGAGAAGGAGATCTGATCGGTGGTTACCAGGGAAAAGGGGGGGTGGGGGGAGGGCACGGAGGGGGAAGTGGTGTTCCCACAACATGACTAACAAAAATGTACAACTGAAATTTCACAAGCTTGTAATCCATCATAACATTAAGAAACAAAAAAAAAAAAAAGATGCTTTGGGGCCCATCTTCCCCTATGGAAAGAACGCAGCACTTTCTGCCTTGCAGCTCTAGGGCAATGTAGCACACCCAGAGCAGAAGTTCTACTTCAGCCAGATCAGGCCCGCAAAGAAACTGCGTTTCACAGGCCTTTGTAAGAGATGTTCCCGGTAGGCTTTTAGAGCACTGTGCAGAGCGAGTTGTTTCTTAGCTTCCCAAAGAGCTGGAAGCAAGATGCTTTGGGGCCCTCTCACCCTTTGGAAAGAAGGCAGCACTTTGTGCCTTGCAGCTCTAGGGCAATGTAGCACACCCAGAGCAGAAGTTCTACTTCAGCCAGATCAGGCCCGCAAAGAAACTGCGTTTCACAGGCCTTTGTAAGATATGTTCCCGGTAGGCTGTTAGAGCACTGTGCAGAGCGAGTTGTTTCTTAGCTTCCCAAAGAGCTGGAAGCAAGATGCTTTGGGGCCCTTCTCACCCTTTGGAAAGAAGGCAGCACTTTGTGCCTTGCAGCTCTAGGGCAATGTAGCACACCCCGAGCAGAAGTTCTACTTCAGCCAGATCAGGCCCGCAAAGAAACTGCGTTTCACAGGCCTTTGTAAGAGATGTTCCCGGTAGGCTGTTAGAGCACTGTGCAGAGCGAGTTGTTTCTTAGCTTCCCAGAGAGCTGGAAGCAAGATGCTTTGGGGCCCGTTAATTTTATACCCTGCTACTTTGCTGTAGTTGTTGATTATTTCTAATAGTTTTTCTGTGGATTCTTTGGGGTTTTCTATGTATAAGATCATGTCGTCTGCAAACAACGCGAGTTTTACTTCTTCGTTACCTATTTGGATTCCTTTCATTTTTTTTTCCTGCCGAATTGCTCTGGCCAGCACCTCCAGTACTATGTTGAATAGGAGTGGTGAAAGTGGGCACCCTTGTCTTGTTCCTGTCCTCAGAGGGATGGCTTTCAGCTTTTGTCCATTGAGTATGATGTTGGCTGTGGGTCTATCATATATGGCCTTTATTATGTTGAGGTACTTTCCTTCTATACCCATTTTACTGAGGGTTTTTATCATAAATGGGTGTTGGATCTTGTCGAATGCTTTCTCTGCGTCTATTGAGATGATCATGTGGTTTTTGTTTTTCATTTTGTTGATGTAGTGTATCACGTTGATTGACTTGCGGGTGTTGAACCATCCCTGTGTCCCTGGTATAAATCCCACTTGATCATGGTGTATAATCTTTTTGATGTATTGCTGTAATCGGTTTGCCAAAATTTGGTTGAGGATTTTTGCATCTATGTTCATCAGTGATATCGGCCTGTAGTTCTCCTTCTTTGTGTTGTCCTTGTCAGGTTTGGGGATCAGAGTCATGTTGGCTTCATAGAATGTGTTAGGGAGTTCTCCATCTTTCTCAATTTTCTGGAACAGTTTGAGGAGAATAGGTACAAAGAACTCACACTGCTTAACAACAAAAAAACAAACAACCCGATCAAAAAATGGGCAGAGGACATGAACAGACATTTCTCCAAAGAAGATATGAACATGGCCAATAGACACATGAAAAGATGTTCATCATCGCTAATCATCAGGGAAATGCAAATCAAAACTACACTAAGATATCACCTTACCCCCGTTAGATTGGCAAAAACATCCAAAACCAAGAACGACAAATGTTGCAGAGGTTGTGGAGAAAGAGGAACCCTCATACACTGTTGGTGGGAATGCAAACTGGTACAGCCACTATGGAAAACAGTATGGAGATTTCTCAAAAAGTTAAAAATAGAAATACCCTATGACCCAGCCATCCCATTACTGGGTATCTATCCTAAGAACCTGATATCAGATATCTCAAGAGTCCGTTGCACCCCTATGTTCATCGCAGCATTATTTACAATAGCCAAGACGTGGAACCAGCCTACATGCCCAGAAACTGATGATTGGATAAAGAAGATGTGGTATATATACACAATGGAATACTACTCAGCCATAAAAAAAGACGACATTGGCCCCTTCACAACAATGTGGATGGACCTCGAGGGCATTATGTTAAGCGAAATAAGTCAGTCAGAGAAAGACGAACTCTATATGACTCCACTCATAGGTGGAAATTAGTATATTGAGAAGGAGATCTGATCGGTGGTTACCAGGGAAAAGGGGGGGTGGGGGGAGGGCACGGAGGGGGAAGTGGTGTTCCCACAACATGACTAACAAAAATGTACAACTGAAATTTCACAAGCTTGTAATCCATCATAACATTAATAAACAAAAAAAAAAAAAAGATGCTTTGGGGCCCATCTTCCCCTATGGAAAGAACGCAGCACTTTCTGCCTTGCAGCTCTAGGGCAATGTAGCACACCCAGAGCAGAAGTTCTACTTCAGCCAGATCAGGCCCGCAAAGAAACTGCGTTTCACAGGCCTTTGTAAGAGATGTTCCCGGTAGGCTGTTAGAGCACTGTGCAGAGCGAGTTGTTTCTTAGCTTCCCAAAGAGCTGGAAGCAAGATGCTTTGGGGCCCTCTCACCCTTTGGAAAGAAGGCAGCACTTTGTGCCTTGCAGCTCTAGGGCAATGTAGCACACCCAGAGCAGAAGTTCTACTTCAGCCAGATCAGGCCCGCAAAGAAACTGCGTTTCACAGGCCTTTGTAAGAGATGTTCCCGGTAGGCTGTTAGAGCACTGTGCAGAGCGAGTTGTTTCTTAGCTTCCCAAAGAGCTGGAAGCAAGATGCTTTGGGGCCCTTCTCACCCTTTGGAAAGAAGGCAGCACTTTGTGCCTTGCAGCTCTAGGGCAATGTAGCACACCCCGAGCAGAAGTTCTACTTCAGCCAGATCAGGCCCGCAAAGAAACTGCGTTTCACAGGCCTTTGTAAGAGATGTTCCCGGTAGGCTGTTAGAGCACTGTGCAGAGCGAGTTGTTTCTTAGCTTCCCAGAGAGCTGGAAGCAAGATGCTTTGGGGCCCGTTAATTTTATACCCTGCTACTTTGCTGTAGTTGTTGATTATTTCTAATAGTTTTTCTGTGGATTCTTTGGGGTTTTCTATGTATAAGATCATGTCGTCTGCAAACAACGCGAGTTTTACTTCTTCGTTACCTATTTGGATTCCTTTCATTTTTTTTTCCTGCCGAATTGCTCTGGCCAGCACCTCCAGTACTATGTTGAATAGGAGTGGTGAAAGTGGGCACCCTTGTCTTGTTCCTGTCCTCAGAGGGATGGCTTTCAGCTTTTGTCCATTGAGTATGATGTTGGCTGTGGGTCTATCATATATGGCCTTTATTATGTTGAGGTACTTTTCTTCTATACCCATTTTACTGAGGGTTTTTATCATAAATGGGTGTTGGATCTTGTCGAATGCTTTCTCTGCGTCTATTGAGATGATCATGTGGTTTTTGTTTTTCATTTTGTTGATGTAGTGTATCACGTTGATTGACTTGCGGGTGTTGAACCATCCCTGTGTCCCTGGTATAAATCCCACTTGATCATGGTGTATAATCTTTTTGATGTATTGCTGTAATCGGTTTGCCAAAATTTGGTTGAGGATTTTTGCATCTATGTTCATCAGTGATATCGGCCTGTAGTTCTCCTTCTTTGTGTTGTCCTTGTCAGGTTTGGGGATCAGAGTGATGTTGGCTTCATAGAATGTGTTAGGGAGTTCTCCATCTTTCTCAATTTTCTGGAACAGTTTGAGGAGAATAGGTACAAAGAACTCACACTGCTTAACAACAAAAAAACAAACAACCCGATCAAAAAATGGGCAGAGGACATGAACAGACATTTCTCAAAAGAAGATATGAACATGGCCAATAGACACATGAAAAGATGTTCATCATCGCTAATCATCAGGGAAATGCAAATCAAAACTACACTAAGATATCACCTTACCCCCGTTAGATTGGCAAAAACATCCAAAACCAAGAACGACAAATGTTGCAGAGGTTGTGGAGAAAGAGGAACCCTCATACACTGTTGGTGGGAATGCAAACTGGTACAGCCACTATGGAAAACAGTATGGAGATTTCTCAAAAAGTTAAAAATAGAAATACCCTATGACCCAGCCATCCCATTACTGGGTATCTATCCTAAGAACCTGATATCAGATATCTCAAGAGTCCGTTGCACCCCTATGTTCATCGCAGCATTATTTACAATAGCCAAGACGTGGAACCAGCCTACATGCCCAGAAACTGATGATTGGATAAAGAAGATGTGGTATATATACACAATGGAATACTACTCAGCCATAAAAAAAGACGACATTGGCCCCTTCACAACAATGTGGATGGACCTCGAGGGCATTATGTTAAGCGAAATAAGTCAGTCAGAGAAAGACGAACTCTATATGACTCCACTCATAGGTGGAAATTAGTATATTGAGAAGGAGATCTGATCGGTGGTTACCAGGGAAAAGGGGGGGTGGGGGGAGGGCACGGAGGGGGAAGTGGTGTTCCCACAACATGACTAACAAAAATGTACAACTGAAATTTCACAAGCTTGTAATCCATCATAACATTAATAAACAAAAAAAAAAAAAAGATGCTTTGGGGCCCATCTTCCCCTATGGAAAGAACGCAGCACTTTCTGCCTTGCAGCTCTAGGGCAATGTAGCACACCCAGAGCAGAAGTTCTACTTCAGCCAGATCAGGCCCGCAAAGAAACTGCGTTTCACAGGCCTTTGTAAGAGATGTTCCCGGTAGGCTGTTAGAGCACTGTGCAGAGCGAGTTGTTTCTTAGCTTCCCAAAGAGCTGGAAGCAAGATGCTTTGGGGCCCTCTCACCCTTTGGAAAGAAGGCAGCACTTTGTGCCTTGCAGCTCTAGGGCAATGTAGCACACCCCGAGCAGAAGTTCTACTTCAGCCAGATCAGGCCCGCAAAGAAACTGCGTTTCACAGGCCTTTGTAAGAGATGTTCCCGGTAGGCTGTTAGAGCACTGTGCAGAGCGAGTTGTTTCTTAGCTTCCCAGAGAGCTGGAAGCAAGATGCTTTGGGGCCCGTTAATTTTATACCCTGCTACTTTGCTGTAGTTGTTGATTATTTCTAATAGTTTTTCTGTGGATTCTTTGGGGTTTTCTATGTATAAGATCATGTCGTCTGCAAACAACGCGAGTTTTACTTCTTCGTTACCTATTTGGATTCCTTTCATTTTTTTTTCCTGCCGAATTGCTCTGGCCAGCACCTCCAGTACTATGTTGAATAGGAGTGGTGAAAGTGGGCACCCTTGTCTTGTTCCTGTCCTCAGAGGGATGGCTTTCAGCTTTTGTCCATTGAGTATGATGTTGGCTGTGGGTCTATCATATATGGCCTTTATTATGTTGAGGTACTTTCCTTCTATACCCATTTTACTGAGGGTTTTTATCATAAATGGGTGTTGGATCTTGTCGAATGCTTTCTCTGCGTCTATTGAGATGATCATGTGGTTTTTGTTTTTCATTTTGTTGATGTAGTGTATCACGTTGATTGACTTGCGGGTGTTGAACCATCCCTGTGTCCCTGGTATAAATCCCACTTGATCATGGTGTATAATCTTTTTGATGTATTGCTGTAATCGGTTTGCCAAAATTTGGTTGAGGATTTTTGCATCTATGTTCATCAGTGATATCGGCCTGTAGTTCTCCTTCTTTGTGTTGTCCTTGTCAGGTTTGGGGATCAGAGTGATGTTGGCTTCATAGAATGTGTTAGGGAGTTCTCCATCTTTCTCAATTTTCTGGAACAGTTTGAGGAGAATAGGTACAAAGAACTCACACTGCTTAACAACAAAAAAACAAACAACCCGATCAAAAAATGGGCAGAGGACATGAACAGACATTTCTCAAAAGAAGATATGAACATGGCCAATAGACACATGAAAAGATGTTCATCATCGCTAATCATCAGGGAAATGCAAATCAAAACTACACTAAGATATCACCTTACCCCCGTTAGATTGGCAAAAACATCCAAAACCAAGAACGACAAATGTTGCAGAGGTTGTGGAGAAAGAGGAACCCTCATACACTGTTGGTGGGAATGCAAACTGGTACAGCCACTATGGAAAACAGTATGGAGATTTCTCAAAAAGTTAAAAATAGAAATACCCTATGACCCAGCCATCCCATTACTGGGTATCTATCCTAAGAACCTGATATCAGATATCTCAAGAGTCCGTTGCACCCCTATGTTCATCGCAGCATTATTTACAATAGCCAAGACGTGGAACCAGCCTACATGCCCAGAAACTGATGATTGGATAAAGAAGATGTGGTATATATACACAATGGAATACTACTCAGCCATAAAAAAAGACGACATTGGCCCCTTCACAACAATGTGGATGGACCTCGAGGGCATTATGTTAAGCGAAATAAGTCAGTCAGAGAAAGACGAACTCTATATGACTCCACTCATAGGTGGAAATTAGTATATTGAGAAGGAGATCTGATCGGTGGTTACCAGGGAAAAGGGGGGGTGGGGGGAGGGCACGGAGGGGGAAGTGGTGTTCCCACAACATGACTAACAAAAATGTACAACTGAAATTTCACAAGCTTGTAATCCATCATAACATTAATAAACAAAAAAAAAAAAAAGATGCTTTGGGGCCCATCTTCCCCTATGGAAAGAACGCAGCACTTTCTGCCTTGCAGCTCTAGGGCAATGTAGCACACCCAGAGCAGAAGTTCTACTTCAGCCAGATCAGGCCCGCAAAGAAACTGCGTTTCACAGGCCTTTGTAAGAGATGTTCCCGGTAGGCTGTTAGAGCACTGTGCAGAGCGAGTTGTTTCTTAGCTTCCCAAAGAGCTGGAAGCAAGATGCTTTGGGGCCCTCTCACCCTTTGGAAAGAAGGCAGCACTTTGTGCCTTGCAGCTCTAGGGCAATGTAGCACACCCAGAGCAGAAGTTCTACTTCAGCCAGATCAGGCCCGCAAAGAAACTGCGTTTCACAGGCCTTTGTAAGAGATGTTCCCGGTAGGCTGTTAGAGCACTGTGCAGAGCGAGTTGTTTCTTAGCTTCCCAAAGAGCTGGAAGCAAGATGCTTTGGGGCCCTTCTCACCCTTTGGAAAGAAGGCAGCACTTTGTGCCTTGCAGCTCTAGGGCAATGTAGCACACCCCGAGCAGAAGTTCTACTTCAGCCAGAGCAGGCCAGCAAAGAAACTGCGTTTCACAGGATTTGTAAGAGATGTTCCCGGTAGGCTGTTAGAGCAGTGTGCAGAGCGAGTTGTTTCTTAGCTTCCCAGAGAGCTTGAAGCAAGATGCTTTGGGGCCCGTTAATTTTATACCCTGCTACTTTGCTGTAGTTGTTGATTATTTCTAATAGTTTTTCTGTGGATTCTTTGGGGTTTTCTATGTATAAGATCATGTCGTCTGCAAACAACGCGAGTTTTACTTCTTCGTTACCTATTTGGATTCCTTTCATTTTTTTTTCTTGCCGAATTGCTCTGGCCAGCACCTCCAGTACTATGTTGAATAGGAGTGGTGAAAGTGGGCACCCTTGTCTTGTTCCTGTCCTCAGAGGGATGGCTTTCAGCTTTTGTCCATTGAGTATGATGTTGGCTGTGGGTCTATCCTATATGGCCTTTATTATGTTGAGGTACTTTCCTTCTATACCCATTTTACTGAGGGTTTTTATCATAAATGGGTGTTGGATCTTGTCGAATGCTTTCTCTGCGTCTATTGAGTGATCATGTGGTTTTTGTTTTTCATTTTGTTGATGTAGTGTATCACGTTGATTGACTTGCGGGTGTTGTACCATCCCTGTGTCCCTGGTATAAATCCCACTTGATCATGGTGTATAATCTTTTTGATGTATTGCTGTAATCGGTTTGCCAAAATTTTGTTGAGGATTTTTGCATCTATGTTCATCAGTGATATCGGCCTGTAGTTCTCCTTCTTTGTGTTGTCCTTGTCAGGTTTGGGGATCAGAGTGATGTTGGCTTCATAGAATGTGTTAGGGAGTTCTCCATCTTTCTCAATTTTCTGGAACAGTTTGAGGAGAATAGGTACAAAGAACTCACACTGCTTAACAACAAAAAAACAAACAACCCGATCAAAAAATGGGCAGAGGACATGAACAGACATTTCTCAAAAGAAGATATGAACATGGCCAATAGACACATGAAAAGATGTTCATCATCGCTAATCATCAGGGAAATGCAAATCAAAACTACACTAAGATATCACCTTACCCCCGTTAGATTGGCAAAAACATCCAAAACCAAGAACGACAAATGTTGCAGAGGTTGTGGAGAAAGAGGAACCCTCATACACTGTTGGTGGGAATGCAAACTGGTACAGCCACTATGGAAAACAGTATGGAGATTTCTCAAAAAGTTAAAAATAGAAATACCCTATGACCCAGCCATCCCATTACTGGGTATCTATCCTAAGAACCTGATATCAGATATCTCAAGAGTCCGTTGCACCCCTATGTTCATCGCAGCATTATTTACAATAGCCAAGACGTGGAACCAGCCTACATGCCCAGAAACTGATGATTGGATAAAGAAGATGTGGTATATATACACAATGGAATACTACTCAGCCATAAAAAAAGACGACATTGGCCCATTCACAACAATGTGGATGGACCTCGAGGGCATTATGTTAAGCGAAATAAGTCAGTCAGAGAAAGACGAACTCTATATGACTCCACTCATAGGTGGAAATTAGTATATTGAGAAGGAGATCTGATCGGTGGTTACCAGGGAAAAGGGGGGGTGGGGGGAGGGCACGGAGGGGGAAGTGGTGTTCCCACAACATGACTAACAAAAATGTACAACTGAAATTTCACAAGCTTGTAATCCATCATAACATTAATAAACAAACAAACAAAAAAAAAATGCTTTGGGGCCCATCTGCCCCTATGGAAGAACGCAGCACTTTCTGCCTTGCAGCTCTAGGGCAATGTAGCACACCCAGAGCAGAAGTTCTACTTCAGCCAGATCAGGCCCGCAAAGAAACTGCGTTTCACAGGCCTTTGTAAGAGATGTTCCCGGTAGGCTGTTAGAGCACTGTGCAGAGCGAGTTGTTTCTTAGCTTCCCAAAGAGCTGGAAGCAAGATGCTTTAGGGGCCATCTGCCCTTAAGGAAAGAAGGCAGCACTTTGTGCCTTGCATTTCTAGGGCAATGTAGCACACCCAGAGCAGATGTTCTACTTCTGCCAGGTCAGGCCTGCAAAGAAACTTCGTTTCACAGGCCCTTGTAAGAGATGTTCCCGGTAGGCTGTTAGAGCACTGTGCAGAGCGACTTGTTTCTTTGCTTCCCAAAGAGCTGGAAGCAAGATGCTTTGGGGCCCTTCTCACCCTTTGGAAAGAAGGCAGCACTTTGTGCCTTGCAGCTCTAGGGCAATGTAGCACACCCCGAGCAGAAGTTCTACTTCAGCCAGAGCAGGCCAGCAAAGAAACTGCGTTTCACAGGATTTGTAAGAGATGTTCCCGGTAGGCTGTTAGAGCAGTGTGCAGAGCGAGTTGTTTCTTAGCTTCCCAGAGAGCTGGAAGCAAGATGCTTTGGGGCCCGTTAATTTTATACCCTGCTACTTTGCTGTAGTTGTTGTTTATTTCTAATAGTTTTTCTGTGGATTCTTTGGGGTTTTCTATGTATAAGATCATGTCGTCTGCACACAACGCGAGTTTTACTTCTTCGTTACCTATTTGGATTCCTTTCATTTTTTTTTCCTGCCGAATTGCTCTGGCCAGCACCTCCAGTACTATGTTGAATAGGAGTGGTGAAAGTGGGCACCCTTGTCTTGTTCCTGTCCTCAGAGGGATGGCTTTCAGCTTTTGTCCATTGAGTATGCTGTTGGCTGTGGGTCTATCCTATATGGCCTTTATTATGTTGAGGTACTTTCCTTCTATACCCATTTTACTGAGGGTTTTTATCATAAATGGGTGTTGGATCTTGTCGAATGCTTTCTCTGCGTCTATTGAGATGATCATGTGGTTTTTGTTTTTCATTTTGTTGATGTAGTGTATCACGTTGATTGACTTGCGGGTGTTGAACCATCCCTGTGTCCCTGGTATAAATCCCACTTGATCATGGTGTATAATCTTTTTGATGTATTGCTGTAATCGGTTTGCCAAAATTTGGTTGAGGATTTTTGCATCTATGTTCATCAGTGATATCGGCCTGTAGTTCTCCTTCTTTGTGTTGTCCTTGTCAGGTTTGGGGATCAGAGTGATGTTGGCTTCATAGAATGTGTTAGGGAGTTCTCCATCTTTCTCAATTTTCTGGAACAGTTTGAGGAGAATAGGTACAAAGAACTCACACTGCTTAACAACAAAAAAACAAACAACCCGATCAAAAAATGGGCAGAGGACATGAACAGACATTTCTCCAAAGAAGATATGAACATGGCCAATAGACACATGAAAAGATGTTCATCATCGCTAATCATCAGGGAAATGCAAATCAAAACTACACTAAGATATCACCTTACCCCCGTTAGATTGGCAAAAACATCCAAAACCAAGAACGACAAATGTTGCAGAGGTTGTGGAGAAAGAGGAACCCTCATACACTGTTGGTGGGAATGCAAACTGGTACAGCCACTATGGAAAACAGTATGGAGATTTCTCAAAAAGTTAAAAATAGAAATACCCTATGACCCAGCCATCCCATTACTGGGTATCTATCCTAAGAACCTGATATCAGATATCTCAAGAGTCCGTTGCACCCCTATGTTCATCGCAGCATTATTTACAATAGCCAAGACGTGGAACCAGCCTACATGCCCAGAAACTGATGATTGGATAAAGAAGATGTGGCATATATACACAATGGAATACTACTCAGCCATAAAAAAAGACGACATTGGCCCATTCACAACAATGTGGATGGACCTCGAGGGCATTATGTTAAGCGAAATAAGTCAGTCAGAGAAAGACGAACTCTATATGACTCCACTCATAGGTGGAAATTAGTATATTGAGAAGGAGATCTGATCGGTGGTTACCAGGGAAAAGGGGGGGTGGGGGGAGGGCACGGAGGGGGAAGTGGTGTTCCCACAACATGACTAACAAAAATGTACAACTGAAATTTCACAAGCTTGTAATCCATCATAACATTAATAAACAAAAAAAAAAAAAAGATGCTTTGGGGCCCATCTTCCCCTATGGAAAGAACGCAGCACTTTCTGCCTTGCAGCTCTAGGGCAATGTAGCACACCCAGAGCAGAAGTTCTACTTCAGCCAGATCAGGCCCGCAAAGAAACTGCGTTTCACAGGCCTTTGTAAGAGATGTTCCCGGTAGGCTGTTAGAGCACTGTGCAGAGCGAGTTGTTTCTTAGCTTCCCAAAGAGCTGGAAGCAAGATGCTTTGGGGCCCTCTCACCCTTTGGAAAGAAGGCAGCACTTTGTGCCTTGCAGCTCTAGGGCAATGTAGCACACCCAGAGCAGAAGTTCTACTTCAGCCAGATCAGGCCCGCAAAGAAACTGCGTTTCACAGGCCTTTGTAAGAGATGTTCCCGGTAGGCTGTTAGAGCACTGTGCAGAGCGAGTTGTTTCTTAGCTTCCCAAAGAGCTGGAAGCAAGATGCTTTGGGGCCCTTCTCACCCTTTGGAAAGAAGGCAGCACTTTGTGCCTTGCAGCTCTAGGGCAATGTAGCACACCCCGAGCAGAAGTTCTACTTCAGCCAGATCAGGCCCGCAAAGAAACTGCGTTTCACAGGCCTTTGTAAGAGATGTTCCCGGTAGGCTGTTAGAGCACTGCGCAGAGCGAGTTGTTTCTTAGCTTCCCAGAGAGCTGGAAGCAAGATGCTTTGGGGCCCGTTAATTTTATACCCTGCTACTTTGCTGTAGTTGTTGATTATTTCTAATAGTTTTTCTGTGGATTCTTTGGGGTTTTCTATGTATAAGATCATGTCGTCTGCAAACAACGCGAGTTTTACTTCTTCGTTACCTATTTGGATTCCTTTCATTTTTTTTTCCTGCCGAATTGCTCTGGCCAGCACCTCCAGTACTATGTTGAATAGGAGTGGTGAAAGTGGGCACCCTTGTCTTGTTCCTGTCCTCAGAGGGATGGCTTTCAGCTTTTGTCCATTGAGTATGATGTTGGCTGTGGGTCTATCATATATGGCCTGTATTATGTTGAGGTACTTTCCTTCTATACCCATTTTACTGAGGGTTTTTATCATAAATGGGTGTTGGATCTTGTCGAATGCTTTCTCTGCGTCTATTGAGATGATCATGTGGTTTTTGTTTTTCATTTTGTTGATGTAGTGTATCACGTTGATTGACTTGCGGGTGTTGAACCATCCCTGTGTCCCTGGTATAAATCCCACTTGATCATGGTGTATAATCTTTTTGATGTATTGCTGTAATCTGTTTGCCAAAATTTGGTTGAGGATTTTTGCATCTATGTTCATCAGTGATATCGGCCTGTAGTTCTCCTTCTTTGTGTTGTCCTTGTCAGGTTTGGGGATCAGAGTGATGTTGGCTTCATAGAATGTGTTAGGGAGTTCTCCATCTTTCTCAATTTTCTGGAACAGTTTGAGGAGAATAGGTACAAAGAACTCACACTGCTTAACAACAAAAAAACAAACAACCCGATCAAAAAATGGGCAGAGGACATGAACAGACATTTCTCAAAAGAAGATATGAACATGGCCAATAGACACATGAAAAGATGTTCATCATCGCTAATCATCAGGGAAATGCAAATCAAAACTACACTAAGATATCACCTTACCCCCGTTAGATTGGCAAAAACATCCAAAACCAAGAACGACAAATGTTGCAGAGGTTGTGGAGAAAGAGGAACCCTCATACACTGTTGGTGGGAATGCAAACTGGTACAGCCACTATGGAAAACAGTATGGAGATTTCTCAAAAAGTTAAAAATAGAAATACCCTATGACCCAGCCATCCCATTACTGGGTATCTATCCTAAGAACCTGATATCAGATATCTCAAGAGTCCGTTGCACCCCTATGTTCATCGCAGCATTATTTACAATAGCCAAGACGTGGAACCAGCCTACATGCCCAGAAACTGATGATTGGATAAAGAAGATGTGGTATATATACACAATGGAATACTACTCAGCCATAAAAAAAGACGACATTGGCCCCTTCACAACAATGTGGATGGACCTCGAGGGCATTATGTTAAGCGAAATAAGTCAGTCAGAGAAAGACGAACTCTATATGACTCCACTCATAGGTGGAAATTAGTATATTGAGAAGGAGATCTGATCGGTGGTTACCAGGGAAAAGGGGGGGTGGGGGGAGGGCACGGAGGGGGAAGTGGTGTTCCCACAACATGACTAACAAAAATGTACAACTGAAATTTCACAAGCTTGTAATCCATCATAACATTAATAAACAAAAAAAAAAAAAAGATGCTTTGGGGCCCATCTTCCCCTATGGAAAGAACGCAGCACTTTCTGCCTTGCAGCTCTAGGGCAATGTAGCACACCCAGAGCAGAAGTTCTACTTCAGCCAGATCAGGCCCGCAAAGAAACTGCGTTTCACAGGCCTTTGTAAGAGATGTTCCCGGTAGGCTGTTAGAGCACTGTGCAGAGCGAGTTGTTTCTTAGCTTCCCAAAGAGCTGGAAGCAAGATGCTTTGGGGCCCTCTCACCCTTTGGAAAGAAGGCAGCACTTTGTGCCTTGCAGCTCTAGGGCAATGTAGCACACCCAGAGCAGAAGTTCTACTTCAGCCAGATCAGGCCCGCAAAGAAACTGCGTTTCACAGGCCTTTGTAAGAGATGTTCCCGGTAGGCTGTTAGAGCACTGTGCAGAGCGAGTTGTTTCTTAGCTTCCCAAAGAGCTGGAAGCAAGATGCTTTGGGGCCCTTCTCACCCTTTGGAAAGAAGGCAGCACTTTGTGCCTTGCAGCTCTAGGGCAATGTAGCACACCCCGAGCAGAAGTTCTACTTCAGCCAGAGCAGGCCAGCAAAGAAACTGCGTTTCACAGGATTTGTAAGAGATGTTCCCGGTAGGCTGTTAGAGCAGTGTGCAGAGCGAGTTGTTTCTTAGCTTCCCAGAGAGCTTGAAGCAAGATGCTTTGGGGCCCGTTAATTTTATACCCTGCTACTTTGCTGTAGTTGTTGATTATTTCTAATAGTTTTTCTGTGGATTCTTTGGGGTTTTCTATGTATAAGATCATGTCGTCTGCAAACAACGCGAGTTTTACTTCTTCGTTACCTATTTGGATTCCTTTCATTTTTTTTTCTTGCCGAATTGCTCTGGCCAGCACCTCCAGTACTATGTTGAATAGGAGTGGTGAAAGTGGGCACCCTTGTCTTGTTCCTGTCCTCAGAGGGATGGCTTTCAGCTTTTGTCCATTGAGTATGATGTTGGCTGTGGGTCTATCCTATATGGCCTTTATTATGTTGAGGTACTTTCCTTCTATACCCATTTTACTGAGGGTTTTTATCATAAATGGGTGTTGGATCTTGTCGAATGCTTTCTGTGCGTCTATTGAGTGATCATGTGGTTTTTGTTTTTCATTTTGTTGATGTAGTGTATCACGTTGATTGACTTGCGGGTGTTGTACCATCCCTGTGTCCCTGGTATAAATCCCACTTGATCATGGTGTATAATCTTTTTGATGTATTGCTGTAATCGGTTTGCCAAAATTTTGTTGAGGATTTTTGCATCTATGTTCATCAGTGATATCGGCCTGTAGTTCTCCTTCTTTGTGTTGTCCTTGTCAGGTTTGGGGATCAGAGTGATGTTGGCTTCATAGAATGTGTTAGGGAGTTCTCCATCTTTCTCAATTTTCTGGAACAGTTTGAGGAGAATAGGTACAAAGAACTCACACTGCTTAACAACAAAAAAACAAACAACCCGATCAAAAAATGGGCAGAGGACATGAACAGACATTTCTCAAAAGAAGATATGAACATGGCCAATAGACACATGAAAAGATGTTCATCATCGCTAATCATCAGGGAAATGCAAATCAAAACTACACTAAGATATCACCTTACCCCCGTTAGATTGGCAAAAACATCCAAAACCAAGAACGACAAATGTTGCAGAGGTTGTGGAGAAAGAGGAACCCTCATACACTGTTGGTGGGAATGCAAACTGGTACAGCCACTATGGAAAACAGTATGGAGATTTCTCAAAAAGTTAAAAATAGAAATACCCTATGACCCAGCCATCCCATTACTGGGTATCTATCCTAAGAACCTGATATCAGATATCTCAAGAGTCCGTTGCACCCCTATGTTCATCGCAGCATTATTTACAATAGCCAAGACGTGGAACCAGCCTACATGCCCAGAAACTGATGATTGGATAAAGAAGATGTGGTATATATACACAATGGAATACTACTCAGCCATAAAAAAAGACGACATTGGCCCATTCACAACAATGTGGATGGACCTCGAGGGCATTATGTTAAGCGAAATAAGTCAGTCAGAGAAAGACGAACTCTATATGACTCCACTCATAGGTGGAAATTAGTATATTGAGAAGGAGATCTGATCGGTGGTTACCAGGGAAAAGGGGGGGTGGGGGGAGGGCACGGAGGGGGAAGTGGTGTTCCCACAACATGACTAACAAAAATGTACAACTGAAATTTCACAAGCTTGTAATCCATCATAACATTAATAAACAAACAAACAAAAAAAAAATGCTTTGGGGCCCATCTGCCCCTATGGAAGAACGCAGCACTTTCTGCCTTGCAGCTCTAGGGCAATGTAGCACACCCAGAGCAGAAGTTCTACTTCAGCCAGATCAGGCCCGCAAAGAAACTGCGTTTCACAGGCCTTTGTAAGAGATGTTCCCGGTAGGCTGTTAGAGCACTGTGCAGAGCGAGTTGTTTCTTAGCTTCCCAAAGAGCTGGAAGCAAGATGCTTTAGGGGCCATCTGCCCTTAAGGAAAGAAGGCAGCACTTTGTGCCTTGCATTTCTAGGGCAATGTAGCACACCCAGAGCAGATGTTCTACTTCTGCCAGGTCAGGCCTGCAAAGAAACTTCGTTTCACAGGCCCTTGTAAGAGATGTTCCCGGTAGGCTGTTAGAGCACTGTGCAGAGCGACTTGTTTCTTTGCTTCCCAAAGAGCTGGAAGCAAGATGCTTTGGGGCCCTTCTCACCCTTTGGAAAGAAGGCAGCACTTTGTGCCTTGCAGCTCTAGGGCAATGTAGCACACCCCGAGCAGAAGTTCTACTTCAGCCAGAGCAGGCCAGCAAAGAAACTGCGTTTCACAGGATTTGTAAGAGATGTTCCCGGTAGGCTGTTAGAGCAGTGTGCAGAGCGAGTTGTTTCTTAGCTTCCCAGAGAGCTGGAAGCAAGATGCTTTGGGGCCCGTTAATTTTATACCCTGCTACTTTGCTGTAGTTGTTGTTTATTTCTAATAGTTTTTCTGTGGATTCTTTGGGGTTTTCTATGTATAAGATCATGTCGTCTGCACACAACGCGAGTTTTACTTCTTCGTTACCTATTTGGATTCCTTTCATTTTTTTTTCCTGCCGAATTGCTCTGGCCAGCACCTCCAGTACTATGTTGAATAGGAGTGGTGAAAGTGGGCACCCTTGTCTTGTTCCTGTCCTCAGAGGGATGGCTTTCAGCTTTTGTCCATTGAGTATGCTGTTGGCTGTGGGTCTATCCTATATGGCCTTTATTATGTTGAGGTACTTTCCTTCTATACCCATTTTACTGAGGGTTTTTATCATAAATGGGTGTTGGATCTTGTCGAATGCTTTCTCTGCGTCTATTGAGATGATCATGTGGTTTTTGTTTTTCATTTTGTTGATGTAGTGTATCACGTTGATTGACTTGCGGGTGTTGAACCATCCCTGTGTCCCTGGTATAAATCCCACTTGATCATGGTGTATAATCTTTTTGATGTATTGCTGTAATCGGTTTGCCAAAATTTGGTTGAGGATTTTTGCATCTATGTTCATCAGTGATATCGGCCTGTAGTTCTCCTTCTTTGTGTTGTCCTTGTCAGGTTTGGGGATCAGAGTGATGTTGGCTTCATAGAATGTGTTAGGGAGTTCTCCATCTTTCTCAATTTTCTGGAACAGTTTGAGGAGAATAGGTACAAAGAACTCACACTGCTTAACAACAAAAAAACAAACAACCCGATCAAAAAATGGGCAGAGGACATGAACAGACATTTCTCAAAAGAAGATATGAACATGGCCAATAGACACATGAAAAGATGTTCATCATCGCTAATCATCAGGGAAATGCAAATCAAAACTACACTAAGATATCACCTTACCCCCGTTAGATTGGCAAAAACATCCAAAACCAAGAACGACAAATGTTGCAGAGGTTGTGGAGAAAGAGGAACCCTCATACACTGTTGGTGGGAATGCAAACTGGTACAGCCACTATGGAAAACAGTATGGAGATTTCTCAAAAAGTTAAAAATAGAAATACCCTATGACCCAGCCATCCCATTACTGGGTATCTATCCTAAGAACCTGATATCAGATATCTCAAGAGTCCGTTGCACCCCTATGTTCATCGCAGCATTATTTACAATAGCCAAGACGTGGAACCAGCCTACATGCCCAGAAACTGATGATTGGATAAAGAAGATGTGGCATATATACACAATGGAATACTACTCAGCCATAAAAAAAGACGACATTGGCCCATTCACAACAATGTGGATGGACCTCGAGGGCATTATGTTAAGCGAAATAAGTCAGTCAGAGAAAGACGAACTCTATATGACTCCACTCATAGGTGGAAATTAGTATATTGAGAAGGAGATCTGATCGGTGGTTACCAGGGAAAAGGGGGGGTGGGGGGAGGGCACGGAGGGGGAAGTGGTGTTCCCACAACATGACTAACAAAAATGTACAACTGAAATTTCACAAGCTTGTAATCCATCATAACATTAATAAACAAACAAAAAAAAAAGATGCTTTGGGGCCCATCTTCCCCTATGGAAAGAACGCAGCACTTTCTGCCTTGCAGCTCTAGGGCAATGTAGCACACCCAGAGCAGAAGTTCTACTTCAGCCAGATCAGGCCCGCAAAGAAACTGCGTTTCACAGGCCTTTGTAAGAGATGTTCCCGGTAGGCTGTTAGAGCACTGTGCAGAGCGAGTTGTTTCTTAGCTTCCCAAAGAGCTGGAAGCAAGATGCTTTGGGGCCCTCTCACCCTTTGGAAAGAAGGCAGCACTTTGTGCCTTGCAGCTCTAGGGCAATGTAGCACACCCAGAGCAGAAGTTCTACTTCAGCCAGATCAGGCCCGCAAAGAAACTGCGTTTCACAGGCCTTTGTAAGAGATGTTCCCGGTAGGCTGTTAGAGCACTGTGCAGAGCGAGTTGTTTCTTAGCTTCCCAAAGAGCTGGAAGCAAGATGCTTTGGGGCCCTTCTCACCCTTTGGAAAGAAGGCAGCACTTTGTGCCTTGCAGCTCTAGGGCAATGTAGCACACCCCGAGCAGAAGTTCTACTTCAGCCAGATCAGGCCCGCAAAGAAACTGCGTTTCACAGGCCTTTGTAAGAGATGTTCCCGGTAGGCTGTTAGAGCACTGTGCAGAGCGAGTTGTTTCTTAGCTTCCCAGAGAGCTGGAAGCAAGATGCTTTGGGGCCCGTTAATTTTATACCCTGCTACTTTGCTGTAGTTGTTGATTATTTCTAATAGTTTTTCTGTGGATTCTTTGGGGTTTTCTATGTATAAGATCATGTCGTCTGCAAACAACGCGAGTTTTACTTCTTCGTTACCTATTTGGATTCCTTTCATTTTTTTTTCCTGCCGAATTGCTCTGGCCAGCACCTCCAGTACTATGTTGAATAGGAGTGGTGAAAGTGGGCACCCTTGTCTTGTTCCTGTCCTCAGAGGGATGGCTTTCAGCTTTTGTCCATTGAGTATGATGTTGGCTGTGGGTCTATCATATATGGCCTGTATTATGTTGAGGTACTTTCCTTCTATACCCATTTTACTGAGGGTTTTTATCATAAATGGGTGTTGGATCTTGTCGAATGCTTTCTCTGCGTCTATTGAGATGATCATGTGGTTTTTGTTTTTCATTTTGTTGATGTAGTGTATCACGTTGATTGACTTGCGGGTGTTGAACCATCCCTGTGTCCCTGGTATAAATCCCACTTGATCATGGTGTATAATCTTTTTGATGTATTGCTGTAATCTGTTTGCCAAAATTTGGTTGAGGATTTTTGCATCTATGTTCATCAGTGATATCGGCCTGTAGTTCTCCTTCTTTGTGTTGTCCTTGTCAGGTTTGGGGATCAGAGTGATGTTGGCTTCATAGAATGTGTTAGGGAGTTCTCCATCTTTCTCAATTTTCTGGAACAGTTTGAGGAGAATAGGTACAAAGAACTCACACTGCTTAACAACAAAAAAACAAACAACCCGATCAAAAAATGGGCAGAGGACATGAACAGACATTTCTCAAAAGAAGATATGAACATGGCCAATAGACACATGAAAAGATGTTCATCATCGCTAATCATCAGGGAAATGCAAATCAAAACTACACTAAGATATCACCTTACCCCCGTTAGATTGGCAAAAACATCCAAAACCAAGAACGACAAATGTTGCAGAGGTTGTGGAGAAAGAGGAACCCTCATACACTGTTGGTGGGAATGCAAACTGGTACAGCCACTATGGAAAACAGTATGGAGATTTCTCAAAAAGTTAAAAATAGAAATACCCTATGACCCAGCCATCCCATTACTGGGTATCTATCCTAAGAACCTGATATCAGATATCTCAAGAGTCCGTTGCACCCCTATGTTCATCGCAGCATTATTTACAATAGCCAAGACGTGGAACCAGCCTACATGCCCAGAAACTGATGATTGGATAAAGAAGATGTGGTATATATACACAATGGAATACTACTCAGCCATAAAAAAAGACGACATTGGCCCCTTCACAACAATGTGGATGGACCTCGAGGGCATTATGTTAAGCGAAATAAGTCAGTCAGAGAAAGACAAACTCTATATGACTCCACTCATAGGTGGAAATTAGTATATTGAGAAGGAGATCTGATCGGTGGTTACCAGGGAAAATGGGGGGTGGGGGAGGGCACGGAGGGGGAAGTGGTGTTCCCACAACATGACTAACAAAAATGTACAACTGAAATTTCACAAGCTTGTAATCCATCATAAGATTAATAAACAAAAAAAAAAAAATAAGATGCTTTGGGGCCCATCTGCCCCTATGGAAAGAACGCAGCACTTTGTGCCTTGCAGCTCTAGGGCAATGTAGCACACCCAGAGCAGAAGGTCTACTTCAGCTAGATCAGGCCTGCAAAGAAACTGGGTTTCACAGGCCTTTGTAAGAGATGTTCCCGGTAGGCTGTTAGAGCACTGTGCAGAGCGAGTTGTTTCTTAGCTTACCAAACAGCCGGCAGCAAGATGCTTTGGGGCCCTTCTCACCCTTTGGAAAGAAGTCAGCACTTTGTGCCTTGCAGCTCTAGGGCAATGTAGCACACCCAGAGCAGAAGTTGTACTTCAGCCAGATCAGGCCTGCAAAGAAACTGCGTTTCACAGGCCTTTGTAAGAGATGTTCCCGGTAGGCTGTTAGAGCACTGTGCAGACCGAGTTGTTTCCTAGCTTCCCAAAGAGCTGGAAGCAAGATGCTTTGGGGCCCTTCTCACCCTTTGGAAAGAAGGCAGCACTTTGTGCCTTGCAGCTCTAGGGCAATGTAGCACACCCAAAGCAGAAGTTCTACTTCAGCCAGATCAGACCTGCAAAGAAACTGCGTTTCACAGGCCTTTGTAAGAGATGTTCCCGGTAGGCTGTTAGAGCACTGTGCAGAGCGAGTTGTTTCTT
The DNA here is from genome assembly GCF_041296235.1 of Equus asinus. Lineage (NCBI taxonomy): Eukaryota > Metazoa > Chordata > Mammalia > Perissodactyla > Equidae > Equus > Equus asinus. Next base: position 77,786,836 of record NC_091790.1, on the reverse strand, counting down.
AGCTTCCCAAGGAGCTGGAAGCAAGATGCTTTAGGGGCCATCTGCCCTTAAGGAAAGAAGGCAGCACTTTGTGCCTTGCAGCTCTAGGGCAATGTAGCACACCCAGAGCAGTTGTTCTACTTCTGCCAGGTCAGGCCTGCAAAGAAACTTCGTTTCACAGGCCTTTGTAAGAGATGTTCCCCGTAGGCTGTTAGAGCACTGTGCAGAGCGACTTGTTTCGTAGCTTTCCAAAGAGCTGGAAGCAAGATGCTTTGGGGCCCATCTGCCCCTATGGAAAGAACGCAGCACTTTGTGCCTTGCAGCTCTAGGGCAATGCAGCACACCCCGAGCAGAAGTTGTACTTCAGCCAGATCAGGCCTGCAAAGAAACTGCGTTTCACAGGCCTTTGTAAGAGATGTTCCCGGTAGGCTGTTACAGCACTGTGCAGAGCGAGTTGTTTCCTAGCTTCCCAAAGAGCTGGAAGCAAGATGCTTTGGGGCCCTTCTCACCCTTTGGAAACAAGGCAGCACTTTGTGCCATGCAGCTCTAGGGCAATGTAGCACACCCAAAGCAGAAGTTCTACTTCAGCCAGATCAGACCTGCAAAGAAACTGAGTTTCACAGGCCTTTGTAAGAGATGTTCCCTGTAGGCTGTTAGAGCACTGTGCAGAGCGAGTTGTTTCTTAGCTTCCCAAGGAGCTGGAAGCAAGATGCTTTAGGGGCCATCTGCCCTTAAGGAAAGAAGGCAGCACTTTGTGCCTTGCATCTCTAGGGCAATGTAGCACACCCAGAGCAGTTGTTCTACTTCTGCCAGGTCAGGCCTGCAAAGAAACTGCGTTTCACAGGCCTTTGTAAGAGATGTTCCCGGTAGGCTGTTAGAGCACTGTGCAGAGCGACTTGTTTCTTAGCTTCCCAAAGAGCTGGAAGCAAGATGCTTTGGGGCCCTCTCACCCTTTGGAAAGAAGGCAGCACTTTGTGCCTTGCAGCTCTAGGGCAATGTAGCACACCCAGAGCCGAAGTTCTACTTCAGCTAGATCAGACCTGCAAAGAAACTTCGTTTCACAGGCCTTTGTAAGAGATGTTCCCGGTAGGCTGTAAGAGCACTGTGCAGAGCGACTAGTTTCTTAGCTTCCCAGAGAGCTGGAAGCAAGATGCTTTGGGGCCCATCTGCCCCTATGGAAAGAACGCAGCACTTTGTGCCTTGCAGCTCTACGGCAATGCAGCACACCCCGAGCAGAAGTTCTACTTCAGCCAGATCAGGCCTGCAAAGAAACTGCGTTTCACAGGCCTCTGTAAGAGATCTTCCCGGTAGGCTGTTAGAGCACTGTGCAGAGCGAGTTGTTTCTTAGCTTCCCAGAGAGCTGCAAGCAAGATGCTTTGGGGCCCGTTAATTTTATACCCTGCTACTTTGCTGTAGTTGTTGATTATTTCTAATAGTTTTTCTGTGGATCCTTTGGGGTTTTCTATGTATAAGATCATGTCGTCTGCAAACAACGCTAGTTTTACTTCTTCGTTACCTATTTGGATTCCTTTTATTTTATTTTCCTGCCGAATTGCTCTGGCCAGCACCTCCAGTACTATGCTGAATAGGAGTGGTGAAAGTGGGCACCCTTGTCTTGTTCCTGTCCTCAGAGGGATGGCTTTCAGCTTTTGTCCATTGAGTATGCTGTTGGCTGTGGGTCTATCATATATGGCCTTTATTATGTTGAGGTACTTTCCTTCTATACCCATTTTACTGAGGGTTGTTATCATAAATGGGTGTTGGATCTTGTCGAATGCTTTCTCTGCGTCTATTGAGATGATCATGTGGTTTTTGTTTTTCATTTTGTTGATGTAGTGTATCACGTTGATTGACTTGCGTGTGTTGAACCATCCCTGTGTCCCTGGTATAAATCCCACTTGATCATGGTGTATAATCTTTTTGATGTATTGCTGTAATCGGTTTGCCAAAATTTGGTTGAGGATTTTTGCATCTATGTTCATCAGTGATATCGGCCTGTAGTTCTCCTTCTTTGTGTTGTCCTTGTCAGGTTTGGGGATCAGAGTGATGTTGGCTTCATAGAATGTGTTAGGGAGTTCTCCATCTTTCTCAATTTTCTGGAACAGTTTGAGGAGAATAGGTACAAAGAACTCACACTGCTTAACAACAAAAAAACAAACAACCCGATCAAAAAATGGGCAGAGGACATGAACAGACATTTCTCAAAAGAAGATATGAATATGGCCAATAGACACATGAAAAGATGTTCATCATCGCTAATCATCAGGGAAATGCAAATCAAAACTACACTAAGATATCACCTTACCCCCGTTAGATTGGCAAAAACATCCAAAACCAAGAACGACAAATGTTGCAGAGGTTGTGGAGAAAGAGGAACCCTCATACACTGTTGGTGGGAATGCAAACTGGTACAGCCACTATGGAAAACAGTATGGAGATTTCTCAAAAAGTTAAAAATAGAAATACCCTATGACCCAGCCATCCCATTACTGGGTATCTATCCTAAGAACCTGATATCAGATATCTCAAGAGTCCGTTGCACCCCTATGTTCATCGCAGCATTATTTACAATAGCCAAGACGTGGAACCAGCCTACATGCCCAGAAACTGATGATTGGATAAAGAAGATGTGGTATATATACACAATGGAATACTACTCAGCCATAAAAAAAGACGACATTGGCCCATTCACAACAATGTGGATGGACCTCGAGGGCATTATGTTAAGCGAAATAAGTCAGTCAGAGAAAGACGAACTCTATATGACTCCACTCATAGGTGGAAATTAGTATATTGAGAAGGAGATCTGATCGGTGGTTACCAGGGAAAAGGGGGGGTGGGGGGAGGGCACGGAGGGGGAAGTGGTGTTCCCACAACATGACTAACAAAAATGTACAACTGAAATTTCACAAGCTTGTAATCCATCATAACATTAATAAACAAACAAAAAAAAAAAGATGCTTTGGGGCCCATCTGCCCCTATGGAAAGAACGCAGCACTTTCTGCCTTGCGCCTCTAGGGCAATGTAGCACACCCAGAGCAGAAGTTCTACTTCAGCCAGATCAGGCCCGCAAAGAAACTGCGTTTCACAGGCCTTTGTAAGAGATGTTCCCGGTAGGCTGTTAGAGCACTGTGCAGAGCGAGTTGTTTCTTAGCTTCCCAAAGAGCTGGAAGCAAGATGCTTTGGGGCCCTTCTCACCTTTTGGAAAGAAGGCAGCACTTTGTGCCTTGCAGCTCTAGGGCAATGTAGCACACCCAGAGCAGAAGTTCTACTTCAGCCAGATCAGGCCCGCAAAGAAACTGCGTTTCACAGGCCTTTGTAAGAGATGTTCCCGGTAGGCTGTTAGAGCACTGTGCAGAGCGAGTTGTTTCTTAGCTTCCCAAAGAGCTGGAAGCAAGATGCTTTAGGGGCCATCTGCCCTTAAGGAAAGAAGGCAGCAGTTTGTGCCTTGCATCTCTAGGGCAATGTAGCACACCCAGAGCAGATGTTCTACTTCTGCCAGGTCAGGCCTGCAAAGAAACTTCGTTTCTCAGGCCCTTGTAAGAGATGTTCCCGGTACGCTGTTAGAGCACTGTGCAGAGCGACTTGTTTCTTAGCTTCCCAAAGAGCTGGAAGCAAGATGCTTTGGGGCCCTTCTCACCCTTTGGAAAGAAGGCAGCACTTTGTGCCTTGCAGCTCTAGGGCAATGTAGCACACCCCGAGCAGAAGTTATACTTCAGCCAGATCAGGCCTGCAAAGAAACTGCGTTTCACAGGCCTTTGTAAGAGATGTTCCCGGTAGGCTGTTAGAGCACTGTGCAGAGCGAGTTGTTTCTTAGCTTCCCAGAGAGCTGGAAGCAAGATGCTTTGGGGCCCGTTAATTTTATACCCTGCTACTTTGCTGTAGTTGTTGATTATTTCTAATAGTTTTTCTGTGGATTCTTTGGGGTTTTCTATGTATAAGATCATGTCGTCTGCAAACAACGCGAGTTTTACTTCTTCGTTACCTATTTGGATTCCTTTCATTTTTTTTTCCTGCCGAATTGCTCTGGCCAGCACCTCCAGTACTATGTTGAATAGGAGTGGTGAAAGTGGGCACCCTTGTCTTGTTCCTGTCCTCAGAGGGATGGCTTTCAGCTTTTGTCCATTGAGTCTGATGTTGGCTGTGGGTCTATCGTATATGGCCTTTATTATGTTGAGGTACTTTCCTTCTATACCCATTTTACTGAGGGTTGTTATCATAAATGGGTGTTGGATCTTGTCGAATGCTTTCTCTGCGTCTATTGAGATGATCATGTGGTTTTTGTTTTTCATTTTGTTGATGTAGTGTATCACGTTGATTGACTTGCGGGTGTTGAACCATCCCTGTGTCCCTGGTATAAATCCCACTTGATCATGGTGTATAATCTTTTTGATGTATTGCTGTAATCTGTTTGCCAAAATTTTGTTGAGGATTTTTGCATCTATGTTCATCAGTGATATCGGCCTGTAGTTCTCCTTCTTTGTGTTGTCCTTGTCAGGTTTGGGGATCAGAGTGATGTTGGCTTCATAGAATGTGTTAGGGAGTTCTCCATCTTTCTCAATTTTCTGGAACAGTTTGAGGAGAATAGGTACAAAGAACTCACACTGCTTAACAACAAAAAAACAAACAACCCGATCAAAAAATGGGCAGAGGACATGAACAGACATTTCTCAAAAGAAGATATGAACATGGCCAATAGACACATGAAAAGATGTTCATCATCGCTAATCATCAGGGAAATGCAAATCAAAACTACACTAAGATATCACCTTACCCCCGTTAGATTGGCAAAAACATCCAAAACCAAGAACGACAAATGTTGCAGAGGTTGTGGAGAAAGAGGAACCCTCATACACTGTTGGTGGGAATGCAAACTGGTACAGCCACTATGGAAAACAGTATGGAGATTTCTCAAAAAGTTAAAAATAGAAATACCCTATGACCCAGCCATCCCATTACTGGGTATCTATCCTAAGAACCTGATATCAGATATCTCAAGAGTCCGTTGCACCCCTATGTTCATCGCAGCATTATTTACAATAGCCAAGACGTGGAACCAGCCTACATGCCCAGAAACTGATGATTGGATAAAGAAGATGTGGTATATATACACAATGGAATACTACTCAGCCATAAAAAAAGACGACATTGGCCCATTCACAACAATGTGGATGGACCTCGAGGGCATTATGTTAAGCGAAATAAGTCAGTCAGAGAAAGACGAACCCTATATGACTCCACTCATAGGTGGAAATTAGTATATTGAGAAGGAGATCTGATCGGTGGTTACCAGGGAAAAGGGGGGGTGGGGGGAGGGCACGGAGGGGGAAGTGGTGTTCCCACAACATGACTAACAAAAATGTACAACTGAAATTTCACAAGCTTGTAATCCATCATAACATTAATAAACAAAAAAAAAAAAAAAAGATGCTTTGGGGCCCATCTGCCCCTATGGAAAGAACGCAGCACTTTCTGCCTTGCAGCTCTAGGGCAATGTAGCACACCCAGAGCAGAAGTTCTACTTCAGCCAGATCAGGCCCGCAAAGAAACTGCGTTTCACAGGCCTTTGTAAGAGATGTTCCCGGTAGGCTGTTAGAGCAGTGTGCAGAGCCAGTTGTTTCTTAGATTCCCAAAGAGCTGGAAGCAAGATGCTTTGGGGCCCTTCTCACCCTTTGGAAAGAAGGCAGCACTTTGTGCCTTGCAGCTCTAGGGCAATGTAGCACACCCAGAGCAGAAGTTCTACTTCAGCCAGATCAGGCCCGCAAAGAAACTGCGTTTCACAGGCCTTTGTAAGAGATGTTCCCGGTAGGCTGTTAGAGCACTGTGCAGAGCGAGTTGTTTCTTAGCTTCCCAAAGAGCTGGAAGCAAGATGCTTTAGGGGCCATCTGCCCTTAAGGAAAGAAGGCAGCACTTTGTGCCTTGCATCTCTAGGGCAATGTAGCACACCCAGAGCAGATGTTCTACTTCTGCCAGGTCAGGCCTGCAAAGAAACTTCGTTTCTCAGGCCCTTGTAAGAGATGTTCCCGGTACGCTGTTAGAGCACTGTGCAGAGCGACTTGTTTCTTAGCTTCCCAAAGAGCTGGAAGCAAGATGCTTTGGGGCCCTTCTCACCCTTTGGAAAGAAGGCAGCACTTTGTGCCTTGCAGCTCTAGGGCAACGTAGCACACCCCGAGCAGAAGTTCTACTTCAGCCAGATCAGGCCTGCAAAGAAACTGCGTTTCACAGGCCTTTGTAAGAGATGTTCCCGGTAGGCTGTTAGAGCACTGTGCAGAGCGAGTTGTTTCTTAGCTTCCCAGAGAGCTGGAAGCAAGATGCTTTGGGGCCCGTTAATTTTATACCCTGCTACTTTGCTGTTGTTGTTGATTATTTCTAATAGTTTTTCTGTGGATTCTTTTGGGTTTTCTATGTATAAGATCATGTCGTCTGCAAACAACGCGAGTTTTACTTCTTCGTTACCTATTTGGATTCCTTTCATTTTTTTTTCCTGCCGAATTGCTCTGGCCAGCACCTCCAGTACTATGTTGAATAGGAGTGGTGGAAGTGGGCACCCTTGTCTTGTTCCTGTCCTCAGAGGGATGGCTTTCAGCTTTTGTCCATTGAGTCTGATGTTGGCTGTGGGTCTATCGTATATGGCCTTTATTATGTTGAGGTACTTTCCTTCTATACCCATTTTACTGAGGGTTGTTATCATAAATGGGTGTTGGATCTTGTCGAATGCTTTCTCTGCGTCTATTGAGATGATCATGTGGTTTTTGTTTTTCATTTTGTTGATGTAGTGTATCACGTTGATTGACTTGCGGGTGTTGAACCATCCCTGTGTCCCTGGTATAAATCCCACTTGATCATGGTGTATAATCTTTTTGATGTATTGCTGTAATCTGTTTGCCAAAATTTGGTTGAGGATTTTTGCATCTATGTTCATCAGTGATATCTGCCTGTAGTTCTCCTTCTTTGTGTTTTCCTTGTCAGGTTTGGGGATCAGAGTGATGTTGGCTTCATAGAATGTGTTAGGGAGTTCTCCATCTTTCTCAATTTTCTGGAACAGTTTGAGGAGAATAGGTACAAAGAACTCACACTGCTTAACAACAAAAAAACAAACAACCCGATCCAAAAATGGGCAGAGGACATGAACAGACATTTCTCAAAAGAAGATATGAACATGGCCAATAGACACATGAAAAGATGTTCATCATCGCTAATCATCAGGGAAATGCAAATCAAAACTACACTAAGATATCACCTTACCCCCGTTAGATTGGCAAAAACATCCAAAACCAAGAACGACAAATGTTGCAGAGGTTGTGGAGAAAGAGGAACCCTCATACACTGTTGGTGGGAATGCAAACTGGTACAGCCACTATGGAAAACAGTATGGAGATTTCTCAAAAAGTTAAAAATAGAAATACCCTATGACCCAGCCATCCCATTACTGGGTATCTATCCTAAGAACCTGATATCAGATATCTCAAGAGTCCGTTGCACCCCTATGTTCATCGCAGCATTATTTACAATAGCCAAGACGTGGAACCAGCCTACATGCCCAGAAACTGATGATTGGATAAAGAAGATGTGGTATATATACACAATGGAATACTACTCAGCCATAAAAAAAGACGACATTGGCCCCTTCACAACAATGTGGATGGACCTCGAGGGCATTATGTTAAGCGAAATAAGTCAGTCAGAGAAAGACGAACTCTATATGACTCCACTCATAGGTGGAAATTAGTATATTGAGAAGGAGATCTGATCGGTGGTTACCAGGGAAAAGGGGGGGTGGGGGGAGGGCACGGAGGCGGAAGTGGTGTTCCCACAACATGACTAACAAAAATGTACAACTGAAATTTCACAAGATTGTAATCCATCATAACATTAATAAACAAAAAAAAAAAAAAAATGGTTTGGGGCCCATGTGCCCCTATGGAAAGAACGCAGCACTTTCTGCCTTGCAGCTCTAGGGCAATGTAGCACACCCAGAGCAGAAGTTCTACTTCAGCCAGATCAGGCCCGCAAAGAAACTGCGTTTCACAGGCCTTTGTAAGAGATGTTCCCGGTAGGCTGTTAGAGCAGTGTGCAGAGCGAGTTGTTTCTTAGCTTCCCAAAGAGCTGGAAGCAAGATGCTTTGGGGCCCTTCTCACCCTTTGGAAAGAAGGCAGCACATTGTGCCTTGCAGCTCTAGGGCAATGTAGCACACCCAGAGCAGAAGTTCTACTTCAGCCAGATCAGGCCCGCAAAGAAACTGCGTTTCACAGGCCTTTGTAAGAGATGTTCCCGGTAGGCTGTTAGAGCACTGTGCAGAGCGAGTTGTTTCTTAGCTTCCCAAAGAGCTTGAAGCAAGATGCTTTAGGGGCCATCTGCCCTTAAGGAAAGAAGGCAGCACTTTGTGCCTTGCATCTCTAGGGCAATGTAGCACACCCAGAGCAGATGTTCTACTTCTGCCAGGTCAGGCCTGCAAAGAAACTTCGTTTCTCAGGCCCTTGTAAGAGATGTTCCCGGTACGCTGTTAGAGCACTGTGCAGAGCGACTTGTTTCTTAGCTTCCCAAAGAGCTGGAAGCAAGATGCTTTGGGGCCCTTCTCACCCTTTGGAAAGAAGGCAGCACTTTGTGCCTTGCAGCTCTAGGGCAATGTAGCACACCCCGAGCAGAAGTTCTACTTCAGCCAGATCAGGCCTGCAAAGAAACTGCGTTTCACAGGCCTTTGTAAGAGATGTTCCCGGTAGGCTGTTAGAGCACTGTGCAGAGCGAGTTGTTTCTTAGCTTCCCAGAGAGCTGGAAGCAAGATGCTTTGGGGCCCGTTAATTTTATACCCTGCTACTTTGCTGTAGTTGTTGATTATTTCTAATAGTTTTTCTGTGGATTCTTTGGGGTTTTCTATGTATAAGATCATGTCGTCTGCAAACAACGCGAGTTTTACTTCTTCGTTACCTATTTGGATTCCTTTCATTTTTTTTTCCTGCCGAATTGCTCTGGCCAGCACCTCCAGTACTATGTTGAATAGGAGTGGTGAAAGTGGGCACCCTTGTCTTGTTCCTGTCCTCAGAGGGATGGCTTTCAGCTTTTGTCCATTGAGTCTGATGTTGGCTGTGGGTCTATCGTATATGGCCTTTATTATGTTGAGGTACTTTCCTTCTATACCCATTTTACTGAGGGTTGTTATCATAAATGGGTGTTGGATCTTGTCGAATGCTTTCTCTGCGTCTATTGTGATGATCATGTGGTTTTTGTTTTTCATTTTGTTGATGTAGTGTATCACGTTGATTGACTTGCGGGTGTTGAACCATCCCTGTGTCCCTGGTATAAATCCCACTTGATCATGGTGTATAATCTTTTTGATGTATTGCTGTAATCGGTTTGCCAAAATTTGGTTGAGGATTTTTGCATCTATGTTCATCAGTGATATCGGCCTGTAGTTCTCCTTCTTTGTGTTGTCCTTGTCAGGTTTGGGGATCAGAGTGATGTTGGCTTCATAGAATGTGTTAGGGAGTTCTCCATCTTTCTCAATTTTCTGGAACAGTTTGAGGAGAATAGGTACAAAGAACTCACACTGCTTAACAACAAAAAAACAAACAACCCGATCCAAAAATGGGCAGAGGACATGAACAGACATTTCTCAAAAGAAGATATGAACATGGCCAATAGACACATGAAAAGATGTTCATCATCGCTAATCATCAGGGAAATGCAAATCAAAACTACACTAAGATATCACCTTACCCCCGTTAGATTGGCAAAAACATCCAAAACCAAGAACGACAAATGTTGCAGAGGTTGTGGAGAAAGAGGAACCCTCATACACTGTTGGTGGGAATGCAAACTGGTACAGCCACTATGGAAAACAGTATGGAGATTTCTCAAAAAGTTAAAAATAGAAATACCCTATGACCCAGCCATCCCATTACTGGGTATCTATCCTAAGAACCTGATATCAGATATCTCAAGAGTCCGTTGCACCCCTATGTTCATCGCAGCATTATTTACAATAGCCAAGACGTGGAACCAGCCTACATGCCCAGAAACTGATGATTGGATAAAGAAGATGTGGTATATATACACAATGGAATACTACTCAGCCATAAAAAAAGACGACATTGGCCCCTTCACAACAATGTGGATGGACCTCGAGGGCATTATGTTAAGCGAAATAAGTCAGTCAGAGAAAGACGAACTCTATATGACTCCACTCATAGGTGGAAATTAGTATATTGAGAAGGAGATCTGATCGGTGGTTACCAGGGAAAAGGGGGGGTGGGGGGAGGGCACGGAGGGGGAAGTGGTGTTCCCACAACATGACTAACAAAAATGTACAACTGAAATTTCACAAGCTTGTAATCCATCATAACATTAATAAACAAAAAAAAAAAAAAAGATGCTTTGGGGCCCATCTGCCCCTATGGAAAGAACGCAGCACTTTCTGCCTTGCAGCTCTAGGGCAATGTAGCACACCCAGAGCAGAAGTTCTACTTCAGCCAGATCAGGCCCGCAAAGAAACTGCGTTTCACAGGCCTTTGTAAGAGATGTTCCCGGTAGGCTGTTAGAGCAGTGTGCAGAGCCAGTTGTTTCTTAGATTCCCAAAGAGCTGGAAGCAAGATGCTTTGGGGCCCTTCTCACCCTTTGGAAAGAAGGCAGCACTTTGTGCCTTGCAGCTCTAGGGCAATGTAGCACACCCAGAGCAGAAGTTCTACTTCAGCCAGATCAGGCCCGCAAAGAAACTGCGTTTCACAGGCCTTTGTAAGAGATGTTCCCGGTAGGCTGTTAGAGCACTGTGCAGAGCGAGTTGTTTCTTAGCTTCCCAAAGAGCTGGAAGCAAGATGCTTTAGGGGCCATCTGCCCTTAAGGAAAGAAGGCAGCACTTTGTGCCTTGCATCTCTAGGGCAATGTAGCACACCCAGAGCAGATGTTCTACTTCTGCCAGGTCAGGCCTGCAAAGAAACTTCGTTTCTCAGGCCCTTGTAAGAGATGTTCCCGGTACGCTGTTAGAGCACTGTGCAGAGCGACTTGTTTCTTAGCTTCCCAAAGAGCTGGAAGCAAGATGCTTTGGGGCCCTTCTCACCCTTTGGAAAGAAGGCAGCACTTTGTGCCTTGCAGCTCTAGGGCAACGTAGCACACCCCGAGCAGAAGTTCTACTTCAGCCAGATCAGGCCTGCAAAGAAACTGCGTTTCACAGGCCTTTGTAAGAGATGTTCCCGGTAGGCTGTTAGAGCACTGTGCAGAGCGAGTTGTTTCTTAGCTTCCCAGAGAGCTGGAAGCAAGATGCTTTGGGGCCCGTTAATTTTATACCCTGCTACTTTGCTGTAGTTGTTGATTATTTCTAATAGTTTTTCTGTGGATTCTTTGGGGTTTTCTATGTATAAGATCATGTCGTCTGCAAACAACGCGAGTTTTACTTCTTCGTTACCTATTTGGATTCCTTTCATTTTTTTTTCCTGCCGAATTGCTCTGGCCAGCACCTCCAGTACTATGTTGAATAGGAGTGGTGAAAGTGGGCACCCTTGTCTTGTTCCTGTCCTCAGAGGGATGGCTTTCAGCTTTTGTCCATTGAGTCTGATGTTGGCTGTGGGTCTATCGTATATGGCCTTTATTATGTTGAGGTACTTTCCTTCTATACCCATTTTACTGAGGGTTGTTATCATAAATGGGTGTTGGATCTTGTCGAATGCTTTCTCTGCGTCTATTGAGATGATCATGTGGTTTTTGTTTTTCATTTTGTTGATGTAGTGTATCACGTTGATTGACTTGCGGGTGTTGAACCATCCCTGTGTCCCTGGTATAAATCCCACTTGATCATGGTGTATAATCTTTTTGATGTATTGCTGTAATCTGTTTGCCAAAATTTGGTTGAGGATTTTTGCATCTATGTTCATCAGTGATATCTGCCTGTAGTTCTCCTTCTTTGTGTTTTCCTTGTCAGGTTTGGGGATCAGAGTGATGTTGGCTTCATAGAATGTGTTAGGGAGTTCTCCATCTTTCTCAATTTTCTGGAACAGTTTGAGGAGAATAGGTACAAAGAACTCACACTGCTTAACAACAAAAAAACAAACAACCCGATCCAAAAATGGGCAGAGGACATGAACAGACATTTCTCAAAAGAAGATATGAACATGGCCAATAGACACATGAAAAGATGTTCATCATCGCTAATCATCAGGGAAATGCAAATCAAAACTACACTAAGATATCACCTTACCCCCGTTAGATTGGCAAAAACATCCAAAACCAAGAACGACAAATGTTGCAGAGGTTGTGGAGAAAGAGGAACCCTCATACACTGTTGGTGGGAATGCAAACTGGTACAGCCACTATGGAAAACAGTATGGAGATTTCTCAAAAAGTTAAAAATAGAAATACCCTATGACCCAGCCATCCCATTACTGGGTATCTATCCTAAGAACCTGATATCAGATATCTCAAGAGTCCGTTGCACCCCTATGTTCATCGCAGCATTATTTACAATAGCCAAGACGTGGAACCAGCCTACATGCCCAGAAACTGATGATTGGATAAAGAAGATGTGGTATATATACACAATGGAATACTACTCAGCCATAAAAAAAGACGACATTGGCCCCTTCACAACAATGTGGATGGACCTCGAGGGCATTATGTTAAGCGAAATAAGTCAGTCAGAGAAAGACGAACTCTATATGACTCCACTCATAGGTGGAAATTAGTATATTGAGAAGGAGATCTGATCGGTGGTTACCAGGGAAAAGGGGGGGTGGGGGGAGGGCACGGAGGGGGAAGTGGTGTTCCCACAACATGACTAACAAAAATGTACAACTGAAATTTCACAAGATTGTAATCCATCATAACATTAATAAACAAAAAAAAAAAAAAATGGTTTGGGGCCCATGTGCCCCTATGGAAAGAACGCAGCACTTTCTGCCTTGCAGCTCTAGGGCAATGTAGCACACCCAGAGCAGAAGTTCTACTTCAGCCAGATCAGGCCCGCAAAGAAACTGCGTTTCACAGGCCTTTGTAAGAGATGTTCCCGGTAGGCTGTTAGAGCAGTGTGCAGAGCGAGTTGTTTCTTAGCTTCCCAAAGAGCTGGAAGCAAGATGCTTTGGGGCCCTTCTCACCCTTTGGAAAGAAGGCAGCACATTGTGCCTTGCAGCTCTAGGGCAATGTAGCACACCCAGAGCAGAAGTTCTACTTCAGCCAGATCAGGCCCGCAAAGAAACTGCGTTTCACAGGCCTTTGTAAGAGATGTTCCCGGTAGGCTGTTAGAGCACTGTGCAGAGCGAGTTGTTTCTTAGCTTCCCAAAGAGCTTGAAGCAAGATGCTTTAGGGGCCATCTGCCCTTAAGGAAAGAAGGCAGCACTTTGTGCCTTGCATCTCTAGGGCAATGTAGCACACCCAGAGCAGATGTTCTACTTCTGCCAGGTCAGGCCTGCAAAGAAACTTCGTTTCTCAGGCCCTTGTAAGAGATGTTCCCGGTACGCTGTTAGAGCACTGTGCAGAGCGACTTGTTTCTTAGCTTCCCAAAGAGCTGGAAGCAAGATGCTTTGGGACCCTTCTCACCCTTTGGAAAGAAGGCAGCACTTTGTGCCTTGCAGCTCTAGGGCAATGTAGCACACCCCGAGCAGAAGTTCTACTTCAGCCAGATCAGGCCTGCAAAGAAACTGCGTTTCACAGGCCTTTGTAAGAGATGTTCCCGGTAGGCTGTTAGAGCACTGTGCAGAGCGAGTTGTTTCTTAGCTTCCCAGAGAGCTGGAAGCAAGATGCTTTGGGGCCCGTTAATTTTATACCCTGCTACTTTGCTGTAGTTGTTGATTATTTCTAATAGTTTTTCTGTGGATTCTTTGGGGTTTTCTATGTATAAGATCATGTCGTCTGCAAACAACGCGAGTTTTACTTCTTCGTTACCTATTTGGATTCCTTTCATTTTTTTTTCCTGCCGAATTGCTCTGGCCAGCACCTCCAGTACTATGTTGAATAGGAGTGGTGAAAGTGGGCACCCTTGTCTTGTTCCTGTCCTCAGAGGGATGGCTTTCAGCTTTTGTCCATTGAGTCTGATGTTGGCTGTGGGTCTATCGTATATGGCCTTTATTATGTTGAGGTACTTTCCTTCTATACCCATTTTACTGAGGGTTGTTATCATAAATGGGTGTTGGATCTTGTCGAATGCTTTCTCTGCGTCTATTGTGATGATCATGTGGTTTTTGTTTTTCATTTTGTTGATGTAGTGTATCACGTTGATTGACTTGCGGGTGTTGAACCATCCCTGTGTCCCTGGTATAAATCCCACTTGATCATGGTGTATAATCTTTTTGATGTATTGCTGTAATCGGTTTGCCAAAATTTGGTTGAGGATTTTTGCATCTATGTTCATCAGTGATATCGGCCTGTAGTTCTCCTTCTTTGTGTTGTCCTTGTCAGGTTTGGGGATCAGAGTGATGTTGGCTTCATAGAATGTGTTAGGGAGTTCTCCATCTTTCTCAATTTTCTGGAACAGTTTGAGGAGAATAGGTACAAAGAACTCACACTGCTTAACAACAAAAAAACAAACAACCCGATCCAAAAATGGGCAGAGGACATGAACAGACATTTCTCAAAAGAAGATATGAACATGGCCAATAGACACATGAAAAGATGTTCATCATCGCTAATCATCAGGGAAATGCAAATCAAAACTACACTAAGATATCACCTTACCCCCGTTAGATTGGCAAAAACATCCAAAACCAAGAACGACAAATGTTGCAGAGGTTGTGGAGAAAGAGGAACCCTCATACACTGTTGGTGGGAATGCAAACTGGTACAGCCACTATGGAAAACAGTATGGAGATTTCTCAAAAAGTTAAAAATAGAAATACCCTATGACCCAGCCATCCCATTACTGGGTATCTATCCTAAGAACCTGATATCAGATATCTCAAGAGTCCGTTGCACCCCTATGTTCATCGCAGCATTATTTACAATAGCCAAGACGTGGAACCAGCCTACATGCCCAGAAACTGATGATTGGATAAAGAAGATGTGGTATATATACACAATGGAATACTACTCAGCCATAAAAAAAGACGACATTGGCCCCTTCACAACAATGTGGATGGACCTCGAGGGCATTATGTTAAGCGAAATAAGTCAGTCAGAGAAAGACGAACTCTATATGACTCCACTCATAGGTGGAAATTAGTATATTGAGAAGGAGATCTGATCGGTGGTTACCAGGGAAAAGGGGGGGTGGGGGGAGGGCACGGAGGGGGAAGTGGTGTTCCCACAACATGACTAACAAAAATGTACAACTGAAATTTCACAAGCTTGTAATCCATCATAACATTAATAAACAAAAAAAAAAAAAAAGATGCTTTGGGGCCCATCTGCCCCTATGGAAAGAACGCAGCACTTTCTGCCTTGCAGCTCTAGGGCAATGTAGCACACCCAGAGCAGAAGTTCTACTTCAGCCAGATCAGGCCCGCAAAGAAACTGCGTTTCACAGGCCTTTGTAAGAGATGTTCCCGGTAGGCTGTTAGAGCACTGTGCAGAGCGAGTTGTTTCTTAGCTTCCCAAAGAGCTGGAAGCAAGATGCTTTAGGGGCCATCTGCCCTTAAGGAAAGAAGGCAGCACTTTGTGCCTTGCATCTCTAGGGCAATGTAGCACACCCAGAGCAGATGTTCTACTTCTGCCAGGTCAGGCCTGCAAAGAAACTTCGTTTCTCAGGCCCTTGTAAGAGATGTTCCCGGTACGCTGTTAGAGCACTGTGCAGAGCGACTTGTTTCTTAGCTTCCCAAAGAGCTGGAAGCAAGATGCTTTGGGGCCCTTCTCACCCTTTGGAAAGAAGGCAGCACTTTGTGCCTTGCAGCTCTAGGGCAACGTAGCACACCCCGAGCAGAAGTTCTACTTCAGCCAGATCAGGCCCGCAAAGAAACTGCGTTTCACAGGCCTTTGTAAGAGATGTTCCCGGTAGGCTGTTAGAGCACTGTGCAGAGCGAGTTGTTTCTTAGCTTCCCAGAGAGCTGGAAGCAAGATGCTTTGGGGCCCGTTAATTTTATACCCTGCTACTTTGCTGTAGTTGTTGATTATTTCTAATAGTTTTTCTGTGGATTCTTTGGGGTTTTCTATGTATAAGATCATGTCGTCTGCAAACAACGCGAGTTTTACTTCTTCGTTACCTATTTGGATTCCTTTCATTTTTTTTTCCTGCCGAATTGCTCTGGCCAGCACCTCCAGTACTATGTTGAATAGGAGTGGTGAAAGTGGGCACCCTTGTCTTGTTCCTGTCCTCAGAGGGATGGCTTTCAGCTTTTGTCCATTGAGTATGATGTTGGCTGTGGGTCTATCGTATATGGCCTTTATTATGTTGAGGTACTTTCCTTCTATACCCATTTTACTGAGGGTTGTTATCATAAATGGGTGTTGGATCTTGTCGAATGCTTTCTCTGCGTCTATTGTGATGATCATGTGGTTTTTGTTTTTCATTTTGTTGATGTAGTGTATCACGTTGATTGACTTGCGGGTGTTGAACCATCCCTGTGTCCCTGGTATAAATCCCACTTGATCATGGTGTATAATCTTTTTGATGTATTGCTGTAATCGGTTTGCCAAAATTTGGTTGAGGATTTTTGCATCTATGTTCATCAGTGATATCGGCCTGTAGTTCTCCTTCTTTGTGTTGTCCTTGTCAGGTTTGGGGATCAGAGTGATGTTGGCTTCATAGAATGTGTTAGGGAGTTCTCCATCTTTCTCAATTTTCTGGAACAGTTTGAGGAGAATAGGTACAAAGAACTCACACTGCTTAACAACAAAAAAACAAACAACCCGATCAAAAAATGGGCAGAGGACATGAACAGACATTTCTCAAAAGAAGATATGAATATGGCCAATAGACACATGAAAAGATGTTCATCATCGCTAATCATCAGGGAAATGCAAATCAAAACTACACTAAGATATCACCTTACCCCCGTTAGATTGGCAAAAACATCCAAAACCAAGAACGACGAATGTTGGAGAGGTTGTGGAGAAAGAGGAACCCTCATACACTGTTGGTGGGAATGCAAACTGGTACAGCCACTATGGAAAACAGTATGGAGATTTCTCAAAAAGTTAAAAATAGAAATACCCTATGACCCAGCCATCCCATTACTGGGTATCTATCCTAAGAACCTGATATCAGATATCTCAAGAGTCCGTTGCACCCCTATGTTCATCGCAGCATTATTTACAATAGCCAAGACGTGGAACCAGCCTACATGCCCAGAAACTGATGATTGGATAAAGAAGATGTGGTATATATACACAATGGAATACTACTCAGCCATAAAAAAAGACGACATTGGCCCCTTCACAACAATGTGGATGGACCTCGAGGGCATTATGTTAAGCGAAATAAGTCAGTCAGAGAAAGACGAACTCTATATGACTCCACTCATAGGTGGAAATTAGTATATTGAGAAGGAGATCTGATCGGTGGTTACCAGGGAAAAGGGGGGGTGGGGGGAGGGCACGGAGGGGGAAGTGGTGTTCCCACAACATGACTAACAAAAATGTACAACTGAAATTTCACAAGATTGTAATCCATCATAACATTAATAAACAAAAAAAAAAAAAAATGGTTTGGGGCCCATGTGCCCCTATGGAAAGAACGCAGCACTTTCTGCCTTGCAGCTCTAGGGCAATGTAGCACACCCAGAGCAGAAGTTCTACTTCAGCCAGATCAGGCCCGCAAAGAAACTGCGTTTCACAGGCCTTTGTAAGAGATGTTCCCGGTAGGCTGTTAGAGCAGTGTGCAGAGCGAGTTGTTTCTTAGCTTCCCAAAGAGCTGGAAGCAAGATGCTTTGGGGCCCTTCTCACCCTTTGGAAAGAAGGCAGCACATTGTGCCTTGCAGCTCTAGGGCAATGTAGCACACCCAGAGCAGAAGTTCTACTTCAGCCAGATCAGGCCCGCAAAGAAACTGCGTTTCACAGGCCTTTGTAAGAGATGTTCCCGGTAGGCTGTTAGAGCACTGTGCAGAGCGAGTTGTTTCTTAGCTTCCCAAAGAGCTTGAAGCAAGATGCTTTAGGGGCCATCTGCCCTTAAGGAAAGAAGGCAGCACTTTGTGCCTTGCATCTCTAGGGCAATGTAGCACACCCAGAGCAGATGTTCTACTTCTGCCAGGTCAGGCCTGCAAAGAAACTTCGTTTCTCAGGCCCTTGTAAGAGATGTTCCCGGTACGCTGTTAGAGCACTGTGCAGAGCGACTTGTTTCTTAGCTTCCCAAAGAGCTGGAAGCAAGATGCTTTGGGGCCCTTCTCACCCTTTGGAAAGAAGGCAGAACTTTGTGCCTTGCAGCTCTAGGGCAATGTAGCACACCCCGAGCAGAAGTTCTACTTCAGCCAGATCAGGCCTGCAAAGAAACTGCGTTTCACAGGCCTTTGTAAGAGATGTTCCCGGTAGGCTGTTAGAGCACTGTGCAGAGCGAGTTGTTTCTTAGCTTCCCAGAGAGCTGGAAGCAAGATGCTTTGGGGCCCGTTAATTTTATACCCTGCTACTTTGCTGTAGTTGTTGATTATTTCTAATAGTTTTTCTGTGGATTCTTTGGGGTTTTCTATGTATAAGATCATGTCGTCTGCAAACAACGCGAGTTTTACTTCTTCGTTACCTATTTGGATTCCTTTCATTTTTTTTTCCTGCCGAATTGCTCTGGCCAGCACCTCCAGTACTATGTTGAATAGGAGTGGTGAAAGTGGGCACCCTTGTCTTGTTCCTGTCCTCAGAGGGATGGCTTTCAGCTTTTGTCCATTGAGTCTGATGTTGGCTGTGGGTCTATCGTATATGGCCTTTATTATGTTGAGGTACTTTCCTTCTATACCCATTTTACTGAGGGTTGTTATCATAAATGGGTGTTGGATCTTGTCGAATGCTTTCTCTGCGTCTATTGTGATGATCATGTGGTTTTTGTTTTTCATTTTGTTGATGTAGTGTATCACGTTGATTGACTTGCGGGTGTTGAACCATCCCTGTGTCCCTGGTATAAATCCCACTTGATCATGGTGTATAATCTTTTTGATGTATTGCTGTAATCGGTTTGCCAAAATTTGGTTGAGGATTTTTGCATCTATGTTCATCAGTGATATCGGCCTGTAGTTCTCCTTCTTTGTGTTGTCCTTGTCAGGTTTGGGGATCAGAGTGATGTTGGCTTCATAGAATGTGTTAGGGAGTTCTCCATCTTTCTCAATTTTCTGGAACAGTTTGAGGAGAATAGGTACAAAGAACTCACACTGCTTAACAACAAAAAAACAAACAACCCGATCCAAAAATGGGCAGAGGACATGAACAGACATTTCTCAAAAGAAGATATGAACATGGCCAATAGACACATGAAAAGATGTTCATCATCGCTAATCATCAGGGAAATGCAAATCAAAACTACACTAAGATATCACCTTACCCCCGTTAGATTGGCAAAAACATCCAAAACCAAGAACGACAAATGTTGCAGAGGTTGTGGAGAAAGAGGAACCCTCATACACTGTTGGTGGGAATGCAAACTGGTACAGCCACTATGGAAAACAGTATGGAGATTTCTCAAAAAGTTAAAAATAGAAATACCCTATGACCCAGCCATCCCATTACTGGGTATCTATCCTAAGAACCTGATATCAGATATCTCAAGAGTCCGTTGCACCCCTATGTTCATCGCAGCATTATTTACAATAGCCAAGACGTGGAACCAGCCTACATGCCCAGAAACTGATGATTGGATAAAGAAGATGTGGTATATATACACAATGGAATACTACTCAGCCATAAAAAAAGACGACATTGGCCCCTTCACAACAATGTGGATGGACCTCGAGGGCATTATGTTAAGCGAAATAAGTCAGTCAGAGAAAGACGAACTCTATATGACTCCACTCATAGGTGGAAATTAGTATATTGAGAAGGAGATCTGATCGGTGGTTACCAGGGAAAAGGGGGGGTGGGGGGAGGGCACGGAGGGGGAAGTGGTGTTCCCACAACATGACTAACAAAAATGTACAACTGAAATTTCACAAGCTTGTAATCCATCATAACATTAATAAACAAAAAAAAAAAAAAAGATGCTTTGGGGCCCATCTGCCCCTATGGAAAGAACGCAGCACTTTCTGCCTTGCAGCTCTAGGGCAATGTAGCACACCCAGAGCAGAAGTTCTACTTCAGCCAGATCAGGCCCGCAAAGAAACTGCGTTTCACAGGCCTTTGTAAGAGATGTTCCCGGTAGGCTGTTAGAGCACTGTGCAGAGCGAGTTGTTTCTTAGCTTCCCAAAGAGCTGGAAGCAAGATGCTTTAGGGGCCATCTGCCCTTAAGGAAAGAAGGCAGCACTTTGTGCCTTGCATCTCTAGGGCAATGTAGCACACCCAGAGCAGATGTTCTACTTCTGCCAGGTCAGGCCTGCAAAGAAACTTCGTTTCTCAGGCCCTTGTAAGAGATGTTCCCGGTACGCTGTTAGAGCACTGTGCAGAGCGACTTGTTTCTTAGCTTCCCAAAGAGCTGGAAGCAAGATGCTTTGGGGCCCTTCTCACCCTTTGGAAAGAAGGCAGCACTTTGTGCCTTGCAGCTCTAGGGCAACGTAGCACACCCCGAGCAGAAGTTCTACTTCAGCCAGATCAGGCCCGCAAAGAAACTGCGTTTCACAGGCCTTTGTAAGAGATGTTCCCGGTAGGCTGTTAGAGCACTGTGCAGAGCGAGTTGTTTCTTAGCTTCCCAGAGAGCTGGAAGCAAGATGCTTTGGGGCCCGTTAATTTTATACCCTGCTACTTTGCTGTAGTTGTTGATTATTTCTAATAGTTTTTCTGTGGATTCTTTGGGGTTTTCTATGTATAAGATCATGTCGTCTGCAAACAACGCGAGTTTTACTTCTTCGTTACCTATTTGGATTCCTTTCATTTTTTTTTCCTGCCGAATTGCTCTGGCCAGCACCTCCAGTACTATGTTGAATAGGAGTGGTGAAAGTGGGCACCCTTGTCTTGTTCCTGTCCTCAGAGGGATGGCTTTCAGCTTTTGTCCATTGAGTATGATGTTGGCTGTGGGTCTATCGTATATGGCCTTTATTATGTTGAGGTACTTTCCTTCTATACCCATTTTACTGAGGGTTGTTATCATAAATGGGTGTTGGATCTTGTCGAATGCTTTCTCTGCGTCTATTGTGATGATCATGTGGTTTTTGTTTTTCATTTTGTTGATGTAGTGTATCACGTTGATTGACTTGCGGGTGTTGAACCATCCCTGTGTCCCTGGTATAAATCCCACTTGATCATGGTGTATAATCTTTTTGATGTATTGCTGTAATCGGTTTGCCAAAATTTGGTTGAGGATTTTTGCATCTATGTTCATCAGTGATATCGGCCTGTAGTTCTCCTTCTTTGTGTTGTCCTTGTCAGGTTTGGGGATCAGAGTGATGTTGGCTTCATAGAATGTGTTAGGGAGTTCTCCATCTTTCTCAATTTTCTGGAACAGTTTGAGGAGAATAGGTACAAAGAACTCACACTGCTTAACAACAAAAAAACAAACAACCCGATCAAAAAATGGGCAGAGGACATGAACAGACATTTCTCAAAAGAAGATATGAATATGGCCAATAGACACATGAAAAGATGTTCATCATCGCTAATCATCAGGGAAATGCAAATCAAAACTACACTAAGATATCACCTTACCCCCGTTAGATTGGCAAAAACATCCAAAACCAAGAACGACGAATGTTGGAGAGGTTGTGGAGAAAGAGGAACCCTCATACACTGTTGGTGGGAATGCAAACTGGTACAGCCACTATGGAAAACAGTATGGAGATTTCTCAAAAAGTTAAAAATAGAAATACCCTATGACCCAGCCATCCCATTACTGGGTATCTATCCTAAGAACCTGATATCAGATATCTCAAGAGTCCGTTGCACCCCTATGTTCATCGCAGCATTATTTACAATAGCCAAGACGTGGAACCAGCCTTCATGCCCAGAAACTGATGATTGGATAAAGAAGATGTGGTATATATACACAAAGGAATACTACTCAGCCATAAAAAAAGACGACATTGGCCCATTCACAACAATGTGGATGGACCTCGAGGGCATTATGTTAAGCGAAATAAGTCAGTCAGAGAAAGACGAACTCTATATGACTCCACTCATAGGTGGAAATTAGTATATTGAGAAGGAGATCTGATCGGTGGTTACCAGGGAAAAGGGGGGGTGGGGGGAGGGCACGGAGGGGGAAGTGGTGTTCCCACAACATGACTAACAAAAAAGTACAACTGAAATTTCACAATCTTGTAATCCATCATAACATTAATAAACAAAAAAAAAAAAAAAAAGATGCTTTGGGGCCCATCTGCCCCTATGGAAAGAACGCAGCACTTTGTGCCTTGAAGCTCTAGGGCAATGTAGCATACCCAGAGCAGAAGTTCTACTTCAGCCAGATCAGGCCCGCAAAGAAACTGCGTTTCACAGGCCTTTGTAAGAGATGTTCCCGATAGGCTGTTAGAGCACTGTGCAGAGCGAGTTCTTTCTTAGCTTCCCAACGAGCTGGAAGCAAGATGCTTTAGGGGCCATCTGCCCTTAAGGAAAGAAGGCAGCACTTTGTGCCTTGCAGCTCTAGGGCAATGTAGCACACCCAGAGCAGAAGTTGTACTTCAGCCAGATCAGGACTGCAAAGAAACTGCGGTCCACAGGCCATTGTAAGAGATGTTCCCGGTAGGCTGTTAGAGCACTGTGCAGAGCGAGCTGTTTCCTAGCTTCCCAAAGAGCTGGAAGCAAGATGCTTTGGGGCGCTTCTCACCCTTTGGAAAGAAGGCAGCACTTTGTGCCTTGCAGCTCTAGGGCAATGTAGCACACCCAGAGCCGAAGTTCTACTTCAGCTAGATCAGACCTGCAAAGAAACTTCGTTTCACAGGCCTTTGTAAGAGATGTTCCCTGTAGGCTGTAAGAGCACTGTGCAGAGCGACTAGTTTCTTAGCTTCCCAGAGAGCTGGAAGCAAGATGCTTTGGGGCCCATCTGCCCCTATGGAAAGAACGCAGCACTTTCTGCCTTGCAGCTCTAGGGCAATGCAGCACACCCCGAGCAGAAGTTCTACTTCAGCCAGATCAGGCCTGCAAAGAAACTGCGTTTCACAGGCCTTTGTAAGAGATGTTCCCGGTAGGCTGTTAGAGCACTGTGCAGAGCGAGTTGTTTCTTAGCTTCCCAGAGAGCTGGAAGCAAGATGCTTTGGGGCCCTTCTCACCCTTTGGAAGGAAGGCAGCACTTTGTGCCTTACAGCTCTAGGGCAATGTAGCACACCCAGAGCAGAAGTTCTTCTTCAGCGAGATCAGGCCTGCAAAGAAACTGCGTTTCACAGGCCTTTGTAAGAGATGTTCCCTGTAGGCTGTTAGATCACTGTGCAGAGTGAGTTCTTTCTTAGCTTCCCAAAGACCTGGAAGCAAGATGCTTTGGGGGCCATCTGCCGTTAAGTAAAGAAGGCAGCACTTTGTGCCTTTCAGCTCTAGGGCAATGTAGCACACCCAGAGCAGATGTTCTACTTCTGCCAGTTCAGGCCTGCAAAGAAATTGCGTTTCACAGGCCTTTGTAAGAGATGTTCCCGGTAGGCTGTTAGAGCACTGTGCAGAGCGAGTTGTTTCCTAGCTTCCCAAAGAGCTGGAAGCAAGATGCTTTGGGGCCCTTCTCACCCTTTGGAAAGAAGGCAGCACTTTGTGCCTTGCAGCTCTAGGGCAATGTAGCACACCCAGAGCCGAAGTTCTACTTCAGCTAGATCAGACCTGCAAAGAAACTTCGTTTCACAGGCCTTTGTAAGAGATGTTCCCGGTAGGCTGTAAGAGCACTGTGCAGAGCGACTAGTTTCTTAGCTTCCCAGAGAGCTGGAAGCAAGATGCTTTGGGGCCCATCTGCCCCTATGGAAAGAACGCAGCACTTTGTGCCTTGCAGCTCTAGGGCAATGCAGCACACCCCGAGCAGAAGTTCTACTTCAGCCAGATCAGGCCTGCAAAGAAACTGCGTTTCACAGGCCTTTGTAAGAGATGTTCCCGATAGGCTGTTAGAGCACTGTGCAGAGCGAGTTCTTTCTTAGCTTCCCAACGAGCTGGAAGCAAGATGCTTTAGGGGCCATCTGCCCTTAAGGAAAGAAGGCAGCACTTTGTGCCTTGCAGCTCTAGGGCAATGTAGCACACCCAGAGCAGAAGTTGTACTTCAGCCAGATCAGGACTGCAAAGAAACTGCGGTCCACAGGCCATTGTAAGAGATGTTCCCGGTAGGCTGTTAGAGCACTGTGCAGAGCGAGCTGTTTCCTAGCTTCCCAAAGAGCTGGAAGCAAGATGCTTTGGGGCGCTTCTCACCCTTTGGAAAGAAGGCAGCACTTTGTGCCTTGCAGCTCTAGGGCAATGTAGCACACCCAGAGCCGAAGTTCTACTTCAGCTAGATCAGACCTGCAAAGAAACTTCGTTTCACAGGCCTTTGTAAGAGATGTTCCCTGTAGGCTGTAAGAGCACTGTGCAGAGCGACTAGTTTCTTAGCTTCCCAGAGAGCTGGAAGCAAGATGCTTTGGGGCCCATCTGCCCCTATGGAAAGAACGCAGCACTTTCTGCCTTGCAGCTCTAGGGCAATGCAGCACACCCCGAGCAGAAGTTCTACTTCAGCCAGATCAGGCCTGCAAAGAAACTGCGTTTCACAGGCCTTTGTAAGAGATGTTCCCGGTAGGCTGTTAGAGCACTGTGCAGAGCGAGTTGTTTCTTAGCTTCCCAGAGAGCTGGAAGCAAGATGCTTTGGGGCCCTTCTCACCCTTTGGAAGGAAGGCAGCACTTTGTGCCTTACAGCTCTAGGGCAAAGTAGCACACCCAGAGCAGAAGTTCTTCTTCAGCGAGATCAGGCCTGCAAAGAAACTGCGTTTCACAGGCCTTTGTAAGAGATGTTCCCTGTAGGCTGTTAGATCACTGTGCATAGTGAGTTCTTTCTTAGCTTCCCAAAGACCTGGAAGCAAGATGCTTTGGGGGCCATCTGCCGTTAAGTAAAGAAGGCAGCACTTTGTGCCTTTCAGCTCTAGGGCAATGTAGCACACCCAGAGCAGAAGTTCTACTTCTGCCAGTTCAGGCCTGCAAAGAAATTGCGTTTCACAGGCCTTTGTAAGAGATGTTCCCGGTAGGCTGTTAGAGCACTGTGCAGAGCGAGTTGTTTCCTAGCTTCCCAAAGAGCTGGAAGCAAGATGCTTTGGGGCCCTTCTCACCCTTTGGAAAGAAGGCAGCACTTTGTGCCTTGCAGCTCTAGGGCAATGTAGCACACCCAGAGCCGAAGTTCTACTTCAGCTAGATCAGACCTGCAAAGAAACTTCGTTTCACAGGCCTTTGTAAGAGATGTTCCCGGTAGGCTGTAAGAGCACTGTGCAGAGCGACTAGTTTCTTAGCTTCCCAGAGAGCTGGAAGCAAGATGCTTTGGGGCCCATCTGCCCCTATGGAAAGAACGCAGCACTTTGTGCCTTGCAGCTCTAGGGCAATGCAGCACACCCCGAGCAGAAGTTCTACTTCAGCCAGATCAGGCCTGCAAAGAAACTGCGTTTTACAGGCCTTTGTAAGAGATGTTCCCGGTAGGCTGTTAGAGCACTGTGCAGAGCGAGTTGTTTCTTAGCTTCCCAGAGAGCTGGAAGCAAGATGCTTTGGGGCCCGTTAATTTTATACCCTGCTACTTTGCTGTGGTTGTTGATTATTTCTTATAGTTTTTCTGTGGATTCTTTGGGGTTTTCTATGTATAAGATCATGTCGTCTGCACACAACGCGAGTTTTACTTCTTCGTTACCTATTTGGATTCCTTTCATTTTTTTTTCCTGCCGAACTGCTCTGGCCAGCACCTCCAGTACTATGTTGAATAGGAGTGGTGAAAGTGGGCACCCTTGTCTTGTTCCTGTCCTCAGGCGGATGGCTTTCAGCTTTTGTCCATTGAGTATGATGTTGGCTGTGGGTCTATCATATATGGCCTTTATTATGTTGAGGTACTTTCCTTCTATACCCATTTTACTGAGGGTTTTTATCATAAATGGGTGTTGGATCTTGTCGAATGCTTTCTCTGCGTCTATTGAGATGATCATGTGGTTTTTGTTTTTCATTTTGTTGATGTAGTGTATCACGTTGATTGACTTGCGGGTGTTGAACCATCCCTGTGTCCCTGGTATAAATCCCACTTGATCATGGTGTATAATCTTTTTGATGTATTGCTGTAATCGGTTTGCCAAAATTTGGTTGAGGATTTTTGCATCTATGTTCATCAGTGATATCGGCCTGTAGTTCTCCTTCTTTGTGTTGTCCTTGTCAGGTTTGGGGATCAGAGTGATGTTGGCTTCATAGAATGTGTTAGGGAGTTCTCCATCTTTCTCAATTTTCTGGAACAGTTTGAGGAGAATAGGTACAAGGAACTCACACTGCTTAACAACAAAAAAACAAACAACCCGATCAAAAAATGGGCAGAGGACATGAACAGACATTTCTCAAAAGAAGATATGAATATGGCCAATAGACACATGAAAAGATGTTCATCATCGCTAATCATCAGGGAAATGCAAATCAAAACTACACTAAGATATCACCTTACCCCCGTTAGATTGGCAAAAACATCCAAAACCAAGAACGACAAATGTTGGAGAGGTTGTGGAGAAAGAGGAACCCTCATACACTGTTGGTGGGAATGCAAACTGGTACAGCCACTATGGAAAACAGTATGGAGATTTCTCAAAAAGTTAAAAATAGAAATACCCTATGACCCAGCCATCCCATTACTGGGTATCTATCCTAAGAACCTGATATCAGATATCTCAAGAGTCCGTTGCACCCCTATGTTCATCGCAGCATTATTTACAATAGCCAAGACGTGGAACCAGCCTTCATGCCCAGAAACTGATGATTGGATAAAGAAGATGTGGTATATATACACAATGGAATACTACTCAGCCATAAAAAAAGACGACATTGGCCCCTTCACAACAATGTGGATGGACCTCGAGGGCATTATGTTAAGCGAAATAAGTCAGTCAGAGAAAGACGAACTCTATATGACTCCACTCATAGGTGGAAATTAGTATATTGAGAAGGAGATCTGATCGGTGGTTACCAGGGAAAAGGGGGGGTGGGGGGAGGGCACGGAGGGGGAAGTGGTGTTCCCACAACATGACTAACAAAAATGTACAACTGAAATTTCACAATCTTGTAATCCATCATAACATTAATAAACAAAAAAAAAAAAAAAAAGATGCTTTGGGGCCCATCTGCCCCTATGGAAAGAACGCAGCACTTTGTGCCTTGCAGCTCTAGGGCAATGTAGCATACCCAGAGCAGAAGTTCTACTTCAGCCAGATCAGGCCCGCAAAGAAACTGCGTTTCACAGGCCTTTGTAAGAGATGTTCCCGATAGGCTGTTAGAGCACTGTGCAGAGCGAGTTCTTTCTTAGCTTCCCAACGAGCTGGAAGCAAGATGCTTTAGGGGCCATCTGCCCTTAAAGAAAGAAGGCAGCACTTTGTGCCTTGCAGCTCTAGGGCAATGTAGCACACCCAGAGCAGAAGTTGTACTTCAGCCAGATCAGGACTGCAAAGAAACTGCGGTCCACAGGCCATTGTAAGAGATGTTCCCGGTAGGCTGTTAGAGCACTGTGCAGAGCGAGTTGTTTCCTAGCTTCCCAAAGAGCTGGAAGCAAGATGCTTTGGGGCGCTTCTCACCCTTTGGAAAGAAGGCAGCACTTTGTGCCTTGCAGCTCTAGGGCAATGTAGCACACCCAGAGCCGAAGTTCTACTTCAGCTAGATCAGACCTGCAAAGAAACTTCGTTTCACAGGCCTTTGTAAGAGATGTTCCCGGTAGGCTGTAAGAGCACTGTGCAGAGCGACTAGTTTCTTAGCTTCCCAGAGAGCTGGAAGCAAGATGCTTTGGGGCCCATCTGCCCCTATGGAAAGAACGCAGCACTTTGTGCCTTGCAGCTCTAGGGCAATGCAGCACACCCCGAACAGAAGTTCTACTTCAGCCAGATCAGGCCTGCAAAGAAACTGCGTTTCACAGGCCTTTGTAAGAGATGTTCCCGGTAGGCTGTTAGAGCACTGTGCAGAGCGAGTTGTTTCTTAGCTTCCCAGAGAGCTGGAAGCAAGATGCTTTGGGGCCCTTCTCACCCTTTGGAAAGAAGGCAGCACTTTGTGCCTTACAGCTCTAGGGCAATGTAGCACACCCAGAGCAGAAGTTCTTCTTCAGCCAGATCAGGCCTGCAAAGAAACTGCGTTTCACAGGCCTTTGTAAGAGATGTTCCCTGTAGGCTGTTAGATCACTGTGCAGAGCGAGTTCTTTCTTAGCTTCCCAAAGACCTGGAAGCAAGATGCTTTGGGGGCCATCTGCCGTTAAGTAAAGAAGGCAGCACTTTGTGCCTTGCAGCTCTAGGGCAATGTAGCACACCCAGAGCAGAAGTTCTACTTCAGCTAGATCAGACCTGCAAAGAAACTTCGTTTCACAGGCCTTTGTAAGAGACGTTCCCTGTAGGCTGTAAGAGCACTGTGCAGACCGACTAGTTTCTTAGCTTCCCAGAGAGCTGGAAGCAAGATGCTTTGGGGCCCATCTGCCCCTATGGAAAGAACGCAGCACTTTGTGCCTTGCAGCTCTAGGGCAATGCAGCACACCCCGAGCAGAAGTTCTACTTCAGCTAGATCAGACCTGCAAAGAAACTTCGTTTCACAAGCCTTTGTAAGAGATGTTCCCGGTAGGCTGTAAGAGCACTGTGCAGAGCGACTAGTTTCTTAGCTTCCCAGAGAGCTGGAAGCAAGATGCTTTGGGGCCCATCTGCCCCTATGGAAAGAACGCAGCACTTTGTGCCTTGCAGCTCTAGGGCAATGCAGCACACCCCGAGCAGAAGTTCTACTTCAGCCAAATCAGGCCTGCAAAGAAACTGCGTTTTACAGGCCTTTGTAAGAGATGTTCCCGGTAGGCTGTTAGAGCACTGTGCAGAGCGAGTTGTTTCTTAGCTTCCCAGAGAGCTGGAAGCAAGATGCTTTGGGGCCCGTTAATTTTATACCCTGCTACTTTGCTGTAGTTGTTGATTATTTCTTATAGTTTTTCTGTGGATTCTTTGGGGTTTTCTATGTATAAGATCATGTCGTCTGCAAACAACGCGAGTTTTACTTCTTCGTTACCTATTTGGATTCCTTTTATTTTTTTTTCCTGCCGAACTGCTCTGGCCAGCACCTCCAGTACTATGTTGAATAGGAGTGGTGAAAGTGGGCACCCTTGTCTTGTTCCTGTCCTCAGGCGGATGGCTTTCAGCTTTTGTCCATTGAGTATGATGTTGGCTGTGGGTCTATCATATATGGCCTTTATTATGTTGAGGTACTTTCCTTCTATACCCATTTTACTGAGGGTTTTTATCATAAATGGGTGTTGGATCTTGTCGAATGCTTTCTCTGCGTCTATTGAGATGATCATGTGGTTTTTGTTTTTCATTTTGTTGATGTAGTGTATCACGTTGATTGACTTGCGGGTGTTGAACCATCCCTGTGTCCCTGGTATAAATCCCACTTGATCATGGTGTATAATCTTTTTGATGTATTGCTGTAATCGGTTTGCCAAAATTTTGTTGAGGATTTTTGCATGTATGTTCATCAGTGATATCGGCCTGTAGTTCTCCTTCTTTGTGTTGTCCTTGTCAGGTTTGGGGATCAGAGTGATGTTGGCTTCATAGAATGTGTTAGGGAGTTCTCCATCTTTCTCAATTTTCTGGAACAGTTTGAGGAGAATAGGTACAAAGAACTCACACTGCTTAACAACAAAAAAACAAACAACCCGATCAAAAAATGGGCAGAGGACATGAACAGACATTTCTCAAAAGAAGATATGAATATGGCCAATAGACACATGAAAAGATGTTCATCATCGCTAATCATCAGGGAAATGCAAATCAAAACTACACTAAGATATCACCTTACCCCCGTTAGATTGGCAAAAACATCCAAAACCAAGAACGAAAAATGTTGGAGAGGTTGTGGAGAAAGAGGAACCCTCATACACTGTTGGTGGGAATGCAAACTGGTACAGCCACTATGGAAAACAGTATGGAGATTTCTCAAAAAGTTAAAAATAGAAATACCCTATGACCCAGCCATCCCATTACTGGGTATCTATCCTAAGAACCTGATATCAGATATCTCAAGAGTCCGTTGCACCCCTATGTTCATCGCAGCATTATTTACAATAGCCAAGACGTGGAACCAGCCTTCATGCCCAGAAACTGATGATTGGATAAAGAAGATGTGGTATATATACACAATGGAATACTACTCAGCCATAAAAAAAGACGACATTGGCCCATTCACAACAATGTGGATGGACCTCGAGGGCATTATGTTAAGCGAAATAAGTCAGTCAGAGAAAGACGAACTCTATATGACTCCACTCATAGGTGGAAATTAGTATATTGAGAAGGAGATCTGATCGGTGGTTACCAGGGAAAAGGGGGGGTGGGGGAGGGCACGGAGGGGGAAGTGGTGTTCCCACAACATGACTAACAAAAATGTACAACTGAAATTTCACAATCTTGTAATCCATCATAACATTAATAAACAAAAAAAAAAAAAAAAAGATGCTTTGGGGCCCATCTGCCCCTATGGAAAGAACGCAGCACTTTGTGCCTTGCAGCTCTAGGGCAATGTAGCATACCCAGAGCAGAAGTTCTACTTCAGCCAGATCAGGCCCGCAAAGAAACTGCGTTTCACAGGCCTTTGTAAGAGATGTTCCCGATAGGCTGTTAGAGCACTGTGCAGAGCGAGTTCTTTCTTAGCTTCCCAACGAGCTGGAAGCAAGATGCTTTAGGGGCCATCTGCCCTTAAAGAAAGAAGGCAGCACTTTGTGCCTTGCAGCTCTAGGGCAATGTAGCACACAAAGAGCAGAAGTTGTACTTCAGCCAGATCAGGACTGCAAAGAAACTGCGGTCCACAGGCCATTGTAAGAGATGTTCCCGGTAGGCTGTTAGAGCACTGTGCAGAGCGAGTTGTTTCCTAGCTTCCCAAAGAGCTGGAAGCAAGATGCTTTGGGGCGCTTCTCACCCTTTGGAAAGAAGGCAGCACTTTGTGCCTTGCAGCTCTAGGGCAATGTAGCACACCCAGAGCCGAAGTTCTACTTCAGCTAGATCAGACCTGCAAAGAAACTTCGTTTCACAGGCCTTTGTAAGAGATGTTCCCGGTAGGCTGTAAGAGCACTGTGCAGAGCGACTAGTTTCTTAGCTTCCCAGAGAGCTGGAAGCAAGATGCTTTGGGGCCCATCTGACCCTATGGAAAGAACGCAGCACTTTGTGCCTTGCAGCTCTAGGGCAATGCAGCACACCCCGAACAGAAGTTCTACTTCAGCCAGATCAGGCCTGCAAAGAAACTGCGTTTCACAGGCTTTTGTAAGAGATGTTCCCGGTAGGCTGTTAGAGCACTGTGCAGAGCGAGTTGTTTCTTAGCTTCCCAGAGAGCTGGAAGCAAGATGCTTTGCGGCCCTTCTCACCCTTTGGAAAGAAGGCAGCACTTTGTGCCTTACAGCTCTAGGGCAATGTAGCACACACAGAGCAGAAGTTCTACTTCAGCCAGATCAGGCCTGCAAAGAAACTGCGTTTCACAGGCCTTTGTAAGAGATGTTCCCTGTAGGCTGTTAGATCACTGTGCAGAGCGAGTTCTTTCTTAGCTTCCCAAAGACCTGGAAGCAAGATGCTTTGGGGGCCATCTGCCGTTAAGTAAAGAAGGCAGCACTTTGTGCCTTGCAGCTCTAGGGCAATGTAGCACACCCAGAGCAGAAGTTCTACTTCAGCTAGATCAGACCTGCAAAGAAACTTCGTTTCACAGGCCTTTGTAAGAGATGTTCCCTGTAGGCTGTAAGAGCACTGTGCAGAGCGACTAGTTTCTTAGCTTCCCAGAGAACTGGAAGCAAGATGCTTTGGGGCCCATCTGCCCCTATGGAAAGAACGCAGCACTTTGTGCCTTGCAGCTCTAGGGCAATGCAGCACACCCCGAGCAGAAGTTCTACTTCAGCCAGATCAGGCCTGCAAAGAAACTGCGTTTTACAGGCCTTTGTAAGAGATGTTCCCGGTAGGCTGTTAGAGCACTGTGCAGAGCGAGTTGTTTCTTAGCTTCCCAGAGAGCTGGAAGCAAGATGCTTTGGGGCCCGTTAATTTTATACCCTGCTACTTTGCTGTAGTTGTTGATTATTTCTAATAGTTTTTCTGTGGATTCTTTGGGGTTTTCTATGTATAAGATCATGTCGTCTGCAAACAACGCGAGTTTTACTTCTTCGTTACCTATTTGGATTCCTTTTATTTTTTTTTCCTGCCGAACTGCTCTGGCCAGCACCTCCAGTACTATGTTGAATAGGAGTGGTGAAAGTGGGCACCCTTGTCTTGTTCCTGTCCTCAGAGGGATGGCTTTCAGCTTTTGTCCATTGAGTATGCTGTTGGCTGTGGGTCTATCATATATGGCCTTTATTATGTTGAGGTACTTTCCTTCTATACCCATTTTACTGAGGGTTTTTATCATAAATGGGTGTTGGATCTTGTCGAATGCTTTCTCTGCGTCTATTGAGATGATCATGTGGTTTTTGTTTTTCATTTTGTTGATGTAGTGTATCACGTTGATTGACTTGCGGGTGTTGAACCATCCCTGTGTCCCTGGTATAAATCCCACTTGATCATGGTGTATAATCTTTTTGATGTATTGCTGTAATCGGTTTGCCAAAATTTGGTTGAGGATTTTTGCATCTATGTTCATCAGTGATATCGGCCTGTAGTTCTCCTTCTTTGTGTTGTCCTTGTCAGGTTTGGGGATCAGAGTGATGTTGGCTTCATAGAATGTGTTAGGAAGTTCTCCATCTTTCTCAATTTTCTGGAACAGTTTGAGGAGAATAGGTACAAGGAACTCACACTGCTTAACAACAAAAAAACAAACAACCCGATCAAAAAATGGGCAGAGGACATGAACAGACATTTCTCAAAAGAAGACATGAATATGGCCAATAGACACATGAAAAGATGTTCATCATCGCTAATCATCAGGGAAATGCAAATCACAACTACACTAAGATATCACCTTACCCCCGTTAGATTGGCAAAAACATCCAAAACCAAGAACGAAAAATGTTGGAGAGGTTGTGGAGAAAGAGGAACCCTCATACACTGTTGGTGGGAATGCAAACTGGTACAGCCACTATGGAAAACAGTATGGAGATTTCTCAAAAAGTTAAAAATAGAAATACCCTATGACCCAGCCATCCCATTACTGGGTATCTATCCTAAGAACCTGATATCAGATATCTCAAGAGTCCGTTGCACCCCTATGTTCATCGCAGCATTATTTACAATAGCCAAGACGTGGAACCAGCCTTCATGCCCAGAAACTGATGATTGGATAAAGAAGATGTGGTATATATACACAATGGAATACTACTCAGCCATAAAAAAAGACGACATTGGCCCCTTCACAACAATGTGGATGGACCTCGAGGGCATTATGTTAAGCGAAATAAGTCAGTCAGAGAAAGACGAACTCTATATGACTCCACTCATAGGTGGAAATTAGTATATTGAGAAGGAGATCTGATCGGTGGTTACCAGGGAAAAGGGGGGGTGGGGGAGGGCACGGAGGGGGAAGTGGTGTTCCCACAACATGACTAACAAAAATGTACAACTGAAATTTCACAATCTTGTAATCCATCATAACATTAATAAACAAAAAAAAAAAAAAAAAGATGCTTTGGGGCCCATCTGCCCCTATGGAAAGAACGCAGCACTTTGTGCCTTGCAGCTCTAGGGCAATGTAGCATACCCAGAGCAGAAGTTCTACTTCAGCCAGATCAGGCCCGCAAAGAAACTGCGTTTCACAGGCCTTTGTAAGAGATGTTCCCGATAGGCTGTTAGAGCACTGTGCAGAGCGAGTTCTTTCTTAGCTTCCCAACGAGCTGGAAGCAAGATGCTTTAGGGGCCATCTGCCCTTAAAGAAAGAAGGCAGCACTTTGTGCCTTGCAGCTCTAGGGCAATGTAGCACACAAAGAGCAGAAGTTGTACTTCAGCCAGATCAGGACTGCAAAGAAACTGCGGTCCACAGGCCATTGTCAGAGATGTTCCCGGTAGGCTGTTAGAGCACTGTGCAGAGCGAGTTGTTTCCTAGCTTCCCAAAGAGCTGGAAGCAAGATGCTTTGGGGCGCTTCTCACCCTTTGGAAAGAAGGCAGCACTTTGTGCCTTGCAGCTCTAGGGCAATGTAGCACACCCAGAGCCGAAGTTCTACTTCAGCTAGATCAGACCTGCAAAGAAACTTCGTTTCACAGGCCTTTGTAAGAGATGTTCCCGGTAGGCTGTAGGAGCACTGTGCAGAGCGACTAGTTTCTTAGCTTCCCAGAGAGCTGGAAGCAAGATGCTTTGGGGCCCATCTGACCCTATGGAAAGAACGCAGCACTTTGTGCCTTGCAGCTCTAGGGCAATGCAGCACACCCCGAACAGAAGTTCTACTTCAGCCAGATCAGGCCTGCAAAGAAACTGCGTTTCACAGGCCTTTGTAAGAGATGTTCCCTGTAGGCTGTTAGATCACTGTGCAGAGCGAGTTCTTTCTTAGCTTCCCAAAGACCTGGAAGCAAGATGCTTTGGGGGCCATCTGCCGTTAAGTAAAGAAGGCAGCACTTTGTGCCTTGCAGCTCTAGGGCAATGTAGCACACCCAGAGCAGAAGTTCTACTTCAGCTAGATCAGACCTGCAAAGAAACTTCGTTTCACAGGCCTTTGTAAGAGATGTTCCCTGTAGGCTGTAAGAGCACTGTGCAGAGCGACTAGTTTCTTAGCTTCCCAGAGAACTGGAAGCAAGATGCTTTGGGGCCCATCTGCCCCTATGGAAAGAACGCAGCACTTTGTGCCTTGCAGCTCTAGGGCAATGCAGCACACCCCGAGCAGAAGTTCTACTTCAGCCAGATCAGGCCTGCAAAGAAACTGCGTTTTACAGGCCTTTGTAAGAGATGTTCCCGGTAGGCTGTTAGAGCACTGTGCAGAGCGAGTTGTTTCTTAGCTTCCCAGAGAGCTGGAAGCAAGATGCTTTGGGGCCCGTTAATTTTATACCCTGCTACTTTGCTGTAGTTGTTGATTATTTCTAATAGTTTTTCTGTGGATTCTTTGGGGTTTTCTATGTATAAGATCATGTCGTCTGCAAACAACGCGAGTTTTACTTCTTCGTTACCTATTTGGATTCCTTTTATTTTTTTTTCCTGCCGAACTGCTCTGGCCAGCACCTCCAGTACTATGTTGAATAGGAGTGGTGAAAGTGGGCACCCTTGTCTTGTTCCTGTCCTCAGAGGGATGGCTTTCAGCTTTTGTCCATTGAGTATGATGTTGGCTGTGGGTCTATCATATATGGCCTTTATTATGTTGAGGTACTTTCCTTCTATACCCATTTTACTGAGGGTTTTTATCATAAATGGGTGTTGGATCTTGTCGAATGCTTTCTCTGCGTCTATTGAGATGATCATGTGGTTTTTGTTTTTCATTTTGTTGATGTAGTGTATCACGTTGATTGACTTGCGGGTGTTGAACCATCCCTGTGTCCCTGGTATAAATCCCACTTGATCATGGTGTATAATCTTTTTGATGTATTGCTGTAATCGGTTTGCCAAAATTTGGTTGAGGATTTTTGCATCTATGTTCATCAGTGATATCGGCCTGTAGTTCTCCTTCTTTGTGTTGTCCTTGTCAGGTTTGGGGATCAGAGTGATGTTGGCTTCATAGAATGTGTTAGGAAGTTCTCCATCTTTCTCAATTTTCTGGAACAGTTTGAGGAGAATAGGTACAAGGAACTCACACTGCTTAACAACAAAAAAACAAACAACCCGATCAAAAAATGGGCAGAGGACATGAACAGACATTTCTCAAAAGAAGACATGAATATGGCCAATAGACACATGAAAAGATGTTCATCATCGCTAATCATCAGGGAAATGCAAATCACAACTACACTAAGATATCACCTTACCCCCGTTAGATTGGCAAAAACATCCAAACCCAAGAACGAAAAATGTTGGAGAGGTTGTGGAGAAAGAGGAACCCTCATACACTGTTGGTGGGAATGCAAACTGGTACAGCCACTATGGAAAACAGTATGGAGATTTCTCAAAAAGTCAAAAATAGAAATACCCTATGACCCAGCCATCCCATTACTGGGTATCTATCCTAAGAACCTGATATCAGATATCTCAAGAGTCCGTTTCACCCCTATGTTCATCGCAGCATTATTTACAATAGCCAAGACGTGGAACCAGCCTACATGCCCAGAAACTGATGATTGGATAAAGAAGATGTGGTATATATACACAATGGAATACTACTCAGCCATAAAAAAAGACGACATTGGCCCATTCACAACAATGTGGATGGACCTCGAGGGCATTATGTTAAGCGAAATAAGTCAGTCAGAGAAAGACGAACTCTATATGACTCCACTCATAGGTGGAAACTAGTATATTGAGAAGGAGATCTGATCGGTGGTTACCAGGGAAAAGGGGGGGTGGGGGGAGGGCACGGAGGGGGAAGTGGTGTTCCCACAACATGACTAACAAAAATGTACAACTGAAATTTCACAAGCTTGTAATCCATCATAACATTAATAAACAAACAAACAAAAAAAAAAAGATGCTTTGGGGCCCATCTGCCCCTATGGAAAGAACGCAGCACTTTGTGCCTTGCAGCTGTAGGGCAATGTAGAACACCCAGAGCAGAAGTTGTACTTCAGCCAGATCAGGCCTGCAAAGAAACTGCGTTTCACAGGCCTTTGTAAGAGATGTTCCCGGTAGGCTGTTAGAGCACTGTGCAGAGCGAGTTGTTTCTTAGCTTCCGAAAGAGCTGGAAGCAAGATGCTTTGGGGCCCTTCTCACCCTTTGGCAAGAAGGCAGCACTTTGTGCCTTGCAGCTCTGGGGCAATGTAGCACACCCAGAGCAGAAGTTCTTCTTCAGCCAGATCAGGCCTGCAAAGAAACTGCGTTTCACAGGCCTTTGTAAGAGATGTTCCCTGTAGGCTGTTAGAGCACTGTGCAGAGCGAGTTCATTCTTAGCTTCCCAAAGACCTGGAAGCAAGATGCTTTGGGGGCCATCTGCCGTTAAGTAAAGAAGGCAGCACTTTGTGCCTTTCAGCTCTAGGGCAATGTAGCACACCCAGAGCAGATGTTCTACTTCTGCCAGGTCAGGCCTGCAGAGAAACTGCGTTTCACAGGCCTTTGTAAGAGATGTTCCCGGGAGGCTGTTAGAGCACTGTGCAGAGCGAGTTGTTTCTTAGGTTCCCAAACAGCCGGAAGCAAGATGCTTTGGGGCCCTTCTCTCCCTTTGGAAAGAAGTCAGCACTTTGTGCCTTGCAGCTCTAGGGCAATGTAGCACACCCAGAGCAGAAGTTGTACTTCAGCCAGATCAGGACTGCAAAGAAACTGCGGTCCACAGGCCATTGTAAGAGATTCCCGGTAGGCTGTTAGAGCACTGTGCAGAGCGAGTTGTTTCCTAGCTTCCCAAAGAGCTGGAAGCAAGATGCTTTGGGGCCCTTCTCACCCTTTGGAAAGAAGGCAGCACTTTGTGCCTTGCAGCTCTAGGGCAATGTAGCACACCCAGAGCCGAAGTTCTACTTCAGCTAGATCAGACCTGCAAAGAAACTGCGTTTCACAGGCCTTTGTAAGAGATGTTCCCTGTAGGCTGTAAGAGCACTGTGCAGAGCGACTAGTTTCTTAGCTTCCCAGAGAGCTGGAAGCAAGATGCTTTGGGGCCCGTTAATTTTATACCCTGCTACTTTGCTGTAGTTGTTGATTATTTCTAATAGTTTTTCTGTGGATTCTTTGGGGTTTTCTATGTATAAGATCATGTCGTCTGCAAACAACGCGAGTTTTACTTCTTCGTTACCTATTTGGATTCCTTTTATTTTTTTTTCCTGCCGAATTGCTCTGGCCAGCACCTCCAGTACTATGTTGAATAGGAGTGGTGAAAGTGGGCACCCTTGTCCAGAGGGATGGCTTTCAGCTTTTGTCCATTGAGTATGCTGTTGGCTGTGGGTCTATCATATATGGCCTTTATTATGTTGAGGTACTTTCCTTCTATACCCATTTTACTGAGGGTTTTTATCATAAATGGGTGTTGGATCTTGTCGAATGCTTTCTCTGCGTCTATTGAGATGATCATGTGGTTTTTGTTTTTCATTTTGTTGATGTAGTGTATCACGTTGATTGACTTGCGGGTGTTGAACCATCCCTGTTTCCCTGGTATAAATCCCACTTGATCATGGTGTATAATCTTTTTGATGTATTGCTGTAATCGGTTTGCCAAAATTTTGTTGAGGATTTTTGCATCTATGTTCATCAGTGATATCGGCCTGTAGTTCTCCTTCTTTGTGTTGTCCTTGTCAGGTTTGGGGATCAGAGTGATGTTGGCTTCATAGAATGTGTTAGGGAGTTCTCCATCTTTCTCAATTTTCTGGAACAGTTTGAGGAGAATAGGTACAAAGAACTCACACTGCTTAACAACAAAAAAACAAACAACCCGATCAAAAAATGGGCAGAGGACATGAACAGACATTTCTCAAAAGAAGATATGAATATGGCCAATAGACACATGAAAAGATGTTCATCATCGCTAATCATCAGGGAAATGCAAATCAAAACTACACTAAGATATCACCTTACCCCCGTTAGATTGGCAAAAACATCCAAAACCAAGAACGAAAAATGTTGGAGAGGTTGTGGAGAAAGAGGAACCCTCATACACTGTTGGTGGGAATGCAAACTGGTACAGCCACTATGGAAAACAGTATGGAGATTTCTCAAAAAGTTAAAAATAGAAATACCCTATGACCCAGCCATCCCATTACTGGGTATCTATCCTAAGAACCTGATATCAGATATCTCAAGAGTCCGTTGCACCCCTATGTTCATCGCAGCATTATTTACAATAGCCAAGACGTGGAACCAGCCTTCATGCCCAGAAACTGATGATTGGATAAAGAAGATGTGGTATATATACACAATGGAATACTACTCAGCCATAAAAAAAGACGACATTGGCCCATTCACAACAATGTGGATGGACCTCGAGGGCATTATGTTAAGCGAAATAAGTCAGTCAGAGAAAGACGAACTCTATATGACTCCACTCATAGGTGGAAATTAGTATATTGAGAAGGAGATCTGATCGGTGGTTACCAGGGAAAAGGGGGGGTGGGGGAGGGCACGGAGGGGGAAGTGGTGTTCCCACAACATGACTAACAAAAATGTACAACTGAAATTTCACAATCTTGTAATCCATCATAACATTAATAAACAAAAAAAAAAAAAAAAAGATGCTTTGGGGCCCATCTGCCCCTATGGAAAGAACGCAGCACTTTGTGCCTTGCAGCTCTAGGGCAATGTAGCATACCCAGAGCAGAAGTTCTACTTCAGCCAGATCAGGCCCGCAAAGAAACTGCGTTTCACAGGCCTTTGTAAGAGATGTTCCCGATAGGCTGTTAGAGCACTGTGCAGAGCGAGTTCTTTCTTAGCTTCCCAACGAGCTGGAAGCAAGATGCTTTAGGGGCCCTCTGCCCTTAAGGAAAGAAGGCAGCACTTTGTGCCTTGCAGCTCTAGGGCAATGTAGCACACAAAGAGCAGAAGTTGTACTTCAGCCAGATCAGGACTGCAAAGAAACTGCGGTCCACAGGCCATTGTAAGAGATGTTCCCGGTAGGCTGTTAGAGCACTGTGCAGAGCGAGTTGTTTCCTAGCTTCCCAAAGAGCTGGAAGCAAGATGCTTTGGGGCGCTTCTCACCCTTTGGAAAGAAGGCAGCACTTTGTGCCTTGCAGCTCTAGGGCAATGTAGCACACCCAGAGCCGAAGTTCTACTTCAGCTAGATCAGACCTGCAAAGAAACTTCGTTTCACAGGCCTTTGTAAGAGATGTTCCCGGTAGGCTGTAAGAGCACTGTGCAGAGCGACTAGTTTCTTAGCTTCCCAGAGAGCTGGAAGCAAGATGCTTTGGGGCCCGTTAATTTTTTACCCTGCTACTTTGCTGTAGTTGTTGATTATTTCTAATAGTTTTTCTGTGGATTCTTTGGGGTTTTCTATGTATAAGATCATGTCGTCTGCAAACAACGCGAGTTTTACTTCTTCGTTACCTATTTGGATTCCTTTTATTTTTTTTTCCTGCCGAATTGCTCTGGCCAGCACCTCCAGTACTATGTTGAATAGGAGTGGTGAAAGTGGGCACCCTTGTCCAGAGGGATGGCTTTCAGCTTTTGTCCATTGAGTATGCTGTTGGCTGTGGGTCTATCATATATGGCCTTTATTATGTTGAGGTACTTTCCTTCTATACCCATTTTACTGAGGGTTTTTATCATAAATGGGTGTTGGATCTTGTCGAATGCTTTCTCTGCGTCTATTGAGATGATCATGTGGTTTTTGTTTTTCATTTTGTTGATGTAGTGTATCACGTTGATTGACTTGCGGGTGTTGAACCATCCCTGTGTCCCTGGTATAAATCCCACTTGATCATGGTGTATAATCTTTTTGATGTATTGCTGTAATCGGTTTGCCAAAATTTTGTTGAGGATTTTTGCATCTATGTTCATCAGTGATATCGGCCTGTAGTTCTCCTTCTTTGTGTTGTCCTTGTCAGGTTTGGGGATCAGAGTGATGTTGGCTTCATAGAATGTGTTAGGGAGTTCTCCATCTTTCTCAATTTTCTGGAACAGTTTGAGGAGAATAGGTACAAAGAACTCACACTGCTTAACAACAAAAAAACAAACAACCCGATCAAAAAATGGGCAGAGGACATGAACAGACATTTCTCAAAAGAAGATATGAATATGGCCAATAGACACATGAAAAGATGTTCATCATCGCTAATCATCAGGGAAATGCAAATCAAAACTACACTAAGATATCACCTTACCCCCGTTAGATTGGCAAAAACATCCAAAACCAAGAACGAAAAATGTTGGAGAGGTTGTGGAGAAAGAGGAACCCTCATACACTGTTGGTGGGAATGCAAACTGGTACAGCCACTATGGAAAACAGTATGGAGATTTCTCAAAAAGTTAAAAATAGAAATACCCTATGACCCAGCCATCCCATTACTGGGTATCTATCCTAAGAACCTGATATCAGATATCTCAAGAGTCCGTTGCACCCCTATGTTCATCGCAGCATTATTTACAATAGCCAAGACGTGGAACCAGCCTTCATGCCCAGAAACTGATGATTGGATAAAGAAGATGTGGTATATATACACAATGGAATACTACTCAGCCATAAAAAAAGACGACATTGGCCCATTCACAACAATGTGGATGGACCTCGAGGGCATTATGTTAAGCGAAATAAGTCAGTCAGAGAAAGACGAACTCTATATGACTCCACTCATAGGTGGAAATTAGTATATTGAGAAGGAGATCTGATCGGTGGTTACCAGGGAAAAGGGGGGGTGGGGGAGGGCACGGAGGGGGAAGTGGTGTTCCCACAACATGACTAACAAAAATGTACAACTGAAATTTCACAATCTTGTAATCCATCATAACATTAATAAACAAAAAAAAAAAAAAAAAGATGCTTTGGGGCCCATCTGCCCCTATGGAAAGAACGCAGCACTTTGTGCCTTGCAGCTCTAGGGCAATGTAGCATACCCAGAGCAGAAGTTCTACTTCAGCCAGATCAGGCCCGCAAAGAAACTGCGTTTCACAGGCCTTTGTAAGAGATGTTCCCGATAGGCTGTTAGAGCACTGTGCAGAGCGAGTTCTTTCTTAGCTTCCCAACGAGCTGGAAGCAAGATGCTTTAGGGGCCATCTGCCCTTAAGGAAAGAAGGCAGCACTTTGTGCCTTGCAGCTCTAGGGCAATGTAGCACACAAAGAGCAGAAGTTGTACTTCAGCCAGATCAGGACTGCAAAGAAACTGCGGTCCACAGGCCATTGTAAGAGATGTTCCCGGTAGGCTGTTAGAGCACTGTGCAGAGCGAGTTGTTTCCTAGCTTCCCAAAGAGCTGGAAGCAAGATGCTTTGGGGCGCTTCTCACCCTTTGGAAAGAAGGCCGCACTTTGTGCCTTGCAGCTCTAGGGCAATGTAGCACACCCAGAGCCGAAGTTCTACTTCAGCTAGATCAGACCTGCAAAGAAACTTCGTTTCACAGGCCTTTGTAAGAGATGTTCCCGGTAGGCTGTAAGAGCACTGTGCAGAGCGACTAGTTTCTTAGCTTCCCAGAGAGCTGGAAGCAAGATGCTTTGGGGCCCATCTGACCCTATGGAAAGAACGCAGCACTTTGTGCCTTGCAGCTCTAGGGCAATGCAGCACACCCCGAACAGAAGTTCTACTTCAGCCAGATCAGGCCTGCAAAGAAACTGCGTTTCACAGGCCTTTGTAAGAGATGTTCCCGGTAGGCTGTTAGAGCACTGTGCAGAGCGAGTTGTTTCTTAGCTTCCCAGAGAGCTGGAAGCAAGATGCTTTGCGGCCCTTCTCACCCTTTGGAAAGAAGGCAGCACTTTGTGCCTTACAGCTCTAGGGCAATGTAGCACACCCAGAGCAGAAGTTCTACTTCAGCCAGATCAGGCCTGCAAAGAAACTGCGTTTCACAGGCCTTTGTAAGAGATGTTCCCTGTAGGCTGTTAGATCACTGTGCAGAGCGAGTTCTTTCTTAGCTTCCCAAAGACCTGGAAGCAAGATGCTTTGGGGGCCATCTGCCGTTAAGTAAAGAAGGCAGCACTTTGTGCCTTGCAGCTCTAGGGCAATGTAGCACACCCAGAGCAGAAGTTCTACTTCAGCTAGATCAGACCTGCAAAGAAACTTCGTTTCACAGGCCTTTGTAAGAGATGTTCCCTGTAGGCTGTAAGAGCACTGTGCAGAGCGACTAGTTTCTTAGCTTCCCAGAGAACTGGAAGCAAGATGCTTTGGGGCCCATCTGCCCCTATGGAAAGAACGCAGCACTTTGTGCCTTGCAGCTCTAGGGCAATGCAGCACACCCCGAGCAGAAGTTCTACTTCAGCCAGATCAGGCCTGCAAAGAAACTGCGTTTTACAGGCCTTTGTAAGAGATGTTCCCGGTAGGCTGTTAGAGCACTGTGCAGAGCGAGTTGTT
Source organism: Equus asinus (assembly GCF_041296235.1). NCBI lineage: Eukaryota > Metazoa > Chordata > Mammalia > Perissodactyla > Equidae > Equus > Equus asinus. Next base: position 77,743,844 of record NC_091790.1, on the reverse strand, counting down.
TCTTAGCTTCCCAGAGAGCTGGAAGCAAGATGCTTTGGGGCCCGTTAATTTTATACCCTGCTACTTTGCTGTAGTTGTTGATTATTTCTAATAGTTTTTCTGTGGATTCTTTGGGGTTTTCTATGTATAAGATCATGTCGTCTGCAAACAACGCGAGTTTTACTTCTTCGTTACCTATTTGGATTCCTTTTATTTTTTTTTCCTGCCGAACTGCTCTGGCCAGCACCTCCAGTACTATGTTGAATAGGAGTGGTGAAAGTGGGCACCCTTGTCTTGTTCCTGTCCTCAGAGGGATGGCTTTCAGCTTTTGTCCATTGAGTATGATGTTGGCTGTGGGTCTATCATATATGGCCTTTATTATGTTGAGGTACTTTCCTTCTATACCCATTTTACTGAGGGTTTTTATCATAAATGGGTGTTGGATCTTGTCGAATGCTTTCTCTGCGTCTATTGAGATGATCATGTGGTTTTTGTTTTTCATTTTGTTGATGTAGTGTATCACGTTGATTGACTTGCGGGTGTTGAACCATCCCTGTGTCCCTGGTATAAATCCCACTTGATCATGGTGTATAATCTTTTTGATGTATTGCTGTAATCGGTTTGCCAAAATTTGGTTGAGGATTTTTGCATCTATGTTCATCAGTGATATCGGCCTGTAGTTCTCCTTCTTTGTGTTGTCCTTGTCAGGTTTGGGGATCAGAGTGATGTTGGCTTCATAGAATGTGTTAGGAAGTTCTCCATCTTTCTCAATTTTCTGGAACAGTTTGAGGAGAATAGGTACAAGGAACTCACACTGCTTAACAACAAAAAAACAAACAACCCGATCAAAAAATGGGCAGAGCACATGAACAGACATTTCTCAAAAGAAGACATGAATATGGCCAATAGACACATGAAAAGATGTTCATCATCGCTAATCATCAGGGAAATGCAAATCACAACTACACTAAGATATCACCTTACCCCCGTTAGATTGGCAAAAACATCCAAACCCAAGAACGAAAAATGTTGGAGAGGTTGTGGAGAAAGAGGAACCCTCATACACTGTTGGTGGGAATGCAAACTGGTACAGCCACTATGGAAAACAGTATGGAGATTTCTCAAAAAGTCAAAAATAGAAATACCCTATGACCCAGCCATCCCATTACTGGGTATCTATCCTAAGAACCTGATATCAGATATCTCAAGAGTCCGTTTCACCCCTATGTTCATCGCAGCATTATTTACAATAGCCAAGACCTGGAACCAGCCTACATGCCCAGAAACTGATGATTGGATAAAGAAGATGTGGTATATATACACAATGGAATACTACTCAGCCATAAAAAAAGACGACATTGGCCCATTCACAACAATGTGGATGGACCTCGAGGGCATTATGTTAAGCGAAATAAGTCAGTCAGAGAAAGACGAACTCTATATGACTCCACTCATAGGTGGAAACTAGTATATTGAGAAGGAGATCTGATCGGTGGTTACCAGGGAAAAGGGGGGGTGGGGGGAGGGCACGGAGGGGGAAGTGGTGTTCCCACAACATGACTAACAAAAATGTACAACTGAAATTTCACAAGCTTGTAATCCATCATAACATTAATAAACAAACAAACAAAAAAAAAAAGATGCTTTGGGGCCCATCTGCCCCTATGGAAAGAACGCAGCACTTTGTGCCTTGCAGCTGTAGGGCAATGTAGAACACCCAGAGCAGAAGTTGTACTTCAGCCAGATCAGGCCTGCAAAGAAACTGCGTTTCACAGGCCTTTGTAAGAGATGTTCCCGGTAGGCTGTTAGAGCACTGTGCAGAGCGAGTTGTTTCTTAGCTTCCGAAAGAGCTGGAAGCAAGATGCTTTGGGGCCCTTCTCACCCTTTGGCAAGAAGGCAGCACTTTGTGCCTTGCAGCTCTGGGGCAATGTAGCACACCCAGGGCAGAAGTTCTTCTTCAGCCAGATCAGGCCTGCAAAGAAACTGCGTTTCACAGGCCTTTGTAAGAGATGTTCCCTGTAGGCTGTTAGAGCACTGTGCAGAGCGAGTTCATTCTTAGCTTCCCAAAGACCTGGAAGCAAGATGCTTTGGGGGCCATCTGCCGTTAAGTAAAGAAGGCAGCACTTTGTGCCTTTCAGCTCTAGGGCAATGTAGCACACCCAGAGCAGATGTTCTACTTCTGCCAGGTCAGGCCTGCAGAGAAACTGCGTTTCACAGGCCTTTGTAAGAGATGTTCCCGGGAGGCTGTTAGAGCACTGTGCAGAGCGAGTTGTTTCTTAGGTTCCCAAACAGCCGGAAGCAAGATGCTTTGGGGCCCTTCTCTCCCTTTGGAAAGAAGTCAGCACTTTGTGCCTTGCAGCTCTAGGGCAATGTAGCACACCCAGAGCAGAAGTTCTACTTCAGCCAGATCAGGACTGCAAAGAAACTGCGGTCCACAGGCCATTGTAAGAGATTCCCGGTAGGCTGTTAGAGCACTGTGCAGAGCGAGTTGTTTCCTAGCTTCCCAAAGAGCTGGAAGCAAGATGCTTTGGGGCCCTTCTCACCCTTTGGAAAGAAGGCAGCACTTTGTGCCTTGCAGCTCTAGGGCAATGTAGCACACCCAGAGCCGAAGTTCTACTTCAGCTAGATCAGACCTGCAAAGAAACTGCGTTTCACAGGCCTTTGTAAGAGATGTTCCCTGTAGGCTGTAAGAGCACTGTGCAGAGCGACTAGTTTCTTAGCTTCCCAGAGAGCTGGAAGCAAGATGCTTTGGGGCCCGTTAATTTTATACCCTGCTACTTTGCTGTAGTTGTTGATTATTTCTAATAGTTTTTCTGTGGATTCTTTGGGGTTTTCTATGTATAAGATCATGTCGTCTGCAAACAACGCGAGTTTTACTTCTTCGTTACCTATTTGGATTCCTTTTATTTTTTTTTCCTGCCGAATTGCTCTGGCCAGCACCTCCAGTACTATGTTGAATAGGAGTGGTGAAAGTGGGCACCCTTGTCCAGAGGGATGGCTTTCAGCTTTTGTCCATTGAGTATGCTGTTGGCTGTGGGTCTATCATATATGGCCTTTATTATGTTGAGGTACTTTCCTTCTATACCCATTTTACTGAGGGTTGTTATCATAAATGGGTGTTGGATCTTGTCGAATGCTTTCTCTGCGTCTATTGAGATGATCATGTGGTTTTTGTTTTTCATTTTGTTGATGTAGTGTATCACGTTGATTGACTTGCGGGTGTTGAACTATCCCTGTGTCCCTGGTATAAATCCCACTTGATCATGGTGTATAATCTTTTTGATGTATTGCTGTAATCGGTTTGCCAAAATTTGGTTGAGGATTTTTGCATCTATGTTCATCAGTGATATCGGCCTGTAGTTCTCCTTCTTTGTGTTGTCCTTGTCAGGTTTGGGGATCAGAGTGATGTTGGCTTCATAGAATGTGTTAGGGGGTTCTCCATCTTTCTCAATTTTCTGGAACAGTTTGAGGAGAATAGGTACAAAGAACTCACACTGCTTAACAACAAAAAAACAAACAACCCGATCAAAAAATGGGCAGAGGACATGAACAGACATTTCTCAAAAGAAGATATGAATATGGCCAATAGATACATGAAAAGATGTTCATCATCGCTAATCATCAGGGAAATGCAAATCAAAACTACACTAAGATATCACCTTACCCCCGTTAGATTGGCAAAAACATCCAAAACCAAGAACGACAAATGTTGCAGAGGTTGTGGACAAAGAGGAACCCTCATACACTGTTGGTGGGAATGCAAACTGGTACAGCCACTATGGAAAACAGTATGGAGATTTCTCAAAAAGTTAAAAATAGAAATACCTTATGACCCAGCCATCCCATTACTGGGTATCTATCCTAAGAACCTGATATCAGATATCTCAAGAGTCCGTTGCACCCCTATGTTCATCGCAGCATTATTTACAATAGCCAAGACGTGGAACCAGCCTACATGCCCAGAAACTGATGATTGGATAAAGAAGATGTGGTATATATACACAATGGAATACTACTCAGCCATAAAAAAGACGACATTGGCCCCTTCACAACAATGTGGATGGACCTCCAGGGCATTATGTTAAGCGAAATAAGTCAGTCAGAGAAAGACGAACTCTATATGACTCCACTCATAGGTGGAAATTAGTATATTGAGAAGGAGATCTGATCGGTGGTTACCAGGGAAAAGGGGGGTGGGGGGAGTGCACAGAGGGGGAAGTGGTGTTCCCACAACATGACTAACAAAAATGTACAACTGAAATTTCACAAGCTTGTAATCCATCATAAGATTAATAAACAAAAAAAAAAAAAAAAGATGCTTTGGGGCCCATCTGCCCCTATGGAAAGAACGCAGCACTTTGTGCCTTGCAGCTCTAGGGCAATGTAGCACACCCCGAGCAGAAGTTCTACTTCAGCCAGATCAGGCCTGCAAAGAAACTGCGTTTCACAGGCCTTTGTAAGAGATGTTTCCGGTAGGCTGTTAGAGCACTGTGCAGAGCGAGTTGTTTCTTAGCTTCCCAAAGAGCTGGAAGCAAGATGCTTTGGGGCCCGTTAATTTTATACCCTGCTAATTTGCTGTAGTTGTTGGTTATTTCTAATAGTTTTTCTGTGGATTCTTCGGGGTTTTCTATGTATAAGATCATGTCGTCTGCAAACAACGCGAGTTTTACTTCTTCGTTACCTATTTGGATTCCTTTTATTTTTTTTCCTGCCGAATTGCTCTGGCCAGCACCTCCAGTACTATGTTGAATAGGAGTGGTGAAAGTGGGCACCCTTGTCTTGTTCCTGTCCTCAGAGGGATGGCTTTCAGCTTTTGTCCATTGAGTATGATGTTGGCTGTGGGTCTATCATATATGGCCTTTATTATGTTGAGGTACTTTCCTTCTATACCCATTTTACTGAGGGTTTTTATCATAAATGGGGTTTGGATCTTGTCGAATGCTTTCTCTGCGTCTATTGAGATGATCATGTGGTTTTTGTTTTTCATTTTGTTGATGTAGTGTATCACGTTGATTGACTTGCGGGTGTTGAACCATCCCTGTGTCCCTGGTATAAATCCCACTTGATCATGGTGTATAATCTTTTTGATGTATTGCTGTAATCAGTTTGCCAAAATTTTGTTGAGGATTTTTGCATCGATGCTCATCAGTGATATCGGCCTGTAGTTCTCCTTCTTTGTGTTGTCCTTGTCAGCTTTGGGGATCAGAGTGATGTTGGCTTCATAGAATGTGTTAGGGAGTTCTCCATCTTTCTTAATTTTCTGGAACAGTTTGAGGAGAATAGGTACAAAGAACTCACACTGCTTAACAACAAAAAAACAAACAACCCGATCAAAAAATGGGCAGAGGACATGAACAGACATTTCTCAAAAGAAGATATGAATATGGCCAATAGACACATGAAAAGATGTTCATCATCGCTAATCATCAGGGAAATGCAAATCAAAACTACACTAAGATATCACCTTACCCCCGTTAGATTGGCAAAAACATCCAAAACCAAGAACGACAAATGTTGGAGAGGTTGTGGAGAAAGAGGAACCCTCATACACTGTTGGTGGGAATGCAAACTGGTACAGCCACTATGGAAAACAGTATGGAGATTTCTCAAAAAGTTAAAAATAGAAATACCCTATGACCCAGCCATCCCATTACTGGGTATCTATCCTAAGAACCTGATATCAGATATCTCAAGAGTCCGTTGCACCCCTATGTTCATCGCAGCATTATTTACAATAGCCAAGACGTGGAACCAGCCTACATGCCCAGAAACTGATGATTGGATAAAGAAGATGTGGTATATATACACAATAGAATACTACTCAGCCATAAAAAAAGACGACATTGGCCCCTTCACAACAATGTGGATGGACCTCGAGGGCATTATGTTAAGCGAAATAAGTCAGTCAGAGAAAGACGAACTCTATATGACTCCACTCATAGGTGGAAATTAGTATATTGAGAAGGAGATCTGATCGGTGGTTACCAGGGAAAAGGGGGGGTGGGGGGAGGGCACGGAGGGGGAAGTGGTGTTCCCACAACATGACTAACAAAAATGTACAACTGAAATTTCACAATCTTGTAATCCATCATAACATTAATAAACAAAAAGAAAAAAAAGATGCTTTGGGGCCCATCTGCCCCTATGGAAAGAACGCAGCACTTTGTGCCTTGCAGCTCTAGGGCAGTGTAGCACACCCAGAGCAGAAGTTCTACTTCAGCCAGATCAGGCCCGCAAAGAAACTGCGTTTCAGAGGCCTTTGTAAGAGATGTTCCCGGTAGGCTGTTAGAGCACTGTGCAGAGAGAGTTGTTTCTTAGATTCCCAAACAGCCGGAAGCAAGATGCTTTGGGGCCCTTCTCACCCTTTGGAAAGAAGTCAGCACTTTGTGCCTTGCAGCTCTAGGGCAATGTAGCACACCCAGAGCAGAAGTTGTACTTCAGCCAGATCAGGCCTGCAAAGAAACTGCGTTTCACAGGCCTTTGTAAGAGATGTTCGCGGTAGGCTGTTAGAGCACTGTGCTGAGCAAGTTGTTTCCTAGCTTCCCAAAGAGCTGGAAGCAAGATGCTTTGGGGCCCTTCTCACCCTTTGGAAAGAAGGCAGCACTTTGTGCCTTGCAGCTCTAGGGCAATGTAGCACACCCAAAGCAGAAGTTCTACTTCAGCCACATCAGACCTGCAAAGAAAGTGCGTTTCACAGGCCTTTGTAAGAGATGTTCCCTGTAGGCTGTTAGAGAACTGTGCAGAGCGAGTTGTTTCTTAGCTTCCCAAGGAGCTTGAAGCAAGATGCTTTAGGGGCCATCTGCCCTTAAGGAAAGAATGCAGCACTTTGTGCCTTGCAGCTCTAGGGCAATGTAGCACACCCAGAGCAGTTGTTCTACTTCTGCCAGGTCAGGCCTGCAAAGAAACTGCGTTTCACAGGCCTTTGTAAGAGATGTTCCCGGTAGGCTGTTAGAGCACTGTGCAGAGCGACTTGTTTCTTAGCTTCCCAAAGAGCTGGTAGCAAGATGCTTTGGGGCCCTTCTCACCCTTTGGAAAGAAGGCAGCACTTTGTGCCTTGCAGCTCTAGGGCAATGTAGCACACCCAGAGCCGAAGTTCTACTTCAGCTAGATCAGACCTGCAAAGAAACTTCGTTTCACAGGCCTTTGTAAGAGATCTTCCCGGTAGGCTGTAAGAGCACTGTGCATAGCGACTAGTTTCTTAGCTTAGCAGAGAGCTGGAAGCAAGATGCTTTGGGGCCCATCTGCCCCTATGGAAAGAACGCAGCACTTTGTGCCTTGCAGCTGTAGGGCAATGCAGCACACCCCGAGGAGAAGTTCTACTTCATCCGGATCAGGCCTGCAAAGAAACTGCGTTTCACAGGCCTTTGTAAGAGATGTTCCCGGTAGGCTGTTAGAGCACTGTGCAGAGCGAGTTGTTTCTTAGCTTCCCAGAGAGCTGGAAGCAAGATGCTTTGGGGCCCGTTAATTTTATACCCTGCTAATTTGCTGTAGTTGTTGGTTATTTCTAATAGTTTTTCTGTGGATTCTTCGGGGTTTTCTATGTATAAGATCATGTCGTCTGCAAACAACGCGAGTTTTAATTCTTCGTTACCTATTTCGATTCCTTTTATTTTTTTTTCCTGCCGAATTGCTCTGGCCAGCACCTCCAGTACTATGTTGAATAGGAGTGGTGAAAGTGGGCACCCTTGTCTTGTTCCTGTCCTCAGAGGGATGGCTTTCATCTTTTGTCCATTGAGTATGATGTTGGCTGTGGGTCTATCATATATGGCCTTTATTATGTTGAGGTACTTTCCTTCTATACCCATTTTACTGAGGGTTTTTATCATAAATGGGTGTTGGATCTTGTCGAATGCTTTCTCTGCGTCTATTGAGATGATCATGTGGTTTTTGTTTTTCATTTTGTTGATGTAGTGTATCACGTTGATTGACTTGCGGGTGTTGAACCATCCCTGTGTCCCTGGTATAAATCCCACTTGATCATGGTGTATAATCTTTTTGATGTATTGCTGTAATCGGTTTGCCAAAATTTTGTTGAGGATTTTTGCATCTATGTTCATCAGTGATATCGGCCTGTAGTTCTCCTTCTTTGTGTTGTCCTTGTCAGGTTTGGGGATCAGAGTGATGTTGGCTTCATAGAATGTGTTAGGGAGTTCTCCATCTTTCTCAATTTTCTGGAACAGTTTGAGGAGAATAGGTACAAAGAACTCACACTGCTTAACAACAAAAAAACAAACAACCCGATCAAAAAATGGGCAGAGGACATGAACAGACATTTCTCCAAAGAAGATATGAATATGGCCAATAGACACATGAAAAGATGTTCATCATCGCTAATCATCAGGGAAATGCAAATCAAAACTACACTAAGATATCACCTTACCCCCGTTAGATTGGCAAAAACATCCAAAACCAAGAACGACAAATGTTGGAGAGGTTGTGGAGAAAGAGGAACCCTCATACACTGTTGGTGGGAATGCAAACTGGTACAGCCACTATGGAAAACAGTATGGAGATTTCTCAAAAAGTTAAAAATAGAAATACCCTATGACCCAGCCATCCCATTACTGGGTATCTATCCTAAGAACCTGATATCAGATATCTCAAGAGTCCGTTGCACCCCTATGTTCATCGCAGCATTATTTACAATAGCCAAGACGTGGAACCAGCCTACGTGCCCAGAACCTGATGATAGGATAAAGAAGATGTGGTATATATACACAATGGAATACTACTCAGCCATAAAAAAAGACGACATTGGCCCATTCACAACAATGTGGATGGACCTCGAGGGCATTATGTTAAGCGAAATAAGTCAGTCAGAGAAAGACGAACTCTATATGACTCCACTCATAGGTGGAAATTAGTATATTGAGAAGGAGATCTGATCGGTGGTTACCAGGGAAAAGGGGGTGGGGGGAGGGCACGGAGGGGGAAGTGGTGTTCCCACAACATGACTAACAAAAATGTACAGCTGAAATTTCACAAGCTTGTAATCCATAATAACATTAATAAACAAAAAAAAAAAAGATGCTTTGGGGCCCATCTGCCCCTATGGAAAGAACGCAGCACTTTGTGCCTTGCAGCTCTAGGGCAATGCAGCACAGCCCGAGCAGAAGTTCTACTTCAGCCAGATCAGGCCTGCAAAGAAACTGCGTTTCACAGGCCTTTGTAAGAGATGTTCCCGGTAGGCTGTTAGAGCACTGTGCAGAGCGAGTTGTTTCTTAGCTTTCCAGAGAGCTGGAAGCAAGATGCTTTGGGGCCCGTTAATTTTATACCCTGCTACTTTGCTGTAGTTGTTGATTATTTCTAATAGTTTTTCTGTGGATTCTTTGGGGTTTTCTATGTATAAGATCATGTCGTCTGCAAACAACGCGAGTTTTACTTCTTCGTTACCTATTTGGATTCCTTTTATTTTTTTATTTCCTGCCGAATTGCTCTGGCCAGCACCTCCAGTACTATGTTGAATAGGAGTGGTGAAAGTGGGCACCCTTGTCTTGTGCCTGTCCTCAGAGGGATGGCTTTCAGCTTTTGTCCATTGAGTATGATGTTGGCTGTGGGTCTATCATATATGGCCTTTATTATGTTGAGGTTCTTTCCTTCTATACCCATTTTACTGAGGGTTTTTATCATAAATGGGTGTTGGATCTTGTCGAATGCTTTCTCTGCGTCTATTGAGATGATCATGTGGTTTTTGTTTTTCATTTTGTTGATGTAGTGTATCACGTTGATTGACTTGCGGGTGTTGAACCATCCCTGTGTCCCTGGTATAAATCCCACTTGATCATGGTGTATAATCTTTTTGATTTATTGCTGTAATCGGTTTGCCAAAATTTTGTTGAGGATTTTTGCATCTATCTTCAACAGTGATATCGGCCTGTAGTTCTCCTTCTTTGTGTTGTCCTTGTCAGGTTTGGGGATCACAGTGATGTTGGCTTCATAGAATGTGTTAGGGAGTTCTCCATCTTTCTCAATTTTCTGGAACAGTTTGAGGAGAATAGGTACAAAGAACTCACACTGCTTAACAACAAAAAAACAAACAACCCGATCAAAAAATGAGCAGAGGACTTGAACAGACATTTCTCAAAAGAAGATATGAATATGGCCAATAGACACATGAAAAGATGTTCATCATCGCTAATCATCAGGGAAATGCAAATCAAAACTACACTAAGATATCACCTTACCCCCGTTAGATTGGCAAAAACATCCAAAACCAAGAACGACAAATGTTGGAGAGGTTGTGGAGAAAGAGGAACCCTCATACACTGTTGGTGGGAATGCAAACTGGTACAGCCACTATGGAAAACAGTATGGAGATTTCTCAAAAAGTTAAAAATAGAAATACCCTATGAACCAGCCATCCCATTACTGGGTATCTATCCTAAGAACCTGATATCAGATATCTCAAGGGTCCGTTGCACCCCTATGTTCATCGCAGCATTATTTACAATAGCCAAGACGTGGAACCAGCCTACATGCCCAGAACCTGATGATAGGATAAAGAAGATGTGGTATATATACACAATGGAATACTACTCAGCCATAAAATAAGACGACATTGGCCCATTCACAACAATGTGGATGGACCTCGAGGGCATTATGTTAAGCGAAATAAGTCAGTCAGAGAAAGACGAACTCTATATGACTCCACTCATAGGTGGAAATTAGTATATTGAGAAGGAGATCTGATCGGTGGTTACCAGGGAAAAGGGGGTGGGGGGAGGGCACGGAGGGGGAAGTGGTGTTCCCACAACATGACTAACAAAAATGTACAACTGAAATTTCACAAGCTTGTAATCCATAATAACATTAATAAACAAAAAAAAAAAAGATGCTTTGGGGCCCATCTGCCCCTATGGAAAGAACGCAGCACTTTGTGCCTTGCAGCTCTAGGGCAAAGTAGCACACCCAGAGCAGAAGTTCTACTTCAGCCAGATCAGGCCCGCAAAGAAACTGCGTTTCACAGGCCTTTGTAAGAGATGTTCCCGGTAGGCTGTTAGAGCACTGTGCAGAGCGAGTTGTTTCTTAGCTTCCCAGAGAGCTGGAAGCAAGATGCTTTGGGGCCCGTTAATTTTATACCCTGCTACTTTGCTGTAGTTGTTGATTATTTCTAATAGTTTTTCTGTGGATTCTTTGGGGTTTTCTATGTATAAGATCATGTCGTCTGCAAACAACGCGAGTTTTACTTCTTCGTTACCTATTTGGATTCCTTTTATTTTTTTATTTCCTGCCGAATTGCTCTGGCCAGCACCTCCAGTACTATGTTGAATAGGAGTGGTGAAAGTGGGCACCCTTGTCTTGTGCCTGTCCTCAGAGGGATGGCTTTCAGCTTTTGTCCATTGAGTATGATGTTGGCTGTGGGTCTATCATATATGGCCTTTATTATGTTGAGGTTCTTTCCTTCTATACCCATTTTACTGAGGGTTTTTATCATAAATGGGTGTTGGATCTTGTCGAATGCTTTCTCTGCGTCTATTGAGATGATCATGTGGTTTTTGTTTTTCATTTTGTTGATGTAGTGTATCACGTTGATTGACTTGCGGGTGTTGAACCATCCCTGTGTCCCTGGTATAAATCCCACTTGATCATGGTGTATAATCTTTTTGATGTATTGCTGTAATCGGTTTGCCAAAATTTTGTTGAGGATTTTTGCATCTATCTTCAACAGTGATATCGGCCTGTAGTTCTCCTTCTTTGTGTTGTCCTTGTCAGGTTTGGGGATCACAGTGATGTTGGCTTCATAGAATGTGTTAGGGAGTTCTCCATCTTTCTCAATTTTCTGGAACAGTTTGAGGAGAATAGGTACAAAGAACTCACACTGCTTAACAACAAAAAAACAAACAACCCGATCAAAAAATGAGCAGAGGACTTGAACAGACATTTCTCAAAAGAAGATATGAATATGGCCAATAGACACATGAAAAGATGTTCATCATCGCTAATCATCAGGGAAATGCAAATCAAAACTACACTAAGATATCACCTTACCCCCGTTAGATTGGCAAAAACATCCAAAACCAAGAACGACAAATGTTGGAGAGGTTGTGGAGAAAGAGGAACCCTCATACACTGTTGGTGGGAATGCAAACTGGTACAGCCACTATGGAAAACAGTATGGAGATTTCTCAAAAAGTTAAAAATAGAAATACCCTATGAACCAGCCATCCCATTACTGGGTATCTATCCTAAGAACCTGATATCAGATATCTCAAGGGTCCGTTGCACCCCTATGTTCATCGCAGCATTATTTACAATAGCCAAGACGTGGAACCAGCCTACATGCCCAGAACCTGATGATAGGATAAAGAAGATGTGGTATATATACACAATGGAATACTACTCAGCCATAAAATAAGACGACATTGGCCCATTCACAACAATGTGGATGGACCTCGAGGGCATTATGTTAAGCGAAATAAGTCAGTCAGAGAAAGACGAACTCTATATGACTCCACTCATAGGTGGAAATTAGTATATTGAGAAGGAGATCTGATCGGTGGTTACCAGGGAAAAGGGGGTGGGGGGAGGGCACGGAGGGGGAAGTGGTGTTCCCACAACATGACTAACAAAAATGTACAACTGAAATTTCACAAGCTTGTAATCCATAATAACATTAATAAACAAAAAAAAAAAAGATGCTTTGGGGCCCATCTGCCCCTATGGAAAGAACGCAGCACTTTGTGCCTTGCAGCTCTAGGGCAATGTAGCACACCCAGAGCAGAAGTTCTACTTCAGCCAGATCAGGCCCGCAAAGAAACTGCGTTTCACAGGCCTTTGTAAGAGATGTTCCCGGTAGGCTGTTAGAGCACTGTGCAGAGCAAGTTGTTTCTTAACTTCCCAGAGAGCAGGAAGCAAGATGCTTTGGGGCCCGTTAATTTTATACCCTGCTACTTTGCTGTAGTTGTTGATTATTTCTAATAGTTTTTCTGTGGATTCTTTGGGGTTTTCTATGTATAAGATCATGTCGTCTGCAAACAACGCGAGTTTTACTTCTTCGTTACCTATTTGGATTCCTTTTATTTTTTTATTTCCTGCCGAATTGCTCTGGCCAGCACCTCCAGTACTATGTTGAATAGGAGTGGTGAAAGTGGGCACCCTTGTCTTGTGCCTGTCCTCAGAGGGATGGCTTTCAGCTTTTGTCCATTGAGTATGATGTTGGCTGTGGGTCTATCATATATGGCCTTTATTATGTTGAGGTTCTTTCCTTCTATACCCATTTTACTGAGGGTTGTTATCATAAATGGGTGTTGGATCTTGTCGAATGCTTTCTCTGCGTCTATTGAGATGATCATGTGGTTTTTGTTTTTCATTTTGTTGATGTAGTGTATCACGTTGATTGACTTGCGGGTGTTGAACCATCCCTGTGTCCCTGGTATAAATCCCACTTGATCATGGTGTATAATCTTTTTGATGTAGTGCTGTAATCGGTTTGCCAAAATTTTGTTGAGGATTTTTGCATCTATCTTCATCAGTGATATCGGCCTGTAGTTCTCCTTCTTTGTGTTGTCCTTGTCAGGTTTGGGGATCAGAGTGATGTTGGCTTCATAGAATGTGTTAGGGAGTTCTCCATCTTTCTCAATTTTCTGGAACAGGTTGAGGAGGATAGGTCCAAAGAACTCACACTGCTTAACAACAAAAAAACAAACAACCCGATCAAAAAATGCGCAGAGGACTTGAACAGACATTTCTCAAAAGAAGATATGAATATGGCCAATAGACACATGAAAAGATGTTCATCATCGCTAATCATCAGGGAAATGCAAATCAAAACTACACTAAGATATCACCTTACCCCCGTTAGATTGGCAAAAACATCCAAAACCAAGAACGACAAATGTTGGAGAGGTTGTGGAGAAAGAGGAACCCTCATACACCGTTGGTGGGAATGCAAACTGGTACAGCCACTATGGAAAACAGTATGGAGATTTCTCAAAAAGTTAAAAATAGAAATACCCTATGACCCAGCCATCCCATTACTGGGTATCTATCCTAAGAACCTGATATCAGATATCTCAAGAGTCCGTTGCACCCCTATGTTCATCGCAGCATTATTTACAATAGCCAAGACGTGGAACCAGCCTACATGCCAAGAACCTGATGATAGGATAAAGAAGATGTGGTACATATACACAATGGAATACTACTCAGCCATAAAAAAAGACGACATTTGCCCATTCACAACAATGTGGATGGACCTCGAGGGCATTATGTTAAGCGAAATAAGTCAGTCAGAGAAAGACGAACTCTATATGACTCCACTCATAGGTGGAAATTAGTATATTGAGAAGGAGATCTGATCGGTGGTTACCAGGGAAAAGGGGGGTGGGGGGGAGGGCACGGAGTGGGAAGTTGTGTTCCCACAACATGACTAACAAAAATGTACAACTGAAATTTCACAAGCTTGTAATCCATCATAACATTAATAAACAAAAAAAAAAAAAGATGCTTTGGGGCCCATCTGCCCCTATGGAAAGAACGCAGCACTTTCTGCCTTGCAGCTCCACGGCAAGGTAGCACACCCAGAGCAGAAGTTCTACTTCAGCCAGATCAGGCCCGCAAAGAAACTGCGTTTCACAGGCCTTTGTAAGAGATGTTCCCTGTAGGCTGTTAGAGCACTGTGCAGAGCGAGTTGTTTCTTAGCTTCCCAAAGAGCTGGAAGCAAGATGCTTTGGGGCCCTTCTCACCCTTTGGAAAGAAGGCAGCACTTTGTGCCTTGCAGCTCTAGGGCAATGTAGCACACCCAGAGCAGAAGTTCTACTTCAGCCAGATCAGGCCCGCAAAGAAACTGCATTTCACAGGCCTTTGTAAGAGATCTTTGCGGTAGGCTCTTAGAGCACTCTGCAGAGCGAGTTGTTTCTTAGCTTCCCAAAGACCTGGAAGCAAGATGCTTTGGGGCCCATCTGCCCCTATGGAAAGAATGCAGCACTTTGTGCCTTGCAGCTCTAGGGCAATGCAGCACACCCCGATCAGAAGTTCTACTTCATCCAGATCGGGCCTGCAAAGAAACTGCGTTTCACAGGCCTTTGTAAGAGATGTTCCCGGTAGGCTGTTAGAGCACTGTGCAGAGCGAGTTGTTTCTTAGCTTCCCAGAGAGCTGGAAGCAAGATGCTTTGGGGCCCATTAATTTTATACCCTGCTACTTTGCTGTAGTTGTTGATTATTTCTAATAGTTTTTCTGTGGATTCTTTGGGGTTTTCTATGTATAAGATCATGTCGTCTGCAAACAACGCGAGTTTTACTTCTTCGTTACCTATTTGGATTCCTTTTATTTTTTTATTTCCTGCCGAATTGCTCTGGCCAGCACCTCCAGTACTATGTTGAATAGGAGTGGTGAAAGTGGGCACCCTTGTCTTGTGCCTGTCCTCAGAGGGATGGCTTTCAGCTTTTGTCCATTGAGTATGATGTTGGCTGTGGGTCTATCATATATGGCCTTTATTATGTTGAGGTACTTTCCTTCTATACCCATTTTACTGAGGGTTTTTATCATAAATGGGTGTTGGATCTTGTCGAATGCTTTCTCTGCGTCTATTGAGATGATCATGTGGTTTTTGTTTTTCATTTTGTTGATGTAGTGTATCACGTTGATTGACTTGCGGGTGTTGAACCATCCCTGTGTCCCTGGTATAAATCCCACTTGATCATGGTGTATAATCTTTTTGATGTATTGCTGTAATCGGTTTGCCAAAATTTTGTTGAGGATTTTTGCATCTATGTTCATCAGTGATATCGGCCTGTAGTTCTCCTTCTTTGTGTTGTCCTTGTCAGGTTTGGGGATCAGAGTGATGTTGGCTTCATAGAATGTGTTAGGGAGTTCTCCATCTTTCTCAATTTTCTGGAACAGTTTGAGGAGAATAGGTACAAAGAACTCACACTGCTTAACAACAAAAAAACAAACAACCCGATCAAAAAATGGGCAGAGGACATGAACAGACATTTCTCAAAAGAAGATATGAATATGGCCAATAGACACATGAAAAGATGTTCATCATCGCTAATCATCAGGGAAATGCAAATCAAAACTACACTAAGATATCACCTTACCCCCGTTAGATTGGCAAAAACATCCAAAACCAAGAACGACAAATGTTGGAGAGGTTGTGGAGAAAGAGGAACCCTCATACACTGTTGGTGGGAATGCAAACTGGTACAGCCACTATGGAAAACAGTATGGAGATTTCTCAAAAAGTTAAAAATAGAAATACCCTATGACCCAGCCATCCCATTACTGGGTATCTATCCTAAGAACCTGATATCAGATATCTCAAGAGTCCGTTGCACCCCTATGTTCATCGCAGCATTATTTACAATAGCCAAGACGTGGAACCAGCCTACATGCCCAGAAACTGATGATTGGATAAAGAAGATGTGGTATATATACACAATGGAATACTACTCAGCCATAAAAAAAGACGACATTGGCCCCTTCACAACAATGTGGATGGACCTCGAGGGCATTATGTTAAGCGAAATAAGTCAGTCAGAGAAAGACGAACTCTATATGACTCCACTCATAGGTAGAAATTAGTATATTGAGAAGGAGATCTGATAGGTGGTTACCAGGGAAAAGGGGGGTGGGGGGAGGGCACGGAGTGGGAAGTGGTGTTCCCACAACATGACTAACAAAAATGTACAACTGAAATTTCACAAGCTTGTAATCCATCATAACATTAATAAACCAAAAAAAAAAAAGATGCTTTGGGGCCCATCTGCGCCTATGGAAAGAACGCAGCACTTTCTGTCTTGCAGCTCTAGGGCAATGTAGCACACCCAGAGCAGAAGTTCTACTTCAGCCAGATCAGGCCCGCAAAGAAACTGCGTTTCACAGGCCTTTGTAAGAGATGTTCCCGGTAGGCTGTTAGAGCACCGTGCAGAGCAAGTTGTTTCTTAGCTTCCCAAAGAGCTGGAAGCAAGATGCTTTGGGGCCCTTCTCACCCTTTGGCAAGAAGGCAGAACTTTGTGCCTTGCAGCTCTAAGGCAATGTAGCACACCCAGAGCAGAAGTTCTACTTCAGCCAGATCAGGCCTGCAAAGAAATTGCGTTTCACAGGCCTTTGTAAGAGATGTTCGCGGTAGGCTGTTAGAGCACTATGCAGAGCGAGTTGTTTCTCAGCTTCCAAAAGAGTTGGAAGCAAGATGCTTTGGGGCTCATCTGCCCCTTTGAAATGAAGGCAGCACTTTGTGCCTTGCAGCTCTAGGGCAATGTGGCACACCCAGAGCAGAAGTTCTACTTCAGCCAGATCAGGCCTGCAAAGAAACTGCGTTTCACAGGCCTTTGTAAGAGATGTTCCCGGTAGGCTGTTAGAGCACTGTGCAGAGCGAGTTGTTTCTTAGCTTCCCAGAGAGCTGGAAGCAAGATGCTTTGGGGCCCGTTAATTGTATACCCTGCTACTTTGCTGTAGTTGTTGATTATTTCTAATAGTTTTTCTGTGGATTCTTTGGGGTTTTCTATGTATAAGATCATGTCGTCTGCAAGCAACGCGAGTTTTACTTCTTCGTTATCTATTTGGATTCCTTTTATTTTTTTTTCCTGCCGAATTGCTCTGGCCAGCACCTCCAGTACTATGTTGAATAGGAGTGGTGAAAGTGGGCACCCTTGTCTTGTTCCTGTCCTCAGAGGGATGGCTTTCATCTTTTGTCCATTGAGTATGATGTTGGCTGTGGGTCTATCATATATGGCCTTTATTATGTTGAGGTACTTTCCTTCTACACCCATTTTACTGAGGGTTTTTATCATAAATGGGTGTTGGATCTTGTCGAATGCTTTCTCTGCGTCTATTGAGATGATCATGTGGTTTTTGTTTTTCATTTTGTTGATGTAGTGTATCACTTTGATTGACTTGCGGGTGTTGAACCATCCCTGTGTCCCTGGTATAAATCCCACTTGATCATGGTGTATAATCTTTTTGATGTATTGCTGTAATCGGTTTGCCAAAATTTTGTTGAGGATTTTTGCATCTATGTTCATCAGTGATATCGGCCTGTAGTTCTCCTTCTTTGTGTTGTCCTTGTCAGGTTTGGGGATCAGAGTGATGTTGGCTTCATAGAATGTGTTAGGGAGTTCTCCATCTTTCTCAATTTTCTGGAACAGTTTGAGGAGAATAGGTACAAAGAACTCACACTGCTTAACAACAAAAAAACAAACAACCCGATCAAAAAATGTGCAGAGGACATGAACAGACATTTCTCAAAAGAAGATATGAATATGGCCAATAGACACATGAAAAGATGTTCATCATCGCTAATCATCAGGGAAATGCAAATCAAAACTACACTAAGATATCACCTTACCCCCGTTAGATTGGCAAAAACATCCAAAACCAAGAACGAAAAATGTTGGAGAGGTTGTGGAGAAAGAGGAACCCTCATACACTGTTGGTGGGAATGCAAACTGGTACAGCCACTATGGAAAACAGTATGGAGATTTCTCAAAAAGTTAAAAATAGAAATACCCTATGACCCAGCCATCCCATTACTGGGTATCTATCCTAAGAACCTGATATCAGATATCTCAAGAGTCCGTTGCACCCCTATGTTCATCGCAGCATTATTTACAATAGCCAAGACGTGGAACCAGCCTACATGCCCAGAAACTGATGATTGGATAAAGAAGATGTGGTATATATACACAATGGAATACTACTCAGCCATAAAAAAAGACGACATTGGCCCCTTCACAACAATGTGGATGGACCTCGAGGGCATTATGTTAAGCGAAATAAGTCAGTCAGAGAAAGACGAACTCTATATGACTCCACTCATAGGTGGAAATTAGTATATTGAGAAGGAGATCTGATCGGTGGTTACCAGGGAAAAGGGCGGGTTGGGGGAGGGCACGGAGGGGGAAGTGGTGTTCCCACAACATGACTAACAAAAATGTACAACTGAAATTTCACAAGCTTGTAACCATCATAACATTAATAAACCAAAAAAAAAAAAAAAAACAAAAGATGCTTTGGGGCCCATCTGCCCCTATGGAAAGAACGCAGCACTTTGTGCCTTGCAGCTCTAGGGCAATGTAGCACACCCAGAGCAGAAGTTCTACTTCAGCCAGATCAGGCCCGCAAAGAAACTGTGTTTCACAGGCCTTTGTAAGAGATGTTCCCGGTAGGCTGTTAGAGCACTGTGCAGAGCAAGTTGTTTCTTAGCTTCGAAAGAGCTGGAAGCAAGATGCTTTGGGGCCCTTCTCACCCTTTGGAAAGTAGGCAGCACTTTGTGCCTTACAGCTCTAGGGCAATGTAGCACACCCAGAGCAGAAGTTCTTCTTCAGCCAGATCAGGCCTGCCAAGAAATTGCGTTTCCCAGGCCTTTGTAAGAGATGTTCCCCGTAGGCTGTTAGAGCACTGTGCAGAGCGAGTTCTTTCTTAGCTTCCCAAAGACCTGGAAGCATGATGCTTTGGGGGCCATCTGCCGTTAAGTAAAGAAGGCAGCACTTTGTGCCTTTCAGCTCTAGGGCAATGTATCACACCCAGAGCAGATGTTCTACTTCTGCCAGGTCAGGCCTGCAAAGAAACTGCGTTTCACAGGCCTTTGTAAGAGATGTTCCCGGTAGGCTGTAGGAGCACTGTGCAGAGCGACTAGTTTCTTAGCTTCCCGGAGAGCTGGAAGCAATTTGCTTTGGGGCCCATCTGCCCCTATGGAAAGAACGCAGCACTTTGTGCCTTGCAGCACTAGGGCAATGCAGCACACCCCGAGCAGAAGTTCTACTTCAGCCAGATCAGGCCTGCAAAGAAACTGCGTTTCACAGGCCTTTGTAAGAGATGTTCCCGGTAAGCTGTTAGAGCACTGTGCAGAGCGAGTTGTTTCTTAGCTTCCCAGAGAGCTGGAAGCAAGATGCTTTGGGGCCCGTTAATTTTATACCCTGCTACTTTGCTGTAGTTGTTGATTATTTCTAATAGTTTTTCTGTGGATTCTTTGGGGTTTTCTATGTATAAGATCATGTCGTCTGCAAACAACGCGAGTTTTAATTCTTCGTTACCTATTTCGATTCCTTTTATTTCTTTTTCCTGCCGAATTGCTCTGGCCAGCACCTCCAGTACTATGTTGAATAGGAGTGGTGAAAGTGGGCACCCTTGTCTTGTTCCTCTCCTCAGAGGGATGTCTTTCAGCTTTTGTCCATTGAGTATGCTGTTGGCTGTGGGTCTATCATATATGGCCTTTATTATGTTGAGGTACTTTCCTTCTATACCCATTTTACTGAGGGTTTTTATCATAAATGGGTGTTGGATCTTGTCGAATGCTTTCTCTGCGTCTATTGAGATGATCATGTGGTTTTTGTTTTTCATTTTGTTGATGTAGTGTATCACGTTGATTGACTTGCGGGTGTTGAACCATCCCTGTGTCCCTGGTATAAATCCCACTTGATCATGGTGTATAATCTTTTTGATGTATTGCTGTAATCGGTTTGCCAAAATTTTGTTGAGGATTTTTGCATCTATGTTCATCAGTGATATCGGCCTGTAGTTCTCCTTCTTTGTGTTGTCCTTGTCAGGTTTGGGGATCAGAGTGATGTTGGCTTCATAGAATGTGTTAGGGAGTTCTCCATCTTTCTCAATTTTCTGGAACAGTTTGAGGAGAATAGTTACAAAGAACTCACACTGCTTAACAACAAAAAAACAAAAAACCCGATCAAAAAATGGGCAGAGGACATGAACAGACATTTCTCAAAAGAAGATATGAATATGGCCAATAGACACATGAAAAGATGTTCATCATCGCTAATCATCAGGGAAATGCAAATCAAAACTACACTAAGATATCACCTTACCCCCGTTAGATTGGCAAAAACATCCAAAACCAAGAACGACGAATGTTGGAGAGGTTGTGGAGAAAGAGGAACCCTCATACACTGTTAGTGGGAATGCAAACTGGTACAGCCACTATGGAAAACAGTATGGAGATTTCTCAAAAAGTTAAAAATAGAAATACCCTATGACCCAGCCATCCCATTACTGGGTATCTATCCTAAGAACCTGATATCAGATATCTCAAGAGTCCGTTGCACCCCTATGTTCATCGCAGCATTATTTACAATAGCCAAGACGTGGAACCAGCCTACATGCCCAGAAACTGATGATTGGATAAAGAAGATGTGGTATATATACACAATGGAATACTACTCAGCCATAAAAAAAGACGACATTGGCCCATTCACAACAATGTGGATGGACCTCGAGGGCATTATGTTAAGCGAAATAAGTCAGTCAGAGAAAGACGAACTCTATATGACTCCACTCATAGGTAGAAATTAGTATATTGAGAAGGAGATCTGATCGGTGGTTACCAGGGAAAAGGGGGGGTGGGGGAGGGCACGGAGGGGGAAGTGGTGTTCCCACAACATGACTAACAAAAATGTACAACTGAAATTTCACAAGCTTGTAATCCATCATAAGATTAATAAACAACAACAACAAAAAAAGATGCTTTGGGGCCCATCTGCCCCTATGGAAAGAACGCAGCACTTTGTGCCTTGCAGCTCTAGGGCAATGTAGCACACCCAGAGCAGAAGTTCTACTTCAGCCAGATCAGGCCTGCAAAGAAACTGCGTTTCACAGGCCTTTGTAAGAGATGTTCCCGGTAGGCTGTTAGAGCACTGTGCAGAGCGAGTTGTTTCTTAGCTTACCAAACAGCCGGAAGCAAGATGCTTTGGGGCCCTTCTCACCCTTTTGAAAGAAGTCAGCACTTTGTGCCTTGCAGCTCTAGGGCAATGTAGCACACCCAGAGCAGAAGTTCTACTTCAGCCAGATCAGGCCTGCAAAGAAACTGCGTTTCACAGGCCTTTGTAAGAGATGTTCCCGGTAGGCTGTTAGAGCACTGTGCAGAGCGACTTGTTTCCTAGCTTCCCAAAGAGCTGGAAGCAAGATGCTTTGGGGCCCTTCTCACCCTTTGGAAAGAAGGCAGCACTTTGTGCCTTGCAGCTCTAGGGCAATGTAGCACACCCAAAGCAGAAGTTCTACTTCAGCCAGATCAGACCGGCAAACAAACTGCGTTACACAGGCCTTTGTAAGAGATGTTCCCTGTAGGCTGTTAGAGCACTGTGCAGAGCGAGTTGTTTCTTAGCTTCCCAAGGAAATGGAAGCAAGATGCTTTAGGGGCCATCTGCCGTTAAGTAAAGAAGGCAGCACTTTGTGCCTTGCAGCTCTAGGGCAATGTAGCACACCCAGAGCAGTTGTTCTACTTCTGCCAGGTCAGGCCTGCAAAGAAACTTCGTTTCACAGGCCTTTGTAAGAGATGTTCCCGGTAGGCTGTTAGAGCACTGTGCAGAGCGACTTGTTTCTTAGCTTCCCAAAGAGCTGGAAGCAAGATGCTTTGGGGCCAATCTGCCCCTATGGAAAGAACGCAGCACTTTGTGCCTTGCAGCTCTAGGGCAATGCAGCACACCCCGAGCAGAAGTTGTACTTCAGCCAGATCAGGCCTGCAAAGAAACTGCGTTTCACAGGCAATTGTAAGAGATGTTACCGGTAGGCTGTTAGAGCACTGTGCAGAGCGAGTTGTTTCTTAGCTTCCCAAGGAGCTGGAAGCAAGAGGCTTTAGGGGCCATCTGCCCTTAAGGAAAGAAGGCAGCACTTTGTGCCTTGCATCTCTAGGGCAATGTAGCACACCCAGAGCAGTTGTTCTACTTCTGCCAGGTCAGGCCTGCAAAGAAACTGCGTTTCACAGGCCTTTGTAAGAGATGTTCCCGGTAAGCTGTTAGAGCACTGTGCAGAGCGAGTTGTTTCTTAGCTTCCCAAAGAGCTGGAAGCAAGATGCTTTGGGGCCCTTCTCACCCTTTGGCAAGAAGGCAGCACTTTGTGAATTGCAGCTCTAGGGCAATGTAGCACACGCAGAGCAGAAGTTCTACTTCACCCAGATCAGGCCTGCAAAGAAACTGCGTTTCACAGGCCTTTGTAAGAGATGTTCACGGTAGGCTGTTAGAGCACTGTGCAGAGCGAGTTGTTTCTTAGCTTCCCAAAGAGCTGGAAGCAAGATGCTTTGGGGCCCTTCTCACCCTTTGGCAAGAAGGCAGCACTTTGTGCCTTGCAGCTCTAGGGCAATGTAGCACACGCAGAGCAGAAGTTCTACTTCAGCCAGATCAGGCCTGCAAAGAAACTGCGTTTCACAGTCCTTTGTAAGAGATGATCGCGGTAGGCTGTTAGAGCACTGTGCATAGCGAGTTGTTTCTCAGCTTCCAAAAGAGTTGGAAGCAAGATGCTTTGGGGCTCATCTGCCCCTTCGAAAAGAAGGCAGCTCTTTGTGCCTTGCAGCTCTAGGGCAATGTAGCACACCCAGAGCAGAAGTTCTACTTCAGCCAGATCAGGCCCGCAAAGAAACTGCATTTCACAGGCCTTTGTAAGAGATGTTCCCGGTAGGCTGTTAGAGCACTGTGCAGAGCGAGTTGTTTCTTAGCTTCCGAAACAGCTGGAAGCAAGATGCTTTGCTGCCCTACTCACCCTTTGGAAAGAAGGCAGCACTTTGTGCCTTGCAGCTCTAGGGCAATGTAGCACACGCAGAGCAGAAGTTGTACTTCAGCCAGATCAGGCCTGCAAAGAAACTGCGTTTCACAGGCCTTTGTAAGAGATGTTCCCTGTAGGCTGTTAGAGCACTGTGCAGAGCGAGTTCTTTCTTAGCTTCCCAAAGACCTGGAAGCAAGATGCTTTGGGGGACATCTGCCCCTAAGGAAAGAAGGCAGCAATTTGTGCCTTGCAGCTCTAGGGCAATGTAGCACACCCAGAGCAGAAGTTGTACTTCAGCCAGATCAGGCCTGCAAAGAAACTGCGTTTCACAGGCCTTTGTAAGAGATGTTCCCGGTAGGCTGTTAGAGCACTGTGCAGAGCGAGTTGTTTCCTAGCTTCCCAAAGTGCTGGAAGCAAGATGCTTTGGGGCCCTTCTCACCCTTTGGCAAGAAGGCAGCACTTTGTGCCTTGCATCTCTAGGGCAATGTAGCACACCCAAAGCAGAAGTTCTACTTCTGCCAGGTCAGGCCTGCAAAGAAACTTCGTTTCACAGGCCTTTGTAAGATATATTCCCGGTAGGCTGTTAGAGCACTGTGCAGAGCGAGTTGTTTCTTAGCTTCCCAGAGAGCTGGAAGCAAGATGCTTTGGGGCCCGTTAATTTTATACCCTGCTACTTTGCTGTAGTTGTTTATTATTTCTAATAGTTTTTCTGTGGATTCTTTGGGGTTTTGTCTGTATAAGATCATGTCGTCTGCAAACAACGCGAGTTTTACTTCTTCGTTACCTATTTCGATTCCTTTTATTTCTTTTTCCTGCCGTATTCCTCTGGCCAGCACCTCCAGTACTATGTTGAATAGGAGTGGTGAAAGTGGGCACCCTTGTCTTGTTCCTGTCCTCAGATTGATGGCTTTCAGCTTTTGTCCATTGAGTATGCTGTTGGCTGTGGGTCTATCCTATATGGCCTTTATTATGTTGAGGTACTTTCCTTCTATACCCATTTTACTGAGGGTTTTTATCATAAATGAGTGTTGGATCTTGTCGAATGCTTTCTCTGCGTCTATTGAGATGATCATGTGGTTTTTGTTTTTCATTTTGTTGATGTAGTGTATCACGTTGATTGACTTGCGGGTGTTGAACCATCCCTGTGTCCCTGGTATAAATCCCACTTGATCATGGTGTATAATCTTTTTGATGTATTGCTGTAATCGGTTTGCCAAAATTTGGTTGAGGATTTTTGCATCTATGTTCATCAGTGATATCGGCCTGTAGTTCTCCTTCTTTGTGTTGTCCTTGTCAGGTTTGGGGATCAGAGTGATGTTGGCTTCATAGAATGTGTTAGGGAGTTCTCCATCTTTCTCAATTTTCTGGAACAGTTTGAGGAGAATAGGTACAAAGAACTCACACTGCTTAACAACAAAAAAACAAACAACCCGATCAAAAAATGGGCAGAGGACATGAACAGACATTTCTCCAAAGAAGATATGAATATGGCCAATAGACACATGAAAAGATGTTCATCATCGCTAATCATCAGGGAAATGCAAATCAAAACTACACTAAGATATCACCTTACCCCCGTTAGATTGGCAAAAACATCCAAAACCAAGAACGACAAATGTTGGAGTGGTTGTGGAGAAAGAGGAACACTCATACACTGTTGGTGGGAATGCAAACTGGTACAGCCACTATGGAAAACAGTATGGAGATTTCTCAAAAAGTTAAAAATAGAAATACCCTATGACCCAGCCATCCCATTACTGGGTATCTATCCTAAGAACCTGATATCAGATATCTCAAGAGTCCGTTGCACCCCTATGTTCATCGCAGCATTATTTACAATAGCCAAGACGTGGAACCAGCCTACATGCCCAGAAACTGATGATTGGATAAAGAAGATGTGGTATATATACACAATGGAATACTACTCAGCCATAAAAAAAGACGACATTGGCCCCTTCACAACAATGTGGATGGACCTCGAGGGCATTATGTTAAGCGAAATAAGTCAGTCAGAGTAAGACGAACTCTATATGACTCCACTCATAGGTGGAAATTTGTATATTGAGAAGGAGATCTGATCGGTGGTTACCAGGGAAAAGGGGGGGTGGGGGGAGGGCACGGAGGGGGAAGTGGTGTTCCCACAACATGACTAACAAAAATGTACAACTGAAATTTCACAAGCTTGTAATCCATCATAACATTAATAAACAAAAAAAAATAAAAAAAAAATAAAGATGATTTGGGGCCCATCTGCCCCTATGGAAAGAACGCAGCACTTTGTGCCTTGCAGCTCTAGGGCAATGTAGCACACCCAGAGCAGAAGTTCTACTTCATCCAGATCAGGCCTGCAAAGAAACTCCGTTTCACAGGCCTTTGTAAGAGATGTTCCCGGTAGGCTGTTAGAGCACTGTGCAGAGCGAGTTGTTTCTTAGCTTCCCAAAGAGCTGGAAGCAAGATGCTTTGGGGCCCTTCTCACCCTTTGGCAAGAAGGCAGCACTTTGTGCCTTGCAGCTCTAGGGCAATGTAGCACACGCAGAGCAGAAGTTCTACTTCAGCCAGATCAGGCCTGCAAAGAAACTGCGTTTCACAGGCCTTTGTAAGAGATGATCGCGGTAGGCTGTTAGAGCACTGTGCAGAGCGAGTTGTTTCTCAGCTTCCAAAAGAGTTGGAAGCAAGATGCTTTGGGGCTCATCTGCCCCTTCGAAAAGAAGGCAGCACTTTGTGCCTTGCACCTCTAGGGCAATGTAGCACACCCAGAGCTGAAGTTCTACTTCAGCCAGATCAGGCCCGCAAAGAAACTGCATTTCACAGGCCTTTGTAAGAGATGTTCCCGGTAGGCTGTTAGAGCACTGTGCAGAGCGAGTTGTTTCTTAGCTTCCAAAACAGCTGGAAGCAAGATGCTTTGGTGCCCTACTCACCCTTTGGAAAGAAGGCAGCACTTTGTGCCTTGCAGCTCTAGGGCAATGTAGCACACCCAGAGCAGAAGTTGTACTTCAGCCAGATCAGGCCTGCAAAGAAACTGCGTTTCACAGGCCTTTGTAAGAGATGTTCCCGGTAGGCTGTTAGAGCACTGTGCAGAGCGAGTTCTTTCTTAGCTTCCCAAAGACCTGGAAGCAAGATGCTTTGGGGGCCATCTGCCCCTAAGGAAAGAAGGCAGCAATTTGTGCCTTGCAGCTATAGGGCAATGTAGCACACCCAGAGCAGTTGTTCTACTTCTGCAAGGTCAGGCCTGCAAAGAAACTGCGTTTCACAGGCCTTTGTAAGAGATGTTCCGGGTAGGCTGTTAGAGCACTGTGCAGAGTGACTTGTTTCTTAGCTTCCCAAACAGCTGGAAGCAAGATGCTTTGGGGCCCTACTCACCCTTTGGAAAGAAGGCAGCACTTTGTGCCTTGCAGCTCTAGGGCAATGTAGCACACCCAGAGCAGAAGTTCTACTTCAGGCAGATCAGGCCTGCAAAGAAACTGCGTTTCACAGGCCTTTGTAAGAGATGTTCCCGGTAGGCTGTTAGAGCACTGTGCAGAGCGAGTTGTTTCTTAGCTTCCCAGAGAGCTGGAAGCAAGATGCTTTGGGGCCCGTTAATTTTATACCCTGCTACTTTGCTGTAGTTGTTGATTATTTCTAATAGTTTTTCTGTGGATTCTTTGGGGTTTTCTATGTATAAGATCATGTCGTCTGCAAACAACGCGAGTTTTACTTCTTCGTTACCTATTTGGATTCCTTTTATTTTTTTTTCCTGCCGAATTGCTCTGGCCAGCACCTCCAGTACTATGTTGAATAGGAGTGGTGAAAGTGGGCACCCTTGTCTTGTTCCTGTCCTCAGAGGGATGTCTTTCAGCTTTTGTCCATTGAGTATGATGTTGGCTGTGGGTCTATCATATATGGCCTTTATTATGTTGAGGTACTTTCCTTCTATACCCATTTTACTGAGGGTTTTTATCATAAATGGGTGTTGGATCTTGTCGAATGCTTTCTCTGCGTCTATTGAGATGATCATGTGGTTTTTGTTTTTCATTTTGTTGATGTAGTGTATCACGTTGATTGACTTGCGGGTGTTGAACCATCCCTGTGTCCCTGGTATAAATCCCACTTGATCATGGTGTATAATCTTTTTGATGTATTGCTGTAATCGGTTTGCCAAAATTTGGTTGAGGATTTTTGCATCTATGTTCATCAGTGATATCGGCCTGTAGTTCTCCTTCTTTGTGTTGTCCTTGTCAGGTTTGGGGATCAGAGTGATGTTGGCTTCATAGAATGTGTTAGGGAGTTCTCCATCTTTCTCAATTTTCTGGAACAGTTTGAGGAGAATAGGTACAAAGAACTCACACTGCTTAACAACAAAAAAACAAACAACCCGATCAAAAAATGGGCAGAGGACATGAACAGACATTTCTCCAAAGAAGATATGAATATGGCCAATAGACACATGAAAAGATGTTCATCATCGCTAATCATCAGGGAAATGCAAATCCAAACTACACTAAGATATCACCTTACCCCCGGTAGATTGGCAAAAATATCCAAAACCAAGAACGACAAATGTTGGAGAGGTTGTGGAGAAAGAGGAACCCTCATACACTGTTGGTGGGAATGCAAACTGGTACAGCCACTATGGAAAACAGTATGGAGATTTCTCAAAAAGTTAAAAATAGAAATACCCTATGACCCAGCCATCCCATTACTGGGTATCTATCCTAAGAACCTGATATCAGATATCTCAAGAGTCCGTTGCAAACCTATGTTCATCGCAGCATTATTTACAATAGCCAAGACGTGGAACCAGCCTACATGCCCAGAAACTGATGATTGGATAAAGAAGATGTGGTATATATACACAATGGAATACTACTCAGCCATAAAAAAGACGACATTGGCCCCTTCACAACAATGTGGATGGACCTCGAGGGCATTATGTTAAGCGAAATAAGTCAGTCAGAGAAAGACGAACTCTATATGACTCCACTCATAGGTGGAAATTAGTATATTGAGAAGGAGATCTGATCGGTGGTTACCAGGGAAAAGGGGGGGTGGGGGGAGGGCACGGAGGGGGAAGTGGTGTTCCCACAACATGACTAACAAAAATGTACAACTGAAATTTCACAAGCTTGTAAACCATCATAACATTAATAAACAAACAAAAAAAAAAGATGCTTTGGGACCCATCTGCCCCTATGGAAAGAACGCAGCACTTTGTGCCTTGCAGCTCTAGGGCAATGTAGCACACCCAGAGCAGAAGTTCTACTTCAGCCAGATCAGGCCCGCAAAGAAACTGCGTTTCACAGGCCTCTGTAAGAGATGTTCCCGGTAGGCTGTTAGAGCACTGTGCAGAGCGAGTTGTTTCTTAGCTTCCCAAAGAGCTGGAAGCAAGATGCTTTGGGGCCCTTCTCACCCTTTGGCAAGAAGGCAGCACTTTGTGCCTTGCAGCTCTAAGGCAATGTAGCACACCCAGAGCAGAAGTTCTACTTCAGCCAGATCAGGCCCGCAAAGAAACTGCATTTCACAGGCCTTTGTAAGAGATGTTCGCGTTAGGCTGTTAGAGCATTTTGCAGAGCGAGTTGTTTCGCAGCTTCCAAAAGAGTTGGAAGCAAGATGCTTTGGGGCCCTTCTCACCCTTTGGAAAGAAGGCAGCACTTTGTGCCTTGCAGCTCTAGGGCAATGTAGCACAGCCAGAGCCGAAGTTCTAGTTCAGCTAGATCAAACCTGCAAAGAAACTTCGTTTCACAGGCCTTTGTAAGAGATGTTCCCGGTAGGCTGTAAGAGCACTGTGCAGAGCGACTAGTTTCTTAGCTTCCCAGAGAGCCGGAAGCAAGATGCTTTGGGGCCCATGTGCCCCTATGGAAAGAACGCAGCACTTTGTGCCTTGCAGCTCTAGGGCAATGCAGCACACCCCGAGCAGAAGTTCTACTTCAGCCAGATCAGGCCTGCAAAGAAACTGCGTTTCACAGGCCTTTGTAAGAGATGTTCCCTGTAGGCTGTTAGAGCACTGTGCAGAGCGAGTTGTTTCTTAGCTTCCCAGAGAGCTGGAAGCAAGATGCTTTGGGGCCCGTTAATTTTATACCCTGCTACTTTGCTGTGGTTGTTGATTATTTCTAATAGTTTTTCTGTGGATTCTTTGGGGTTTTCTATGTATAAGATCATGTCGTCTGCAAACAACGCGAGTTTTAATTCTTCGTTACCCATTTCGATTCCTTTTATTTCTTTTTCCTGCCGTATTGCTCTGGCCGGCACCTCCAGTACTATGTTGAATAGGAGTGGTGAAAGTGGGCACCCTTGTCTTGTTCCTGTCCTCAGAGGGATGGCTTTCAGCTTTTGTCCATTGAGTATGCTGTTGGCTGTGGGTCTATCATATATGGCCTTTATTATGTTGAGGTACTTTCCTTCTATACCCATTTTACTGAGGGTTGTTATCATAAATGGGTGTTGGATCTTGTCGAATGCTTTCTCTGCGTCTATTGAGATGATCATGTGGTTTTTGTTTTTCATTTTGTTGATGTAGTGTATCACGTTGATTGACTTGCGGGTGTTGAACCATCCCTGTGTCCCTGGTATAAATCCCACTTGATCATGGTGTATAATCTTTTTGATGTATTGCTGTAATCGGTTTGCCAAAATTTGGTTGAGGATTTTTGCATCTATGTTCATCAGTGATATCGGCCTGTAGTTCTCCTTCTTTGTGTTGTCCTTGTCAGGTTTGGGGATCAGAGTGATGTTGGCTTCATAGAATGTGTTAGGGAGTTCTCCATCTTTCTCAATTTTCTGGAACAGTTTGAGGAGAATAGGTACAAAGAACTCACACTGCTTAACAACAAAAAAACAAACAACCCGATCAAAAAATGGGCAGAGGACATGAACAGACATTTCTCCAAAGAAGATATGAATATGGCCAATAGACACATGAAAAGATGTTCATCATCGCTAATCATCAGGGAAATGCAAATCCAAACTACACTAAGATATCACCTTACCCCCGTTAGATTGGCAAAAACATCCAAAACCAAGAACGACAAATGTTGGAGAGGTTGTGGAGAAAGAGGAACCCTCATACACTGTTGGTGGGAATGCAAACTGGTACAGCCACTATGGAAAACAGTATGGAGATTTCTCAAAAAGTTAAAAATAGAAATACCCTATGACCCAGCCATCCCATTACTGGGTATCTATCCTAAGAACCTGATATCAGATATCTCAAGAGTCCGTTGCACCCCTATGTTCATCGCAGCATTATTTACAATAGCCAAGACGTGGAACCAGCCTACATGCCCAGAAACTGATGATTGGATAAAGAAGATGTGGTATATATACACAATGGAATACTACTCAGCCATAAAAAAAGACGACATTGGCCCCTTCACAACAATGTGGATGGACCTCGAGGGCATTATGTTAAGCGAAATAAGTCAGTCAGAGAAAGACGAACTCTATATGACTCCACTCATAGGTGGAAATTAGTATATGGAGAAGGAGATCTGATCGGTGGTTACCAGGGAAAAGGGGGGGTGGGGGGAGGGCACGGAGGGGGAAGTGGTGTTCCCACAACATGACTAACAAAAATGTACAACTGAAATTTCACAAGCTTGTAAACCATCATAACATTAATAAACAAACAAAAAAAAAAGATGCTTTGGGACCCATCTGCCCCTATGGAAAGAACGCAGCACTTTCTGCCTTGCAGCTCTAGGGCAATGTAGCACACCCAGAGCAGAAGTTCTACTTCAGCCAGATCAGGCCCGCAAAGAAACTGCGTTTCACAGGCCTCTGTAAGAGATGTTCCCGGTAGGCTGTTAGAGCACTGTGCAGAGCGAGTTGTTTCTTAGCTTCCCAAAGAGCTGGAAGCAAGATGCTTTGGGGCCCTTCTCACCCTTTGGCAAGAAGGCAGCACTTTGTGCCTTGCAGCTCTAAGGCAATGTAGCACACCCAGAGCAGAAGTTCTACTTCAGCCAGATCAGGCCCGCAAAGAAACTGCATTTCACAGGCCTTTGTAAGAGATGTTCGCGTTAGGCTGTTAGAACATTTTGCAGAGCGAGTTGTTTCTCAGCTTCCAAAAGAGTTGGAAGCAAGATGCTTTGGGGCCCTTCTCACCCTTTGGAAAGAAGGCAGCACTTTGTGCCTTGCAGCTCTAGGGCAATGTAGCACAGCCAGAGCCGAAGTTCTAGTTCAGCTAGATCAAACCTGCAAAGAAACTTCGTTTCACAGGCCTTTGTAAGAGATGTTCCCGGTAGGCTGTAAGAGCACTGTGCAGAGCGACTAGTTTCTTAGCTTCCCAGAGAGCCGGAAGCAAGATGCTTTGGGGCCCATGTGCCCCTATGGAAAGAACGCAGCACTTTGTGCCTTGCAGCTCTAGGGCAATGCAGCACACCCCGAGCAGAAGTTCTACTTCAGCCAGATCAGGCCTGCAAAGAAACTGCGTTTCACAGGCCTTTGTAAGAGATGTTCCCGGTAGGCTGTTAGAGCACTGTGCAGAGCGAGTTGTTTCTTAGCTTCCCAGAGAGCTGGAAGCAAGATGCTTTGGGGCCCTTCTCACCCTTTGGCAAGAAGGCAGCACTTTGTGCCTTGCAGCTCTAAGGCAATGTAGCACACCCAGAGCAGAAGTTCTACTTCATCCAGATCAGGCCCGCAAAGAAACTGCATTTCACAGGCCTTTGTAAGAGATGTTCGCGTTAGGCTGTTAGAGCATTTTGCAGAGCGAGTTGTTTCTCAGCTTCCAAAAGAGTTGGAAGCAAGATGCTTTGGGGCCCTTCTCACCCTTTGGAAAGAAGGCAGCACTTTGTGCCTTGCAGCTCCAGGGCAATGTAGCACACCCATAGCCGAAGTTCTAGTTCAGCTAGATCAAACCTGCAAAGAAACTTCGTTTCACAGGCCTTTGTAAGAGATGTTCCCGGTAGGCTGTAAGAGCACTGTGCAGAGCGACTAGTTTCTTAGCTTCCCAGAGAGCCGGAAGCAAGATGCTTTGGGGCCCATGTGCCCCTATGGAAAGAACGCAGCACTTTGTGCCTTGCAGCTTTAGGGCAATGTAGCACACCCAGAGCAGAAGTTCTACTTCAGCCAGATCAGGCCTGCAAAGAAACTGCGTTTCACAGGCCTTTGTAAGAGATGTTCCCGGTAGGCTGTTAGAGCACTGTGCAGAGCGAGTTGTTTCTTAGCTTCCCAGAGAGCTGGAAGCAAGATGCTTTGGGGCCCTTCTCACCCTTTGGCAAGAAGGCAGCACTTTGTGCCTTGCAGCTCTAAGGCAATGTAGCACACCCAGAGCAGAAGTTCTACTTCATCCAGATCAGGCCCGCAAAGAAACTGCATTTCACAGGCCTTTGTAAGAGATGTTCGCGTTAGGCTGTTAGAGCATTTTGCAGAGCGAGTTGTTTCTCAGCTTCCAAAAGAGTTGGAAGCAAGATGCTTTGGGGCCCTTCTCACCCTTTGGAAAGAAGGCAGCACTTTGTGCCTTGCAGCTCCAGGGCAATGTAGCACACCCAGAGCCGAAGTTCTAGTTCAGCTAGATCAAACCTGCAAAGAAACTTCGTTTCACAGGCCTTTGTAAGAGATGTTCCCGGTAGGCTGTAAGAGCACTGTGCAGAGCGACTAGTTTCTTAGCTTCCCAGAGAGCCGGAAGCAAGATGCTTTGGGGCCCATGTGCCCCTATGGAAAGAACGCAGCACTTTGTGCCTTGCAGCTCTAGGGCAATGCAGCACACCCCGAGCAGAAGTTCTACTTCAGCCAGATCAGGCCTGCAAAGAAACTGCGTTTCACAGGCCTTTGTAAGAGATGTTCCCGGTAGGCTGTTAGAGCACTGTGCAGAGCGAGTTGTTTCTTAGCTTCCCAGAGAGCTGGAAGCAAGATGCTTTGGGGCCCGTTAATTTTATACCCTGCAACTTTGCTGTAGTTGTTGATTATTTCTAATAGTTTTTCTGTGGATTCTTTGGGGTTTTCTATGTATAAGATCATGTCGTCTGCAAACAACGTGAGTTTTAATTCTTCGTTACCTATTTCGATTCCTTTTATTTCTTTTTCCTGCCGTATTGCTCTGGCCAGCACCTCCAGTACTATGTTGAATAGGAGTGGTGAAAGTGGGCACCCTTGTCTTGTTCCTGTCCTCAGAGGGATGGATTTCAGCTTTTGTCCATTGAGTATGATGTTGGCTGTGGGTCTATCATATATGGCCTTTATTATGTTGAGGTACTTTCCTTCTATACCCATTTTACTGAGGGTTTTTATCATAAATGGGTGTTGGATCTTGTCGAATGCTTTCTCTGCGTCTATTGAGATGATCATGTGGTTTTTGTTTTTCATTTTGTTGATGTAGTGTATCACGTTGATTGACTTGCGGGTGTTGAACCATCCCTGTGTCCCTGGTATAAATCCCACTTGATCATGGTGTATAATCTTTTTGATGTATTGCTGTAATCGGTTTGCCAAAATTTGGTTGAGGATTTTTGCATCTATGTTCATCAGTGATATCGGCCTGTAGTTCTCCTTCTTTGTGTTGTCCTTGTCAGGTTTGGGGATCAGAGTGATGTTGGCTTCATAGAATGTGTTAGGGAGTTCTCCATCTTTCTCAATTTTCTGGAACAGTTTGAGGAGAATAGGTACAAAGAACTCACACTGCTTAACAACAAAAAAACAAACAACCCGATCAAAAAATGGGCAGAGGACATGAACAGACATTTCTCCAAAGAAGATATGAATATGGCCAATAGACACATGAAAAGATGTTCATCATCGCTAATCATCAGGGAAATGCAAATCAAAACTACACTAAGATATCACCTTACCCCCGTTAGATTGGCAAAAACATCCAAAACCAAGAACGACAAATGTTGGAGAGGTTGTGGAGAAAGAGGAACCCTCATACACTGTTGGTGGGAATGCAAACTGGTACAGCCACTATGGAAAACAGTATGGAGATTTCTCAAAAAGTTAAAAATAGAAATACCCTATGACCCAGCCATCCCATTACTGGGTATCTATCCTAAGAACCTGATATCAGATATCTCAAGAGTCCGTTGCACCCCTATGTTCATCGCAGCATTATTTACAATAGCCAAGACGTGGAACCAGCCTACGTGCCCAGAAACTGATGATTGGATAAAGAAGATGTGGTATATATACACAAAGGAATACTACTCAGCCATAAAAAAAGACGACATTGGCCCATTCACAACAATGTGGATGGACCTCGAGGGCATTATGTTAAGCGAAATAAGTCAGTCAGAGAAAGACAGACTCTATATGACTCCACTCATAGGTGGAAATTAGTATATTGAGAAGGAGATCTGATCGGTGGTTACCAGGGAAAAGGGGGGGTGGGGGGAGGGCACGGAGGGGGAAGTGGTGTTCCCACAACATGACTAACAAAAATGTACAACTGAAATTTCACAAGCTTGTAATCCATCATAAGATTAATAAACAACAACACAAAAAAAAGATGCTTTGGGGCCCATCTGCCCCTATGGAAAGAACGCAGCACTTTGTGCCTTGCAGCTCTAGGGCAATGTAGCACACCCAGAGCAGAAGTTCTACTTCAGCCAGATCAGGCCCGCAAAGAAACTGCGTTTCACAGGCCTTTGTAAGAGATGTTCCCGGTAGGCTGTTAGAGCACTGTGCAGAGCGAGTTGTTTCTTAGCTTCCCAACGAGCTGGAAGCAAGATGCTTTAGGGGCCATCTGCCCTTAAGGAAAGAAGGCAGCACTTTGTGCCTTGCAGCTCTAGGGCAAAGTAGCACACCCAGAGCAGAAGTTCTACTTCAGCCAGATCAGGCCTGCAAAGAAACTGCGTTTCACAGGCCTTTGTAAGAGATGTTCCCAGTAGGCTGTTAGAGCACTGTGCAGAGCGAGTTGTTTCTTAGCTTCCCAGAGAGCTGGAAGCAAGATGCTTTGGGGCCCGTTAATTTTATACCCTGCTACTTTGCTGTAGTTGTTGATTATTTCTAATAGTTTTTCTGTGGATTCTTTGGGGTTTTCTATGTATAAGATCATGTCGTCTGCAAGCAACGCGAGTTTTACTTCTTCGTTACCCATTTGGATTCCTTTTATTTTTTTTTCCTGCCGAATTGCTCTGGCCAGCACCTCCAGTACTATGTTGAATAGGAGTGGTGAAAGTGGGCACCCTTGTCTTGTTCCTGTCCTCAGAGGGATGGCTTTCAGCTTTTGTCCATTGAGTATGATGTTGGCTGTGGGTCTATCATATATGGCCTTTATTATGTTGAGGTACTTTCCTTCTATACCCATTTTACTGAGGGTTGTTATCATAAATGGGTGTTGGATCTTGTCGAATGCTTTCTCTGCGTCTATTGAGATGATCATGTGGTTTTTGTTTTTCATTTTGTTGATGTAGTGTATCACGTTGATTGACTTGCGGGTGTTGAACCATCCCTGTGTCCCTGGTATAAATCCCACTTGATCATGGTGTATAATCTTTTTGATGTATTGCTGTAATCGGTTTGCCAAAATTTGGTTGAGGATTTTTGCATCTATGTTCATCAGTGATATCGGCCTGTAGTTCTCCTTCTTTGTGTTGTCCTTGTCAGGTTTGGGGATCAGAGTGATGTTGGCTTCATAGAATGTGTTAGGGAGTTCTCCATCTTTCTCAATTTTCTGGAACAGTTTGAGGAGAATAGGTACAAAGAACTCACACTGCTTAACAACAAAAAAACAAACAACCCGATCAAAAAATGGGCAGAGGACATGAACAGACATTTCTCCAAAGAAGATATGAACATGGCCAATAGACACATGAAAAGATGTTCATCATCGCTAATCATCAGGGAAATGCAAATCCAAACTACACTAAGATATCACCTTACCCCCGTTAGATTGGCAAAAACATCCAAAACCAAGAACGACAAATGTTGGAGAGGTTGTGGAGAAAGAGGAACCCTCATACACTGTTGGTGGGAATGCAAACTGGTACAGCCACTATGGAAAACAGTATGGAGATTTCTCAAAAAGTTAAAAATAGAAATACCCTATGACCCAGCCATCCCATTACTGGGTATCTATCCTAAGAACCTGATATCAGATATCTCAAGAGTCCGTTGCACCCCTATGTTCATCGCAGCATTATTTACAATAGCCAAGACGTGGAACCAGCCTACATGCCCAGAAACTGATGATTGGATAAAGAAGATGTGGTATATATACACAATGGAATACTACTCAGCCATAAAACAAGACGACATTGGCCCCTTCACAACAATGTGGATGGACCTCGAGGGCATTATGTTAAGCGAAATAAGTCAGTCAGAGAAAGACGAACTCTATATGACTCCACTCATAGGTGGAAATTAGTATATTGAGAAGGAGATCTGATCGGTGGTTACCAGGGAAAAGGGGGGGTGGGGGGAGGGCACGGAGGGGGAAGTGGTGTTCCCACAACATGACTAACAAAAATGTACAACTGAAATTTCACAAGCTTGTAATCCATCATAAGATTAATAAACAACAACAAAAAAAAAAGATGCTTTGGGGCCCATCTGCCCCTATGGAAAGAACGCAGCACTTTGTGCCTTGCAGCTCTAGGGCAATGTAGCACACCCAGAGCAGAAGTTCTACTTCAGCCAGATCAGGCCTGCAAAGAAACTGCGTTTCACAGGCCTTTGTAAGAGATGTTCCCAGTAGGCTGTTAGAGCACTGTGCAGAGCGAGTTGTTTCTTAGCTTCCCAGAGAGCTGGAAGCAAGATGCTTTGGGGCCCGTTAATTTTATACCCTGCTACTTTGCTGTAGTTGTTGATTATTTCTAATAGTTTTTCTGTGGATTCTTTGGGGTTTTCTATGTATAAGATCATGTCGTCTGCAAGCAACGTGAGTTTTACTTCTTCGTTACCCATTTGGATTCCTTTTATTTTTTTTTCCTGCCGAATTGCTCTGGCCAGCACCTCCAGTACTATGTTGAATAGGAGTGGTGAAAGTGGGCACCCTTGTCTTGTTCCTGTCCTCAGAGGGATGGCTTTCAGCTTTTGTCCATTGAGTATGATGTTGGCTGTGGGTCTATCATATATGGCCTTTATTATGTTGAGGTACTTTCCTTCTATACCCATTTTACTGAGGGTTGTTATCATAAATGGGTGTTGGATCTTGTCGAATGCTTTCTCTGCGTCTATTGAGATGATCATGTGGTTTTTGTTTTTCATTTTGTTGATGTAGTGTATCACGTTGATTGACTTGCGGGTGTTGAACCATCCCTGTGTCCCTGGTATAAATCCCACTTGATCATGGTGTATAATCTTTTTGATGTATTGCTGTAATCGGTTTGCCAAAATTTGGTTGAGGATTTTTGCATCTATGTTCATCAGTGATATCGGCCTGTAGTTCTCCTTCTTTGTGTTGTCCTTGTCAGGTTTGGGGATCAGAGTGATGTTGGCTTCATAGAATGTGTTAGGGAGTTCTCCATCTTTCTCAATTTTCTGGAACAGTTTGAGGAGAATAGGTACAAAGAACTCACACTGCTTAACAACAAAAAAACAAACAACCCGATCAAAAAATGGGCAGAGGACATGAACAGACATTTCTCCAAAGAAGATATGAACATGGCCAATAGACACATGAAAAGATGTTCATCATCGCTAATCATCAGGGAAATGCAAATCCAAACTACACTAAGATATCACCTTACCCCCGTTAGATTGGCAAAAACATCCAAAACCAAGAACGACAAATGTTGGAGAGGTTGTGGAGAAAGAGGAACCCTCATACACTGTTGGTGGGAATGCAAACTGGTACAGCCACTATGGAAAACAGTATGGAGATTTCTCAAAAAGTTAAAAATAGAAATACCCTATGACCCAGCCATCCCATTACTGGGTATCTATCCTAAGAACCTGATATCAGATATCTCAAGAGTCCGTTGCACCCCTATGTTCATCGCAGCATTATTTACAATAGCCAAGACGTGGAACCAGCCTACGTGCCCAGAAACTGATGATTGGATAAAGAAGATGTGGTATATATACACAAAGGAATACTACTCAGCCATAAAAAAAGACGACATTGGCCCATTCACAACAATGTGGATGGACCTCGAGGGCATTATGTTAAGCGAAATAAGTCAGTCAGAGAAAGACAGACTCTATATGACTCCACTCATAGGTGGAAATTAGTATATTGAGAAGGAGATCTGATCGGTGGTTACCAGGGAAAAGGGGGGGTGGGGGGAGGGCACGGAGGGGGAAGTGGTGTTCCCACAACATGACTAACAAAAATGTACAACTGAAATTTCACAAGCTTGTAATCCATCATAAGATTAATAAACAACAACAACAAAAAAAAGATGCTTTGGGGCCCATCTGCCCCTATGGAAAGAACGCAGCACTTTGTGCCTTGCAGCTCTAGGGCAATGTAGCACACCCAGAGCAGAAGTTCTACTTCAGCCAGATCAGGCCCGCAAAGAAACTGCGTTTCACAGGCCTTTGTAAGAGATGTTCCCGGTAGGCTGTTAGAGCACTGTGCAGAGCGAGTTGTTTCTTAGCTTCCCAACGAGCTGGAAGCAAGATGCTTTAGGGGCCATCTGCCCTTAAGGAAAGAAGGCAGCACTTTGTGCCTTGCAGCTCTAGGGCAAAGTAGCACACCCAGAGCAGAAGTTCTACTTCAGCCAGATCAGGCCTGCAAAGAAACTGCGTTTCACAGGCCTTTGTAAGAGATGTTCCCAGTAGGCTGTTAGAGCACTGTGCAGAGCGAGTTGTTTCTTAGCTTCCCAGAGAGCTGGAAGCAAGATGCTTTGGGGCCCGTTAATTTTATACCCTGCTACTTTGCTGTAGTTGTTGATTATTTCTAATAGTTTTTCTGTGGATTCTTTGGGGTTTTCTATGTATAAGATCATGTCGTCTGCAAGCAACGCGAGTTTTACTTCTTCGTTACCCATTTGGATTCCTTTTATTTTTTTTTCCTGCCGAATTGCTCTGGCCAGCACCTCCAGTACTATGTTGAATAGGAGTGGTGAAAGTGGGCACCCTTGTCTTGTTCCTGTCCTCAGAGGGATGGCTTTCAGCTTTTGTCCATTGAGTATGATGTTGGCTGTGGGTCTATCATATATGGCCTTTATTATGTTGAGGTACTTTCCTTCTATACCCATTTTACTGAGGGTTGTTATCATAAATGGGTGTTGGATCTTGTCGAATGCTTTCTCTGCGTCTATTGAGATGATCATGTGGTTTTTGTTTTTCATTTTGTTGATGTAGTGTATCACGTTGATTGACTTGCGGGTGTTGAACCATCCCTGTGTCCCTGGTATAAATCCCACTTGATCATGGTGTATAATCTTTTTGATGTATTGCTGTAATCGGTTTGCCAAAATTTGGTTGAGGATTTTTGCATCTATGTTCATCAGTGATATCGGCCTGTAGTTCTCCTTCTTTGTGTTGTCCTTGTCAGGTTTGGGGATCAGAGTGATGTTGGCTTCATAGAATGTGTTAGGGAGTTCTCCATCTTTCTCAATTTTCTGGAACAGTTTGAGGAGAATAGGTACAAAGAACTCACACTGCTTAACAACAAAAAAACAAACAACCCGATCAAAAAATGGGCAGAGGACATGAACAGACATTTCTCCAAAGAAGATATGAACATGGCCAATAGACACATGAAAAGATGTTCATCATCGCTAATCATCAGGGAAATGCAAATCCAAACTACACTAAGATATCACCTTACCCCCGTTAGATTGGCAAAAACATCCAAAACCAAGAACGACAAATGTTGGAGAGGTTGTGGAGAAAGAGGAACCCTCATACACTGTTGGTGGGAATGCAAACTGGTACAGCCACTATGGAAAACAGTATGGAGATTTCTCAAAAAGTTAAAAATAGAAATACCCT
Source organism: Equus asinus (assembly GCF_041296235.1). Lineage (NCBI taxonomy): Eukaryota > Metazoa > Chordata > Mammalia > Perissodactyla > Equidae > Equus > Equus asinus. The sequence goes on along the minus strand of NC_091790.1, from coordinate 77,703,649 downwards.
ATGACCCAGCCATCCCATTACTGGGTATCTATCCTAAGAACCTGATATCAGATATCTCAAGAGTCCGTTGCACCCCATGTTCATCGCAGCATTATTTACAATAGCCAAGACGTGGAACCAGCCTACGTGCCCAGAAACTGATGATTGGATAAAGAAGATGTGGTATATATACACAAAGGAATACTACTCAGCCATAAAAAAAGACGACATTGGCCCATTCACAACAATGTGGATGGACCTCGAGGGCATTATGTTAAGCGAAATAAGTCAGTCAGAGAAAGACAGACTCTATATGACTCCACTCATAGGTGGAAATTAGTATATTGAGAAGGAGATCTGATCGGTGGTTACCAGGGAAAAGGGGGGGTGGGGGGAGGGCACGGAGGGGGAAGTGGTGTTCCCACAACATGACTAACAAAAATGTACAACTGAAATTTCACAAGCTTGTAATCCATCATAAGATTAATAAACAACAACACAAAAAAAAGATGCTTTGGGGCCCATCTGCCCCTATGGAAAGAACGCAGCACTTTGTGCCTTGCAGCTCTAGGGCAATGTAGCACACCCAGAGCAGAAGTTCTACTTCAGCCAGATCAGGCCCGCAAAGAAACTGCGTTTCACAGGCCTTTGTAAGAGATGTTCCCGGTAGGCTGTTAGAGCACTGTGCAGAGCGAGTTGTTTCTTAGCTTCCCAACGAGCTGGAAGCAAGATGCTTTAGGGGCCATCTGCCCTTAAGGAAAGAAGGCAGCACTTTGTGCCTTGCAGCTCTAGGGCAAAGTAGCACACCCAGAGCAGAAGTTCTACTTCAGCCAGATCAGGCCTGCAAAGAAACTGCGTTTCACAGGCCTTTGTAAGAGATGTTCCCAGTAGGCTGTTAGAGCACTGTGCAGAGCGAGTTGTTTCTTAGCTTCCCAGAGAGCTGGAAGCAAGATGCTTTGGGGCCCGTTAATTTTATACCCTGCTACTTTGCTGTAGTTGTTGATTATTTCTAATAGTTTTTCTGTGGATTCTTTGGGGTTTTCTATGTATAAGATCATGTCGTCTGCAAGCAACGCGAGTTTTACTTCTTCGTTACCCATTTGGATTCCTTTTATTTTTTTTTCCTGCCGAATTGCTCTGGCCAGCACCTCCAGTACTATGTTGAATAGGAGTGGTGAAAGTGGGCACCCTTGTCTTGTTCCTGTCCTCAGAGGGATGGCTTTCAGCTTTTGTCCATTGAGTATGATGTTGGCTGTGGGTCTATCATATATGGCCTTTATTATGTTGAGGTACTTTCCTTCTATACCCATTTTACTGAGGGTTGTTATCATAAATGGGTGTTGGATCTTGTCGAATGCTTTCTCTGCGTCTATTGAGATGATCATGTGGTTTTTGTTTTTCATTTTGTTGATGTAGTGTATCACGTTGATTGACTTGCGGGTGTTGAACCATCCCTGTGTCCCTGGTATAAATCCCACTTGATCATGGTGTATAATCTTTTTGATGTATTGCTGTAATCGGTTTGCCAAAATTTGGTTGAGGATTTTTGCATCTATGTTCATCAGTGATATCGGCCTGTAGTTCTCCTTCTTTGTGTTGTCCTTGTCAGGTTTGGGGATCAGAGTGATGTTGGCTTCATAGAATGTGTTAGGGAGTTCTCCATCTTTCTCAATTTTCTGGAACAGTTTGAGGAGAATAGGTACAAAGAACTCACACTGCTTAACAACAAAAAAACAAACAACCCGATCAAAAAATGGGCAGAGGACATGAACAGACATTTCTCCAAAGAAGATATGAACATGGCCAATAGACACATGAAAAGATGTTCATCATCGCTAATCATCAGGGAAATGCAAATCCAAACTACACTAAGATATCACCTTACCCCCGTTAGATTGGCAAAAACATCCAAAACCAAGAACGACAAATGTTGGAGAGGTTGTGGAGAAAGAGGAACCCTCATACACTGTTGGTGGGAATGCAAACTGGTACAGCCACTATGGAAAACAGTATGGAGATTTCTCAAAAAGTTAAAAATAGAAATACCCTATGACCCAGCCATCCCATTACTGGGTATCTATCCTAAGAACCTGATATCAGATATCTCAAGAGTCCGTTGCACCCCTATGTTCATCGCAGCATTATTTACAATAGCCAAGACGTGGAACCAGCCTACGTGCCCAGAAACTGATGATTGGATAAAGAAGATGTGGTATATATACACAAAGGAATACTACTCAGCCATAAAAAAAGACGACATTGGCCCATTCACAACAATGTGGATGGACCTCGAGGGCATTATGTTAAGCGAAATAAGTCAGTCAGAGAAAGACAGACTCTATATGACTCCACTCATAGGTGGAAATTAGTATATTGAGAAGGAGATCTGATCGGTGGTTACCAGGGAAAAGGGGGGGTGGGGGGAGGGCACGGAGGGGGAAGTGGTGTTCCCACAACATGACTAACAAAAATGTACAACTGAAATTTCACAAGCTTGTAATCCATCATAAGATTAATAAACAACAACACAAAAAAAAGATGCTTTGGGGCCCATCTGCCCCTATGGAAAGAACGCAGCACTTTGTGCCTTGCAGCTCTAGGGCAATGTAGCACACCCAGAGCAGAAGTTCTACTTCAGCCAGATCAGGCCCGCAAAGAAACTGCGTTTCACAGGCCTTTGTAAGAGATGTTCCCGGTAGGCTGTTAGAGCACTGTGCAGAGCGAGTTGTTTCTTAGCTTCCCAACGAGCTGGAAGCAAGATGCTTTAGGGGCCATCTGCCCTTAAGGAAAGAAGGCAGCACTTTGTGCCTTGCAGCTCTAGGGCAAAGTAGCACACCCAGAGCAGAAGTTCTACTTCAGCCAGATCAGGCCTGCAAAGAAACTGCGTTTCACAGGCCTTTGTAAGAGATGTTCCCAGTAGGCTGTTAGAGCACTGTGCAGAGCGAGTTGTTTCTTAGCTTCCCAGAGAGCTGGAAGCAAGATGCTTTGGGGCCCGTTAATTTTATACCCTGCTACTTTGCTGTAGTTGTTGATTATTTCTAATAGTTTTTCTGTGGATTCTTTGGGGTTTTCTATGTATAAGATCATGTCGTCTGCAAGCAACGCGAGTTTTACTTCTTCGTTACCCATTTGGATTCCTTTTATTTTTTTTTCCTGCCGAATTGCTCTGGCCAGCACCTCCAGTACTATGTTGAATAGGAGTGGTGAAAGTGGGCACCCTTGTCTTGTTCCTGTCCTCAGAGGGATGGCTTTCAGCTTTTGTCCATTGAGTATGATGTTGGCTGTGGGTCTATCATATATGGCCTTTATTATGTTGAGGTACTTTCCTTCTATACCCATTTTACTGAGGGTTGTTATCATAAATGGGTGTTGGATCTTGTCGAATGCTTTCTCTGCGTCTATTGAGATGATCATGTGGTTTTTGTTTTTCATTTTGTTGATGTAGTGTATCACGTTGATTGACTTGCGGGTGTTGAACCATCCCTGTGTCCCTGGTATAAATCCCACTTGATCATGGTGTATAATCTTTTTGATGTATTGCTGTAATCGGTTTGCCAAAATTTGGTTGAGGATTTTTGCATCTATGTTCATCAGTGATATCGGCCTGTAGTTCTCCTTCTTTGTGTTGTCCTTGTCAGGTTTGGGGATCAGAGTGATGTTGGCTTCATAGAATGTGTTAGGGAGTTCTCCATCTTTCTCAATTTTCTGGAACAGTTTGAGGAGAATAGGTACAAAGAACTCACACTGCTTAACAACAAAAAAACAAACAACCCGATCAAAAAATGGGCAGAGGACATGAACAGACATTTCTCCAAAGAAGATATGAACATGGCCAATAGACACATGAAAAGATGTTCATCATCGCTAATCATCAGGGAAATGCAAATCCAAACTACACTAAGATATCACCTTACCCCCGTTAGATTGGCAAAAACATCCAAAACCAAGAACGACAAATGTTGGAGAGGTTGTGGAGAAAGAGGAACCCTCATACACTGTTGGTGGGAATGCAAACTGGTACAGCCACTATGGAAAACAGTATGGAGATTTCTCAAAAAGTTAAAAATAGAAATACCCTATGACCCAGCCATCCCATTACTGGGTATCTATCCTAAGAACCTGATATCAGATATCTCAAGAGTCCGTTGCACCCCTATGTTCATCGCAGCATTATTTACAATAGCCAAGACGTGGAACCAGCCTACGTGCCCAGAAACTGATGATTGGATAAAGAAGATGTGGTATATATACACAAAGGAATACTACTCAGCCATAAAAAAAGACGACATTGGCCCATTCACAACAATGTGGATGGACCTCGAGGGCATTATGTTAAGCGAAATAAGTCAGTCAGAGAAAGACAGACTCTATATGACTCCACTCATAGGTGGAAATTAGTATATTGAGAAGGAGATCTGATCGGTGGTTACCAGGGAAAAGGGGGGGTGGGGGGAGGGCACGGAGGGGGAAGTGGTGTTCCCACAACATGACTAACAAAAATGTACAACTGAAATTTCACAAGCTTGTAATCCATCATAAGATTAATAAACAACAACACAAAAAAAAGATGCTTTGGGGCCCATCTGCCCCTATGGAAAGAACGCAGCACTTTGTGCCTTGCAGCTCTAGGGCAATGTAGCACACCCAGAGCAGAAGTTCTACTTCAGCCAGATCAGGCCCGCAAAGAAACTGCGTTTCACAGGCCTTTGTAAGAGATGTTCCCGGTAGGCTGTTAGAGCACTGTGCAGAGCGAGTTGTTTCTTAGCTTCCCAACGAGCTGGAAGCAAGATGCTTTAGGGGCCATCTGCCCTTAAGGAAAGAAGGCAGCACTTTGTGCCTTGCAGCTCTAGGGCAAAGTAGCACACCCAGAGCAGAAGTTCTACTTCAGCCAGATCAGGCCTGCAAAGAAACTGCGTTTCACAGGCCTTTGTAAGAGATGTTCCCAGTAGGCTGTTAGAGCACTGTGCAGAGCGAGTTGTTTCTTAGCTTCCCAGAGAGCTGGAAGCAAGATGCTTTGGGGCCCGTTAATTTTATACCCTGCTACTTTGCTGTAGTTGTTGATTATTTCTAATAGTTTTTCTGTGGATTCTTTGGGGTTTTCTATGTATAAGATCATGTCGTCTGCAAGCAACGCGAGTTTTACTTCTTCGTTACCCATTTGGATTCCTTTTATTTTTTTTCCTGCCGAATTGCTCTGGCCAGCACCTCCAGTACTATGTTGAATAGGAGTGGTGAAAGTGGGCACCCTTGTCTTGTGCCTGTCCTCAGAGGGATGGCTTTCAGCTTTTGTCCATTGAGTATGATGTTGGCTGTGGGTCTATCATATATGGCCTTTATTATGTTGAGGTACTTTCCTTCTATACCCATTTTACTGAGGGTTGTTATCATAAATGGGTGTTGGATCTTGTCGAATGCTTTCTCTGCGTCTATTGAGATGATCATGTGGTTTTTGTTTTTCATTTTGTTGATGTAGTGTATCACGTTGATTGACTTGCGGGTGTTGAACCATCCCTGTGTCCCTGGTATAAATCCCACTTGATCATGGTGTATAATCTTTTTGATGTATTGCTGTAATCGGTTTGCCAAAATTTGGTTGAGGATTTTTGCATCTATGTTCATCAGTGATATCGGCCTGTAGTTCTCCTTCTTTGTGTTGTCCTTGTCAGGTTTGGGGATCAGAGTGATGTTGGCTTCATAGAATGTGTTAGGGAGTTCTCCATCTTTCTCAATTTTCTGGAACAGTTTGAGGAGAATAGGTACAAAGAACTCACACTGCTTAACAACAAAAAAACAAACAACCCGATCAAAAAATGGGCAGAGGACATGAACAGACATTTCTCCAAAGAAGATATGAACATGGCCAATAGACACATGAAAAGATGTTCATCATCGCTAATCATCAGGGAAATGCAAATCCAAACTACACTAAGATATCACCTTACCCCCGTTAGATTGGCAAAAACATCCAAAACCAAGAACGACAAATGTTGGAGAGGTTGTGGAGAAAGAGGAACCCTCATACACTGTTGGTGGGAATGCAAACTGGTACAGCCACTATGGAAAACAGTATGGAGATTTCTCAAAAAGTTAAAAATAGAAATACCCTATGACCCAGCCATCCCATTACTGGGTATCTATCCTAAGAACCTGATATCAGATATCTCAAGAGTCCGTTGCACCCCTATGTTCATCGCAGCATTATTTACAATAGCCAAGACGTGGAACCAGCCTACGTGCCCAGAAACTGATGATTGGATAAAGAAGATGTGGTATATATACACAAAGGAATACTACTCAGCCATAAAAAAAGACGACATTGGCCCATTCACAACAATGTGGATGGACCTCGAGGGCATTATGTTAAGCGAAATAAGTCAGTCAGAGAAAGACAGACTCTATATGACTCCACTCATAGGTGGAAATTAGTATATTGAGAAGGAGATCTGATCGGTGGTTACCAGGGAAAAGGGGGGGTGGGGGGAGGGCACGGAGGGGGAAGTGGTGTTCCCACAACATGACTAACAAAAATGTACAACTGAAATTTCACAAGCTTGTAATCCATCATAAGATTAATAAACAACAACACAAAAAAAAGATGCTTTGGGGCCCATCTGCCCCTATGGAAAGAACGCAGCACTTTGTGCCTTGCAGCTCTAGGGCAATGTAGCACACCCAGAGCAGAAGTTCTACTTCAGCCAGATCAGGCCCGCAAAGAAACTGCGTTTCACAGGCCTTTGTAAGAGATGTTCCCGGTAGGCTGTTAGAGCACTGTGCAGAGCGAGTTGTTTCTTAGCTTCCCAACGAGCTGGAAGCAAGATGCTTTAGGGGCCATCTGCCCTTAAGGAAAGAAGGCAGCACTTTGTGCCTTGCAGCTCTAGGGCAAAGTAGCACACCCAGAGCAGAAGTTCTACTTCAGCCAGATCAGGCCTGCAAAGAAACTGCGTTTCACAGGCCTTTGTAAGAGATGTTCCCAGTAGGCTGTTAGAGCACTGTGCAGAGCGAGTTGTTTCTTAGCTTCCCAGAGAGCTGGAAGCAAGATGCTTTGGGGCCCGTTAATTTTATACCCTGCTACTTTGCTGTAGTTGTTGATTATTTCTAATAGTTTTTCTGTGGATTCTTTGGGGTTTTCTATGTATAAGATCATGTCGTCTGCAAGCAACGCGAGTTTTACTTCTTCGTTACCCATTTGGATTCCTTTTATTTTTTTTCCTGCCGAATTGCTCTGGCCAGCACCTCCAGTACTATGTTGAATAGGAGTGGTGAAAGTGGGCACCCTTGTCTTGTGCCTGTCCTCAGAGGGATGGCTTTCAGCTTTTGTCCATTGAGTATGATGTTGGCTGTGGGTCTATCATATATGGCCTTTATTATGTTGAGGTACTTTCCTTCTATACCCATTTTACTGAGGGTTGTTATCATAAATGGGTGTTGGATCTTGTCGAATGCTTTCTCTGCGTCTATTGAGATGATCATGTGGTTTTTGTTTTTCATTTTGTTGATGTAGTGTATCACGTTGATTGACTTGCGGGTGTTGAACCATCCCTGTGTCCCTGGTATAAATCCCACTTGATCATGGTGTATAATCTTTTTGATGTATTGCTGTAATCGGTTTGCCAAAATTTGGTTGAGGATTTTTGCATCTATGTTCATCAGTGATATCGGCCTGTAGTTCTCCTTCTTTGTGTTGTCCTTGTCAGGTTTGGGGATCAGAGTGATGTTGGCTTCATAGAATGTGTTAGGGAGTTCTCCATCTTTCTCAATTTTCTGGAACAGTTTGAGGAGAATAGGTACAAAGAACTCACACTGCTTAACAACAAAAAAACAAACAACCCGATCAAAAAATGGGCAGAGGACATGAACAGACATTTCTCCAAAGAAGATATGAACATGGCCAATAGACACATGAAAAGATGTTCATCATCGCTAATCATCAGGGAAATGCAAATCCAAACTACACTAAGATATCACCTTACCCCCGTTAGATTGGCAAAAACATCCAAAACCAAGAACGACAAATGTTGGAGAGGTTGTGGAGAAAGAGGAACCCTCATACACTGTTGGTGGGAATGCAAACTGGTACAGCCACTATGGAAAACAGTATGGAGATTTCTCAAAAAGTTAAAAATAGAAATACCCTATGACCCAGCCATCCCATTACTGGGTATCTATCCTAAGAACCTGATATCAGATATCTCAAGAGTCCGTTGCACCCCTATGTTCATCGCAGCATTATTTACAATAGCCAAGACGTGGAACCAGCCTACGTGCCCAGAAACTGATGATTGGATAAAGAAGATGTGGTATATATACACAAAGGAATACTACTCAGCCATAAAAAAAGACGACATTGGCCCATTCACAACAATGTGGATGGACCTCGAGGGCATTATGTTAAGCGAAATAAGTCAGTCAGAGAAAGACAGACTCTATATGACTCCACTCATAGGTGGAAATTAGTATATTGAGAAGGAGATCTGATCGGTGGTTACCAGGGAAAAGGGGGGGTGGGGGGAGGGCACGGAGGGGGAAGTGGTGTTCCCACAACATGACTAACAAAAATGTACAACTGAAATTTCACAAGCTTGTAATCCATCATAAGATTAATAAACAACAACACAAAAAAAAGATGCTTTGGGGCCCATCTGCCCCTATGGAAAGAACGCAGCACTTTGTGCCTTGCAGCTCTAGGGCAATGTAGCACACCCAGAGCAGAAGTTCTACTTCAGCCAGATCAGGCCCGCAAAGAAACTGCGTTTCACAGGCCTTTGTAAGAGATGTTCCCGGTAGGCTGTTAGAGCACTGTGCAGAGCGAGTTGTTTCTTAGCTTCCCAACGAGCTGGAAGCAAGATGCTTTAGGGGCCATCTGCCCTTAAGGAAAGAAGGCAGCACTTTGTGCCTTGCAGCTCTAGGGCAAAGTAGCACACCCAGAGCAGAAGTTCTACTTCAGCCAGATCAGGCCTGCAAAGAAACTGCGTTTCACAGGCCTTTGTAAGAGATGTTCCCAGTAGGCTGTTAGAGCACTGTGCAGAGCGAGTTGTTTCTTAGCTTCCCAGAGAGCTGGAAGCAAGATGCTTTGGGGCCCGTTAATTTTATACCCTGCTACTTTGCTGTAGTTGTTGATTATTTCTAATAGTTTTTCTGTGGATTCTTTGGGGTTTTCTATGTATAAGATCATGTCGTCTGCAAGCAACGCGAGTTTTACTTCTTCGTTACCCATTTGGATTCCTTTTATTTTTTTTTCCTGCCGAATTGCTCTGGCCAGCACCTCCAGTACTATGTTGAATAGGAGTGGTGAAAGTGGGCACCCTTGTCTTGTGCCTGTCCTCAGAGGGATGGCTTTCAGCTTTTGTCCATTGAGTATGATGTTGGCTGTGGGTCTATCATATATGGCCTTTATTATGTTGAGGTACTTTCCTTCTATACCCATTTTACTGAGGGTTGTTATCATAAATGGGTGTTGGATCTTGTCGAATGCTTTCTCTGCGTCTATTGAGATGATCATGTGGTTTTTGTTTTTCATTTTGTTGATGTAGTGTATCACGTTGATTGACTTGCGGGTGTTGAACCATCCCTGTGTCCCTGGTATAAATCCCACTTGATCATGGTGTATAATCTTTTTGATGTATTGCTGTAATCGGTTTGCCAAAATTTGGTTGAGGATTTTTGCATCTATGTTCATCAGTGATATCGGCCTGTAGTTCTCCTTCTTTGTGTTGTCCTTGTCAGGTTTGGGGATCAGAGTGATGTTGGCTTCATAGAATGTGTTAGGGAGTTCTCCATCTTTCTCAATTTTCTGGAACAGTTTGAGGAGAATAGGTACAAAGAACTCACACTGCTTAACAACAAAAAAACAAACAACCCGATCAAAAAATGGGCAGAGGACATGAACAGACATTTCTCCAAAGAAGATATGAACATGGCCAATAGACACATGAAAAGATGTTCATCATCGCTAATCATCAGGGAAATGCAAATCCAAACTACACTAAGATATCACCTTACCCCCGTTAGATTGGCAAAAACATCCAAAACCAAGAACGACAAATGTTGGAGAGGTTGTGGAGAAAGAGGAACCCTCATACACTGTTGGTGGGAATGCAAACTGGTACAGCCACTATGGAAAACAGTATGGAGATTTCTCAAAAAGTTAAAAATAGAAATACCCTATGACCCAGCCATCCCATTACTGGGTATCTATCCTAAGAACCTGATATCAGATATCTCAAGAGTCCGTTGCACCCCTATGTTCATCGCAGCATTATTTACAATAGCCAAGACGTGGAACCAGCCTACGTGCCCAGAAACTGATGATTGGATAAAGAAGATGTGGTATATATACACAAAGGAATACTACTCAGCCATAAAAAAAGACGACATTGGCCCATTCACAACAATGTGGATGGACCTCGAGGGCATTATGTTAAGCGAAATAAGTCAGTCAGAGAAAGACAGACTCTATATGACTCCACTCATAGGTGGAAATTAGTATATTGAGAAGGAGATCTGATCGGTGGTTACCAGGGAAAAGGGGGGGTGGGGGGAGGGCACGGAGGGGGAAGTGGTGTTCCCACAACATGACTAACAAAAATGTACAACTGAAATTTCACAAGCTTGTAATCCATCATAAGATTAATAAACAACAACACAAAAAAAAGATGCTTTGGGGCCCATCTGCCCCTATGGAAAGAACGCAGCACTTTGTGCCTTGCAGCTCTAGGGCAATGTAGCACACCCAGAGCAGAAGTTCTACTTCAGCCAGATCAGGCCCGCAAAGAAACTGCGTTTCACAGGCCTTTGTAAGAGATGTTCCCGGTAGGCTGTTAGAGCACTGTGCAGAGCGAGTTGTTTCTTAGCTTCCCAACGAGCTGGAAGCAAGATGCTTTAGGGGCCATCTGCCCTTAAGGAAAGAAGGCAGCACTTTGTGCCTTGCAGCTCTAGGGCAAAGTAGCACACCCAGAGCAGAAGTTCTACTTCAGCCAGATCAGGCCTGCAAAGAAACTGCGTTTCACAGGCCTTTGTAAGAGATGTTCCCAGTAGGCTGTTAGAGCACTGTGCAGAGCGAGTTGTTTCTTAGCTTCCCAGAGAGCTGGAAGCAAGATGCTTTGGGGCCCGTTAATTTTATACCCTGCTACTTTGCTGTAGTTGTTGATTATTTCTAATAGTTTTTCTGTGGATTCTTTGGGGTTTTCTATGTATAAGATCATGTCGTCTGCAAGCAACGCGAGTTTTACTTCTTCGTTACCCATTTGGATTCCTTTTATTTTTTTTTCCTGCCGAATTGCTCTGGCCAGCACCTCCAGTACTATGTTGAATAGGAGTGGTGAAAGTGGGCACCCTTGTCTTGTTCCTGTCCTCAGAGGGATGGCTTTCAGCTTTTGTCCATTGAGTATGATGTTGGCTGTGGGTCTATCATATATGGCCTTTATTATGTTGAGGTACTTTCCTTCTATACCCATTTTACTGAGGGTTGTTATCATAAATGGGTGTTGGATCTTGTCGAATGCTTTCTCTGCGTCTATTGAGATGATCATGTGGTTTTTGTTTTTCATTTTGTTGATGTAGTGTATCACGTTGATTGACTTGCGGGTGTTGAACCATCCCTGTGTCCCTGGTATAAATCCCACTTGATCATGGTGTATAATCTTTTTGATGTATTGCTGTAATCGGTTTGCCAAAATTTGGTTGAGGATTTTTGCATCTATGTTCATCAGTGATATCGGCCTGTAGTTCTCCTTCTTTGTGTTGTCCTTGTCAGGTTTGGGGATCAGAGTGATGTTGGCTTCATAGAATGTGTTAGGGAGTTCTCCATCTTTCTCAATTTTCTGGAACAGTTTGAGGAGAATAGGTACAAAGAACTCACACTGCTTAACAACAAAAAAACAAACAACCCGATCAAAAAATGGGCAGAGGACATGAACAGACATTTCTCCAAAGAAGATATGAACATGGCCAATAGACACATGAAAAGATGTTCATCATCGCTAATCATCAGGGAAATGCAAATCCAAACTACACTAAGATATCACCTTACCCCCGTTAGATTGGCAAAAACATCCAAAACCAAGAACGACAAATGTTGGAGAGGTTGTGGAGAAAGAGGAACCCTCATACACTGTTGGTGGGAATGCAAACTGGTACAGCCACTATGGAAAACAGTATGGAGATTTCTCAAAAAGTTAAAAATAGAAATACCCTATGACCCAGCCATCCCATTACTGGGTATCTATCCTAAGAACCTGATATCAGATATCTCAAGAGTCCGTTGCACCCCTATGTTCATCGCAGCATTATTTACAATAGCCAAGACGTGGAACCAGCCTACGTGCCCAGAAACTGATGATTGGATAAAGAAGATGTGGTATATATACACAAAGGAATACTACTCAGCCATAAAAAAAGACGACATTGGCCCATTCACAACAATGTGGATGGACCTCGAGGGCATTATGTTAAGCGAAATAAGTCAGTCAGAGAAAGACAGACTCTATATGACTCCACTCATAGGTGGAAATTAGTATATTGAGAAGGAGATCTGATCGGTGGTTACCAGGGAAAAGGGGGGGTGGGGGGAGGGCACGGAGGGGGAAGTGGTGTTCCCACAACATGACTAACAAAAATGTACAACTGAAATTTCACAAGCTTGTAATCCATCATAAGATTAATAAACAACAACACAAAAAAAAGATGCTTTGGGGCCCATCTGCCCCTATGGAAAGAACGCAGCACTTTGTGCCTTGCAGCTCTAGGGCAATGTAGCACACCCAGAGCAGAAGTTCTACTTCAGCCAGATCAGGCCCGCAAAGAAACTGCGTTTCACAGGCCTTTGTAAGAGATGTTCCCGGTAGGCTGTTAGAGCACTGTGCAGAGCGAGTTGTTTCTTAGCTTCCCAACGAGCTGGAAGCAAGATGCTTTAGGGGCCATCTGCCCTTAAGGAAAGAAGGCAGCACTTTGTGCCTTGCAGCTCTAGGGCAAAGTAGCACACCCAGAGCAGAAGTTCTACTTCAGCCAGATCAGGCCTGCAAAGAAACTGCGTTTCACAGGCCTTTGTAAGAGATGTTCCCAGTAGGCTGTTAGAGCACTGTGCAGAGCGAGTTGTTTCTTAGCTTCCCAGAGAGCTGGAAGCAAGATGCTTTGGGGCCCGTTAATTTTATACCCTGCTACTTTGCTGTAGTTGTTGATTATTTCTAATAGTTTTTCTGTGGATTCTTTGGGGTTTTCTATGTATAAGATCATGTCGTCTGCAAGCAACGCGAGTTTTACTTCTTCGTTACCCATTTGGATTCCTTTTATTTTTTTTTCCTGCCGAATTGCTCTGGCCAGCACCTCCAGTACTATGTTGAATAGGAGTGGTGAAAGTGGGCACCCTTGTCTTGTTCCTGTCCTCAGAGGGATGGCTTTCAGCTTTTGTCCATTGAGTATGATGTTGGCTGTGGGTCTATCATATATGGCCTTTATTATGTTGAGGTACTTTCCTTCTATACCCATTTTACTGAGGGTTGTTATCATAAATGGGTGTTGGATCTTGTCGAATGCTTTCTCTGCGTCTATTGAGATGATCATGTGGTTTTTGTTTTTCATTTTGTTGATGTAGTGTATCACGTTGATTGACTTGCGGGTGTTGAACCATCCCTGTGTCCCTGGTATAAATCCCACTTGATCATGGTGTATAATCTTTTTGATGTATTGCTGTAATCGGTTTGCCAAAATTTGGTTGAGGATTTTTGCATCTATGTTCATCAGTGATATCGGCCTGTAGTTCTCCTTCTTTGTGTTGTCCTTGTCAGGTTTGGGGATCAGAGTGATGTTGGCTTCATAGAATGTGTTAGGGAGTTCTCCATCTTTCTCAATTTTCTGGAACAGTTTGAGGAGAATAGGTACAAAGAACTCACACTGCTTAACAACAAAAAAACAAACAACCCGATCAAAAAATGGGCAGAGGACATGAACAGACATTTCTCCAAAGAAGATATGAACATGGCCAATAGACACATGAAAAGATGTTCATCATCGCTAATCATCAGGGAAATGCAAATCCAAACTACACTAAGATATCACCTTACCCCCGTTAGATTGGCAAAAACATCCAAAACCAAGAACGACAAATGTTGGAGAGGTTGTGGAGAAAGAGGAACCCTCATACACTGTTGGTGGGAATGCAAACTGGTACAGCCACTATGGAAAACAGTATGGAGATTTCTCAAAAAGTTAAAAATAGAAATACCCTATGACCCAGCCATCCCATTACTGGGTATCTATCCTAAGAACCTGATATCAGATATCTCAAGAGTCCGTTGCACCCCTATGTTCATCGCAGCATTATTTACAATAGCCAAGACGTGGAACCAGCCTACGTGCCCAGAAACTGATGATTGGATAAAGAAGATGTGGTATATATACACAAAGGAATACTACTCAGCCATAAAAAAAGACGACATTGGCCCATTCACAACAATGTGGATGGACCTCGAGGGCATTATGTTAAGCGAAATAAGTCAGTCAGAGAAAGACAGACTCTATATGACTCCACTCATAGGTGGAAATTAGTATATTGAGAAGGAGATCTGATCGGTGGTTACCAGGGAAAAGGGGGGGTGGGGGGAGGGCACGGAGGGGGAAGTGGTGTTCCCACAACATGACTAACAAAAATGTACAACTGAAATTTCACAAGCTTGTAATCCATCATAAGATTAATAAACAACAACACAAAAAAAAGATGCTTTGGGGCCCATCTGCCCCTATGGAAAGAACGCAGCACTTTGTGCCTTGCAGCTCTAGGGCAATGTAGCACACCCAGAGCAGAAGTTCTACTTCAGCCAGATCAGGCCCGCAAAGAAACTGCGTTTCACAGGCCTTTGTAAGAGATGTTCCCGGTAGGCTGTTAGAGCACTGTGCAGAGCGAGTTGTTTCTTAGCTTCCCAACGAGCTGGAAGCAAGATGCTTTAGGGGCCATCTGCCCTTAAGGAAAGAAGGCAGCACTTTGTGCCTTGCAGCTCTAGGGCAAAGTAGCACACCCAGAGCAGAAGTTCTACTTCAGCCAGATCAGGCCTGCAAAGAAACTGCGTTTCACAGGCCTTTGTAAGAGATGTTCCCAGTAGGCTGTTAGAGCACTGTGCAGAGCGAGTTGTTTCTTAGCTTCCCAGAGAGCTGGAAGCAAGATGCTTTGGGGCCCGTTAATTTTATACCCTGCTACTTTGCTGTAGTTGTTGATTATTTCTAATAGTTTTTCTGTGGATTCTTTGGGGTTTTCTATGTATAAGATCATGTCGTCTGCAAGCAACGCGAGTTTTACTTCTTCGTTACCCATTTGGATTCCTTTTATTTTTTTTTCCTGCCGAATTGCTCTGGCCAGCACCTCCAGTACTATGTTGAATAGGAGTGGTGAAAGTGGGCACCCTTGTCTTGTTCCTGTCCTCAGAGGGATGGCTTTCAGCTTTTGTCCATTGAGTATGATGTTGGCTGTGGGTCTATCATATATGGCCTTTATTATGTTGAGGTACTTTCCTTCTATACCCATTTTACTGAGGGTTGTTATCATAAATGGGTGTTGGATCTTGTCGAATGCTTTCTCTGCGTCTATTGAGATGATCATGTGGTTTTTGTTTTTCATTTTGTTGATGTAGTGTATCACGTTGATTGACTTGCGGGTGTTGAACCATCCCTGTGTCCCTGGTATAAATCCCACTTGATCATGGTGTATAATCTTTTTGATGTATTGCTGTAATCGGTTTGCCAAAATTTGGTTGAGGATTTTTGCATCTATGTTCATCAGTGATATCGGCCTGTAGTTCTCCTTCTTTGTGTTGTCCTTGTCAGGTTTGGGGATCAGAGTGATGTTGGCTTCATAGAATGTGTTAGGGAGTTCTCCATCTTTCTCAATTTTCTGGAACAGTTTGAGGAGAATAGGTACAAAGAACTCACACTGCTTAACAACAAAAAAACAAACAACCCGATCAAAAAATGGGCAGAGGACATGAACAGACATTTCTCCAAAGAAGATATGAACATGGCCAATAGACACATGAAAAGATGTTCATCATCGCTAATCATCAGGGAAATGCAAATCCAAACTACACTAAGATATCACCTTACCCCCGTTAGCTTGGCAAAAACATCCAAAACCAAGAACGACAAATGTTGGAGAGGTTGTGGAGAAAGAGGAACCCTCATACACTGTTGGTGGGAATGCAAACTGGTACAGCCACTATGGAAAACAGTATGGAGATTTCTCAAAAAGTTAAAAATAGAAATACCCTATGACCCAGCCATCCCATTACTGGGTATCTATCCTAAGAACCTGATATCAGATATCTCAAGAGTCCGTTGCACCCCTATGTTCATCGCAGCATTATTTACAATAGCCAAGACGTGGAACCAGCCTACGTGCCCAGAAACTGATGATTGGATAAAGAAGATGTGGTATATATACACAAAGGAATACTACTCAGCCATAAAAAAAGACGACATTGGCCCATTCACAACAATGTGGATGGACCTCGAGGGCATTATGTTAAGCGAAATAAGTCAGTCAGAGAAAGACAGACTCTATATGACTCCACTCATAGGTGGAAATTAGTATATTGAGAAGGAGATCTGATCGGTGGTTACCAGGGAAAAGGGGGGGTGGGGGGAGGGCACGGAGGGGGAAGTGGTGTTCCCACAACATGACTAACAAAAATGTACAACTGAAATTTCACAAGCTTGTAATCCATCATAAGATTAATAAACAACAACACAAAAAAAAGATGCTTTGGGGCCCATCTGCCCCTATGGAAAGAACGCAGCACTTTGTGCCTTGCAGCTCTAGGGCAATGTAGCACACCCAGAGCAGAAGTTCTACTTCAGCCAGATCAGGCCCGCAAAGAAACTGCGTTTCACAGGCCTTTGTAAGAGATGTTCCCGGTAGGCTGTTAGAGCACTGTGCAGAGCGAGTTGTTTCTTAGCTTCCCAACGAGCTGGAAGCAAGATGCTTTAGGGGCCATCTGCCCTTAAGGAAAGAAGGCAGCACTTTGTGCCTTGCAGCTCTAGGGCAAAGTAGCACACCCAGAGCAGAAGTTCTACTTCAGCCAGATCAGGCCTGCAAAGAAACTGCGTTTCACAGGCCTTTGTAAGAGATGTTCCCAGTAGGCTGTTAGAGCACTGTGCAGAGCGAGTTGTTTCTTAGCTTCCCAGAGAGCTGGAAGCAAGATGCTTTGGGGCCCGTTAATTTTATACCCTGCTACTTTGCTGTAGTTGTTGATTATTTCTAATAGTTTTTCTGTGGATTCTTTGGGGTTTTCTATGTATAAGATCATGTCGTCTGCAAGCAACGCGAGTTTTACTTCTTCGTTACCCATTTGGATTCCTTTTATTTTTTTTTCCTGCCGAATTGCTCTGGCCAGCACCTCCAGTACTATGTTGAATAGGAGTGGTGAAAGTGGGCACCCTTGTCTTGTTCCTGTCCTCAGAGGGATGGCTTTCAGCTTTTGTCCATTGAGTATGATGTTGGCTGTGGGTCTATCATATATGGCCTTTATTATGTTGAGGTACTTTCCTTCTATACCCATTTTACTGAGGGTTGTTATCATAAATGGGTGTTGGATCTTGTCGAATGCTTTCTCTGCGTCTATTGAGATGATCATGTGGTTTTTGTTTTTCATTTTGTTGATGTAGTGTATCACGTTGATTGACTTGCGGGTGTTGAACCATCCCTGTGTCCCTGGTATAAATCCCACTTGATCATGGTGTATAATCTTTTTGATGTATTGCTGTAATCGGTTTGCCAAAATTTGGTTGAGGATTTTTGCATCTATGTTCATCAGTGATATCGGCCTGTAGTTCTCCTTCTTTGTGTTGTCCTTGTCAGGTTTGGGGATCAGAGTGATGTTGGCTTCATAGAATGTGTTAGGGAGTTCTCCATCTTTCTCAATTTTCTGGAACAGTTTGAGGAGAATAGGTACAAAGAACTCACACTGCTTAACAACAAAAAAACAAACAACCCGATCAAAAAATGGGCAGAGGACATGAACAGACATTTCTCCAAAGAAGATATGAACATGGCCAATAGACACATGAAAAGATGTTCATCATCGCTAATCATCAGGGAAATGCAAATCCAAACTACACTAAGATATCACCTTACCCCCGTTAGATTGGCAAAAACATCCAAAACCAAGAACGACAAATGTTGGAGAGGTTGTGGAGAAAGAGGAACCCTCATACACTGTTGGTGGGAATGCAAACTGGTACAGCCACTATGGAAAACAGTATGGAGATTTCTCAAAAAGTTAAAAATAGAAATACCCTATGACCCAGCCATCCCATTACTGGGTATCTATCCTAAGAACCTGATATCAGATATCTCAAGAGTCCGTTGCACCCCTATGTTCATCGCAGCATTATTTACAATAGCCAAGACGTGGAACCAGCCTACGTGCCCAGAAACTGATGATTGGATAAAGAAGATGTGGTATATATACACAAAGGAATACTACTCAGCCATAAAAAAAGACGACATTGGCCCATTCACAACAATGTGGATGGACCTCGAGGGCATTATGTTAAGCGAAATAAGTCAGTCAGAGAAAGACAGACTCTATATGACTCCACTCATAGGTGGAAATTAGTATATTGAGAAGGAGATCTGATCGGTGGTTACCAGGGAAAAGGGGGGGTGGGGGGAGGGCACGGAGGGGGAAGTGGTGTTCCCACAACATGACTAACAAAAATGTACAACTGAAATTTCACAAGCTTGTAATCCATCATAAGATTAATAAACAACAACACAAAAAAAAGATGCTTTGGGGCCCATCTGCCCCTATGGAAAGAACGCAGCACTTTGTGCCTTGCAGCTCTAGGGCAATGTAGCACACCCAGAGCAGAAGTTCTACTTCAGCCAGATCAGGCCCGCAAAGAAACTGCGTTTCACAGGCCTTTGTAAGAGATGTTCCCGGTAGGCTGTTAGAGCACTGTGCAGAGCGAGTTGTTTCTTAGCTTCCCAACGAGCTGGAAGCAAGATGCTTTAGGGGCCATCTGCCCTTAAGGAAAGAAGGCAGCACTTTGTGCCTTGCAGCTCTAGGGCAAAGTAGCACACCCAGAGCAGAAGTTCTACTTCAGCCAGATCAGGCCTGCAAAGAAACTGCGTTTCACAGGCCTTTGTAAGAGATGTTCCCAGTAGGCTGTTAGAGCACTGTGCAGAGCGAGTTGTTTCTTAGCTTCCCAGAGAGCTGGAAGCAAGATGCTTTGGGGCCCGTTAATTTTATACCCTGCTACTTTGCTGTAGTTGTTGATTATTTCTAATAGTTTTTCTGTGGATTCTTTGGGGTTTTCTATGTATAAGATCATGTCGTCTGCAAGCAACGCGAGTTTTACTTCTTCGTTACCCATTTGGATTCCTTTTATTTTTTTTTCCTGCCGAATTGCTCTGGCCAGCACCTCCAGTACTATGTTGAATAGGAGTGGTGAAAGTGGGCACCCTTGTCTTGTTCCTGTCCTCAGAGGGATGGCTTTCAGCTTTTGTCCATTGAGTATGATGTTGGCTGTGGGTCTATCATATATGGCCTTTATTATGTTGAGGTACTTTCCTTCTATACCCATTTTACTGAGGGTTGTTATCATAAATGGGTGTTGGATCTTGTCGAATGCTTTCTCTGCGTCTATTGAGATGATCATGTGGTTTTTGTTTTTCATTTTGTTGATGTAGTGTATCACGTTGATTGACTTGCGGGTGTTGAACCATCCCTGTGTCCCTGGTATAAATCCCACTTGATCATGGTGTATAATCTTTTTGATGTATTGCTGTAATCGGTTTGCCAAAATTTGGTTGAGGATTTTTGCATCTATGTTCATCAGTGATATCGGCCTGTAGTTCTCCTTCTTTGTGTTGTCCTTGTCAGGTTTGGGGATCAGAGTGATGTTGGCTTCATAGAATGTGTTAGGGAGTTCTCCATCTTTCTCAATTTTCTGGAACAGTTTGAGGAGAATAGGTACAAAGAACTCACACTGCTTAACAACAAAAAAACAAACAACCCGATCAAAAAATGGGCAGAGGACATGAACAGACATTTCTCCAAAGAAGATATGAACATGGCCAATAGACACATGAAAAGATGTTCATCATCGCTAATCATCAGGGAAATGCAAATCCAAACTACACTAAGATATCACCTTACCCCCGTTAGATTGGCAAAAACATCCAAAACCAAGAACGACAAATGTTGGAGAGGTTGTGGAGAAAGAGGAACCCTCATACACTGTTGGTGGGAATGCAAACTGGTACAGCCACTATGGAAAACAGTATGGAGATTTCTCAAAAAGTTAAAAATAGAAATACCCTATGACCCAGCCATCCCATTACTGGGTATCTATCCTAAGAACCTGATATCAGATATCTCAAGAGTCCGTTGCACCCCTATGTTCATCGCAGCATTATTTACAATAGCCAAGACGTGGAACCAGCCTACGTGCCCAGAAACTGATGATTGGATAAAGAAGATGTGGTATATATACACAAAGGAATACTACTCAGCCATAAAAAAAGACGACATTGGCCCATTCACAACAATGTGGATGGACCTCGAGGGCATTATGTTAAGCGAAATAAGTCAGTCAGAGAAAGACAGACTCTATATGACTCCACTCATAGGTGGAAATTAGTATATTGAGAAGGAGATCTGATCGGTGGTTACCAGGGAAAAGGGGGGGTGGGGGGAGGGCACGGAGGGGGAAGTGGTGTTCCCACAACATGACTAACAAAAATGTACAACTGAAATTTCACAAGCTTGTAATCCATCATAAGATTAATAAACAACAACACAAAAAAAAGATGCTTTGGGGCCCATCTGCCCCTATGGAAAGAACGCAGCACTTTGTGCCTTGCAGCTCTAGGGCAATGTAGCACACCCAGAGCAGAAGTTCTACTTCAGCCAGATCAGGCCCGCAAAGAAACTGCGTTTCACAGGCCTTTGTAAGAGATGTTCCCGGTAGGCTGTTAGAGCACTGTGCAGAGCGAGTTGTTTCTTAGCTTCCCAACGAGCTGGAAGCAAGATGCTTTAGGGGCCATCTGCCCTTAAGGAAAGAAGGCAGCACTTTGTGCCTTGCAGCTCTAGGGCAAAGTAGCACACCCAGAGCAGAAGTTCTACTTCAGCCAGATCAGGCCTGCAAAGAAACTGCGTTTCACAGGCCTTTGTAAGAGATGTTCCCAGTAGGCTGTTAGAGCACTGTGCAGAGCGAGTTGTTTCTTAGCTTCCCAGAGAGCTGGAAGCAAGATGCTTTGGGGCCCGTTAATTTTATACCCTGCTACTTTGCTGTAGTTGTTGATTATTTCTAATAGTTTTTCTGTGGATTCTTTGGGGTTTTCTATGTATAAGATCATGTCGTCTGCAAGCAACGCGAGTTTTACTTCTTCGTTACCCATTTGGATTCCTTTTATTTTTTTTTCCTGCCGAATTGCTCTGGCCAGCACCTCCAGTACTATGTTGAATAGGAGTGGTGAAAGTGGGCACCCTTGTCTTGTTCCTGTCCTCAGAGGGATGGCTTTCAGCTTTTGTCCATTGAGTATGCTGTTGGCTGTGGGTCTATCATATATGGCCTTTATTATGTTGAGGTACTTTCCTTCTATACCCATTTTACTGAGGGTTGTTATCATAAATGGGTGTTGGATCTTGTCGAATGCTTTCTCTGCGTCTATTGAGATGATCATGTGGTTTTTGTTTTTCATTTTGTTGATGTAGTGTATCACGTTGATTGACTTGCGGGTGTTGAACCATCCCTGTGTCCCTGGTATAAATCCCACTTGATCATGGTGTATAATCTTTTTGATGTATTGCTGTAATCGGTTTGCCAAAATTTGGTTGAGGATTTTTGCATCTATGTTCATCAGTGATATCGGCCTGTAGTTCTCCTTCTTTGTGTTGTCCTTGTCAGGTTTGGGGATCAGAGTGATGTTGGCTTCATAGAATGTGTTAGGGAGTTCTCCATCTTTCTCAATTTTCTGGAACAGTTTGAGGAGAATAGGTACAAAGAACTCACACTGCTTAACAACAAAAAAACAAACAACCCGATCAAAAAATGGGCAGAGGACATGAACAGACATTTCTCCAAAGAAGATATGAACATGGCCAATAGACACATGAAAAGATGTTCATCATCGCTAATCATCAGGGAAATGCAAATCCAAACTACACTAAGATATCACCTTACCCCCGTTAGATTGGCAAAAACATCCAAAACCAAGAACGACAAATGTTGGAGAGGTTGTGGAGAAAGAGGAACCCTCATACACTGTTGGTGGGAATGCAAACTGGTACAGCCACTATGGAAAACAGTATGGAGATTTCTCAAAAAGTTAAAAATAGAAATACCCTATGACCCAGCCATCCCATTACTGGGTATCTATCCTAAGAACCTGATATCAGATATCTCAAGAGTCCGTTGCACCCCTATGTTCATCGCAGCATTATTTACAATAGCCAAGACGTGGAACCAGCCTACGTGCCCAGAAACTGATGATTGGATAAAGAAGATGTGGTATATATACACAAAGGAATACTACTCAGCCATAAAAAAAGACGACATTGGCCCATTCACAACAATGTGGATGGACCTCGAGGGCATTATGTTAAGCGAAATAAGTCAGTCAGAGAAAGACAGACTCTATATGACTCCACTCATAGGTGGAAATTAGTATATTGAGAAGGAGATCTGATCGGTGGTTACCAGGGAAATGGGGGGGTGGGGGGAGGGCACGGAGGGGGAAGTGGTGTTCCCACAACATGACTAACAAAAATGTACAACTGAAATTTCACAAGCTTGTAATCCATCATAACATTAATAAACAAACAAACAAAAAAAAGATGCTTTGGGGCCCATCTGCCCCTATGGAAAGAACGCAGCACTTTGTGCCTTGCAGCTCTAGGGCAATGTAGCACACCCAGAGCAGAAGTTCTACTTCAGCCAGATCAGGCCCGCAAAGAAACTGCGTTTCACAGGCCTTTGTAAGAGATGTTCCCGGTAGGCTGTTAGAGCACTGTGCAGAGCGAGTTGTTTCTTAGCTTCCCAACGAGCTGGAAGCAAGATGCTTTAGGGGCCATCTGCCCTTAAGGAAAGAAGGCAGCACTTTGTGCCTTGCAGCTCTAGGGCAAAGTAGCACACCCAGAGCAGAAGTTCTACTTCAGCCAGATCAGGCCTGCAAAGAAACTGCGTTTCACAGGCCTTTGTAAGAGATGTTCCCAGTAGGCTGTTAGAGCACTGTGCAGAGCGAGTTGTTTCTTAGCTTCCCAGAGAGCTGGAAGCAAGATGCTTTGGGGCCCGTTAATTTTATACCCTGCTACTTTGCTGTAGTTGTTGATTATTTCTAATAGTTTTTCTGTGGATTCTTTGGGGTTTTCTATGTATAAGATCATGTCGTCTGCAAGCAACGCGAGTTTTACTTCTTCGTTACCCATTTGGATTCCTTTTATTTTTTTTTCCTGCCGAATTGCTCTGGCCAGCACCTCCAGTACTATGTTGAATAGGAGTGGTGAAAGTGGGCACCCTTGTCTTGTTCCTGTCCTCAGAGGGATGGCTTTCAGCTTTTGTCCATTGAGTATGCTGTTGGCTGTGGGTCTATCATATATGGCCTTTATTATGTTGAGGTACTTTCCTTCTATACCCATTTTACTGAGGGTTGTTATCATAAATGGGTGTTGGATCTTGTCGAATGCTTTCTCTGCGTCTATTGAGATGATCATGTGGTTTTTGTTTTTCATTTTGTTGATGTAGTGTATCACGTTGATTGACTTGCGGGTGTTGAACCATCCCTGTGTCCCTGGTATAAATCCCACTTGATCATGGTGTATAATCTTTTTGATGTATTGCTGTAATCGGTTTGCCAAAATTTGGTTGAGGATTTTTGCATCTATGTTCATCAGTGATATCGGCCTGTAGTTCTCCTTCTTTGTGTTGTCCTTGTCAGGTTTGGGGATCAGAGTGATGTTGGCTTCATAGAATGTGTTAGGGAGTTCTCCATCTTTCTCAATTTTCTGGAACAGTTTGAGGAGAATAGGTACAAAGAACTCACACTGCTTAACAACAAAAAAACAAACAACCCGATCAAAAAATGGGCAGAGGACATGAACAGACATTTCTCCAAAGAAGATATGAACATGGCCAATAGACACATGAAAAGATGTTCATCATCGCTAATCATCAGGGAAATGCAAATCCAAACTACACTAAGATATCACCTTACCCCCGTTAGATTGGCAAAAACATCCAAAACCAAGAACGACAAATGTTGGAGAGGTTGTGGAGAAAGAGGAACCCTCATACACTGTTGGTGGGAATGCAAACTGGTACAGCCACTATGGAAAACAGTATGGAGATTTCTCAAAAAGTTAAAAATAGAAATACCCTATGACCCAGCCATCCCATTACTGGGTATCTATCCTAAGAACCTGATATCAGATATCTCAAGAGTCCGTTGCACCCCTATGTTCATCGCAGCATTATTTACAATAGCCAAGACGTGGAACCAGCCTACGTGCCCAGAAACTGATGATTGGATAAAGAAGATGTGGTATATATACACAAAGGAATACTACTCAGCCATAAAAAAAGACGACATTGGCCCATTCACAACAATGTGGATGGACCTCGAGGGCATTATGTTAAGCGAAATAAGTCAGTCAGAGAAAGACAGACTCTATATGACTCCACTCATAGGTGGAAATTAGTATATTGAGAAGGAGATCTGATCGGTGGTTACCAGGGAAATGGGGGGGTGGGGGGAGGGCACGGAGGGGGAAGTGGTGTTCCCACAACATGACTAACAAAAATGTACAACTGAAATTTCACAAGCTTGTAATCCATCATAACATTAATAAACAAACAAACAAAAAAAAGATGCTTTGGGGCCCATCTGCCCCTATGGAAAGAACGCAGCACTTTGTGCCTTGCAGCTCTAGGGCAATGTAGCACACCCAGAGCAGAAGTTCTACTTCAGCCAGATCAGGCCCGCAAAGAAACTGCGTTTCACAGGCCTTTGTAAGAGATGTTCCCGGTAGGCTGTTAGAGCACTGTGCAGAGCGAGTTGTTTCTTAGCTTCCCAACGAGCTGGAAGCAAGATGCTTTAGGGGCCATCTGCCCTTAAGGAAAGAAGGCAGCACTTTGTGCCTTGCAGCTCTAGGGCAAAGTAGCACACCCAGAGCAGAAGTTCTACTTCAGCCAGATCAGGCCTGCAAAGAAACTGCGTTTCACAGGCCTTTGTAAGAGATGTTCCCAGTAGGCTGTTAGAGCACTGTGCAGAGCGAGTTGTTTCTTAGCTTCCCAGAGAGCTGGAAGCAAGATGCTTTGGGGCCCGTTAATTTTATACCCTGCTACTTTGCTGTAGTTGTTGATTATTTCTAATAGTTTTTCTGTGGATTCTTTGGGGTTTTCTATGTATAAGATCATGTCGTCTGCAAGCAACGCGAGTTTTACTTCTTCGTTACCCATTTGGATTCCTTTTATTTTTTTTTCCTGCCGAATTGCTCTGGCCAGCACCTCCAGTACTATGTTGAATAGGAGTGGTGAAAGTGGGCACCCTTGTCTTGTTCCTGTCCTCAGAGGGATGGCTTTCAGCTTTTGTCCATTGAGTATGCTGTTGGCTGTGGGTCTATCATATATGGCCTTTATTATGTTGAGGTACTTTCCTTCTATACCCATTTTACTGAGGGTTGTTATCATAAATGGGTGTTGGATCTTGTCGAATGCTTTCTCTGCGTCTATTGAGATGATCATGTGGTTTTTGTTTTTCATTTTGTTGATGTAGTGTATCACGTTGATTGACTTGCGGGTGTTGAACCATCCCTGTGTCCCTGGTATAAATCCCACTTGATCATGGTGTATAATCTTTTTGATGTATTGCTGTAATCGGTTTGCCAAAATTTGGTTGAGGATTTTTGCATCTATGTTCATCAGTGATATCGGCCTGTAGTTCTCCTTCTTTGTGTTGTCCTTGTCAGGTTTGGGGATCAGAGTGATGTTGGCTTCATAGAATGTGTTAGGGAGTTCTCCATCTTTCTCAATTTTCTGGAACAGTTTGAGGAGAATAGGTACAAAGAACTCACACTGCTTAACAACAAAAAAACAAACAACCCGATCAAAAAATGGGCAGAGGACATGAACAGACATTTCTCCAAAGAAGATATGAACATGGCCAATAGACACATGAAAAGATGTTCATCATCGCTAATCATCAGGGAAATGCAAATCCAAACTACACTAAGATATCACCTTACCCCCGTTAGATTGGCAAAAACATCCAAAACCAAGAACGACGAATGTTGGAGAGGTTGTGGAGAAAGAGGAACCCTCATACACTGTTGGTGGGAATGCAAACTGGTACAGCCACTATGGAAAACAGTATGGAGATTTCTCAAAAAGTTAAAAATAGAAATACCCTATGACCCAGCCATCCCATTACTGGGTATCTATCCTAAGAACCTGATATCAGATATCTCAAGAGTCCGTTGCACCCCTATGTTCATCGCAGCATTATTTACAATAGCCAAGACGTGGAACCAGCCTACGTGCCCAGAAACTGATGATTGGATAAAGAAGATGTGGTATATATACACAAAGGAATACTACTCAGCCATAAAAAAAGACGACATTGGCCCATTCACAACAATGTGGATGGACCTCGAGGGCATTATGTTAAGCGAAATAAGTCAGTCAGAGAAAGACAGACTCTATATGACTCCACTCATAGGTGGAAATTAGTATATTGAGAAGGAGATCTGATCGGTGGTTACCAGGGAAATGGGGGGGTGGGGGGAGGGCACGGAGGGGGAAGTGGTGTTCCCACAACATGACTAACAAAAATGTACAACTGAAATTTCACAAGCTTGTAATCCATCATAACATTAATAAACAAACAAACAAAAAAAAGATGCTTTGGGGCCCATCTGCCCCTATGGAAAGAACGCAGCACTTTGTGCCTTGCAGCTCTAGGGCAATGTAGCACACCCAGAGCAGAAGTTCTACTTCAGCCAGATCAGGCCCGCAAAGAAACTGCGTTTCACAGGCCTTTGTAAGAGATGTTCCCGGTAGGCTGTTAGAGCACTGTGCAGAGCGAGTTGTTTCTTAGCTTCCCAACGAGCTGGAAGCAAGATGCTTTAGGGGCCATCTGCCCTTAAGGAAAGAAGGCAGCACTTTGTGCCTTGCAGCTCTAGGGCAAAGTAGCACACCCAGAGCAGAAGTTCTACTTCAGCCAGATCAGGCCTGCAAAGAAACTGCGTTTCACAGGCCTTTGTAAGAGATGTTCCCAGTAGGCTGTTAGAGCACTGTGCAGAGCGAGTTGTTTCTTAGCTTCCCAGAGAGCTGGAAGCAAGATGCTTTGGGGCCCGTTAATTTTATACCCTGCTACTTTGCTGTAGTTGTTGATTATTTCTAATAGTTTTTCTGTGGATTCTTTGGGGTTTTCTATGTATAAGATCATGTCGTCTGCAAGCAACGCGAGTTTTACTTCTTCGTTACCCATTTGGATTCCTTTTATTTTTTTTTCCTGCCGAATTGCTCTGGCCAGCACCTCCAGTACTATGTTGAATAGGAGTGGTGAAAGTGGGCACCCTTGTCTTGTTCCTGTCCTCAGAGGGATGGCTTTCAGCTTTTGTCCATTGAGTATGCTGTTGGCTGTGGGTCTATCATATATGGCCTTTATTATGTTGAGGTACTTTCCTTCTATACCCATTTTACTGAGGGTTGTTATCATAAATGGGTGTTGGATCTTGTCGAATGCTTTCTCTGCGTCTATTGAGATGATCATGTGGTTTTTGTTTTTCATTTTGTTGATGTAGTGTATCACGTTGATTGACTTGCGGGTGTTGAACCATCCCTGTGTCCCTGGTATAAATCCCACTTGATCATGGTGTATAATCTTTTTGATGTATTGCTGTAATCGGTTTGCCAAAATTTGGTTGAGGATTTTTGCATCTATGTTCATCAGTGATATCGGCCTGTAGTTCTCCTTCTTTGTGTTGTCCTTGTCAGGTTTGGGGATCAGAGTGATGTTGGCTTCATAGAATGTGTTAGGGAGTTCTCCATCTTTCTCAATTTTCTGGAACAGTTTGAGGAGAATAGGTACAAAGAACTCACACTGCTTAACAACAAAAAAACAAACAACCCGATCAAAAAATGGGCAGAGGACATGAACAGACATTTCTCCAAAGAAGATATGAACATGGCCAATAGACACATGAAAAGATGTTCATCATCGCTAATCATCAGGGAAATGCAAATCCAAACTACACTAAGATATCACCTTACCCCCGTTAGATTGGCAAAAACATCCAAAACCAAGAACGACGAATGTTGGAGAGGTTGTGGAGAAAGAGGAACCCTCATACACTGTTGGTGGGAATGCAAACTGGTACAGCCACTATGGAAAACAGTATGGAGATTTCTCAAAAAGTTAAAAATAGAAATACCCTATGACCCAGCCATCCCATTACTGGGTATCTATCCTAAGAACCTGATATCAGATATCTCAAGAGTCCGTTGCACCCCTATGTTCATCGCAGCATTATTTACAATAGCCAAGACGTGGAACCAGCCTACGTGCCCAGAAACTGATGATTGGATAAAGAAGATGTGGTATATATACACAAAGGAATACTACTCAGCCATAAAAAAAGACGACATTGGCCCATTCACAACAATGTGGATGGACCTCGAGGGCATTATGTTAAGCGAAATAAGTCAGTCAGAGAAAGACAGACTCTATATGACTCCACTCATAGGTGGAAATTAGTATATTGAGAAGGAGATCTGATCGGTGGTTACCAGGGAAATGGGGGGGTGGGGGGAGGGCACGGAGGGGGAAGTGGTGTTCCCACAACATGACTAACAAAAATGTACAACTGAAATTTCACAAGCTTGTAATCCATCATAACATTAATAAACAAACAAACAAAAAAAAGATGCTTTGGGGCCCATCTGCCCCTATGGAAAGAACGCAGCACTTTGTGCCTTGCAGCTCTAGGGCAATGTAGCACACCCAGAGCAGAAGTTCTACTTCAGCCAGATCAGGCCCGCAAAGAAACTGCGTTTCACAGGCCTTTGTAAGAGATGTTCCCGGTAGGCTGTTAGAGCACTGTGCAGAGCGAGTTGTTTCTTAGCTTCCCAACGAGCTGGAAGCAAGATGCTTTAGGGGCCATCTGCCCTTAAGGAAAGAAGGCAGCACTTTGTGCCTTGCAGCTCTAGGGCAAAGTAGCACACCCAGAGCAGAAGTTCTACTTCAGCCAGATCAGGCCTGCAAAGAAACTGC
Source organism: Equus asinus (assembly GCF_041296235.1). Lineage (NCBI taxonomy): Eukaryota > Metazoa > Chordata > Mammalia > Perissodactyla > Equidae > Equus > Equus asinus. Next base: position 77,674,410 of record NC_091790.1, on the reverse strand, counting down.
GTTTCACAGGCCTTTGTAAGAGATGTTCCCAGTAGGCTGTTAGAGCACTGTGCAGAGCGAGTTGTTTCTTAGCTTCCCAGAGAGCTGGAAGCAAGATGCTTTGGGGCCCGTTAATTTTATACCCTGCTACTTTGCTGTAGTTGTTGATTATTTCTAATAGTTTTTCTGTGGATTCTTTGGGGTTTTCTATGTATAAGATCATGTCGTCTGCAAGCAACGCGAGTTTTACTTCTTCGTTACCCATTTGGATTCCTTTTATTTTTTTTTCCTGCCGAATTGCTCTGGCCAGCACCTCCAGTACTATGTTGAATAGGAGTGGTGAAAGTGGGCACCCTTGTCTTGTTCCTGTCCTCAGAGGGATGGCTTTCAGCTTTTGTCCATTGAGTATGATGTTGGCTGTGGGTCTATCATATATGGCCTTTATTATGTTGAGGTACTTTCCTTCTATACCCATTTTACTGAGGGTTGTTATCATAAATGGGTGTTGGATCTTGTCGAATGCTTTCTCTGCGTCTATTGAGATGATCATGTGGTTTTTGTTTTTCATTTTGTTGATGTAGTGTATCACGTTGATTGACTTGCGGGTGTTGAACCATCCCTGTGTCCCTGGTATAAATCCCACTTGATCATGGTGTATAATCTTTTTGATGTATTGCTGTAATCGGTTTGCCAAAATTTGGTTGAGGATTTTTGCATCTATGTTCATCAGTGATATCGGCCTGTAGTTCTCCTTCTTTGTGTTGTCCTTGTCAGGTTTGGGGATCAGAGTGATGTTGGCTTCATAGAATGTGTTAGGGAGTTCTCCATCTTTCTCAATTTTCTGGAACAGTTTGAGGAGAATAGGTACAAAGAACTCACACTGCTTAACAACAAAAAAACAAACAACCCGATCAAAAAATGGGCAGAGGACATGAACAGACATTTCTCCAAAGAAGATATGAACATGGCCAATAGACACATGAAAAGATGTTCATCATCGCTAATCATCAGGGAAATGCAAATCCAAACTACACTAAGATATCACCTTACCCCCGTTAGATTGGCAAAAACATCCAAAACCAAGAACGACGAATGTTGGAGAGGTTGTGGAGAAAGAGGAACCCTCATACACTGTTGGTGGGAATGCAAACTGGTACAGCCACTATGGAAAACAGTATGGAGATTTCTCAAAAAGTTAAAAATAGAAATACCCTATGACCCAGCCATCCCATTACTGGGTATCTATCCTAAGAACCTGATATCAGATATCTCAAGAGTCCGTTGCACCCCTATGTTCATCGCAGCATTATTTACAATAGCCAAGACGTGGAACCAGCCTACGTGCCCAGAAACTGATGATTGGATAAAGAAGATGTGGTATATATACACAAAGGAATACTACTCAGCCATAAAAAAAGACGACATTGGCCCATTCACAACAATGTGGATGGACCTCGAGGGCATTATGTTAAGCGAAATAAGTCAGTCAGAGAAAGACAGACTCTATATGACTCCACTCATAGGTGGAAATTAGTATATTGAGAAGGAGATCTGATCGGTGGTTACCAGGGAAATGGGGGGGTGGGGGGAGGGCACGGAGGGGGAAGTGGTGTTCCCACAACATGACTAACAAAAATGTACAACTGAAATTTCACAAGCTTGTAATCCATCATAACATTAATAAACAAACAAACAAAAAAAAGATGCTTTGGGGCCCATCTGCCCCTATGGAAAGAACGCAGCACTTTGTGCCTTGCAGCTCTAGGGCAATGTAGCACACCCAGAGCAGAAGTTCTACTTCAGCCAGATCAGGCCCGCAAAGAAACTGCGTTTCACAGGCCTTTGTAAGAGATGTTCCCGGTAGGCTGTTAGAGCACTGTGCAGAGCGAGTTGTTTCTTAGCTTCCCAACGAGCTGGAAGCAAGATGCTTTAGGGGCCATCTGCCCTTAAGGAAAGAAGGCAGCACTTTGTGCCTTGCAGCTCTAGGGCAAAGTAGCACACCCAGAGCAGAAGTTCTACTTCAGCCAGATCAGGCCTGCAAAGAAACTGCGTTTCACAGGCCTTTGTAAGAGATGTTCCCAGTAGGCTGTTAGAGCACTGTGCAGAGCGAGTTGTTTCTTAGCTTCCCAGAGAGCTGGAAGCAAGATGCTTTGGGGCCCGTTAATTTTATACCCTGCTACTTTGCTGTAGTTGTTGATTATTTCTAATAGTTTTTCTGTGGATTCTTTGGGGTTTTCTATGTATAAGATCATGTCGTCTGCAAGCAACGCGAGTTTTACTTCTTCGTTACCCATTTGGATTCCTTTTATTTTTTTTTCCTGCCGAATTGCTCTGGCCAGCACCTCCAGTACTATGTTGAATAGGAGTGGTGAAAGTGGGCACCCTTGTCTTGTTCCTGTCCTCAGAGGGATGGCTTTCAGCTTTTGTCCATTGAGTATGATGTTGGCTGTGGGTCTATCATATATGGCCTTTATTATGTTGAGGTACTTTCCTTCTATACCCATTTTACTGAGGGTTGTTATCATAAATGGGTGTTGGATCTTGTCGAATGCTTTCTCTGCGTCTATTGAGATGATCATGTGGTTTTTGTTTTTCATTTTGTTGATGTAGTGTATCACGTTGATTGACTTGCGGGTGTTGAACCATCCCTGTGTCCCTGGTATAAATCCCACTTGATCATGGTGTATAATCTTTTTGATGTATTGCTGTAATCGGTTTGCCAAAATTTGGTTGAGGATTTTTGCATCTATGTTCATCAGTGATATCAGCCTGTAGTTCTCCTTCTTTGTGTTGTCCTTGTCAGGTTTGGGGATCAGAGTGATGTTGGCTTCATAGAATGTGTTAGGGAGTTCTCCATCTTTCTCAATTTTCTGGAACAGTTTGAGGAGAATAGGTACAAAGAACTCACACTGCTTAACAACAAAAAAACAAACAACCCGATCAAAAAATGGGCAGAGGACATGAACAGACATTTCTCCAAAGAAGATATGAACATGGCCAATAGACACATGAAAAGATGTTCATCATCGCTAATCATCAGGGAAATGCAAATCCAAACTACACTAAGATATCACCTTACCCCCGTTAGATTGGCAAAAACATCCAAAACCAAGAACGACAAATGTTGGAGAGGTTGTGGAGAAAGAGGAACCCTCATACACTGTTGGTGGGAATGCAAACTGGTACAGCCACTATGGAAAACAGTATGGAGATTTCTCAAAAAGTTAAAAATAGAAATACCCTATGACCCAGCCATCCCATTACTGGGTATCTATCCTAAGAACCTGATATCAGATATCTCAAGAGTCCGTTGCACCCCTATGTTCATCGCAGCATTATTTACAATAGCCAAGACGTGGAACCAGCCTACGTGCCCAGAAACTGATGATTGGATAAAGAAGATGTGGTATATATACACAAAGGAATACTACTCAGCCATAAAAAAAGACGACATTGGCCCATTCACAACAATGTGGATGGACCTCGAGGGCATTATGTTAAGCGAAATAAGTCAGTCAGAGAAAGACAGACTCTATATGACTCCACTCATAGGTGGAAATTAGTATATTGAGAAGGAGATCTGATCGGTGGTTACCAGGGAAAAGGGGGGGTGGGGGAGGGCACGGAGGGGGAAGTGGTGTTCCCACAACATGACTAACAAAAATGTACAACTGAAATTTCACAAGCTTGTAATCCATCATAACATTAATAAACAAACAAACAAAAAAAAGATGCTTTGGGGCCCATCTGCCCCTATGGAAAGAACGCAGCACTTTGTGCCTTGCAGCTCTAGGGCAATGTAGCACACCCAGAGCAGAAGTTCTACTTCAGCCAGATCAGGCCCGCAAAGAAACTGCGTTTCACAGGCCTTTGTAAGAGATGTTCCCGGTAGGCTGTTAGAGCACTGTGCAGAGCGAGTTGTTTCTTAGCTTCCCAACGAGCTGGAAGCAAGATGCTTTAGGGGCCATCTGCCCTTAAGGAAAGAAGGCAGCACTTTGTGCCTTGCAGCTCTAGGGCAAAGTAGCACACCCAGAGCAGAAGTTCTACTTCAGCCAGATCAGGCCTGCAAAGAAACTGCGTTTCACAGGCCTTTGTAAGAGATGTTCCCAGTAGGCTGTTAGAGCACTGTGCAGAGCGAGTTGTTTCTTAGCTTCCCAGAGAGCTGGAAGCAAGATGCTTTGGGGCCCGTTAATTTTATACCCTGCTACTTTGCTGTAGTTGTTGATTATTTCTAATAGTTTTTCTGTGGATTCTTTGGGGTTTTCTATGTATAAGATCATGTCGTCTGCAAGCAACGCGAGTTTTACTTCTTCGTTACCCATTTGGATTCCTTTTATTTTTTTTTCCTGCCGAATTGCTCTGGCCAGCACCTCCAGTACTATGTTGAATAGGAGTGGTGAAAGTGGGCACCCTTGTCTTGTTCCTGTCCTCAGAGGGATGGCTTTCAGCTTTTGTCCATTGAGTATGATGTTGGCTGTGGGTCTATCATATATGGCCTTTATTATGTTGAGGTACTTTCCTTCTATACCCATTTTACTGAGGGTTGTTATCATAAATGGGTGTTGGATCTTGTCGAATGCTTTCTCTGCGTCTATTGAGATGATCATGTGGTTTTTGTTTTTCATTTTGTTGATGTAGTGTATCACGTTGATTGACTTGCGGGTGTTGAACCATCCCTGTGTCCCTGGTATAAATCCCACTTGATCATGGTGTATAATCTTTTTGATGTATTGCTGTAATCGGTTTGCCAAAATTTGGTTGAGGATTTTTGCATCTATGTTCATCAGTGATATCGGCCTGTAGTTCTCCTTCTTTGTGTTGTCCTTGTCAGGTTTGGGGATCAGAGTGATGTTGGCTTCATAGAATGTGTTAGGGAGTTCTCCATCTTTCTCAATTTTCTGGAACAGTTTGAGGAGAATAGGTACAAAGAACTCACACTGCTTAACAACAAAAAAACAAACAACCCGATCAAAAAATGGGCAGAGGACATGAACAGACATTTCTCCAAAGAAGATATGAACATGGCCAATAGACACATGAAAAGATGTTCATCATCGCTAATCATCAGGGAAATGCAAATCCAAACTACACTAAGATATCACCTTACCCCCGTTAGATTGGCAAAAACATCCAAAACCAAGAACGACAAATGTTGGAGAGGTTGTGGAGAAAGAGGAACCCTCATACACTGTTGGTGGGAATGCAAACTGGTACAGCCACTATGGAAAACAGTATGGAGATTTCTCAAAAAGTTAAAAATAGAAATACCCTATGACCCAGCCATCCCATTACTGGGTATCTATCCTAAGAACCTGATATCAGATATCTCAAGAGTCCGTTGCACCCCTATGTTCATCGCAGCATTATTTACAATAGCCAAGACGTGGAACCAGCCTACGTGCCCAGAAACTGATGATTGGATAAAGAAGATGTGGTATATATACACAAAGGAATACTACTCAGCCATAAAAAAAGACGACATTGGCCCATTCACAACAATGTGGATGGACCTCGAGGGCATTATGTTAAGCGAAATAAGTCAGTCAGAGAAAGACAGACTCTATATGACTCCACTCATAGGTGGAAATTAGTATATTGAGAAGGAGATCTGATCGGTGGTTACCAGGGAAAAGGGGGGGTGGGGGGAGGGCACGGAGGGGGAAGTGGTGTTCCCACAACATGACTAACAAAAATGTACAACTGAAATTTCACAAGCTTGTAATCCATCATAACATTAATAAACAACAACACAAAAAAAAGATGCTTTGGGGCCCATCTGCCCCTATGGAAAGAACGCAGCACTTTGTGCCTTGCAGCTCTAGGGCAATGTAGCACACCCAGAGCAGAAGTTCTACTTCAGCCAGATCAGGCCCGCAAAGAAACTGCGTTTCACAGGCCTTTGTAAGAGATGTTCCCGGTAGGCTGTTAGAGCACTGTGCAGAGCGAGTTGTTTCTTAGCTTCCCAACGAGCTGGAAGCAAGATGCTTTAGGGGCCATCTGCCCTTAAGGAAAGAAGGCAGCACTTTGTGCCTTGCAGCTCTAGGGCAAAGTAGCACACCCAGAGCAGAAGTTCTACTTCAGCCAGATCCGGCCTGCAAAGAAACTGCGTTTCACAGGCCTTTGTAAGAGATGTTCCCAGTAGGCTGTTAGAGCACTGTGCAGAGCGAGTTGTTTCTTAGCTTCCCAGAGAGCTGGAAGCAAGATGCTTTGGGGCCCGTTAATTTTATACCCTGCTACTTTGCTGTAGTTGTTGATTATTTCTAATAGTTTTTCTGTGGATTCTTTGGGGTTTTCTATGTATAAGATCATGTCGTCTGCAAGCAACGCGAGTTTTACTTCTTCGTTACCCATTTGGATTCCTTTTATTTTTTTTTCCTGCCGAATTGCTCTGGCCAGCACCTCCAGTACTATGTTGAATAGGAGTGGTGAAAGTGGGCACCCTTGTCTTGTTCCTGTCCTCAGAGGGATGGCTTTCAGCTTTTGTCCATTGAGTATGATGTTGGCTGTGGGTCTATCATATATGGCCTTTATTATGTTGAGGTACTTTCCTTCTATACCCATTTTACTGAGGGTTGTTATCATAAATGGGTGTTGGATCTTGTCGAATGCTTTCTCTGCGTCTATTGAGATGATCATGTGGTTTTTGTTTTTCATTTTGTTGATGTAGTGTATCACGTTGATTGACTTGCGGGTGTTGAACCATCCCTGTGTCCCTGGTATAAATCCCACTTGATCATGGTGTATAATCTTTTTGATGTATTGCTGTAATCGGTTTGCCAAAATTTGGTTGAGGATTTTTGCATCTATGTTCATCAGTGATATCGGCCTGTAGTTCTCCTTCTTTGTGTTGTCCTTGTCAGGTTTGGGGATCAGAGTGATGTTGGCTTCATAGAATGTGTTAGGGAGTTCTCCATCTTTCTCAATTTTCTGGAACAGTTTGAGGAGAATAGGTACAAAGAACTCACACTGCTTAACAACAAAAAAACAAACAACCCGATCAAAAAATGGGCAGAGGACATGAACAGACATTTCTCCAAAGAAGATATGAACATGGCCAATAGACACATGAAAAGATGTTCATCATCGCTAATCATCAGGGAAATGCAAATCCAAACTACACTAAGATATCACCTTACCCCCGTTAGATTGGCAAAAACATCCAAAACCAAGAACGACAAATGTTGGAGAGGTTGTGGAGAAAGAGGAACCCTCATACACTGTTGGTGGGAATGCAAACTGGTACAGCCACTATGGAAAACAGTATGGAGATTTCTCAAAAAGTTAAAAATAGAAATACCCTATGACCCAGCCATCCCATTACTGGGTATCTATCCTAAGAACCTGATATCAGATATCTCAAGAGTCCGTTGCACCCCTATGTTCATCGCAGCATTATTTACAATAGCCAAGACGTGGAACCAGCCTACGTGCCCAGAAACTGATGATTGGATAAAGAAGATGTGGTATATATACACAAAGGAATACTACTCAGCCATAAAAAAAGACGACATTGGCCCATTCACAACAATGTGGATGGACCTCGAGGGCATTATGTTAAGCGAAATAAGTCAGTCAGAGAAAGACAGACTCTATATGACTCCACTCATAGGTGGAAATTAGTATATTGAGAAGGAGATCTGATCGGTGGTTACCAGGGAAATGGGGGGGTGGGGGGAGGGCACGGAGGGGGAAGTGGTGTTCCCACAACATGACTAACAAAAATGTACAACTGAAATTTCACAAGCTTGTAATCCATCATAACATTAATAAACAAACAAACAAAAAAAAGATGCTTTGGGGCCCATCTGCCCCTATGGAAAGAACGCAGCACTTTGTGCCTTGCAGCTCTAGGGCAATGTAGCACACCCAGAGCAGAAGTTCTACTTCAGCCAGATCAGGCCCGCAAAGAAACTGCGTTTCACAGGCCTTTGTAAGAGATGTTCCCGGTAGGCTGTTAGAGCACTGTGCAGAGCGAGTTGTTTCTTAGCTTCCCAACGAGCTGGAAGCAAGATGCTTTAGGGGCCATCTGCCCTTAAGGAAAGAAGGCAGCACTTTGTGCCTTGCAGCTCTAGGGCAAAGTAGCACACCCAGAGCAGAAGTTCTACTTCAGCCAGATCAGGCCTGCAAAGAAACTGCGTTTCACAGGCCTTTGTAAGAGATGTTCCCAGTAGGCTGTTAGAGCACTGTGCAGAGCGAGTTGTTTCTTAGCTTCCCAGAGAGCTGGAAGCAAGATGCTTTGGGGCCCGTTAATTTTATACCCTGCTACTTTGCTGTAGTTGTTGATTATTTCTAATAGTTTTTCTGTGGATTCTTTGGGGTTTTCTATGTATAAGATCATGTCGTCTGCAAGCAACGCGAGTTTTACTTCTTCGTTACCCATTTGGATTCCTTTTATTTTTTTTTCCTGCCGAATTGCTCTGGCCAGCACCTCCAGTACTATGTTGAATAGGAGTGGTGAAAGTGGGCACCCTTGTCTTGTTCCTGTCCTCAGAGGGATGGCTTTCAGCTTTTGTCCATTGAGTATGATGTTGGCTGTGGGTCTATCATATATGGCCTTTATTATGTTGAGGTACTTTCCTTCTATACCCATTTTACTGAGGGTTGTTATCATAAATGGGTGTTGGATCTTGTCGAATGCTTTCTCTGCGTCTATTGAGATGATCATGTGGTTTTTGTTTTTCATTTTGTTGATGTAGTGTATCACGTTGATTGACTTGCGGGTGTTGAACCATCCCTGTGTCCCTGGTATAAATCCCACTTGATCATGGTGTATAATCTTTTTGATGTATTGCTGTAATCGGTTTGCCAAAATTTGGTTGAGGATTTTTGCATCTATGTTCATCAGTGATATCGGCCTGTAGTTCTCCTTCTTTGTGTTGTCCTTGTCAGGTTTGGGGATCAGAGTGATGTTGGCTTCATAGAATGTGTTAGGGAGTTCTCCATCTTTCTCAATTTTCTGGAACAGTTTGAGGAGAATAGGTACAAAGAACTCACACTGCTTAACAACAAAAAAACAAACAACCCGATCAAAAAATGGGCAGAGGACATGAACAGACATTTCTCCAAAGAAGATATGAACATGGCCAATAGACACATGAAAAGATGTTCATCATCGCTAATCATCAGGGAAATGCAAATCCAAACTACACTAAGATATCACCTTACCCCCGTTAGATTGGCAAAAACATCCAAAACCAAGAACGACAAATGTTGGAGAGGTTGTGGAGAAAGAGGAACCCTCATACACTGTTGGTGGGAATGCAAACTGGTACAGCCACTATGGAAAACAGTATGGAGATTTCTCAAAAAGTTAAAAATAGAAATACCCTATGACCCAGCCATCCCATTACTGGGTATCTATCCTAAGAACCTGATATCAGATATCTCAAGAGTCCGTTGCACCCCTATGTTCATCGCAGCATTATTTACAATAGCCAAGACGTGGAACCAGCCTACGTGCCCAGAAACTGATGATTGGATAAAGAAGATGTGGTATATATACACAAAGGAATACTACTCAGCCATAAAAAAAGACGACATTGGCCCATTCACAACAATGTGGATGGACCTCGAGGGCATTATGTTAAGCGAAATAAGTCAGTCAGAGAAAGACAGACTCTATATGACTCCACTCATAGGTGGAAATTAGTATATTGAGAAGGAGATCTGATCGGTGGTTACCAGGGAAATGGGGGGGTGGGGGGAGGGCACGGAGGGGGAAGTGGTGTTCCCACAACATGACTAACAAAAATGTACAACTGAAATTTCACAAGCTTGTAATCCATCATAACATTAATAAACAAACAAACAAAAAAAAGATGCTTTGGGGCCCATCTGCCCCTATGGAAAGAACGCAGCACTTTGTGCCTTGCAGCTCTAGGGCAATGTAGCACACCCAGAGCAGAAGTTCTACTTCAGCCAGATCAGGCCCGCAAAGAAACTGCGTTTCACAGGCCTTTGTAAGAGATGTTCCCGGTAGGCTGTTAGAGCACTGTGCAGAGCGAGTTGTTTCTTAGCTTCCCAACGAGCTGGAAGCAAGATGCTTTAGGGGCCATCTGCCCTTAAGGAAAGAAGGCAGCACTTTGTGCCTTGCAGCTCTAGGGCAAAGTAGCACACCCAGAGCAGAAGTTCTACTTCAGCCAGATCAGGCCTGCAAAGAAACTGCGTTTCACAGGCCTTTGTAAGAGATGTTCCCAGTAGGCTGTTAGAGCACTGTGCAGAGCGAGTTGTTTCTTAGCTTCCCAACGAGCTGGAAGCAAGATGCTTTAGGGGCCATCTGCCCTTAAGGAAAGAAGGCAGCACTTTGTGCCTTGCAGCTCTAGGGCAAAGTAGCACACCCAGAGCAGAAGTTCTACTTCAGCCAGATCAGGCCTGCAAAGAAACTGCGTTTCACAGGCCTTTGTAAGAGATGTTCCCAGTAGGCTGTTAGAGCACTGTGCAGAGCGAGTTGTTTCTTAGCTTCCCAGAGAGCTGGAAGCAAGATGCTTTGGGGCCCGTTAATTTTATACCCTGCTACTTTGCTGTAGTTGTTGATTATTTCTAATAGTTTTTCTGTGGATTCTTTGGGGTTTTCTATGTATAAGATCATGTCGTCTGCAAGCAACGCGAGTTTTACTTCTTCGTTACCCATTTGGATTCCTTTTATTTTTTTTTCCTGCCGAATTGCTCTGGCCAGCACCTCCAGTACTATGTTGAATAGGAGTGGTGAAAGTGGGCACCCTTGTCTTGTTCCTGTCCTCAGAGGGATGGCTTTCAGCTTTTGTCCATTGAGTATGATGTTGGCTGTGGGTCTATCATATATGGCCTTTATTATGTTGAGGTACTTTCCTTCTATACCCATTTTACTGAGGGTTGTTATCATAAATGGGTGTTGGATCTTGTCGAATGCTTTCTCTGCGTCTATTGAGATGATCATGTGGTTTTTGTTTTTCATTTTGTTGATGTAGTGTATCACGTTGATTGACTTGCGGGTGTTGAACCATCCCTGTGTCCCTGGTATAAATCCCACTTGATCATGGTGTATAATCTTTTTGATGTATTGCTGTAATCGGTTTGCCAAAATTTGGTTGAGGATTTTTGCATCTATGTTCATCAGTGATATCGGCCTGTAGTTCTCCTTCTTTGTGTTGTCCTTGTCAGGTTTGGGGATCAGAGTGATGTTGGCTTCATAGAATGTGTTAGGGAGTTCTCCATCTTTCTCAATTTTCTGGAACAGTTTGAGGAGAATAGGTACAAAGAACTCACACTGCTTAACAACAAAAAAACAAACAACCCGATCAAAAAATGGGCAGAGGACATGAACAGACATTTCTCCAAAGAAGATATGAACATGGCCAATAGACACATGAAAAGATGTTCATCATCGCTAATCATCAGGGAAATGCAAATCCAAACTACACTAAGATATCACCTTACCCCCGTTAGATTGGCAAAAACATCCAAAACCAAGAACGACAAATGTTGGAGAGGTTGTGGAGAAAGAGGAACCCTCATACACTGTTGGTGGGAATGCAAACTGGTACAGCCACTATGGAAAACAGTATGGAGATTTCTCAAAAAGTTAAAAATAGAAATACCCTATGACCCAGCCATCCCATTACTGGGTATCTATCCTAAGAACCTGATATCAGATATCTCAAGAGTCCGTTGCACCCCTATGTTCATCGCAGCATTATTTACAATAGCCAAGACGTGGAACCAGCCTACGTGCCCAGAAACTGATGATTGGATAAAGAAGATGTGGTATATATACACAAAGGAATACTACTCAGCCATAAAAAAAGACGACATTGGCCCATTCACAACAATGTGGATGGACCTCGAGGGCATTATGTTAAGCGAAATAAGTCAGTCAGAGAAAGACAGACTCTATATGACTCCACTCATAGGTGGAAATTAGTATATTGAGAAGGAGATCTGATCGGTGGTTACCAGGGAAATGGGGGGGTGGGGGGAGGGCACGGAGGGGGAAGTGGTGTTCCCACAACATGACTAACAAAAATGTACAACTGAAATTTCACAAGCTTGTAATCCATCATAACATTAATAAACAAACAAACAAAAAAAAGATGCTTTGGGGCCCATCTGCCCCTATGGAAAGAACGCAGCACTTTGTGCCTTGCAGCTCTAGGGCAATGTAGCACACCCAGAGCAGAAGTTCTACTTCAGCCAGATCAGGCCCGCAAAGAAACTGCGTTTCACAGGCCTTTGTAAGAGATGTTCCCGGTAGGCTGTTAGAGCACTGTGCAGAGCGAGTTGTTTCTTAGCTTCCCAACGAGCTGGAAGCAAGATGCTTTAGGGGCCATCTGCCCTTAAGGAAAGAAGGCAGCACTTTGTGCCTTGCAGCTCTAGGGCAAAGTAGCACACCCAGAGCAGAAGTTCTACTTCAGCCAGATCAGGCCTGCAAAGAAACTGCGTTTCACAGGCCTTTGTAAGAGATGTTCCCAGTAGGCTGTTAGAGCACTGTGCAGAGCGAGTTGTTTCTTAGCTTCCCAGAGAGCTGGAAGCAAGATGCTTTGGGGCCCGTTAATTTTATACCCTGCTACTTTGCTGTAGTTGTTGATTATTTCTAATAGTTTTTCTGTGGATTCTTTGGGGTTTTCTATGTATAAGATCATGTCGTCTGCAAGCAACGCGAGTTTTACTTCTTCGTTACCCATTTGGATTCCTTTTATTTTTTTTTCCTGCCGAATTGCTCTGGCCAGCACCTCCAGTACTATGTTGAATAGGAGTGGTGAAAGTGGGCACCCTTGTCTTGTTCCTGTCCTCAGAGGGATGGCTTTCAGCTTTTGTCCATTGAGTATGATGTTGGCTGTGGGTCTATCATATATGGCCTTTATTATGTTGAGGTACTTTCCTTCTATACCCATTTTACTGAGGGTTGTTATCATAAATGGGTGTTGGATCTTGTCGAATGCTTTCTCTGCGTCTATTGAGATGATCATGTGGTTTTTGTTTTTCATTTTGTTGATGTAGTGTATCACGTTGATTGACTTGCGGGTGTTGAACCATCCCTGTGTCCCTGGTATAAATCCCACTTGATCATGGTGTATAATCTTTTTGATGTATTGCTGTAATCGGTTTGCCAAAATTTGGTTGAGGATTTTTGCATCTATGTTCATCAGTGATATCGGCCTGTAGTTCTCCTTCTTTGTGTTGTCCTTGTCAGGTTTGGGGATCAGAGTGATGTTGGCTTCATAGAATGTGTTAGGGAGTTCTCCATCTTTCTCAATTTTCTGGAACAGTTTGAGGAGAATAGGTACAAAGAACTCACACTGCTTAACAACAAAAAAACAAACAACCCGATCAAAAAATGGGCAGAGGACATGAACAGACATTTCTCCAAAGAAGATATGAACATGGCCAATAGACACATGAAAAGATGTTCATCATCGCTAATCATCAGGGAAATGCAAATCCAAACTACACTAAGATATCACCTTACCCCCGTTAGATTGGCAAAAACATCCAAAACCAAGAACGACAAATGTTGGAGAGGTTGTGGAGAAAGAGGAACCCTCATACACTGTTGGTGGGAATGCAAACTGGTACAGCCACTATGGAAAACAGTATGGAGATTTCTCAAAAAGTTAAAAATAGAAATACCCTATGACCCAGCCATCCCATTACTGGGTATCTATCCTAAGAACCTGATATCAGATATCTCAAGAGTCCGTTGCACCCCTATGTTCATCGCAGCATTATTTACAATAGCCAAGACGTGGAACCAGCCTACGTGCCCAGAAACTGATGATTGGATAAAGAAGATGTGGTATATATACACAAAGGAATACTACTCAGCCATAAAAAAAGACGACATTGGCCCATTCACAACAATGTGGATGGACCTCGAGGGCATTATGTTAAGCGAAATAAGTCAGTCAGAGAAAGACAGACTCTATATGACTCCACTCATAGGTGGAAATTAGTATATTGAGAAGGAGATCTGATCGGTGGTTACCAGGGAAAAGGGGGGGTGGGGGGAGGGCACGGAGGGGGAAGTGGTGTTCCCACAACATGACTAACAAAAATGTACAACTGAAATTTCACAAGCTTGTAATCCATCATAACATTAATAAACAACAACACAAAAAAAAGATGCTTTGGGGCCCATCTGCCCCTATGGAAAGAACGCAGCACTTTGTGCCTTGCAGCTCTAGGGCAATGTAGCACACCCAGAGCAGAAGTTCTACTTCAGCCAGATCAGGCCCGCAAAGAAACTGCGTTTCACAGGCCTTTGTAAGAGATGTTCCCGGTAGGCTGTTAGAGCACTGTGCAGAGCGAGTTGTTTCTTAGCTTCCCAACGAGCTGGAAGCAAGATGCTTTAGGGGCCATCTGCCCTTAAGGAAAGAAGGCAGCACTTTGTGCCTTGCAGCTCTAGGGCAAAGTAGCACACCCAGAGCAGAAGTTCTACTTCAGCCAGATCCGGCCTGCAAAGAAACTGCGTTTCACAGGCCTTTGTAAGAGATGTTCCCAGTAGGCTGTTAGAGCACTGTGCAGAGCGAGTTGTTTCTTAGCTTCCCAGAGAGCTGGAAGCAAGATGCTTTGGGGCCCGTTAATTTTATACCCTGCTACTTTGCTGTAGTTGTTGATTATTTCTAATAGTTTTTCTGTGGATTCTTTGGGGTTTTCTATGTATAAGATCATGTCGTCTGCAAGCAACGCGAGTTTTACTTCTTCGTTACCCATTTGGATTCCTTTTATTTTTTTTTCCTGCCGAATTGCTCTGGCCAGCACCTCCAGTACTATGTTGAATAGGAGTGGTGAAAGTGGGCACCCTTGTCTTGTTCCTGTCCTCAGAGGGATGGCTTTCAGCTTTTGTCCATTGAGTATGATGTTGGCTGTGGGTCTATCATATATGGCCTTTATTATGTTGAGGTACTTTCCTTCTATACCCATTTTACTGAGGGTTGTTATCATAAATGGGTGTTGGATCTTGTCGAATGCTTTCTCTGCGTCTATTGAGATGATCATGTGGTTTTTGTTTTTCATTTTGTTGATGTAGTGTATCACGTTGATTGACTTGCGGGTGTTGAACCATCCCTGTGTCCCTGGTATAAATCCCACTTGATCATGGTGTATAATCTTTTTGATGTATTGCTGTAATCGGTTTGCCAAAATTTGGTTGAGGATTTTTGCATCTATGTTCATCAGTGATATCGGCCTGTAGTTCTCCTTCTTTGTGTTGTCCTTGTCAGGTTTGGGGATCAGAGTGATGTTGGCTTCATAGAATGTGTTAGGGAGTTCTCCATCTTTCTCAATTTTCTGGAACAGTTTGAGGAGAATAGGTACAAAGAACTCACACTGCTTAACAACAAAAAAACAAACAACCCGATCAAAAAATGGGCAGAGGACATGAACAGACATTTCTCCAAAGAAGATATGAACATGGCCAATAGACACATGAAAAGATGTTCATCATCGCTAATCATCAGGGAAATGCAAATCCAAACTACACTAAGATATCACCTTACCCCCGTTAGATTGGCAAAAACATCCAAAACCAAGAACGACAAATGTTGGAGAGGTTGTGGAGAAAGAGGAACCCTCATACACTGTTGGTGGGAATGCAAACTGGTACAGCCACTATGGAAAACAGTATGGAGATTTCTCAAAAAGTTAAAAATAGAAATACCCTATGACCCAGCCATCCCATTACTGGGTATCTATCCTAAGAACCTGATATCAGATATCTCAAGAGTCCGTTGCACCCCTATGTTCATCGCAGCATTATTTACAATAGCCAAGACGTGGAACCAGCCTACGTGCCCAGAAACTGATGATTGGATAAAGAAGATGTGGTATATATACACAAAGGAATACTACTCAGCCATAAAAAAAGACGACATTGGCCCATTCACAACAATGTGGATGGACCTCGAGGGCATTATGTTAAGCGAAATAAGTCAGTCAGAGAAAGACAGACTCTATATGACTCCACTCATAGGTGGAAATTAGTATATTGAGAAGGAGATCTGATCGGTGGTTACCAGGGAAATGGGGGGGTGGGGGGAGGGCACGGAGGGGGAAGTGGTGTTCCCACAACATGACTAACAAAAATGTACAACTGAAATTTCACAAGCTTGTAATCCATCATAACATTAATAAACAAACAAACAAAAAAAAGATGCTTTGGGGCCCATCTGCCCCTATGGAAAGAACGCAGCACTTTGTGCCTTGCAGCTCTAGGGCAATGTAGCACACCCAGAGCAGAAGTTCTACTTCAGCCAGATCAGGCCCGCAAAGAAACTGCGTTTCACAGGCCTTTGTAAGAGATGTTCCCGGTAGGCTGTTAGAGCACTGTGCAGAGCGAGTTGTTTCTTAGCTTCCCAACGAGCTGGAAGCAAGATGCTTTAGGGGCCATCTGCCCTTAAGGAAAGAAGGCAGCACTTTGTGCCTTGCAGCTCTAGGGCAAAGTAGCACACCCAGAGCAGAAGTTCTACTTCAGCCAGATCAGGCCTGCAAAGAAACTGCGTTTCACAGGCCTTTGTAAGAGATGTTCCCAGTAGGCTGTTAGAGCACTGTGCAGAGCGAGTTGTTTCTTAGCTTCCCAGAGAGCTGGAAGCAAGATGCTTTGGGGCCCGTTAATTTTATACCCTGCTACTTTGCTGTAGTTGTTGATTATTTCTAATAGTTTTTCTGTGGATTCTTTGGGGTTTTCTATGTATAAGATCATGTCGTCTGCAAGCAACGCGAGTTTTACTTCTTCGTTACCCATTTGGATTCCTTTTATTTTTTTTTCCTGCCGAATTGCTCTGGCCAGCACCTCCAGTACTATGTTGAATAGGAGTGGTGAAAGTGGGCACCCTTGTCTTGTTCCTGTCCTCAGAGGGATGGCTTTCAGCTTTTGTCCATTGAGTATGATGTTGGCTGTGGGTCTATCATATATGGCCTTTATTATGTTGAGGTACTTTCCTTCTATACCCATTTTACTGAGGGTTGTTATCATAAATGGGTGTTGGATCTTGTCGAATGCTTTCTCTGCGTCTATTGAGATGATCATGTGGTTTTTGTTTTTCATTTTGTTGATGTAGTGTATCACGTTGATTGACTTGCGGGTGTTGAACCATCCCTGTGTCCCTGGTATAAATCCCACTTGATCATGGTGTATAATCTTTTTGATGTATTGCTGTAATCGGTTTGCCAAAATTTGGTTGAGGATTTTTGCATCTATGTTCATCAGTGATATCGGCCTGTAGTTCTCCTTCTTTGTGTTGTCCTTGTCAGGTTTGGGGATCAGAGTGATGTTGGCTTCATAGAATGTGTTAGGGAGTTCTCCATCTTTCTCAATTTTCTGGAACAGTTTGAGGAGAATAGGTACAAAGAACTCACACTGCTTAACAACAAAAAAACAAACAACCCGATCAAAAAATGGGCAGAGGACATGAACAGACATTTCTCCAAAGAAGATATGAACATGGCCAATAGACACATGAAAAGATGTTCATCATCGCTAATCATCAGGGAAATGCAAATCCAAACTACACTAAGATATCACCTTACCCCCGTTAGATTGGCAAAAACATCCAAAACCAAGAACGACAAATGTTGGAGAGGTTGTGGAGAAAGAGGAACCCTCATACACTGTTGGTGGGAATGCAAACTGGTACAGCCACTATGGAAAACAGTATGGAGATTTCTCAAAAAGTTAAAAATAGAAATACCCTATGACCCAGCCATCCCATTACTGGGTATCTATCCTAAGAACCTGATATCAGATATCTCAAGAGTCCGTTGCACCCCTATGTTCATCGCAGCATTATTTACAATAGCCAAGACGTGGAACCAGCCTACGTGCCCAGAAACTGATGATTGGATAAAGAAGATGTGGTATATATACACAAAGGAATACTACTCAGCCATAAAAAAAGACGACATTGGCCCATTCACAACAATGTGGATGGACCTCGAGGGCATTATGTTAAGCGAAATAAGTCAGTCAGAGAAAGACAGACTCTATATGACTCCACTCATAGGTGGAAATTAGTATATTGAGAAGGAGATCTGATCGGTGGTTACCAGGGAAATGGGGGGGTGGGGGGAGGGCACGGAGGGGGAAGTGGTGTTCCCACAACATGACTAACAAAAATGTACAACTGAAATTTCACAAGCTTGTAATCCATCATAACATTAATAAACAAACAAACAAAAAAAAGATGCTTTGGGGCCCATCTGCCCCTATGGAAAGAACGCAGCACTTTGTGCCTTGCAGCTCTAGGGCAATGTAGCACACCCAGAGCAGAAGTTCTACTTCAGCCAGATCAGGCCCGCAAAGAAACTGCGTTTCACAGGCCTTTGTAAGAGATGTTCCCGGTAGGCTGTTAGAGCACTGTGCAGAGCGAGTTGTTTCTTAGCTTCCCAACGAGCTGGAAGCAAGATGCTTTAGGGGCCATCTGCCCTTAAGGAAAGAAGGCAGCACTTTGTGCCTTGCAGCTCTAGGGCAAAGTAGCACACCCAGAGCAGAAGTTCTACTTCAGCCAGATCAGGCCTGCAAAGAAACTGCGTTTCACAGGCCTTTGTAAGAGATGTTCCCAGTAGGCTGTTAGAGCACTGTGCAGAGCGAGTTGTTTCTTAGCTTCCCAACGAGCTGGAAGCAAGATGCTTTAGGGGCCATCTGCCCTTAAGGAAAGAAGGCAGCACTTTGTGCCTTGCAGCTCTAGGGCAAAGTAGCACACCCAGAGCAGAAGTTCTACTTCAGCCAGATCAGGCCTGCAAAGAAACTGCGTTTCACAGGCCTTTGTAAGAGATGTTCCCAGTAGGCTGTTAGAGCACTGTGCAGAGCGAGTTGTTTCTTAGCTTCCCAGAGAGCTGGAAGCAAGATGCTTTGGGGCCCGTTAATTTTATACCCTGCTACTTTGCTGTAGTTGTTGATTATTTCTAATAGTTTTTCTGTGGATTCTTTGGGGTTTTCTATGTATAAGATCATGTCGTCTGCAAGCAACGCGAGTTTTACTTCTTCGTTACCCATTTGGATTCCTTTTATTTTTTTTTCCTGCCGAATTGCTCTGGCCAGCACCTCCAGTACTATGTTGAATAGGAGTGGTGAAAGTGGGCACCCTTGTCTTGTTCCTGTCCTCAGAGGGATGGCTTTCAGCTTTTGTCCATTGAGTATGATGTTGGCTGTGGGTCTATCATATATGGCCTTTATTATGTTGAGGTACTTTCCTTCTATACCCATTTTACTGAGGGTTGTTATCATAAATGGGTGTTGGATCTTGTCGAATGCTTTCTCTGCGTCTATTGAGATGATCATGTGGTTTTTGTTTTTCATTTTGTTGATGTAGTGTATCACGTTGATTGACTTGCGGGTGTTGAACCATCCCTGTGTCCCTGGTATAAATCCCACTTGATCATGGTGTATAATCTTTTTGATGTATTGCTGTAATCGGTTTGCCAAAATTTGGTTGAGGATTTTTGCATCTATGTTCATCAGTGATATCGGCCTGTAGTTCTCCTTCTTTGTGTTGTCCTTGTCAGGTTTGGGGATCAGAGTGATGTTGGCTTCATAGAATGTGTTAGGGAGTTCTCCATCTTTCTCAATTTTCTGGAACAGTTTGAGGAGAATAGGTACAAAGAACTCACACTGCTTAACAACAAAAAAACAAACAACCCGATCAAAAAATGGGCAGAGGACATGAACAGACATTTCTCCAAAGAAGATATGAACATGGCCAATAGACACATGAAAAGATGTTCATCATCGCTAATCATCAGGGAAATGCAAATCCAAACTACACTAAGATATCACCTTACCCCCGTTAGATTGGCAAAAACATCCAAAACCAAGAACGACAAATGTTGGAGAGGTTGTGGAGAAAGAGGAACCCTCATACACTGTTGGTGGGAATGCAAACTGGTACAGCCACTATGGAAAACAGTATGGAGATTTCTCAAAAAGTTAAAAATAGAAATACCCTATGACCCAGCCATCCCATTACTGGGTATCTATCCTAAGAACCTGATATCAGATATCTCAAGAGTCCGTTGCACCCCTATGTTCATCGCAGCATTATTTACAATAGCCAAGACGTGGAACCAGCCTACGTGCCCAGAAACTGATGATTGGATAAAGAAGATGTGGTATATATACACAAAGGAATACTACTCAGCCATAAAAAAAGACGACATTGGCCCATTCACAACAATGTGGATGGACCTCGAGGGCATTATGTTAAGCGAAATAAGTCAGTCAGAGAAAGACAGACTCTATATGACTCCACTCATAGGTGGAAATTAGTATATTGAGAAGGAGATCTGATCGGTGGTTACCAGGGAAATGGGGGGGTGGGGGGAGGGCACGGAGGGGGAAGTGGTGTTCCCACAACATGACTAACAAAAATGTACAACTGAAATTTCACAAGCTTGTAATCCATCATAACATTAATAAACAAACAAACAAAAAAAAGATGCTTTGGGGCCCATCTGCCCCTATGGAAAGAACGCAGCACTTTGTGCCTTGCAGCTCTAGGGCAATGTAGCACACCCAGAGCAGAAGTTCTACTTCAGCCAGATCAGGCCCGCAAAGAAACTGCGTTTCACAGGCCTTTGTAAGAGATGTTCCCGGTAGGCTGTTAGAGCACTGTGCAGAGCGAGTTGTTTCTTAGCTTCCCAACGAGCTGGAAGCAAGATGCTTTAGGGGCCATCTGCCCTTAAGGAAAGAAGGCAGCACTTTGTGCCTTGCAGCTCTAGGGCAAAGTAGCACACCCAGAGCAGAAGTTCTACTTCAGCCAGATCAGGCCTGCAAAGAAACTGCGTTTCACAGGCCTTTGTAAGAGATGTTCCCAGTAGGCTGTTAGAGCACTGTGCAGAGCGAGTTGTTTCTTAGCTTCCCAGAGAGCTGGAAGCAAGATGCTTTGGGGCCCGTTAATTTTATACCCTGCTACTTTGCTGTAGTTGTTGATTATTTCTAATAGTTTTTCTGTGGATTCTTTGGGGTTTTCTATGTATAAGATCATGTCGTCTGCAAGCAACGCGAGTTTTACTTCTTCGTTACCCATTTGGATTCCTTTTATTTTTTTTTCCTGCCGAATTGCTCTGGCCAGCACCTCCAGTACTATGTTGAATAGGAGTGGTGAAAGTGGGCACCCTTGTCTTGTTCCTGTCCTCAGAGGGATGGCTTTCAGCTTTTGTCCATTGAGTATGATGTTGGCTGTGGGTCTATCATATATGGCCTTTATTATGTTGAGGTACTTTCCTTCTATACCCATTTTACTGAGGGTTGTTATCATAAATGGGTGTTGGATCTTGTCGAATGCTTTCTCTGCGTCTATTGAGATGATCATGTGGTTTTTGTTTTTCATTTTGTTGATGTAGTGTATCACGTTGATTGACTTGCGGGTGTTGAACCATCCCTGTGTCCCTGGTATAAATCCCACTTGATCATGGTGTATAATCTTTTTGATGTATTGCTGTAATCGGTTTGCCAAAATTTGGTTGAGGATTTTTGCATCTATGTTCATCAGTGATATCGGCCTGTAGTTCTCCTTCTTTGTGTTGTCCTTGTCAGGTTTGGGGATCAGAGTGATGTTGGCTTCATAGAATGTGTTAGGGAGTTCTCCATCTTTCTCAATTTTCTGGAACAGTTTGAGGAGAATAGGTACAAAGAACTCACACTGCTTAACAACAAAAAAACAAACAACCCGATCAAAAAATGGGCAGAGGACATGAACAGACATTTCTCCAAAGAAGATATGAACATGGCCAATAGACACATGAAAAGATGTTCATCATCGCTAATCATCAGGGAAATGCAAATCCAAACTACACTAAGATATCACCTTACCCCCGTTAGATTGGCAAAAACATCCAAAACCAAGAACGACAAATGTTGGAGAGGTTGTGGAGAAAGAGGAACCCTCATACACTGTTGGTGGGAATGCAAACTGGTACAGCCACTATGGAAAACAGTATGGAGATTTCTCAAAAAGTTAAAAATAGAAATACCCTATGACCCAGCCATCCCATTACTGGGTATCTATCCTAAGAACCTGATATCAGATATCTCAAGAGTCCGTTGCACCCCTATGTTCATCGCAGCATTATTTACAATAGCCAAGACGTGGAACCAGCCTACGTGCCCAGAAACTGATGATTGGATAAAGAAGATGTGGTATATATACACAAAGGAATACTACTCAGCCATAAAAAAAGACGACATTGGCCCATTCACAACAATGTGGATGGACCTCGAGGGCATTATGTTAAGCGAAATAAGTCAGTCAGAGAAAGACAGACTCTATATGACTCCACTCATAGGTGGAAATTAGTATATTGAGAAGGAGATCTGATCGGTGGTTACCAGGGAAATGGGGGGGTGGGGGGAGGGCACGGAGGGGGAAGTGGTGTTCCCACAACATGACTAACAAAAATGTACAACTGAAATTTCACAAGCTTGTAATCCATCATAACATTAATAAACAAACAAACAAAAAAAAGATGCTTTGGGGCCCATCTGCCCCTATGGAAAGAACGCAGCACTTTGTGCCTTGCAGCTCTAGGGCAATGTAGCACACCCAGAGCAGAAGTTCTACTTCAGCCAGATCAGGCCCGCAAAGAAACTGCGTTTCACAGGCCTTTGTAAGAGATGTTCCCGGTAGGCTGTTAGAGCACTGTGCAGAGCGAGTTGTTTCTTAGCTTCCCAACGAGCTGGAAGCAAGATGCTTTAGGGGCCATCTGCCCTTAAGGAAAGAAGGCAGCACTTTGTGCCTTGCAGCTCTAGGGCAAAGTAGCACACCCAGAGCAGAAGTTCTACTTCAGCCAGATCAGGCCTGCAAAGAAACTGCGTTTCACAGGCCTTTGTAAGAGATGTTCCCAGTAGGCTGTTAGAGCACTGTGCAGAGCGAGTTGTTTCTTAGCTTCCCAGAGAGCTGGAAGCAAGATGCTTTGGGGCCCGTTAATTTTATACCCTGCTACTTTGCTGTAGTTGTTGATTATTTCTAATAGTTTTTCTGTGGATTCTTTGGGGTTTTCTATGTATAAGATCATGTCGTCTGCAAGCAACGCGAGTTTTACTTCTTCGTTACCCATTTGGATTCCTTTTATTTTTTTTTCCTGCCGAATTGCTCTGGCCAGCACCTCCAGTACTATGTTGAATAGGAGTGGTGAAAGTGGGCACCCTTGTCTTGTTCCTGTCCTCAGAGGGATGGCTTTCAGCTTTTGTCCATTGAGTATGATGTTGGCTGTGGGTCTATCATATATGGCCTTTATTATGTTGAGGTACTTTCCTTCTATACCCATTTTACTGAGGGTTGTTATCATAAATGGGTGTTGGATCTTGTCGAATGCTTTCTCTGCGTCTATTGAGATGATCATGTGGTTTTTGTTTTTCATTTTGTTGATGTAGTGTATCACGTTGATTGACTTGCGGGTGTTGAACCATCCCTGTGTCCCTGGTATAAATCCCACTTGATCATGGTGTATAATCTTTTTGATGTATTGCTGTAATCGGTTTGCCAAAATTTGGTTGAGGATTTTTGCATCTATGTTCATCAGTGATATCGGCCTGTAGTTCTCCTTCTTTGTGTTGTCCTTGTCAGGTTTGGGGATCAGAGTGATGTTGGCTTCATAGAATGTGTTAGGGAGTTCTCCATCTTTCTCAATTTTCTGGAACAGTTTGAGGAGAATAGGTACAAAGAACTCACACTGCTTAACAACAAAAAAACAAACAACCCGATCAAAAAATGGGCAGAGGACATGAACAGACATTTCTCCAAAGAAGATATGAACATGGCCAATAGACACATGAAAAGATGTTCATCATCGCTAATCATCAGGGAAATGCAAATCCAAACTACACTAAGATATCACCTTACCCCCGTTAGATTGGCAAAAACATCCAAAACCAAGAACGACAAATGTTGGAGAGGTTGTGGAGAAAGAGGAACCCTCATACACTGTTGGTGGGAATGCAAACTGGTACAGCCACTATGGAAAACAGTATGGAGATTTCTCAAAAAGTTAAAAATAGAAATACCCTATGACCCAGCCATCCCATTACTGGGTATCTATCCTAAGAACCTGATATCAGATATCTCAAGAGTCCGTTGCACCCCTATGTTCATCGCAGCATTATTTACAATAGCCAAGACGTGGAACCAGCCTACGTGCCCAGAAACTGATGATTGGATAAAGAAGATGTGGTATATATACACAAAGGAATACTACTCAGCCATAAAAAAAGACGACATTGGCCCATTCACAACAATGTGGATGGACCTCGAGGGCATTATGTTAAGCGAAATAAGTCAGTCAGAGAAAGACAGACTCTATATGACTCCACTCATAGGTGGAAATTAGTATATTGAGAAGGAGATCTGATCGGTGGTTACCAGGGAAATGGGGGGGTGGGGGGAGGGCACGGAGGGGGAAGTGGTGTTCCCACAACATGACTAACAAAAATGTACAACTGAAATTTCACAAGCTTGTAATCCATCATAACATTAATAAACAAACAAACAAAAAAAAGATGCTTTGGGGCCCATCTGCCCCTATGGAAAGAACGCAGCACTTTGTGCCTTGCAGCTCTAGGGCAATGTAGCACACCCAGAGCAGAAGTTCTACTTCAGCCAGATCAGGCCCGCAAAGAAACTGCGTTTCACAGGCCTTTGTAAGAGATGTTCCCGGTAGGCTGTTAGAGCACTGTGCAGAGCGAGTTGTTTCTTAGCTTCCCAACGAGCTGGAAGCAAGATGCTTTAGGGGCCATCTGCCCTTAAGGAAAGAAGGCAGCACTTTGTGCCTTGCAGCTCTAGGGCAAAGTAGCACACCCAGAGCAGAAGTTCTACTTCAGCCAGATCAGGCCTGCAAAGAAACTGCGTTTCACAGGCCTTTGTAAGAGATGTTCCCAGTAGGCTGTTAGAGCACTGTGCAGAGCGAGTTGTTTCTTAGCTTCCCAGAGAGCTGGAAGCAAGATGCTTTGGGGCCCGTTAATTTTATACCCTGCTACTTTGCTGTAGTTGTTGATTATTTCTAATAGTTTTTCTGTGGATTCTTTGGGGTTTTCTATGTATAAGATCATGTCGTCTGCAAGCAACGCGAGTTTTACTTCTTCGTTACCCATTTGGATTCCTTTTATTTTTTTTTCCTGCCGAATTGCTCTGGCCAGCACCTCCAGTACTATGTTGAATAGGAGTGGTGAAAGTGGGCACCCTTGTCTTGTTCCTGTCCTCAGAGGGATGGCTTTCAGCTTTTGTCCATTGAGTATGATGTTGGCTGTGGGTCTATCATATATGGCCTTTATTATGTTGAGGTACTTTCCTTCTATACCCATTTTACTGAGGGTTGTTATCATAAATGGGTGTTGGATCTTGTCGAATGCTTTCTCTGCGTCTATTGAGATGATCATGTGGTTTTTGTTTTTCATTTTGTTGATGTAGTGTATCACGTTGATTGACTTGCGGGTGTTGAACCATCCCTGTGTCCCTGGTATAAATCCCACTTGATCATGGTGTATAATCTTTTTGATGTATTGCTGTAATCGGTTTGCCAAAATTTGGTTGAGGATTTTTGCATCTATGTTCATCAGTGATATCGGCCTGTAGTTCTCCTTCTTTGTGTTGTCCTTGTCAGGTTTGGGGATCAGAGTGATGTTGGCTTCATAGAATGTGTTAGGGAGTTCTCCATCTTTCTCAATTTTCTGGAACAGTTTGAGGAGAATAGGTACAAAGAACTCACACTGCTTAACAACAAAAAAACAAACAACCCGATCAAAAAATGGGCAGAGGACATGAACAGACATTTCTCCAAAGAAGATATGAACATGGCCAATAGACACATGAAAAGATGTTCATCATCGCTAATCATCAGGGAAATGCAAATCCAAACTACACTAAGATATCACCTTACCCCCGTTAGATTGGCAAAAACATCCAAAACCAAGAACGACAAATGTTGGAGAGGTTGTGGAGAAAGAGGAACCCTCATACACTGTTGGTGGGAATGCAAACTGGTACAGCCACTATGGAAAACAGTATGGAGATTTCTCAAAAAGTTAAAAATAGAAATACCCTATGACCCAGCCATCCCATTACTGGGTATCTATCCTAAGAACCTGATATCAGATATCTCAAGAGTCCGTTGCACCCCTATGTTCATCGCAGCATTATTTACAATAGCCAAGACGTGGAACCAGCCTACGTGCCCAGAAACTGATGATTGGATAAAGAAGATGTGGTATATATACACAAAGGAATACTACTCAGCCATAAAAAAAGACGACATTGGCCCATTCACAACAATGTGGATGGACCTCGAGGGCATTATGTTAAGCGAAATAAGTCAGTCAGAGAAAGACAGACTCTATATGACTCCACTCATAGGTGGAAATTAGTATATTGAGAAGGAGATCTGATCGTTGGTTACCAGGGAAATGGGGGGGTGGGGGGAGGGCACGGAGGGGGAAGTGGTGTTCCCACAACATGACTAACAAAAATGTACAACTGAAATTTCACAAGCTTGTAATCCATCATAACATTAATAAACAAACAAACAAAAAAAAGATGCTTTGGGGCCCATCTGCCCCTATGGAAAGAACGCAGCACTTTGTGCCTTGCAGCTCTAGGGCAATGTAGCACACCCAGAGCAGAAGTTCTACTTCAGCCAGATCAGGCCCGCAAAGAAACTGCGTTTCACAGGCCTTTGTAAGAGATGTTCCCGGTAGGCTGTTAGAGCACTGTGCAGAGCGAGTTGTTTCTTAGCTTCCCAACGAGCTGGAAGCAAGATGCTTTAGGGGCCATCTGCCCTTAAGGAAAGAAGGCAGCACTTTGTGCCTTGCAGCTCTAGGGCAAAGTAGCACACCCAGAGCAGAAGTTCTACTTCAGCCAGATCAGGCCTGCAAAGAAACTGCGTTTCACAGGCCTTTGTAAGAGATGTTCCCAGTAGGCTGTTAGAGCACTGTGCAGAGCGAGTTGTTTCTTAGCTTCCCAGAGAGCTGGAAGCAAGATGCTTTGGGGCCCGTTAATTTTATACCCTGCTACTTTGCTGTAGTTGTTGATTATTTCTAATAGTTTTTCTGTGGATTCTTTGGGGTTTTCTATGTATAAGATCATGTCGTCTGCAAGCAACGCGAGTTTTACTTCTTCGTTACCCATTTGGATTCCTTTTATTTTTTTTTCCTGCCGAATTGCTCTGGCCAGCACCTCCAGTACTATGTTGAATAGGAGTGGTGAAAGTGGGCACCCTTGTCTTGTTCCTGTCCTCAGAGGGATGGCTTTCAGCTTTTGTCCATTGAGTATGATGTTGGCTGTGGGTCTATCATATATGGCCTTTATTATGTTGAGGTACTTTCCTTCTATACCCATTTTACTGAGGGTTGTTATCATAAATGGGTGTTGGATCTTGTCGAATGCTTTCTCTGTGTCTATTGAGATGATCATGTGGTTTTTGTTTTTCATTTTGTTGATGTAGTGTATCACGTTGATTGACTTGCGGGTGTTGAACCATCCCTGTGTCCCTGGTATAAATCCCACTTGATCATGGTGTATAATCTTTTTGATGTATTGCTGTAATCGGTTTGCCAAAATTTGGTTGAGGATTTTTGCATCTATGTTCATCAGTGATATCGGCCTGTAGTTCTCCTTCTTTGTGTTGTCCTTGTCAGGTTTGGGGATCAGAGTGATGTTGGCTTCATAGAATGTGTTAGGGAGTTCTCCATCTTTCTCAATTTTCTGGAACAGTTTGAGGAGAATAGGTACAAAGAACTCACACTGCTTAACAACAAAAAAACAAACAACCCGATCAAAAAATGGGCAGAGGACATGAACAGACATTTCTCCAAAGAAGATATGAACATGGCCAATAGACACATGAAAAGATGTTCATCATCGCTAATCATCAGGGAAATGCAAATCCAAACTACACTAAGATATCACCTTACCCCCGTTAGATTGGCAAAAACATCCAAAACCAAGAACGACAAATGTTGGAGAGGTTGTGGAGAAAGAGGAACCCTCATACACTGTTGGTGGGAATGCAAACTGGTACAGCCACTATGGAAAACAGTATGGAGATTTCTCAAAAAGTTAAAAATAGAAATACCCTATGACCCAGCCATCCCATTACTGGGTATCTATCCTAAGAACCTGATATCAGATATCTCAAGAGTCCGTTGCACCCCTATGTTCATCGCAGCATTATTTACAATAGCCAAGACGTGGAACCAGCCTACGTGCCCAGAAACTGATGATTGGATAAAGAAGATGTGGTATATATACACAAAGGAATACTACTCAGCCATAAAAAAAGACGACATTGGCCCATTCACAACAATGTGGATGGACCTCGAGGGCATTATGTTAAGCGAAATAAGTCAGTCAGAGAAAGACAGACTCTATATGACTCCACTCATAGGTGGAAATTAGTATATTGAGAAGGAGATCTGATCGGTGGTTACCAGGGAAATGGGGGGGTGGGGGGAGGGCACGGAGGGGGAAGTGGTGTTCCCACAACATGACTAACAAAAATGTACAACTGAAATTTCACAAGCTTGTAATCCATCATAACATTAATAAACAAACAAACAAAAAAAAGATGCTTTGGGGCCCATCTGCCCCTATGGAAAGAACGCAGCACTTTGTGCCTTGCAGCTCTAGGGCAATGTAGCACACCCAGAGCAGAAGTTCTACTTCAGCCAGATCAGGCCCGCAAAGAAACTGCGTTTCACAGGCCTTTGTAAGAGATGTTCCCGGTAGGCTGTTAGAGCACTGTGCAGAGCGAGTTGTTTCTTAGCTTCCCAACGAGCTGGAAGCAAGATGCTTTAGGGGCCATCTGCCCTTAAGGAAAGAAGGCAGCACTTTGTGCCTTGCAGCTCTAGGGCAAAGTAGCACACCCAGAGCAGAAGTTCTACTTCAGCCAGATCAGGCCTGCAAAGAAACTGCGTTTCACAGGCCTTTGTAAGAGATGTTCCCAGTAGGCTGTTAGAGCACTGTGCAGAGCGAGTTGTTTCTTAGCTTCCCAGAGAGCTGGAAGCAAGATGCTTTGGGGCCCGTTAATTTTATACCCTGCTACTTTGCTGTAGTTGTTGATTATTTCTAATAGTTTTTCTGTGGATTCTTTGGGGTTTTCTATGTATAAGATCATGTCGTCTGCAAGCAACGCGAGTTTTACTTCTTCGTTACCCATTTGGATTCCTTTTATTTTTTTTTCCTGCCGAATTGCTCTGGCCAGCACCTCCAGTACTATGTTGAATAGGAGTGGTGAAAGTGGGCACCCTTGTCTTGTTCCTGTCCTCAGAGGGATGGCTTTCAGCTTTTGTCCATTGAGTATGCTGTTGGCTGTGGGTCTATCATATATGGCCTTTATTATGTTGAGGTACTTTCCTTCTATACCCATTTTACTGAGGGTTGTTATCATAAATGGGTGTTGGATCTTGTCGAATGCTTTCTCTGCGTCTATTGAGATGATCATGTGGTTTTTGTTTTTCATTTTGTTGATGTAGTGTATCACGTTGATTGACTTGCGGGTGTTGAACCATCCCTGTGTCCCTGGTATAAATCCCACTTGATCATGGTGTATAATCTTTTTGATGTATTGCTGTAATCGGTTTGCCAAAATTTGGTTGAGGATTTTTGCATCTATGTTCATCAGTGATATCGGCCTGTAGTTCTCCTTCTTTGTGTTGTCCTTGTCAGGTTTGGGGATCAGAGTGATGTTGGCTTCATAGAATGTGTTAGGGAGTTCTCCATCTTTCTCAATTTTCTGGAACAGTTTGAGGAGAATAGGTACAAAGAACTCACACTGCTTAACAACAAAAAAACAAACAACCCGATCAAAAAATGGGCAGAGGACATGAACAGACATTTCTCCAAAGAAGATATGAACATGGCCAATAGACACATGAAAAGATGTTCATCATCGCTAATCATCAGGGAAATGCAAATCCAAACTACACTAAGATATCACCTTACCCCCGTTAGATTGGCAAAAACATCCAAAACCAAGAACGACAAATGTTGGAGAGGTTGTGGAGAAAGAGGAACCCTCATACACTGTTGGTGGGAATGCAAACTGGTACAGCCACTATGGAAAACAGTATGGAGATTTCTCAAAAAGTTAAAAATAGAAATACCCTATGACCCAGCCATCCCATTACTGGGTATCTATCCTAAGAACCTGATATCAGATATCTCAAGAGTCCGTTGCACCCCTATGTTCATCGCAGCATTATTTACAATAGCCAAGACGTGGAACCAGCCTACGTGCCCAGAAACTGATGATTGGATAAAGAAGATGTGGTATATATACACAAAGGAATACTACTCAGCCATAAAAAAAGACGACATTGGCCCATTCACAACAATGTGGATGGACCTCGAGGGCATTATGTTAAGCGAAATAAGTCAGTCAGAGAAAGACAGACTCTATATGACTCCACTCATAGGTGGAAATTAGTATATTGAGAAGGAGATCTGATCGGTGGTTACCAGGGAAATGGGGGGGTGGGGGGAGGGCACGGAGGGGGAAGTGGTGTTCCCACAACATGACTAACAAAAATGTACAACTGAAATTTCACAAGCTTGTAATCCATCATAACATTAATAAACAAACAAACAAAAAAAAGATGCTTTGGGGCCCATCTGCCCCTATGGAAAGAACGCAGCACTTTGTGCCTTGCAGCTCTAGGGCAATGTAGCACACCCAGAGCAGAAGTTCTACTTCAGCCAGATCAGGCCCGCAAAGAAACTGCGTTTCACAGGCCTTTGTAAGAGATGTTCCCGGTAGGCTGTTAGAGCACTGTGCAGAGCGAGTTGTTTCTTAGCTTCCCAACGAGCTGGAAGCAAGATGCTTTAGGGGCCATCTGCCCTTAAGGAAAGAAGGCAGCACTTTGTGCCTTGCAGCTCTAGGGCAAAGTAGCACACCCAGAGCAGAAGTTCTACTTCAGCCAGATCAGGCCTGCAAAGAAACTGCGTTTCACAGGCCTTTGTAAGAGATGTTCCCAGTAGGCTGTTAGAGCACTGTGCAGAGCGAGTTGTTTCTTAGCTTCCCAGAGAGCTGGAAGCAAGATGCTTTGGGGCCCGTTAATTTTATACCCTGCTACTTTGCTGTAGTTGTTGATTATTTCTAATAGTTTTTCTGTGGATTCTTTGGGGTTTTCTATGTATAAGATCATGTCGTCTGCAAGCAACGCGAGTTTTACTTCTTCGTTACCCATTTGGATTCCTTTTATTTTTTTTTCCTGCCGAATTGCTCTGGCCAGCACCTCCAGTACTATGTTGAATAGGAGTGGTGAAAGTGGGCACCCTTGTCTTGTTCCTGTCCTCAGAGGGATGGCTTTCAGCTTTTGTCCATTGAGTATGATGTTGGCTGTGGGTCTATCATATATGGCCTTTATTATGTTGAGGTACTTTCCTTCTATACCCATTTTACTGAGGGTTTTATCATAAATGGGTGTTGGATCTTGTCGAATGCTTTCTCTGCGTCTATTGAGATGATCATGTGGTTTTTGTTTTTCATTTTGTTGATGTAGTGTATCACGTTGATTGACTTGCGGGTGTTGAACCATCCCTGTGTCCCTGGTATAAATCCCACTTGATCATGGTGTATAATCTTTTTGATGTATTGCTGTAATCGGTTTGCCAAAATTTGGTTGAGGATTTTTGCATCTATGTTCATCAGTGATATCGGCCTGTAGTTCTCCTTCTTTGTGTTGTCCTTGTCAGGTTTGGGGATCAGAGTGATGTTGGCTTCATAGAATGTGTTAGGGAGTTCTCCATCTTTCTCAATTTTCTGGAACAGTTTGAGGAGAATAGGTACAAAGAACTCACACTGCTTAACAACAAAAAAACAAACAACCCGATCAAAAAATGGGCAGAGGACATGAACAGACATTTCTCCAAAGAAGATATGAACATGGCCAATAGACACATGAAAAGATGTTCATCATCGCTAATCATCAGGGAAATGCAAATCCAAACTACACTAAGATATCACCTTACCCCCGTTAGATTGGCAAAAACATCCAAAACCAAGAACGACAAATGTTGGAGAGGTTGTGGAGAAAGAGGAACCCTCATACACTGTTGGTGGGAATGCAAACTGGTACAGCCACTATGGAAAACAGTATGGAGATTTCTCAAAAAGTTAAAAATAGAAATACCCTATGACCCAGCCATCCCATTACTGGGTATCTATCCTAAGAACCTGATATCAGATATCTCAAGAGTCCGTTGCACCCCTATGTTCATCGCAGCATTATTTACAATAGCCAAGACGTGGAACCAGCCTACGTGCCCAGAAACTGATGATTGGATAAAGAAGATGTGGTATATATACACAAAGGAATACTACTCAGCCATAAAAAAAGACGACATTGGCCCATTCACAACAATGTGGATGGACCTCGAGGGCATTATGTTAAGCGAAATAAGTCAGTCAGAGAAAGACAGACTCTATATGACTCCACTCATAGGTGGAAATTAGTATATTGAGAAGGAGATCTGATCGGTGGTTACCAGGGAAATGGGGGGGTGGGGGGAGGGCACGGAGGGGGAAGTGGTGTTCCCACAACATGACTAACAAAAATGTACAACTGAAATTTCACAAGCTTGTAATCCATCATAAGATTAATAAACAACAACACAAAAAAAAGATGCTTTGGGGCCCATCTGCCCCTATGGAAAGAACGCAGCACTTTGTGCCTTGCAGCTCTAGGGCAATGTAGCACACCCAGAGCAGAAGTTCTACTTCAGCCAGATCAGGCCCGCAAAGAAACTGCGTTTCACAGGCCTTTGTAAGAGATGTTCCCGGTAGGCTGTTAGAGCACTGTGCAGAGCGAGTTGTTTCTTAGCTTCCCAACGAGCTGGAAGCAAGATGCTTTAGGGGCCATCTGCCCTTAAGGAAAGAAGGCAGCACTTTGTGCCTTGCAGCTCTAGGGCAAAGTAGCACACCCAGAGCAGAAGTTCTACTTCAGCCAGATCAGGCCTGCAAAGAAACTGCGTTTCACAGGCCTTTGTAAGAGATGTTCCCAGTAGGCTGTTAGAGCACTGTGCAGAGCGAGTTGTTTCTTAGCTTCCCAGAGAGCTGGAAGCAAGATGCTTTGGGGCCCGTTAATTTTATACCCTGCTACTTTGCTGTAGTTGTTGATTATTTCTAATAGTTTTTCTGTGGATTCTTTGGGGTTTTCTATGTATAAGATCATGTCGTCTGCAAGCAACGCGAGTTTTACTTCTTCGTTACCCATTTGGATTCCTTTTATTTTTTTTTCCTGCCGAATTGCTCTGGCCAGCACCTCCAGTACTATGTTGAATAGGAGTGGTGAAAGTGGGCACCCTTGTCTTGTTCCTGTCCTCAGAGGGATGGCTTTCAGCTTTTGTCCATTGAGTATGATGTTGGCTGTGGGTCTATCATATATGGCCTTTATTATGTTGAGGTACTTTCCTTCTATACCCATTTTACTGAGGGTTGTTATCATAAATGGGTGTTGGATCTTGTCGAATGCTTTCTCTGCGTCTATTGAGATGATCATGTGGTTTTTGTTTTTCATTTTGTTGATGTAGTGTATCACGTTGATTGACTTGCGGGTGTTGAACCATCCCTGTGTCCCTGGTATAAATCCCACTTGATCATGGTGTATAATCTTTTTGATGTATTGCTGTAATCGGTTTGCCAAAATTTGGTTGAGGATTTTTGCATCTATGTTCATCAGTGATATCGGCCTGTAGTTCTCCTTCTTTGTGTTGTCCTTGTCAGGTTTGGGGATCAGAGTGATGTTGGCTTCATAGAATGTGTTAGGGAGTTCTCCATCTTTCTCAATTTTCTGGAACAGTTTGAGGAGAATAGGTACAAAGAACTCACACTGCTTAACAACAAAAAAACAAACAACCCGATCAAAAAATGGGCAGAGGACATGAACAGACATTTCTCCAAAGAAGATATGAACATGGCCAATAGACACATGAAAAGATGTTCATCATCGCTAATCATCAGGGAAATGCAAATCCAAACTACACTAAGATATCACCTTACCCCCGTTAGATTGGCAAAAACATCCAAAACCAAGAACGACAAATGTTGGAGAGGTTGTGGAGAAAGAGGAACCCTCATACACTGTTGGTGGGAATGCAAACTGGTACAGCCACTATGGAAAACAGTATGGAGATTTCTCAAAAAGTTAAAAATAGAAATACCCTATGACCCAGCCATCCCATTACTGGGTATCTATCCTAAGAACCTGATATCAGATATCTCAAGAGTCCGTTGCACCCCTATGTTCATCGCAGCATTATTTACAATAGCCAAGACGTGGAACCAGCCTACGTGCCCAGAAACTGATGATTGGATAAAGAAGATGTGGTATATATACACAAAGGAATACTACTCAGCCATAAAAAAAGACGACATTGGCCCATTCACAACAATGTGGATGGACCTCGAGGGCATTATGTTAAGCGAAATAAGTCAGTCAGAGAAAGACAGACTCTATATGACTCCACTCATAGGTGGAAATTAGTATATTGAGAAGGAGATCTGATCGGTGGTTACCAGGGAAATGGGGGGGTGGGGGGAGGGCACGGAGGGGGAAGTGGTGTTCCCACAACATGACTAACAAAAATGTACAACTGAAATTTCACAAGCTTGTAATCCATCATAAGATTAATAAACAACAACACAAAAAAAAGATGCTTTGGGGCCCATCTGCCCCTATGGAAAGAACGCAGCACTTTGTGCCTTGCAGCTCTAGGGCAATGTAGCACACCCAGAGCAGAAGTTCTACTTCAGCCAGATCAGGCCCGCAAAGAAACTGCGTTTCACAGGCCTTTGTAAGAGATGTTCCCGGTAGGCTGTTAGAGCACTGTGCAGAGCGAGTTGTTTCTTAGCTTCCCAACGAGCTGGAAGCAAGATGCTTTAGGGGCCATCTGCCCTTAAGGAAAGAAGGCAGCACTTTGTGCCTTGCAGCTCTAGGGCAAAGTAGCACACCCAGAGCAGAAGTTCTACTTCAGCCAGATCAGGCCTGCAAAGAAACTGCGTTTCACAGGCCTTTGTAAGAGATGTTCCCAGTAGGCTGTTAGAGCACTGTGCAGAGCGAGTTGTTTCTTAGCTTCCCAGAGAGCTGGAAGCAAGATGCTTTGGGGCCCGTTAATTTTATACCCTGCTACTTTGCTGTAGTTGTTGATTATTTCTAATAGTTTTTCTGTGGATTCTTTGGGGTTTTCTATGTATAAGATCATGTCGTCTGCAAGCAACGCGAGTTTTACTTCTTCGTTACCCATTTGGATTCCTTTTATTTTTTTTTCCTGCCGAATTGCTCTGGCCAGCACCTCCAGTACTATGTTGAATAGGAGTGGTGAAAGTGGGCACCCTTGTCTTGTTCCTGTCCTCAGAGGGATGGCTTTCAGCTTTTGTCCATTGAGTATGATGTTGGCTGTGGGTCTATCATATATGGCCTTTATTATGTTGAGGTACTTTCCTTCTATACCCATTTTACTGAGGGTTGTTATCATAAATGGGTGTTGGATCTTGTCGAATGCTTTCTCTGCGTCTATTGAGATGATCATGTGGTTTTTGTTTTTCATTTTGTTGATGTAGTGTATCACGTTGATTGACTTGCGGGTGTTGAACCATCCCTGTGTCCCTGGTATAAATCCCACTTGATCATGGTGTATAATCTTTTTGATGTATTGCTGTAATCGGTTTGCCAAAATTTGGTTGAGGATTTTTGCATCTATGTTCATCAGTGATATCGGCCTGTAGTTCTCCTTCTTTGTGTTGTCCTTGTCAGGTTTGGGGATCAGAGTGATGTTGGCTTCATAGAATGTGTTAGGGAGTTCTCCATCTTTCTCAATTTTCTGGAACAGTTTGAGGAGAATAGGTACAAAGAACTCACACTGCTTAACAACAAAAAAACAAACAACCCGATCAAAAAATGGGCAGAGGACATGAACAGACATTTCTCCAAAGAAGATATGAACATGGCCAATAGACACATGAAAAGATGTTCATCATCGCTAATCATCAGGGAAATGCAAATCCAAACTACACTAAGATATCACCTTACCCCCGTTAGATTGGCAAAAACATCCAAAACCAAGAACGACAAATGTTGGAGAGGTTGTGGAGAAAGAGGAACCCTCATACACTGTTGGTGGGAATGCAAACTGGTACAGCCACTATGGAAAACAGTATGGAGATTTCTCAAAAAGTTAAAAATAGAAATACCCTATGACCCAGCCATCCCATTACTGGGTATCTATCCTAAGAACCTGATATCAGATATCTCAAGAGTCCGTTGCACCCCTATGTTCATCGCAGCATTATTTACAATAGCCAAGACGTGGAACCAGCCTACGTGCCCAGAAACTGATGATTGGATAAAGAAGATGTGGTATATATACACAAAGGAATACTACTCAGCCATAAAAAAAGACGACATTGGCCCATTCACAACAATGTGGATGGACCTCGAGGGCATTATGTTAAGCGAAATAAGTCAGTCAGAGAAAGACAGACTCTATATGACTCCACTCATAGGTGGAAATTAGTATATTGAGAAGGAGATCTGATCGGTGGTTACCAGGGAAATGGGGGGGTGGGGGGAGGGCACGGAGGGGGAAGTGGTGTTCCCACAACATGACTAACAAAAATGTACAACTGAAATTTCACAAGCTTGTAATCCATCATAACATTAATAAACAAACAAACAAAAAAAAGATGCTTTGGGGCCCATCTGCCCCTATGGAAAGAACGCAGCACTTTGTGCCTTGCAGCTCTAGGGCAATGTAGCACACCCAGAGCAGAAGTTCTACTTCAGCCAGATCAGGCCCGCAAAGAAACTGCGTTTCACAGGCCTTTGTAAGAGATGTTCCCGGTAGGCTGTTAGAGCACTGTGCAGAGCGAGTTGTTTCTTAGCTTCCCAACGAGCTGGAAGCAAGATGCTTTAGGGGCCATCTGCCCTTAAGGAAAGAAGGCAGCACTTTGTGCCTTGCAGCTCTAGGGCAAAGTAGCACACCCAGAGCAGAAGTTCTACTTCAGCCAGATCAGGCCTGCAAAGAAACTGCGTTTCACAGGCCTTTGTAAGAGATGTTCCCAGTAGGCTGTTAGAGCACTGTGCAGAGCGAGTTGTTTCTTAGCTTCCCAGAGAGCTGGAAGCAAGATGCTTTGGGGCCCGTTAATTTTATACCCTGCTACTTTGCTGTAGTTGTTGATTATTTCTAATAGTTTTTCTGTGGATTCTTTGGGGTTTTCTATGTATAAGATCATGTCGTCTGCAAGCAACGCGAGTTTTACTTCTTCGTTACCCATTTGGATTCCTTTTATTTTTTTTTCCTGCCGAATTGCTCTGGCCAGCACCTCCAGTACTATGTTGAATAGGAGTGGTGAAAGTGGGCACCCTTGTCTTGTTCCTGTCCTCAGAGGGATGGCTTTCAGCTTTTGTCCATTGAGTATGATGTTGGCTGTGGGTCTATCATATATGGCCTTTATTATGTTGAGGTACTTTCCTTCTATACCCATTTTACTGAGGGTTGTTATCATAAATGGGTGTTGGATCTTGTCGAATGCTTTCTCTGCGTCTATTGAGATGATCATGTGGTTTTTGTTTTTCATTTTGTTGATGTAGTGTATCACGTTGATTGACTTGCGGGTGTTGAACCATCCCTGTGTCCCTGGTATAAATCCCACTTGATCATGGTGTATAATCTTTTTGATGTATTGCTGTAATCGGTTTGCCAAAATTTGGTTGAGGATTTTTGCATCTATGTTCATCAGTGATATCGGCCTGTAGTTCTCCTTCTTTGTGTTGTCCTTGTCAGGTTTGGGGATCAGAGTGATGTTGGCTTCATAGAATGTGTTAGGGAGTTCTCCATCTTTCTCAATTTTCTGGAACAGTTTGAGGAGAATAGGTACAAAGAACTCACACTGCTTAACAACAAAAAAACAAACAACCCGATCAAAAAATGGGCAGAGGACATGAACAGACATTTCTCCAAAGAAGATATGAACATGGCCAATAGACACATGAAAAGATGTTCATCATCGCTAATCATCAGGGAAATGCAAATCCAAACTACACTAAGATATCACCTTACCCCCGTTAGATTGGCAAAAACATCCAAAACCAAGAACGACAAATGTTGGAGAGGTTGTGGAGAAAGAGGAACCCTCATACACTGTTGGTGGGAATGCAAACTGGTACAGCCACTATGGAAAACAGTATGGAGATTTCTCAAAAAGTTAAAAATAGAAATACCCTATGACCCAGCCATCCCATTACTGGGTATCTATCCTAAGAACCTGATATCAGATATCTCAAGAGTCCGTTGCACCCCTATGTTCATCGCAGCATTATTTACAATAGCCAAGACGTGGAACCAGCCTACGTGCCCAGAAACTGATGATTGGATAAAGAAGATGTGGTATATATACACAAAGGAATACTACTCAGCCATAAAAAAAGACGACATTGGCCCATTCACAACAATGTGGATGGACCTCGAGGGCATTATGTTAAGCGAAATAAGTCAGTCAGAGAAAGACAGACTCTATATGACTCCACTCATAGGTGGAAATTAGTATATTGAGAAGGAGATCTGATCGGTGGTTACCAGGGAAAAGGGGGGGTGGGGGGAGGGCACGGAGGGGGAAGTGGTGTTCCCACAACATGACTAACAAAAATGTACAACTGAAATTTCACAAGCTTGTAATCCATCATAAGATTAATAAACAACAACACAAAAGAAAGATGCTTTGGGGCCCATCTGCCCCTATGGAAAGAACGCAGCACTTTGTGCCTTGCAGCTCTAGGGCAATGTAGCACACCCAGAGCAGAAGTTCTACTTCAGCCAGATCAGGCCCGCAAAGAAACTGCGTTTCACAGGCCTTTGTAAGAGATGTTCCCGGTAGGCTGTTAGAGCACTGTGCAGAGCGAGTTGTTTCTTAGCTTCCCAACGAGCTGGAAGCAAGATGCTTTAGGGGCCATCTGCCCTTAAGGAAAGAAGGCAGCACTTTGTGCCTTGCAGCTCTAGGGCAAAGTAGCACACCCAGAGCAGAAGTTCTACTTCAGCCAGATCAGGCCTGCAAAGAAACTGCGTTTCACAGGCCTTTGTAAGAGATGTTCCCAGTAGGCTGTTAGAGCACTGTGCAGAGCGAGTTGTTTCTTAGCTTCCCAGAGAGCTGGAAGCAAGATGCTTTGGGGCCCGTTAATTTTATACCCTGCTACTTTGCTGTAGTTGTTGATTATTTCTAATAGTTTTTCTGTGGATTCTTTGGGGTTTTCTATGTATAAGATCATGTCGTCTGCAAGCAACGCGAGTTTTACTTCTTCGTTACCCATTTGGATTCCTTTTATTTTTTTTTCCTGCCGAATTGCTCTGGCCAGCACCTCCAGTACTATGTTGAATAGGAGTGGTGAAAGTGGGCACCCTTGTCTTGTTCCTGTCCTCAGAGGGATGGCTTTCAGCTTTTGTCCATTGAGTATGATGTTGGCTGTGGGTCTATCATATATGGCCTTTATTATGTTGAGGTACTTTCCTTCTATACCCATTTTACTGAGGGTTGTTATCATAAATGGGTGTTGGATCTTGTCGAATGCTTTCTCTGCGTCTATTGAGATGATCATGTGGTTTTTGTTTTTCATTTTGTTGATGTAGTGTATCACGTTGATTGACTTGCGGGTGTTGAACCATCCCTGTGTCCCTGGTATAAATCCCACTTGATCATGGTGTATAATCTTTTTGATGTATTGCTGTAATCGGTTTGCCAAAATTTGGTTGAGGATTTTTGCATCTATGTTCATCAGTGATATCGGCCTGTAGTTCTCCTTCTTTGTGTTGTCCTTGTCAGGTTTGGGGATCAGAGTGATGTTGGCTTCATAGAATGTGTTAGGGAGTTCTCCATCTTTCTCAATTTTCTGGAACAGTTTGAGGAGAATAGGTACAAAGAACTCACACTGCTTAACAACAAAAAAACAAACAACCCGATCAAAAAATGGGCAGAGGACATGAACAGACATTTCTCCAAAGAAGATATGAACATGGCCAATAGACACATGAAAAGATGTTCATCATCGCTAATCATCAGGGAAATGCAAATCCAAACTACACTAAGATATCACCTTACCCCCGTTAGATTGGCAAAAACATCCAAAACCAAGAACGACAAATGTTGGAGAGGTTGTGGAGAAAGAGGAACCCTCATACACTGTTGGTGGGAATGCAAACTGGTACAGCCACTATGGAAAACAGTATGGAGATTTCTCAAAAAGTTAAAAATAGAAATACCCTATGACCCAGCCATCCCATTACTGGGTATCTATCCTAAGAACCTGATATCAGATATCTCAAGAGTCCGTTGCACCCCTATGTTCATCGCAGCATTATTTACAATAGCCAAGACGTGGAACCAGCCTACGTGCCCAGAAACTGATGATTGGATAAAGAAGATGTGGTATATATACACAAAGGAATACTACTCAGCCATAAAAAAAGACGACATTGGCCCATTCACAACAATGTGGATGGACCTCGAGGGCATTATGTTAAGCGAAATAAGTCAGTCAGAGAAAGACAGACTCTATATGACTCCACTCATAGGTGGAAATTAGTATATTGAGAAGGAGATCTGATCGGTGGTTACCAGGGAAAAGGGGGGGTGGGGGGAGGGCACGGAGGGGGAAGTGGTGTTCCCACAACATGACTAACAAAAATGTACAACTGAAATTTCACAAGCTTGTAATCCATCATAAGATTAATAAACAACAACAAAAAAAAAAGATGCTTTGGGGCCCATCTGCCCCTATGGAAAGAACGCAGCACTTTGTGCCTTGCAGCTCTAGGGCAATGTAGCACACCCAGAGCAGAAGTTCTACTTCAGCCAGATCAGGCCCGCAAAGAAACTGCGTTTCACAGGCCTTTGTAAGAGATGTTCCCGGTAGGCTGTTAGAGCACTGTGCAGAGCGAGTTGTTTCTTAGCTTCCCAACGAGCTGGAAGCAAGATGCTTTAGGGGCCATCTGCCCTTAAGGAAAGAAGGCAGCACTTTGTGCCTTGCAGCTCTAGGGCAAAGTAGCACACCCAGAGCAGAAGTTCTACTTCAGCCAGATCAGGCCTGCAAAGAAACTGCGTTTCACAGGCCTTTGTAAGAGATGTTCCCAGTAGGCTGTTAGAGCACTGTGCAGAGCGAGTTGTTTCTTAGCTTCCCAGAGAGCTGGAAGCAAGATGCTTTGGGGCCCGTTAATTTTATACCCTGCTACTTTGCTGTAGTTGTTGATTATTTCTAATAGTTTTTCTGTGGATTCTTTGGGGTTTTCTATGTATAAGATCATGTCGTCTGCAAGCAACGCGAGTTTTACTTCTTCGTTACCCATTTGGATTCCTTTTATTTTTTTTTCCTGCCGAATTGCTCTGGCCAGCACCTCCAGTACTATGTTGAATAGGAGTGGTGAAAGTGGGCACCCTTGTCTTGTTCCTGTCCTCAGAGGGATGGCTTTCAGCTTTTGTCCATTGAGTATGATGTTGGCTGTGGGTCTATCATATATGGCCTTTATTATGTTGAGGTACTTTCCTTCTATACCCATTTTACTGAGGGTTGTTATCATAAATGGGTGTTGGATCTTGTCGAATGCTTTCTCTGCGTCTATTGAGATGATCATGTGGTTTTTGTTTTTCATTTTGTTGATGTAGTGTATCACGTTGATTGACTTGCGGGTGTTGAACCATCCCTGTGTCCCTGGTATAAATCCCACTTGATCATGGTGTATAATCTTTTTGATGTATTGCTGTAATCGGTTTGCCAAAATTTGGTTGAGGATTTTTGCATCTATGTTCATCAGTGATATCGGCCTGTAGTTCTCCTTCTTTGTGTTGTCCTTGTCAGGTTTGGGGATCAGAGTGATGTTGGCTTCATAGAATGTGTTAGGGAGTTCTCCATCTTTCTCAATTTTCTGGAACAGTTTGAGGAGAATAGGTACAAAGAACTCACACTGCTTAACAACAAAAAAACAAACAACCCGATCAAAAAATGGGCAGAGGACATGAACAGACATTTCTCCAAAGAAGATATGAACATGGCCAATAGACACATGAAAAGATGTTCATCATCGCTAATCATCAGGGAAATGCAAATCCAAACTACACTAAGATATCACCTTACCCCCGTTAGATTGGCAAAAACATCCAAAACCAAGAACGACAAATGTTGGAGAGGTTGTGGAGAAAGAGGAACCCTCATACACTGTTGGTGGGAATGCAAACTGGTACAGCCACTATGGAAAACAGTATGGAGATTTCTCAAAAAGTTAAAAATAGAAATACCCTATGACCCAGCCATCCCATTACTGGGTATCTATCCTAAGAACCTGATATCAGATATCTCAAGAGTCCGTTGCACCCCTATGTTCATCGCAGCATTATTTACAATAGCCAAGACGTGGAACCAGCCTACGTGCCCAGAAACTGATGATTGGATAAAGAAGATGTGGTATATATACACAAAGGAATACTACTCAGCCATAAAAAAAGACGACATTGGCCCATTCACAACAATGTGGATGGACCTCGAGGGCATTATGTTAAGCGAAATAAGTCAGTCAGAGAAAGACAGACTCTATATGACTCCACTCATAGGTGGAAATTAGTATATTGAGAAGGAGATCTGATCGGTGGTTACCAGGGAAAAGGGGGGGTGGGGGGAGGGCACGGAGGGGGAAGTGGTGTTCCCACAACATGACTAACAAAAATGTACAACTGAAATTTCACAAGCTTGTAATCCATCATAAGATTAATAAACAACAACACAAAAAAAAGATGCTTTGGGGCCCATCTGCCCCTATGGAAAGAACGCAGCACTTTGTGCCTTGCAGCTCTAGGGCAATGTAGCACACCCAGAGCAGAAGTTCTACTTCAGCCAGATCAGGCCCGCAAAGAAACTGCGTTTCACAGGCCTTTGTAAGAGATGTTCCCGGTAGGCTGTTAGAGCACTGTGCAGAGCGAGTTGTTTCTTAGCTTCCCAACGAGCTGGAAGCAAGATGCTTTAGGGGCCATCTGCCCTTAAGGAAAGAAGGCAGCACTTTGTGCCTTGCAGCTCTAGGGCAAAGTA
The DNA here is from genome assembly GCF_041296235.1 of Equus asinus. Classification (NCBI taxonomy): domain Eukaryota; kingdom Metazoa; phylum Chordata; class Mammalia; order Perissodactyla; family Equidae; genus Equus; species Equus asinus. Next base: position 77,631,416 of record NC_091790.1, on the reverse strand, counting down.
GCACACCCAGAGCAGAAGTTCTACTTCAGCCAGATCAGGCCTGCAAAGAAACTGCGTTTCACAGGCCTTTGTAAGAGATGTTCCCAGTAGGCTGTTAGAGCACTGTGCAGAGCGAGTTGTTTCTTAGCTTCCCAGAGAGCTGGAAGCAAGATGCTTTGGGGCCCGTTAATTTTATACCCTGCTACTTTGCTGTAGTTGTTGATTATTTCTAATAGTTTTTCTGTGGATTCTTTGGGGTTTTCTATGTATAAGATCATGTCGTCTGCAAGCAACGCGAGTTTTACTTCTTCGTTACCCATTTGGATTCCTTTTATTTTTTTTTCCTGCCGAATTGCTCTGGCCAGCACCTCCAGTACTATGTTGAATAGGAGTGGTGAAAGTGGGCACCCTTGTCTTGTTCCTGTCCTCAGAGGGATGGCTTTCAGCTTTTGTCCATTGAGTATGATGTTGGCTGTGGGTCTATCATATATGGCCTTTATTATGTTGAGGTACTTTCCTTCTATACCCATTTTACTGAGGGTTGTTATCATAAATGGGTGTTGGATCTTGTCGAATGCTTTCTCTGCGTCTATTGAGATGATCATGTGGTTTTTGTTTTTCATTTTGTTGATGTAGTGTATCACGTTGATTGACTTGCGGGTGTTGAACCATCCCTGTGTCCCTGGTATAAATCCCACTTGATCATGGTGTATAATCTTTTTGATGTATTGCTGTAATCGGTTTGCCAAAATTTGGTTGAGGATTTTTGCATCTATGTTCATCAGTGATATCGGCCTGTAGTTCTCCTTCTTTGTGTTGTCCTTGTCAGGTTTGGGGATCAGAGTGATGTTGGCTTCATAGAATGTGTTAGGGAGTTCTCCATCTTTCTCAATTTTCTGGAACAGTTTGAGGAGAATAGGTACAAAGAACTCACACTGCTTAACAACAAAAAAACAAACAACCCGATCAAAAAATGGGCAGAGGACATGAACAGACATTTCTCCAAAGAAGATATGAACATGGCCAATAGACACATGAAAAGATGTTCATCATCGCTAATCATCAGGGAAATGCAAATCCAAACTACACTAAGATATCACCTTACCCCCGTTAGATTGGCAAAAACATCCAAAACCAAGAACGACAAATGTTGGAGAGGTTGTGGAGAAAGAGGAACCCTCATACACTGTTGGTGGGAATGCAAACTGGTACAGCCACTATGGAAAACAGTATGGAGATTTCTCAAAAAGTTAAAAATAGAAATACCCTATGACCCAGCCATCCCATTACTGGGTATCTATCCTAAGAACCTGATATCAGATATCTCAAGAGTCCGTTGCACCCCTATGTTCATCGCAGCATTATTTACAATAGCCAAGACGTGGAACCAGCCTACGTGCCCAGAAACTGATGATTGGATAAAGAAGATGTGGTATATATACACAAAGGAATACTACTCAGCCATAAAAAAAGACGACATTGGCCCATTCACAACAATGTGGATGGACCTCGAGGGCATTATGTTAAGCGAAATAAGTCAGTCAGAGAAAGACAGACTCTATATGACTCCACTCATAGGTGGAAATTAGTATATTGAGAAGGAGATCTGATCGGTGGTTACCAGGGAAAAGGGGGGGTGGGGGGAGGGCACGGAGGGGGAAGTGGTGTTCCCACAACATGACTAACAAAAATGTACAACTGAAATTTCACAAGCTTGTAATCCATCATAAGATTAATAAACAACAACAAAAAAAAAAGATGCTTTGGGGCCCATCTGCCCCTATGGAAAGAACGCAGCACTTTGTGCCTTGCAGCTCTAGGGCAATGTAGCACACCCAGAGCAGAAGTTCTACTTCAGCCAGATCAGGCCCGCAAAGAAACTGCGTTTCACAGGCCTTTGTAAGAGATGTTCCCGGTAGGCTGTTAGAGCACTGTGCAGAGCGAGTTGTTTCTTAGCTTCCCAACGAGCTGGAAGCAAGATGCTTTAGGGGCCATCTGCCCTTAAGGAAAGAAGGCAGCACTTTGTGCCTTGCAGCTCTAGGGCAAAGTAGCACACCCAGAGCAGAAGTTCTACTTCAGCCAGATCAGGCCTGCAAAGAAACTGCGTTTCACAGGCCTTTGTAAGAGATGTTCCCAGTAGGCTGTTAGAGCACTGTGCAGAGCGAGTTGTTTCTTAGCTTCCCAGAGAGCTGGAAGCAAGATGCTTTGGGGCCCGTTAATTTTATACCCTGCTACTTTGCTGTAGTTGTTGATTATTTCTAATAGTTTTTCTGTGGATTCTTTGGGGTTTTCTATGTATAAGATCATGTCGTCTGCAAGCAACGCGAGTTTTACTTCTTCGTTACCCATTTGGATTCCTTTTATTTTTTTTTCCTGCCGAATTGCTCTGGCCAGCACCTCCAGTACTATGTTGAATAGGAGTGGTGAAAGTGGGCACCCTTGTCTTGTTCCTGTCCTCAGAGGGATGGCTTTCAGCTTTTGTCCATTGAGTATGATGTTGGCTGTGGGTCTATCATATATGGCCTTTATTATGTTGAGGTACTTTCCTTCTATACCCATTTTACTGAGGGTTGTTATCATAAATGGGTGTTGGATCTTGTCGAATGCTTTCTCTGCGTCTATTGAGATGATCATGTGGTTTTTGTTTTTCATTTTGTTGATGTAGTGTATCACGTTGATTGACTTGCGGGTGTTGAACCATCCCTGTGTCCCTGGTATAAATCCCACTTGATCATGGTGTATAATCTTTTTGATGTATTGCTGTAATCGGTTTGCCAAAATTTGGTTGAGGATTTTTGCATCTATGTTCATCAGTGATATCGGCCTGTAGTTCTCCTTCTTTGTGTTGTCCTTGTCAGGTTTGGGGATCAGAGTGATGTTGGCTTCATAGAATGTGTTAGGGAGTTCTCCATCTTTCTCAATTTTCTGGAACAGTTTGAGGAGAATAGGTACAAAGAACTCACACTGCTTAACAACAAAAAAACAAACAACCCGATCAAAAAATGGGCAGAGGACATGAACAGACATTTCTCCAAAGAAGATATGAACATGGCCAATAGACACATGAAAAGATGTTCATCATCGCTAATCATCAGGGAAATGCAAATCCAAACTACACTAAGATATCACCTTACCCCCGTTAGATTGGCAAAAACATCCAAAACCAAGAACGACAAATGTTGGAGAGGTTGTGGAGAAAGAGGAACCCTCATACACTGTTGGTGGGAATGCAAACTGGTACAGCCACTATGGAAAACAGTATGGAGATTTCTCAAAAAGTTAAAAATAGAAATACCCTATGACCCAGCCATCCCATTACTGGGTATCTATCCTAAGAACCTGATATCAGATATCTCAAGAGTCCGTTGCACCCCTATGTTCATCGCAGCATTATTTACAATAGCCAAGACGTGGAACCAGCCTACGTGCCCAGAAACTGATGATTGGATAAAGAAGATGTGGTATATATACACAAAGGAATACTACTCAGCCATAAAAAAAGACGACATTGGCCCATTCACAACAATGTGGATGGACCTCGAGGGCATTATGTTAAGCGAAATAAGTCAGTCAGAGAAAGACAGACTCTATATGACTCCACTCATAGGTGGAAATTAGTATATTGAGAAGGAGATCTGATCGGTGGTTACCAGGGAAAAGGGGGGGTGGGGGGAGGGCACGGAGGGGGAAGTGGTGTTCCCACAACATGACTAACAAAAATGTACAACTGAAATTTCACAAGCTTGTAATCCATCATAAGATTAATAAACAACAACACAAAAGAAAGATGCTTTGGGGCCCATCTGCCCCTATGGAAAGAACGCAGCACTTTGTGCCTTGCAGCTCTAGGGCAATGTAGCACACCCAGAGCAGAAGTTCTACTTCAGCCAGATCAGGCCCGCAAAGAAACTGCGTTTCACAGGCCTTTGTAAGAGATGTTCCCGGTAGGCTGTTAGAGCACTGTGCAGAGCGAGTTGTTTCTTAGCTTCCCAACGAGCTGGAAGCAAGATGCTTTAGGGGCCATCTGCCCTTAAGGAAAGAAGGCAGCACTTTGTGCCTTGCAGCTCTAGGGCAAAGTAGCACACCCAGAGCAGAAGTTCTACTTCAGCCAGATCAGGCCTGCAAAGAAACTGCGTTTCACAGGCCTTTGTAAGAGATGTTCCCAGTAGGCTGTTAGAGCACTGTGCAGAGCGAGTTGTTTCTTAGCTTCCCAGAGAGCTGGAAGCAAGATGCTTTGGGGCCCGTTAATTTTATACCCTGCTACTTTGCTGTAGTTGTTGATTATTTCTAATAGTTTTTCTGTGGATTCTTTGGGGTTTTCTATGTATAAGATCATGTCGTCTGCAAGCAACGCGAGTTTTACTTCTTCGTTACCCATTTGGATTCCTTTTATTTTTTTTTCCTGCCGAATTGCTCTGGCCAGCACCTCCAGTACTATGTTGAATAGGAGTGGTGAAAGTGGGCACCCTTGTCTTGTTCCTGTCCTCAGAGGGATGGCTTTCAGCTTTTGTCCATTGAGTATGATGTTGGCTGTGGGTCTATCATATATGGCCTTTATTATGTTGAGGTACTTTCCTTCTATACCCATTTTACTGAGGGTTGTTATCATAAATGGGTGTTGGATCTTGTCGAATGCTTTCTCTGCGTCTATTGAGATGATCATGTGGTTTTTGTTTTTCATTTAGTTGATGTAGTGTATCACGTTGATTGACTTGCGGGTGTTGAACCATCCCTGTGTCCCTGGTATAAATCCCACTTGATCATGGTGTATAATCTTTTTGATGTATTGCTGTAATCGGTTTGCCAAAATTTGGTTGAGGATTTTTGCATCTATGTTCATCAGTGATATCGGCCTGTAGTTCTCCTTCTTTGTGTTGTCCTTGTCAGGTTTGGGGATCAGAGTGATGTTGGCTTCATAGAATGTGTTAGGGAGTTCTCCATCTTTCTCAATTTTCTGGAACAGTTTGAGGAGAATAGGTACAAAGAACTCACACTGCTTAACAACAAAAAAACAAACAACCCGATCAAAAAATGGGCAGAGGACATGAACAGACATTTCTCCAAAGAAGATATGAACATGGCCAATAGACACATGAAAAGATGTTCATCATCGCTAATCATCAGGGAAATGCAAATCCAAACTACACTAAGATATCACCTTACCCCCGTTAGATTGGCAAAAACATCCAAAACCAAGAACGACAAATGTTGGAGAGGTTGTGGAGAAAGAGGAACCCTCATACACTGTTGGTGGGAATGCAAACTGGTACAGCCACTATGGAAAACAGTATGGAGATTTCTCAAAAAGTTAAAAATAGAAATACCCTATGACCCAGCCATCCCATTACTGGGTATCTATCCTAAGAACCTGATATCAGATATCTCAAGAGTCCGTTGCACCCCTATGTTCATCGCAGCATTATTTACAATAGCCAAGACGTGGAACCAGCCTACGTGCCCAGAAACTGATGATTGGATAAAGAAGATGTGGTATATATACACAAAGGAATACTACTCAGCCATAAAAAAAGACGACATTGGCCCATTCACAACAATGTGGATGGACCTCGAGGGCATTATGTTAAGCGAAATAAGTCAGTCAGAGAAAGACAGACTCTATATGACTCCACTCATAGGTGGAAATTAGTATATTGAGAAGGAGATCTGATCGGTGGTTACCAGGGAAAAGGGGGGGTGGGGGGAGGGCACGGAGGGGGAAGTGGTGTTCCCACAACATGACTAACAAAAATGTACAACTGAAATTTCACAAGCTTGTAATCCATCATAAGATTAATAAACAACAACACAAAAAAAAGATGCTTTGGGGCCCATCTGCCCCTATGGAAAGAACGCAGCACTTTGTGCCTTGCAGCTCTAGGGCAATGTAGCACACCCAGAGCAGAAGTTCTACTTCAGCCAGATCAGGCCCGCAAAGAAACTGCGTTTCACAGGCCTTTGTAAGAGATGTTCCCGGTAGGCTGTTAGAGCACTGTGCAGAGCGAGTTGTTTCTTAGCTTCCCAACGAGCTGGAAGCAAGATGCTTTAGGGGCCATCTGCCCTTAAGGAAAGAAGGCAGCACTTTGTGCCTTGCAGCTCTAGGGCAAAGTAGCACACCCAGAGCAGAAGTTCTACTTCAGCCAGATCAGGCCTGCAAAGAAACTGCGTTTCACAGGCCTTTGTAAGAGATGTTCCCAGTAGGCTGTTAGAGCACTGTGCAGAGCGAGTTGTTTCTTAGCTTCCCAGAGAGCTGGAAGCAAGATGCTTTGGGGCCCGTTAATTTTATACCCTGCTACTTTGCTGTAGTTGTTGATTATTTCTAATAGTTTTTCTGTGGATTCTTTGGGGTTTTCTATGTATAAGATCATGTCGTCTGCAAGCAACGCGAGTTTTACTTCTTCGTTACCCATTTGGATTCCTTTTATTTTTTTTTCCTGCCGAATTGCTCTGGCCAGCACCTCCAGTACTATGTTGAATAGGAGTGGTGAAAGTGGGCACCCTTGTCTTGTTCCTGTCCTCAGAGGGATGGCTTTCAGCTTTTGTCCATTGAGTATGATGTTGGCTGTGGGTCTATCATATATGGCCTTTATTATGTTGAGGTACTTTCCTTCTATACCCATTTTACTGAGGGTTGTTATCATAAATGGGTGTTGGATCTTGTCGAATGCTTTCTCTGCGTCTATTGAGATGATCATGTGGTTTTTGTTTTTCATTTTGTTGATGTAGTGTATCACGTTGATTGACTTGCGGGTGTTGAACCATCCCTGTGTCCCTGGTATAAATCCCACTTGATCATGGTGTATAATCTTTTTGATGTATTGCTGTAATCGGTTTGCCAAAATTTGGTTGAGGATTTTTGCATCTATGTTCATCAGTGATATCGGCCTGTAGTTCTCCTTCTTTGTGTTGTCCTTGTCAGGTTTGGGGATCAGAGTGATGTTGGCTTCATAGAATGTGTTAGGGAGTTCTCCATCTTTCTCAATTTTCTGGAACAGTTTGAGGAGAATAGGTACAAAGAACTCACACTGCTTAACAACAAAAAAACAAACAACCCGATCAAAAAATGGGCAGAGGACATGAACAGACATTTCTCCAAAGAAGATATGAACATGGCCAATAGACACATGAAAAGATGTTCATCATCGCTAATCATCAGGGAAATGCAAATCCAAACTACACTAAGATATCACCTTACCCCCGTTAGATTGGCAAAAACATCCAAAACCAAGAACGACAAATGTTGGAGAGGTTGTGGAGAAAGAGGAACCCTCATACACTGTTGGTGGGAATGCAAACTGGTACAGCCACTATGGAAAACAGTATGGAGATTTCTCAAAAAGTTAAAAATAGAAATACCCTATGACCCAGCCATCCCATTACTGGGTATCTATCCTAAGAACCTGATATCAGATATCTCAAGAGTCCGTTGCACCCCTATGTTCATCGCAGCATTATTTACAATAGCCAAGACGTGGAACCAGCCTACGTGCCCAGAAACTGATGATTGGATAAAGAAGATGTGGTATATATACACAAAGGAATACTACTCAGCCATAAAAAAAGACGACATTGGCCCATTCACAACAATGTGGATGGACCTCGAGGGCATTATGTTAAGCGAAATAAGTCAGTCAGAGAAAGACAGACTCTATATGACTCCACTCATAGGTGGAAATTAGTATATTGAGAAGGAGATCTGATCGGTGGTTACCAGGGAAATGGGGGGGTGGGGGGAGGGCACGGAGGGGGAAGTGGTGTTCCCACAACATGACTAACAAAAATGTACAACTGAAATTTCACAAGCTTGTAATCCATCATAACATTAATAAACAAACAAACAAAAAAAAGATGCTTTGGGGCCCATCTGCCCCTATGGAAAGAACGCAGCACTTTGTGCCTTGCAGCTCTAGGGCAATGTAGCACACCCAGAGCAGAAGTTCTACTTCAGCCAGATCAGGCCCGCAAAGAAACTGCGTTTCACAGGCCTTTGTAAGAGATGTTCCCGGTAGGCTGTTAGAGCACTGTGCAGAGCGAGTTGTTTCTTAGCTTCCCAACGAGCTGGAAGCAAGATGCTTTAGGGGCCATCTGCCCTTAAGGAAAGAAGGCAGCACTTTGTGCCTTGCAGCTCTAGGGCAAAGTAGCACACCCAGAGCAGAAGTTCTACTTCAGCCAGATCAGGCCTGCAAAGAAACTGCGTTTCACAGGCCTTTGTAAGAGATGTTCCCAGTAGGCTGTTAGAGCACTGTGCAGAGCGAGTTGTTTCTTAGCTTCCCAGAGAGCTGGAAGCAAGATGCTTTGGGGCCCGTTAATTTTATACCCTGCTACTTTGCTGTAGTTGTTGATTATTTCTAATAGTTTTTCTGTGGATTCTTTGGGGTTTTCTATGTATAAGATCATGTCGTCTGCAAGCAACGCGAGTTTTACTTCTTCGTTACCCATTTGGATTCCTTTTATTTTTTTTTCCTGCCGAATTGCTCTGGCCAGCACCTCCAGTACTATGTTGAATAGGAGTGGTGAAAGTGGGCACCCTTGTCTTGTTCCTGTCCTCAGAGGGATGGCTTTCAGCTTTTGTCCATTGAGTATGATGTTGGCTGTGGGTCTATCATATATGGCCTTTATTATGTTGAGGTACTTTCCTTCTATACCCATTTTACTGAGGGTTTTATCATAAATGGGTGTTGGATCTTGTCGAATGCTTTCTCTGCGTCTATTGAGATGATCATGTGGTTTTTGTTTTTCATTTTGTTGATGTAGTGTATCACGTTGATTGACTTGCGGGTGTTGAACCATCCCTGTGTCCCTGGTATAAATCCCACTTGATCATGGTGTATAATCTTTTTGATGTATTGCTGTAATCGGTTTGCCAAAATTTGGTTGAGGATTTTTGCATCTATGTTCATCAGTGATATCGGCCTGTAGTTCTCCTTCTTTGTGTTGTCCTTGTCAGGTTTGGGGATCAGAGTGATGTTGGCTTCATAGAATGTGTTAGGGAGTTCTCCATCTTTCTCAATTTTCTGGAACAGTTTGAGGAGAATAGGTACAAAGAACTCACACTGCTTAACAACAAAAAAACAAACAACCCGATCAAAAAATGGGCAGAGGACATGAACAGACATTTCTCCAAAGAAGATATGAACATGGCCAATAGACACATGAAAAGATGTTCATCATCGCTAATCATCAGGGAAATGCAAATCCAAACTACACTAAGATATCACCTTACCCCCGTTAGATTGGCAAAAACATCCAAAACCAAGAACGACAAATGTTGGAGAGGTTGTGGAGAAAGAGGAACCCTCATACACTGTTGGTGGGAATGCAAACTGGTACAGCCACTATGGAAAACAGTATGGAGATTTCTCAAAAAGTTAAAAATAGAAATACCCTATGACCCAGCCATCCCATTACTGGGTATCTATCCTAAGAACCTGATATCAGATATCTCAAGAGTCCGTTGCACCCCTATGTTCATCGCAGCATTATTTACAATAGCCAAGACGTGGAACCAGCCTACGTGCCCAGAAACTGATGATTGGATAAAGAAGATGTGGTATATATACACAAAGGAATACTACTCAGCCATAAAAAAAGACGACATTGGCCCATTCACAACAATGTGGATGGACCTCGAGGGCATTATGTTAAGCGAAATAAGTCAGTCAGAGAAAGACAGACTCTATATGACTCCACTCATAGGTGGAAATTAGTATATTGAGAAGGAGATCTGATCGGTGGTTACCAGGGAAATGGGGGGGTGGGGGGAGGGCACGGAGGGGGAAGTGGTGTTCCCACAACATGACTAACAAAAATGTACAACTGAAATTTCACAAGCTTGTAATCCATCATAACATTAATAAACAAACAAACAAAAAAAAGATGCTTTGGGGCCCATCTGCCCCTATGGAAAGAACGCAGCACTTTGTGCCTTGCAGCTCTAGGGCAATGTAGCACACCCAGAGCAGAAGTTCTACTTCAGCCAGATCAGGCCCGCAAAGAAACTGCGTTTCACAGGCCTTTGTAAGAGATGTTCCCGGTAGGCTGTTAGAGCACTGTGCAGAGCGAGTTGTTTCTTAGCTTCCCAACGAGCTGGAAGCAAGATGCTTTAGGGGCCATCTGCCCTTAAGGAAAGAAGGCAGCACTTTGTGCCTTGCAGCTCTAGGGCAAAGTAGCACACCCAGAGCAGAAGTTCTACTTCAGCCAGATCAGGCCTGCAAAGAAACTGCGTTTCACAGGCCTTTGTAAGAGATGTTCCCAGTAGGCTGTTAGAGCACTGTGCAGAGCGAGTTGTTTCTTAGCTTCCCAGAGAGCTGGAAGCAAGATGCTTTGGGGCCCGTTAATTTTATACCCTGCTACTTTGCTGTAGTTGTTGATTATTTCTAATAGTTTTTCTGTGGATTCTTTGGGGTTTTCTATGTATAAGATCATGTCGTCTGCAAGCAACGCGAGTTTTACTTCTTCGTTACCCATTTGGATTCCTTTTATTTTTTTTTCCTGCCGAATTGCTCTGGCCAGCACCTCCAGTACTATGTTGAATAGGAGTGGTGAAAGTGGGCACCCTTGTCTTGTTCCTGTCCTCAGAGGGATGGCTTTCAGCTTTTGTCCATTGAGTATGATGTTGGCTGTGGGTCTATCATATATGGCCTTTATTATGTTGAGGTACTTTCCTTCTATACCCATTTTACTGAGGGTTGTTATCATAAATGGGTGTTGGATCTTGTCGAATGCTTTCTCTGCGTCTATTGAGATGATCATGTGGTTTTTGTTTTTCATTTTGTTGATGTAGTGTATCACGTTGATTGACTTGCGGGTGTTGAACCATCCCTGTGTCCCTGGTATAAATCCCACTTGATCATGGTGTATAATCTTTTTGATGTATTGCTGTAATCGGTTTGCCAAAATTTGGTTGAGGATTTTTGCATCTATGTTCATCAGTGATATCGGCCTGTAGTTCTCCTTCTTTGTGTTGTCCTTGTCAGGTTTGGGGATCAGAGTGATGTTGGCTTCATAGAATGTGTTAGGGAGTTCTCCATCTTTCTCAATTTTCTGGAACAGTTTGAGGAGAATAGGTACAAAGAACTCACACTGCTTAACAACAAAAAAACAAACAACCCGATCAAAAAATGGGCAGAGGACATGAACAGACATTTCTCCAAAGAAGATATGAACATGGCCAATAGACACATGAAAAGATGTTCATCATCGCTAATCATCAGGGAAATGCAAATCCAAACTACACTAAGATATCACCTTACCCCCGTTAGATTGGCAAAAACATCCAAAACCAAGAACGACAAATGTTGGAGAGGTTGTGGAGAAAGAGGAACCCTCATACACTGTTGGTGGGAATGCAAACTGGTACAGCCACTATGGAAAACAGTATGGAGATTTCTCAAAAAGTTAAAAATAGAAATACCCTATGACCCAGCCATCCCATTACTGGGTATCTATCCTAAGAACCTGATATCAGATATCTCAAGAGTCCGTTGCACCCCTATGTTCATCGCAGCATTATTTACAATAGCCAAGACGTGGAACCAGCCTACGTGCCCAGAAACTGATGATTGGATAAAGAAGATGTGGTATATATACACAAAGGAATACTACTCAGCCATAAAAAAAGACGACATTGGCCCATTCACAACAATGTGGATGGACCTCGAGGGCATTATGTTAAGCGAAATAAGTCAGTCAGAGAAAGACAGACTCTATATGACTCCACTCATAGGTGGAAATTAGTATATTGAGAAGGAGATCTGATCGGTGGTTACCAGGGAAAAGGGGGGGTGGGGGGAGGGCACGGAGGGGGAAGTGGTGTTCCCACAACATGACTAACAAAAATGTACAACTGAAATTTCACAAGCTTGTAATCCATCATAAGATTAATAAACAACAACACAAAAGAAAGATGCTTTGGGGCCCATCTGCCCCTATGGAAAGAACGCAGCACTTTGTGCCTTGCAGCTCTAGGGCAATGTAGCACACCCAGAGCAGAAGTTCTACTTCAGCCAGATCAGGCCCGCAAAGAAACTGCGTTTCACAGGCCTTTGTAAGAGATGTTCCCGGTAGGCTGTTAGAGCACTGTGCAGAGCGAGTTGTTTCTTAGCTTCCCAACGAGCTGGAAGCAAGATGCTTTAGGGGCCATCTGCCCTTAAGGAAAGAAGGCAGCACTTTGTGCCTTGCAGCTCTAGGGCAAAGTAGCACACCCAGAGCAGAAGTTCTACTTCAGCCAGATCAGGCCTGCAAAGAAACTGCGTTTCACAGGCCTTTGTAAGAGATGTTCCCAGTAGGCTGTTAGAGCACTGTGCAGAGCGAGTTGTTTCTTAGCTTCCCAGAGAGCTGGAAGCAAGATGCTTTGGGGCCCGTTAATTTTATACCCTGCTACTTTGCTGTAGTTGTTGATTATTTCTAATAGTTTTTCTGTGGATTCTTTGGGGTTTTCTATGTATAAGATCATGTCGTCTGCAAGCAACGCGAGTTTTACTTCTTCGTTACCCATTTGGATTCCTTTTATTTTTTTTTCCTGCCGAATTGCTCTGGCCAGCACCTCCAGTACTATGTTGAATAGGAGTGGTGAAAGTGGGCACCCTTGTCTTGTTCCTGTCCTCAGAGGGATGGCTTTCAGCTTTTGTCCATTGAGTATGATGTTGGCTGTGGGTCTATCATATATGGCCTTTATTATGTTGAGGTACTTTCCTTCTATACCCATTTTACTGAGGGTTGTTATCATAAATGGGTGTTGGATCTTGTCGAATGCTTTCTCTGCGTCTATTGAGATGATCATGTGGTTTTTGTTTTTCATTTTGTTGATGTAGTGTATCACGTTGATTGACTTGCGGGTGTTGAACCATCCCTGTGTCCCTGGTATAAATCCCACTTGATCATGGTGTATAATCTTTTTGATGTATTGCTGTAATCGGTTTGCCAAAATTTGGTTGAGGATTTTTGCATCTATGTTCATCAGTGATATCGGCCTGTAGTTCTCCTTCTTTGTGTTGTCCTTGTCAGGTTTGGGGATCAGAGTGATGTTGGCTTCATAGAATGTGTTAGGGAGTTCTCCATCTTTCTCAATTTTCTGGAACAGTTTGAGGAGAATAGGTACAAAGAACTCACACTGCTTAACAACAAAAAAACAAACAACCCGATCAAAAAATGGGCAGAGGACATGAACAGACATTTCTCCAAAGAAGATATGAACATGGCCAATAGACACATGAAAAGATGTTCATCATCGCTAATCATCAGGGAAATGCAAATCCAAACTACACTAAGATATCACCTTACCCCCGTTAGATTGGCAAAAACATCCAAAACCAAGAACGACAAATGTTGGAGAGGTTGTGGAGAAAGAGGAACCCTCATACACTGTTGGTGGGAATGCAAACTGGTACAGCCACTATGGAAAACAGTATGGAGATTTCTCAAAAAGTTAAAAATAGAAATACCCTATGACCCAGCCATCCCATTACTGGGTATCTATCCTAAGAACCTGATATCAGATATCTCAAGAGTCCGTTGCACCCCTATGTTCATCGCAGCATTATTTACAATAGCCAAGACGTGGAACCAGCCTACGTGCCCAGAAACTGATGATTGGATAAAGAAGATGTGGTATATATACACAAAGGAATACTACTCAGCCATAAAAAAAGACGACATTGGCCCATTCACAACAATGTGGATGGACCTCGAGGGCATTATGTTAAGCGAAATAAGTCAGTCAGAGAAAGACAGACTCTATATGACTCCACTCATAGGTGGAAATTAGTATATTGAGAAGGAGATCTGATCGGTGGTTACCAGGGAAAAGGGGGGGTGGGGGGAGGGCACGGAGGGGGAAGTGGTGTTCCCACAACATGACTAACAAAAATGTACAACTGAAATTTCACAAGCTTGTAATCCATCATAAGATTAATAAACAACAACACAAAAAAAAGATGCTTTGGGGCCCATCTGCCCCTATGGAAAGAACGCAGCACTTTGTGCCTTGCAGCTCTAGGGCAATGTAGCACACCCAGAGCAGAAGTTCTACTTCAGCCAGATCAGGCCCGCAAAGAAACTGCGTTTCACAGGCCTTTGTAAGAGATGTTCCCGGTAGGCTGTTAGAGCACTGTGCAGAGCGAGTTGTTTCTTAGCTTCCCAACGAGCTGGAAGCAAGATGCTTTAGGGGCCATCTGCCCTTAAGGAAAGAAGGCAGCACTTTGTGCCTTGCAGCTCTAGGGCAAAGTAGCACACCCAGAGCAGAAGTTCTACTTCAGCCAGATCAGGCCTGCAAAGAAACTGCGTTTCACAGGCCTTTGTAAGAGATGTTCCCAGTAGGCTGTTAGAGCACTGTGCAGAGCGAGTTGTTTCTTAGCTTCCCAGAGAGCTGGAAGCAAGATGCTTTGGGGCCCGTTAATTTTATACCCTGCTACTTTGCTGTAGTTGTTGATTATTTCTAATAGTTTTTCTGTGGATTCTTTGGGGTTTTCTATGTATAAGATCATGTCGTCTGCAAGCAACGCGAGTTTTACTTCTTCGTTACCCATTTGGATTCCTTTTATTTTTTTTTCCTGCCGAATTGCTCTGGCCAGCACCTCCAGTACTATGTTGAATAGGAGTGGTGAAAGTGGGCACCCTTGTCTTGTTCCTGTCCTCAGAGGGATGGCTTTCAGCTTTTGTCCATTGAGTATGATGTTGGCTGTGGGTCTATCATATATGGCCTTTATTATGTTGAGGTACTTTCCTTCTATACCCATTTTACTGAGGGTTGTTATCATAAATGGGTGTTGGATCTTGTCGAATGCTTTCTCTGCGTCTATTGAGATGATCATGTGGTTTTTGTTTTTCATTTTGTTGATGTAGTGTATCACGTTGATTGACTTGCGGGTGTTGAACCATCCCTGTGTCCCTGGTATAAATCCCACTTGATCATGGTGTATAATCTTTTTGATGTATTGCTGTAATCGGTTTGCCAAAATTTGGTTGAGGATTTTTGCATCTATGTTCATCAGTGATATCGGCCTGTAGTTCTCCTTCTTTGTGTTGTCCTTGTCAGGTTTGGGGATCAGAGTGATGTTGGCTTCATAGAATGTGTTAGGGAGTTCTCCATCTTTCTCAATTTTCTGGAACAGTTTGAGGAGAATAGGTACAAAGAACTCACACTGCTTAACAACAAAAAAACAAACAACCCGATCAAAAAATGGGCAGAGGACATGAACAGACATTTCTCCAAAGAAGATATGAACATGGCCAATAGACACATGAAAAGATGTTCATCATCGCTAATCATCAGGGAAATGCAAATCCAAACTACACTAAGATATCACCTTACCCCCGTTAGATTGGCAAAAACATCCAAAACCAAGAACGACAAATGTTGGAGAGGTTGTGGAGAAAGAGGAACCCTCATACACTGTTGGTGGGAATGCAAACTGGTACAGCCACTATGGAAAACAGTATGGAGATTTCTCAAAAAGTTAAAAATAGAAATACCCTATGACCCAGCCATCCCATTACTGGGTATCTATCCTAAGAACCTGATATCAGATATCTCAAGAGTCCGTTGCACCCCTATGTTCATCGCAGCATTATTTACAATAGCCAAGACGTGGAACCAGCCTACGTGCCCAGAAACTGATGATTGGATAAAGAAGATGTGGTATATATACACAAAGGAATACTACTCAGCCATAAAAAAAGACGACATTGGCCCATTCACAACAATGTGGATGGACCTCGAGGGCATTATGTTAAGCGAAATAAGTCAGTCAGAGAAAGACAGACTCTATATGACTCCACTCATAGGTGGAAATTAGTATATTGAGAAGGAGATCTGATCGGTGGTTACCAGGGAAATGGGGGGGTGGGGGGAGGGCACGGAGGGGGAAGTGGTGTTCCCACAACATGACTAACAAAAATGTACAACTGAAATTTCACAAGCTTGTAATCCATCATAACATTAATAAACAAACAAACAAAAAAAAGATGCTTTGGGGCCCATCTGCCCCTATGGAAAGAACGCAGCACTTTGTGCCTTGCAGCTCTAGGGCAATGTAGCACACCCAGAGCAGAAGTTCTACTTCAGCCAGATCAGGCCCGCAAAGAAACTGCGTTTCACAGGCCTTTGTAAGAGATGTTCCCGGTAGGCTGTTAGAGCACTGTGCAGAGCGAGTTGTTTCTTAGCTTCCCAACGAGCTGGAAGCAAGATGCTTTAGGGGCCATCTGCCCTTAAGGAAAGAAGGCAGCACTTTGTGCCTTGCAGCTCTAGGGCAAAGTAGCACACCCAGAGCAGAAGTTCTACTTCAGCCAGATCAGGCCTGCAAAGAAACTGCGTTTCACAGGCCTTTGTAAGAGATGTTCCCAGTAGGCTGTTAGAGCACTGTGCAGAGCGAGTTGTTTCTTAGCTTCCCAGAGAGCTGGAAGCAAGATGCTTTGGGGCCCGTTAATTTTATACCCTGCTACTTTGCTGTAGTTGTTGATTATTTCTAATAGTTTTTCTGTGGATTCTTTGGGGTTTTCTATGTATAAGATCATGTCGTCTGCAAGCAACGCGAGTTTTACTTCTTCGTTACCCATTTGGATTCCTTTTATTTTTTTTTCCTGCCGAATTGCTCTGGCCAGCACCTCCAGTACTATGTTGAATAGGAGTGGTGAAAGTGGGCACCCTTGTCTTGTTCCTGTCCTCAGAGGGATGGCTTTCAGCTTTTGTCCATTGAGTATGATGTTGGCTGTGGGTCTATCATATATGGCCTTTATTATGTTGAGGTACTTTCCTTCTATACCCATTTTACTGAGGGTTGTTATCATAAATGGGTGTTGGATCTTGTCGAATGCTTTCTCTGCGTCTATTGAGATGATCATGTGGTTTTTGTTTTTCATTTTGTTGATGTAGTGTATCACGTTGATTGACTCGCGGGTGTTGAACCATCCCTGTGTCCCTGGTATAAATCCCACTTGATCATGGTGTATAATCTTTTTGATGTATTGCTGTAATCGGTTTGCCAAAATTTGGTTGAGGATTTTTGCATCTATGTTCATCAGTGATATCGGCCTGTAGTTCTCCTTCTTTGTGTTGTCCTTGTCAGGTTTGGGGATCAGAGTGATGTTGGCTTCATAGAATGTGTTAGGGAGTTCTCCATCTTTCTCAATTTTCTGGAACAGTTTGAGGAGAATAGGTACAAAGAACTCACACTGCTTAACAACAAAAAAACAAACAACCCGATCAAAAAATGGGCAGAGGACATGAACAGACATTTCTCCAAAGAAGATATGAATATGGCCAATAGACACATGAAAAGATGTTCATCATCGCTAATCATCAGGGAAATGCAAATCCAAACTACACTAAGATATCACCTTACCCCCGTTAGATTGGCAAAAACATCCAAAACCAAGAACGACAAATGTTGGAGAGGTTGTGGAGAAAGAGGAACCCTCATACACTGTTGGTGGGAATGCAAACTGGTACAGCCACTATGGAAAACAGTATGGAGATTTCTCAAAAAGTTAAAAATAGAAATACCCTATGACCCAGCCATCCCATTACTGGGTATCTATCCTAAGAACCTGATATCAGATATCTCAAGAGTCCGTTGCACCCCTATGTTCATCGCAGCATTATTTACAATAGCCAAGACGTGGAACCAGAATACATGCCCAGAAACTGATGATTGGATAAAGAAGATGTGGTATATATACACAACGGAATACTACTCAGCCATAAAAAAAGACGACATTGGCCCATTCACAACAATGTGGATGGACCTCGAGGGCATTATGTTAAGCGAAATAAGTCAGTCAGAGAAAGACAGACTCTATATGACTCCACTCATAGGTGGAAATTAGTATATTGAGAAGGAGATCTGATCGGTGGTTACCAGGGAAAAGGGGGGGTGGGGGGAGGGCACGGAGGGGGAAGTGGTGTTCCCACAACATGACTAACAAAAATGTACAACTGAAATTTCACAAGCTTGTAATCCATCATAACATTAATAAACAAAAAAAAAAAAAAAGATGCTTTGGGGCCCATCTGCCCCTATGGAAAGAACGCAGCACTTTGTGCCTTGCAGCTCTAGGGCAATGTAGCACACCCAGAGCAGAAGTTCTACTTCAGCCAGATCAGGCCCGCAAAGAAACTGCGTTTCACAGGCCTTTGTAAGAGATGTTCCCGGTAGGCTGTTAGAGCACTGTGCAGAGCGAGTTGTTTCTTAGCTTCCCAAAGAGCTGGAAGCAAGATGCTTTAGGGGCCATCTGCCCTTAAGGAAAGAAGGCAGCACTTTGTGCCTTGCAGCTCTAGGGCAAAGTAGCACACCCAGAGCAGAAGTTCTACTTCAGCCAGATCAGGCCCGCAAAGAAACTGCGTTTCACAGGCCTTTGTAAGAGATGTTCCCGGTAGGCTGTTAGAGCACTGTGCAGAGCGAGTTGTTTCATAGCTTCCCAAAGAGCTGGAAGCAAGATGCTTTGGGGCCCTTCTCACCCTTTGGAAAGAAGGCAGCACTTTGTGCCTTACAGCTCTAGGGCAATGTAGCACACCCAGAGCAGAAGTTCTTCTTCAGCCAGATCAGGCCTGCAAAGAAACTGCGTTTCACAGGCCTTTGTGAGAGATGTTCCCTGTAGGCTGTTAGAGCACTGTGCAGAGCGAGTTCTTTCTTAGCCTCCCAAAGACCTGGAAGCCAGATGCTTTGGGGGCCATCTGTCGTTAAGTAAAGAAGGCAGCACTTTGTGCCTTTCAGCTCTAGGGCAATGCAGCACACCCCGAGCAGAAGTTCTACTTCAGCCAGATCAGGCCTGCAAAGAAACTGCGTTTCACAGGCCTTTGTAAGAGATGTTCCCGGTAGGCTGTTAGAGCACTGTGCAGAGCGAGTTGTTTCTTAGCTCCCAGAGAGCTGGAAGCAAGATGCTTTGGGGCCCGTTAATTTTATACCCTGCTGCTACTTTGCTGTAGTTGTTGATTATTTCTAATAGTTTTTCTGTGGATTCTTTGGGGTTTTCTATGTATAAGATCATGTCGTCTGCAAACAACGCGAGTTTTACTTCTTCGTTACCCATTTGGATTCCTTTTATTTTTTTTTCCTGCCGAATTGCTCTGGCCAGCACCTCCAGTACTATGTTGAATAGGAGTGGTGAAAGTGGGCACCCTTGTCTTGTTCCTGTCCTCAGAGGGATGGCTTTCAGCTTTTGTCCATTGAGTATGATGTTGGCTGTGGGTCTATCATATATGGCCTTTATTATGTTGAGGTACTTTCCTTCTATACCCATTTTACTGAGGGTTGTTATCATAAATGGGTGTTGGATCTTGTCGAATGCTTTCTCTGCGTCTATTGAGATGATCATGTGGTTTTTGTTTTTCATTTTGTTGATGTAGTGTATCACGTTGATTGACTCGCGGGTGTTGAACCATCCCTGTGTCCCTGGTATAAATCCCACTTGATCATGGTGTATAATCTTTTTGATGTATTGCTGTAATCGGTTTGCCAAAATTTGGTTGAGGATTTTTGCATCTATGTTCATCAGTGATATCGGCCTGTAGTTCTCCTTCTTTGTGTTGTCCTTGTCAGGTTTGGGGATCAGAGTGATGTTGGCTTCATAGAATGTGTTAGGGAGTTCTCCATCTTTCTCAATTTTCTGGAACAGTTTGAGGAGAATAGGTACAAAGAACTCACACTGCTTAACAACAAAAAAACAAACAACCCGATCAAAAAATGGGCAGAGGACATGAACAGACATTTCTCCAAAGAAGATATGAAAATGGCCAATAGACACATGAAAAGATGTTCATCATCGCTAATCATCAGGGAAATGCAAATCCAAACTACACTAAGATATCACCTTACCCCCGTTAGATTGGCAAAAACATCCAAAACCAAGAACGACAAATGTTGGAGAGGTTGTGGAGAAAGAGGAACCCTCATACACTGTTGGTGGGAATGCAAACTGGTACAGCCACTATGGAAAACAGTATGGAGATTTCTCAAAAAGTTAAAAATAGAAATACCCTATGACCCAGCCATCCCATTACTGGGTATCTATCCTAAGAACCTGATATCAGATATCTCAAGAGTCCGTTGCACCCCTATGTTCATCGCAGCATTATTTACAATAGCCAAGACTTGGAACCAGCCTACGTGCCCAGAAACTGATGATTGGATAAAGAAGATGTGGTATATATACACAACGGAATGCTACTCAGCCATAAAAAAAGACGACATTGGCCCCTTCACAACAATGTGGATGGACCTCGAGGGCATTATGTTAAGCGAAATAAGTCAGTCAGAGAAAGACAGACTCTATATGACTCCACTCATAGGTGGAAATTAGTATATTGAGAAGGAGATCTGATCGGTGGTTACCAGGGAAAAGGGGGCGTGGTGGGAGGGCACGGAGGGGGAAGTGGTGTTCCCACAACATGACTAACAAAAATGTACAACTGAAATTTCACAAGCTTGTAATCCATCATAACATTAATAAACAAACAAACAAAAAAAAGATGCTTTGGGGCCCATCTGCCCCTATGGAAAGAACGCAGCACTTTGTGCCTTGCAGCTCTAGGGCAATGTAGCACACCCAGAGCAGAAGTTCTACTTCAGCCAGATCAGGCCCGCAAAGAAACTGCGTTTCACAGGCCTTTGTAAGAGATGTTCCCGGTAGGCTGTTAGAGCACTGTGCAGAGCGAGTTCTTTCTTAGCTTCCCAAAGACCTGGAAGCCAGATGCTTTGGGGGCCATCTGTCGTTAAGTAAAGAAGGCAGCACTTTGTGCCTTTCAGCTCTAGGGCAATGCAGCACACCCCGAGCAGAAGTTCTACTTCAGCCAGATCAGGCCTGCAAAGAAACTGCGTTTCACAGGCCTTTGTAAGAGATGTTCCCGGTAGGCTGTTAGAGCACTGTGCAGAGCGAGTTGTTTCTTAGCTCCCAGAGAGCTGGAAGCAAGAGGCTTTGGGGCCCGTTAATTTTATACCCTGCTGCTACTTTGCTGTAGTTGTTGATTATTTCTAATAGTTTTTCTGTGGATTCTTTGGGGTTTTCTATGTATAAGATCATGTCGTCTGCAAACAACGCGAGTTTTACTTCTTCGTTACCTATTTGGATTCCTTTCATTTTTTTTTCCTGCCGAATTGCTCTGGCCAGCACCTCCAGTACTATGTTGAATAGGAGTGGTGAAAGTGGGCACCCTTGTCTTGTTCCTGTCCTCAGAGGGATGGCTTTCAGCTTTTGTCCATTGAGTATGATGTTGGCTGTGGGTCTATCATATATGGCCTTTATTATGTTGAGGTACTTTCCTTCTATACCCATTTTACTGAGGGTTGTTATCATAAATGGGTGTTGGATCTTGTCGAATGCTTTCTCTGCGTCTATTGAGATGATCATGTGGTTTTTGTTTTTCATTTTGTTGATGTAGTGTATCACGTTGATTGACTTGCGGGTGTTGAACCATCCCTGTGTCCCTGGTATAAATCCCACTTGATCATGGTGTATAATCTTTTTGATGTATTGCTGTAATCGGTTTGCCAAAATTTGGTTGAGGATTTTTGCATCTATGTTCATCAGTGATATCGGCCTGTAGTTCTCCTTCTTTGTGTTGTCCTTGTCAGGTTTGGGGATCAGAGTGATGTTGGCTTCATAGAATGTGTTAGGGAGTTCTCCATCTTTCTCAATTTTCTGGAACAGTTTGAGGAGAATAGGTACAAAGAACTCACACTGCTTAACAACAAAAAAACAAACAACCCGATCAAAAAATGGGCAGAGGACATGAACAGACATTTCTCAAAAGAAGATATGAATATGGCCAATAGACACATGAAAAGATGTTCATCATCGCTAATCATCAGGGAAATGCAAATCCAAACTACACTAAGATATCACCTTACCCCCGTTAGATTGGCAAAAACATCCAAAACCAAGAACGACAAATGTTGGAGAGGTTGTGGAGAAAGAGGAACCCTCATACACTGTTGGTGGGAATGCAAACTGGTACAGCCACTATGGAAAACAGTATGGAGATTTCTCAAAAAGTTAAAAATAGAAATACCCTATGACCCAGCCATCCCATTACTGGGTATCTATCCTAAGAACCTGATATCAGATATCTCAAGAGTCCGTTGCACCCCTATGTTCATCGCAGCATTATTTACAATAGCCAAGACGTGGAACCAGCCTACATGCCCAGAAATTGATGATTGGATAAAGAAGATGTGGTATATATACACAATAGAATACTACTCAGCCATAAAAATATACGACATTGGCCCCTTCACAACAATGTGGATGGACCTCGAGGGCATTATGTTAAGCGAAATAAGTCAGTCAGAGAAAGACGAACTCTATATGACTCCACTCATAGGTGGAAATTAGTATATTGAGAAGGAGATCTGATCGGTGGTTACCAGGGAAAAGGGGGGGTGGGGGGAGGGCACGGCGGGGGAAGTGGTGTTCCCACAACATGACTAACAAAAATGTACAACTGAAATTTCACAAGCTTGTAATCCATCATAAGATTAATAAACAACAACAACAAAAAAAAGATCTTTGGGGCCCATCTGCCCCTATGGAAAGAACGCAGCACTTTGTGCCTTGCAGCTCTAGGGCAATGTAGCACACCCAGAGCAGAAGTTCTACTTCAGCCAGATCAGGCCTGCAAAGAAACTGCGTTTCACAGGCCTTTGTAAGAGATGTTCCCGGTAGGCTGTTAGAGCACTGTGCAGAGCGAGTTGTTTCTTAGCTTCCCAAAGAGCTGGGAGCAAGATGCTTTGGGGCCCTTCTCACCCTTTGGAAAGAAGTCAGCACTTTGTGCCTTGCAGCTCTAGGGCAATGTAGCACACCCAGAGCAGAAGTTCTACTTCAGCCAGATCAGGCCTGCAAAGAAACTGCGTTTCACAGGCCTTTGTAAGAGATGTTCCCGGTAGGCTGTTAGAGCACTGTGCAGAGCGAGTTGTTTCCTAGCTTCCCAAAGAGCTGGAAGCAAGATGCTTTGGGGCCCTTCTCACCCTTTGGAAAGAAGGCAGCACTTTGTGCCTTGCAGCACTAGGGCAATGTAGCACACCCAAAGCAGAAGTTCTACTTCAGCCATATCAGACCTGCAAAGAAACTGCGTTTCACAGGCCTTTGTAAGAGATGTTCCCTGTAGGCTGTTAGAGCACTGTGCAGAGCGAGTTCTTTCTTAGCTTCCCAAAGACCTGGAAGCCAGATGCTTTGGGGCCAATCTGCCCCTATGGAAAGAACGCAGCACTTTGTGCCTTGCAGCTCTAGGGCAATGCAGCACACCCCGAGCAGAAGTTGTACTTCAGTGTGATCAGGCCTGCAAAGAAACTGCGTTTCACAGGCCTTTGTAAGAGATGTTCCCGGTAGGCTGTTAGAGCACTGTGCAGAGCGAGTTGTTTCTTAGCCTCCCAAGGGGCTGGAAGCAAGATGCTTTAGGGGCCATCTGCCCTTAAGGAAAGAAGGCAGCACTTTGTGCCTTGCATCTCTAGGGCAATGTAGCACACCCAGAGCAGATGTTCTACTTCTCCCAGGTCAGGCCTGCAAAGAAACTGCGTTTCACAGGCCTTTGTAAGAGATGTTCCCGGTAGGCTGTTAGAGCACTGTGCAGAGCGAGTTGTTTCTGAGCTTCCCAAAGAGCTGGAAGCAAGATGCTTTGGGGCCCTCTCACCCTTTGGAAAGAAGGCAGCACTTTGTGCCTTGCAGCTCTAGGGCAATGTAGCACACCCAGAGCCGAAGTTCTACTTCAGCTAGATCAGACCTGCAAAGAAACTTCGTTTCACAGGCCTTTGTAAGAGATGTTCCCGGTAGGCTGTAAGAGCACTGTGCAGAGCGACTAGTTTCTTAGCTTCCCAGAGAGCTGGAAGCAAGATGCTTTGGGGCCCATCTGCCCCTATGGAAAGAACGCAGCACTTTGTGCCTTGCAGCTCTAGGGCAATACAGCACACCCCGAGCAGAAGTTGTACTTCAGCCAGATCAGACCTGCAAAGAAACTGCGTTTCACAGGCCTTTGTAAGAGATGTTCCCTGTAGGCTTTTAGAGCACTGTGCAGAGCGAGTTCTTTCTTAGCTTCCCAAAGACCTGGAAGCCAGATGCTTTGGGGGCCATCTTCCGTTAAGTAAAGAAGGCAGCACTTTGTGCCTTTCAGCTCTAGGGCAATGCAGCACACCCCGAGCAGAAGTTCTACTTCAGCTAGATCAGACCTGCAAAGAAACTTCGTTTCACAGGCCTTTGTAAGAGATCTTCCCGGTAGGCTGTTAGAGCACTGTGCAGAGCGAGTTGTTTCTTAGCTTCCCAAGGAGCTGGAAGCAAGATGCTTTGGGGCCCGTTAATTTTATACCCTGCTACTTTGCTGTAGTTGTTGATTATTTCTAATAGTTTTTCTGTGGATTCTTTGGGGTTTTCTATGTATAAGATCATGTCGTCTGCAAACAACGCGAGTTTTACTTCTTCGTTACCTATTTGGATTCCTTTTATTTTTTTTTCCTGCCGAATTGCTCTGGCCAGCACCTCCAGTACTATGTTGAATAGGAGTGGTGAAAGTGGGCACCCTTGTCTTGTTCCTGTCCTCAGAGGGATGGCTTTCAGCTTTTGTCCATTGAGTATGATGTTGGCTGTGGGTCTATCATATATGGCCTTTATTATGTTGAGGTACTTTCCTTCTATACCCATTTTACTGTTTTTTTTTATCATAAATGGGTGTTGGATCTTGTCGAATGCCTTCTCTGCGTCTATTGAGATGATCATGTGGTTTTTGTTTTTCATTTTGTTGATGTAGTGTATCACGTTGATTGACTTGCGGGTGTTGAACCATCCCTGTGTCCCTGGTATAAATCCCACTTGATCATGGTGTATAATCTTTTTGATGTATTGCTGTAATCGGTTTGCCAAAATTTGGTTGAGGATTTTTGCATCTATGTTCATCAGTGATATCGGCCTGTAGTTCTCCTTCTTTGTGTTGTCCTTGTCAGGTTTGGGGATCAGAGTGATGTTGGCTTCATAGAATGTGTTAGGGAGTTCTCCATCTTTCTCAATTTTCTGGAACAGTTTGAGGAGAATAGGTACAAGGAACTCACACTGCTTAACAACAAAAAAACAAACAACCCGATCAAAAAATGGGCAGAGGACATGAACAGACATTTCTCAAAAGAAGATATGAATATGGCCAATAGACACATGAAAAGATGTTCATCATCGCTAATCATCAGGGAAATGCAAATCAAAACTACACTAAGATATCACCTTACCCCCGTTAGATTGGCAAAAACATCCAAACCCAAGAACGACAAATGTTGGAGAAGTTGTGGACAAAGAGGAACCCTCATACACTGTTGGTGGGAATGCAAACTGGTACAGCCACTATGGAAAACAGTATGGAGATTTCTCAAAAAGTTAAAAATAGAAATACCCTATGACCCAGCCATCCCATTACTGGGTATCTATCCTAAGAACCTGATATCAGATATCTCAAGAGTCCGTTGCACCCCTATGTTCATCGCAGCATTATTTACAATA
Organism: Equus asinus; assembly: GCF_041296235.1. Taxonomy (NCBI): domain Eukaryota; kingdom Metazoa; phylum Chordata; class Mammalia; order Perissodactyla; family Equidae; genus Equus; species Equus asinus. The sequence continues at coordinate 77,605,976 of NC_091790.1, read as the reverse complement.
GCCAAGACGTGGAACCAGCCTACATGCCCATAAACTGATGATTGGATAAAGAAGATGTGGTATATATACACAATAGAATACTACTCAGCCATAAAAATATACGACATTGGCCCCTTCACAACAATGTGGATGGACCTCGAGGGCATTATGTTAAGCGAAATAAGTCAGTCAGAGAAAGACGAACTCTATATGACTCCACTCATAGGTGGAAATTAGTATATTGAGAAGGAGATCTGATCGGTGGTTACCAGGGAAAAGGGGGGGTGGGGGGAGGGCACGGCGGGGGAAGTGGTGTTCCCACAACATGACTAACAAAAATGTACAACTGAAATTTCACAAGCTTGTAATCCATCATAACATTAATAAACAAACAAACAAAAAAAGATGCTTTGGGGCCCATCTGCCCCTATGGAAAGAACGCAGCACTTTGTGCCTTGCAGCTCTAGGGCAATGTAGCACACCCAGAGCAGAAGTTCTACTTCAGCCAGATCAGGCCCGCAAAGAAACTGCGTTTCACAGGCCTTTGTAAGAGATGTTCCCTGTAGGCTGTTAGAGCACTGTGCAGAGCGAGTTGTTTCTTAGCTTCCCAACGAGCTGGAAGCAAGATGCTTTAGGGACCATCTGCCCTTAAGGAAAGAAGGCAGCAGTTTGTGCCTTGCAGCTCTAGGGCAAAGCAGCACACCCAGAGCAGAAGTTCTACTTCAGCCAGATCAGGCCTGCAAAGAAACTCGTTTCACAGGCCTTTGTAAGAGATGTTCCCGGTAGGCTGTTAGAGCACTGTGCAGAGCGAGTTGTTTCTTAGCTTCCCAGAGAGCTGGAAGCAAGATGCTTTGGGGCCCGTTAATTTTATACCCTGCTACTTTGCTGTAGTTGTTGATTATTTCTAATAGTTTTTCTGTGGATTCTTTGGGGTTTTCTATGTATAAGATCATGTCGTCTGCAAACAACGCGAGTTTTACTTCTTCGTTACCTATTAGGATTCCTTTTATTTTTTTTTCCTGCCGAATTGCTCTGGCCAGCACCTCCAGTACTATGTTGAATAGGAGTGGTGAAAGTGGGCACCCTTGTCTTGTTCCTGTCCTCAGAGGGATGGCTTTCAGCTTTTGTCCATTGAGTATGATGTTGGCTGTGGGTCTATCATATATGGCCTTTATTATGTTGAGGTACTTTCCTTCTATACCCATTTTACTGAGGGTTGTTATCATAAATGGGTGTTGGATCTTGTCGAATGCTTTCTCTGCGTCTATTGAGATGATCATGTGGTTTTTGTTTTTCATTTTGTTGATGTAGTGTATCACGTTGATTGACTTGCGGGTGTTGAACCATCCCTGTGTCCCTGGTATAAATCCCACTTGATCATGGTGTATAATCTTTTTGATGTATTGCTGTAATCGGTTTGCCAAAATTTGGTTGAGGATTTTTGCATCTATGTTCATCAGTGATATCGGCCTGTAGTTCTCCTTCTTTGTGTTGTCCTTGTCAGGTTTGGGGATCAGAGTGATGTTGGCTTCATAGAATGTGTTAGGGAGTTCTCCATCTTTCTCAATTTTCTGGAACAGTTTGAGGAGAATAGGTACAAAGAACTCACACTGCTTAACAACAAAAAAACAAACAACCCGATCAAAAAATGGGCAGAGGACATGAACAGACATTTCTCCAAAGAAGATATGAATATGGCCAATAGACACATGAAAAGATGTTCATCATCGCTAATCATCAGGGAAATGCAAATCAAAACTACACTAAGATATCACCTTACCCCCGGTAGATTGGCAAAAACATCCAAAACCAAGAACGACAAATGTTGGAGAGGTTGTGGAGAAAGAGGAACCCTCATACACTGTTGGTGGGAATGCAAACTGGTACAGCCACTATGGAAAACAGTATGGAGATTTCTCAAAAACTTAAAAATAGAAATACCCTATGACCCAGCCATCCCATTACTGGGTATCTATTCTAAGAACATGATATCAGATATCTCAAGAGTCCGTTGCACCCCTATGTTCATCGCAGCATTATTTACAATAGCCAAGACGTGGAACCAGCCTACATGCCCAGAAACTGATGATTGGATAAAGAAGATGTTCTATATATACACAATGGAATACTACTCAGCCATAAAAAAAGACGACATTGGCCCATGCACAACAAGGTGGATGGACCTCGAGGGCATTATGTTAAGCGAAATAAGTCAGTCAGAGAAAGACGAACTCTATATGACTCCACTCATAGGTGGAAATTAGTATATTGAGAAGGAGATCTGATCGGTGGTTACCAGGGAAAAGGGGGGGTGGGGGAGGGCACGGAGGGGGAAGTGGTGTTCCCACAACATGACTAACAAAAATGTACAACTGAAATTTCACAAGCTTGTAATCCATCATAAGATTAATAAACAAAAAAAAAAAAAAAAGATGCTTTGGGGCCCATCTGCCCCTATGGAAAGAACGCAGCACTTTGTGCCTTGCAGCTCTAGGGCAATGTAGCACACCCAGAGCAGAAGTTCTACTTCAGCCAGATCAGGCCCGCAAAGAAACTGCGTTTCACAGGCCTTTGTAAGAGATGTTCCCGGTAGGCTGTTAGAGCACTGTGCAGAGCGAGTTGTTTCCTAGCTTCCCAAAGAGCTGGAAGCAAGATGCTTTGGGGCCCTTCTCACCCTTTGGAAAGAAGGCAGCACTTTGTGCCTTGCAGCTCTAGGGCAATGTAGCACACCCAAAGCAGAAGTTCTACTTCAGCCAGATCAGACCTGCAAAGAAACGGCGTTTCACAGGCCTTTGTAAGAGATGTTCCCTGTAGGCTGTTAGAGAACTGTGCAGAGCGAGTTGTTTCTTAGCTTCCCAAGGAGCTGGAAGCAAGATGCCTTAGGGGCCATCTGCCCTTAAGGAAAGAAGGCAGCACTTTGTGCCTTGCAGCTCTAGGGCAATGTAGCACACCCAGAGCAGTTGTTCTACTTCTTCCAGGTCAGGCCTGCAACGAAACTTCGTTTAACAGGCCTTTGTAAGAGATGTTCCCGGTAGGCTGTTAGAGCACTGTGCAGAGCGACATGTTTCGTAGCTTCCCAAAGAGCTGGAAGCAAGATGCTTTGGGGCCCATCTGGCCCTATGGAAAGAACGCAGCACTTTGTGCCTTGCAGCTCTAGGGCAATGCAGCACACCCCGAGCAGAAGTTGTACTTCAGCCAGATCAGGCCTGCAAAGAAACTGCGTTTCACAGGCCTTTGTAAGAGATGTTCCCAGTAGGCTGTTAGAGCACTGTGCAGAGCGAGTTGTTTCTTAGCTTCCCAACGAGCTGGAAGCAAGATGCTTTGGGGCCCTTCTCACCCTTTGGAAAGAAGGCAGCACTTTGTGCCTTGCAGCTGTAGGGCAATGTAGCACACCCAAAGCAGAAGTTCTACTTCAGCCAGATCAGACCTGCAAAGAAACTGCGTTTCACAGGCCTTTGTAAGAGATGTTCCCTGTAGGCTGTTAGAGCACTGTGCAGAGCGAGTTCTTTCTTAGCTTCCCAAAGACCTGGAAGCAAGATGCTTTGGGGGCCATCTGCCGTTAAGTAAAGAAGGCAGCACTTTGTGCCTTTCAGCTCTAGGGCAATGCAGCACACCCCGAGCAGAAGTTCTACATCAGCCATATCAGGCCTGCAAATAAATTGCGTTTCACAGGCCTTTGTAAGAGATGTTCCTGGTAGGCTGTTAGAGCACTGTGCAGAGCGAGTTGTTTCTTAGCTTCCCAGAGAGCTGGAAGCAAGATGCTTTGGGGCCCGTTAATTTTATACCCTGCTACTTTGCTGTAGTTGTTGATTATTTCTAATAGTTTTTCTGTGGATTCTTTGGGGTTTTCTATGTATAAGATAATGTCGTCTGCAAACAACGCGAGTTTTACTTCTTCGTTACCTATTTGGATTTCTTTTATTTTTTTTTCCTGCCGAATTGCTCTGGCCAGCACCTCCAGTACTATGTTGAATAGGAGTGGTGAAAGTGGGCACCCTTGTCTTGTTCCTGTCCTCAGAGGGATGTCTTTCAGCTTTTGTCCATTGAGTATGATGTTGGGTGTGGGTCTATCATATATGGCCTTTATTATGTTGAGGTACTTTCCTTCTATACCCATTTTACTGAGGGTTGTTATCATAAATGGGTGTTGGATCTTGTCGAATGCTTTCTCTGCGTCTATTGAGATGATCATGTGGTTTTTGTTTTTCATTTTGTTGATGTATTGTATCACGTTGATTGACTTGCGGGTGTTGAACCATCCCTGTGTCCCTGGTATAAATCCCACTTGATCATGGTGTATAATCTTTTTGATGTATTGCTGTAATCGGTTTGCCAAAATTTGGTTGAGGATTTTTGCATCTATGTTCATCAGTGATATCGGCCTGTAGTTCTCCTTCTTTGTGTTGTCCTTGTCAGGTTTGGGGATCAGAGTGATGTTGGCTTCATAGAATGTGTTAGGGAGTTCTCCATCTTTCTCAATTTTCTGGAACAGTTTAAGGAGAATAGGTACAAAGAACTCACACTGCTTAACAACAAAAAAACAAACAACCCGATCAAAAAATGGGCAGAGGACATGAACAGACATTTCTCAAAAGAAGATATGAATATGGCCAATAGACACATGAAAAGATGTTCATCATCGCTAATCATCAGGGAAATGCAAATCAAAACTACACTAAGATATCACCTTACCCCCGTTAGATTGGCAAAAACATCCAAAACCAAGAACGACGAATGTTGGAGAGGTTGTGGAGAAAGAGGAACCCTCATACACTGTTGGTGGGAATGCAAACTGGTACAGCCACTATGGAAAACAGTATGGAGATTTCTCAAAAAGTTAAAAATAGAAATACCCTATGACCCAGCCATCCCATTACTGGGTATCTATCCTAAGAACCTGATATCAGATATCTCAAGAGTCTGTTGCACCCCTATGTTCATCGCAGCATTATTTACAATAGCCAAGACGTGGAACCAGCCTACATGCCCAGAAACTGATGATTGGATAAAGAAGATGTGGTATATATACACAATGGAATACTACTCAGCCATAAAAAAAGACGACATTGGCCCCTTCACAACAATGTGGATGGACCTCGAGGGCATTATGTTAAGCGAAATAAGTCAGTCAGAGAAAGACAGACTCTATATGACTCCACTCATAGGTGGAAATTAGTATATTGAGAAGGAGACCTGATCGGTGGTTACCAGGGAAAAGTGGGTTGGGGGGAGGGCACGGAAAGGGAAGTGGTGTTCCCACAACATGACTAACAAAAATGTACAACTGAAATTTCACAAGCTTGTAATCCATCATAACATTAATAAACAAAACAAACAAAAAAAAAGATGCTTTGGGGCCCATCTGCCCCTATGGAAAGAACGCAGCACTTTGTGCCTTGCAGCTCTAGGGCAATGTAGCACACCCAGAGCAGAAGTTCTACTTCAGCCAGATCAGGCCCGCAAAGAAACTGCGTTTCACAGGCCTTTGTAAGAGATGTTCCCGGTAGGCTGTTAGAGCACTGTGCAGAGCGAGTTGTTTCTTAGCTTCCCAACGAGCTGGAAGCAAGATGCTTTAGGGGTCATCTGCCCTTAAGGAAAGAATGCAGCACTTTGTGCCTTGCAGCTCTAGGGCAATGTAGCACACCCAGAGCAGAAGTTGTACTTCAGCCAGATCTGGCCTGCAAAGAAACTGCGTTTCACAGGCCTTTGTAAGAGATGTTCCCGGTAGGCTGTTAGAGCACTGTGCAGAGCGAGTTGTTTCTTAGCTTCCCAAAGAGCTGGAAGCAAGATGCTTTGGAGCCCTTCTCACCCTTTGGAAAGAAGGCAGCACTTTGTGCCTTACAGCTCTAGGGCAATGTAGCACACCCAGAGCAGAAGTTCTTCTTCAGCCAGATCAGGACTACAAAGAAACTGCGTTACACAGGCCTTTGTAAGAGATGTTCCCTGTAGGCTGTTAGAGCACTGTGCAGAGCGAGTTGTTTCTTAGCTTCCCAAAGACCTGGAAGCAAGATGCTTTGGGGGCCATCTGCCGCTAAGTAAAGAAGGCAGCACTTTGCACCTTTCAGCTCTAGGGCAATGTAGGACACCCAGAGTAGATGTTCTACTTCTGCCAGGTCAGGCCTGCAAAGAAACTGCGTTTCACAGGCCTTTGTAAGAGATGTTCCCGGTAGGCTTTTAGAGCACTGTGCAGAGCGAGTTGTTTCCTAGCTTCCCAAAGAGCTGGAAGCAAGATGCTTTGGGGCCCTCTCACCCTTTGGAAAGAAGGCAGCACTTTGTGCCTTGCAGCTCTAGGGCAATGTAGCACACCCAGAGCCGAAGTTCTACTTCAGCCAGATCAGACCTGCAAAGAAACTTCGTTTCACAGGCCTTTGTAAGACATGTTCCCGGTAGGCTGTAAGAGCACTGTGCAGAGCTACTAGTTTCTTAGCTTCCCAGAGAGCTGGAAGCAAGATGCTTTGGGGCCCATCTGCCCCTATGGAAAGAACGCAGCACTTTGTGCCTTGCAGCTCTAGGGCAATGCAGCACACCCCGAGCAGAAGTTCTACTTCAGCCAGATCAGGCCTGCAAAGAAACTGCGTTTCACAGGCCTTTGTAAGAGATGTTCCCAGTAGGCTGTTAGAGCACTGTGCAGAGCGAGTTGTTTCTTAGCTTCCCAGAGAGCTGGAAGCAAGATGCTTTGGGGCCCGTTAATTTTATACCCTGCTACTTTGCTGTAGTTGTTGATTATTTCTAATAGTTTTTCTGTGGATTCTTTGGGGTTTTCTATGTATAAGATCATGTCGTCTGCAAACAACGCGAGTTTTACTTCTTCGTTACCTATTTGGATTCCTTTTATTTTTTTTTCCTGCCGAATTGCTCTGCCCAGCACCTCCAGTACTATGTTGAATAGGAGTGGTGAAAGTGGGCACCCTTGTCTTGTTCCTGTCCTCAGAGGGATGGCTTTCAGCTTTTGTCCATTGAGTATGATGTTGGCTGTGGGTCTATCATATATGGCCTTTATTATGTTGAGGTTCTTTCCTTCTATACCCATTTTACTGAGGGTTTTTATCATAAATGGGTGTTGGATCTTGTCGAATGCTTTCTCTGCGTCTATTGAGATGATCATGTGGTTTTTGTTTTTCATTTTGTTGATGTAGTGTATCACGTTGATTGACTTGCGGGTGTTGAACCATCCCTGTGTCCCTGGTATAAATCCCACTTGATCATGGTGTATAATCTTTTTGATGTATTGCAGTAATCGGTTTGCCAAAATTTTGTTGAGGATTTTTGCATCTATGTTCATCAGTGATATCGGCCTGTAGTTCTCCTTCTTTGTGTTGTCCTTGTCAGGTTTGGGGATCAGAGTGATGTTGGCTTCATAGAATGTGTTAGGGAGTTCTCCATCTTTCTCAATTTTCTGGAACAGTTTGAGGAGAATAGGCACAAAGAGCTCACACTGCTTAACAACAAAAAAACAAACAACCCGATCAAAAAATGGGCAGAGGACATGAACAGACATTTCTCAAAAGAAGATAGGAATATGGCCAATAGACACATGAAAAGATGTTCATCATCGCTAATCATCAGGGAAATGCAAATCAAAACAACACTAAGATATCACCTTACCCCCGTTAGATTGGCAAAAACATCCAAAACCAAGAACGACAAATGTGGGAGAGGTTGTGGAGAATGAGGAACCCTCATACACTGTTGGTGGGAATGCAAACTGGTACAGCCACTATGGAAAACAGTATGGAGAATTCTCAAAAAGTTAAAAATAGAAATACCCTATGACCCAGCCATCCCATTACTGGGTATCTATCCTAAGAACCTGATATCAGATATCTCAAGAGTCCGTTGCACCCCTATGTTCATCGCAGCATTATTTACAATAGCCAAGACGTGGAACCAGCCTACATGCCCAGAAACTGATGATTGGATAAAGAAGATGTGGTATATATACACAATGGAATACTACTCAGCCATAAAAAAAAGACGACATTGGCCCATTCACAACAATGTGGATGGACCTCGAGGGCATTATGTTAAGCGAAATAAGTCAGTCAGAGAAAGACGAACTCTATATGACTCCACTCATAGGTGGAAATTAGTATATTGAGAAGGAGATCTGATCGGTGGTTACCAGGGAAAAGGGGGGGTGGGGGGAGGGCACGGAGTGGGAAGTGGTGTTCCCACAACATGACTAACAAAAATGTACAACTGAAATTTCACAAGCTTGTAATCCATCATAAGATTAATAAACAACAACAACAAAAAAAGATGCTTTGGGGCCCATCTGCCCCTATGGAAAGAACGCAGCACTTTGTGCCTTGCAGCTCTAGGGCAATGTAGCACACCCAGAGCAGAAGTTCTACTTCAGCCAGATCAGGCCCGCAAAGAAACTGCGTTTCACAGGCCTTTGTAAGAGATGTTCCCGGTAGGCTGTTAGAGCACTGTGCAGAGCGAGTTCTTTCTTAGCTTCACAACGAGCTGGAAGCAAGATGATTTAGGGGCCATCTGCCCTTAAGGAAAGAAGGCAGCACTTTGTGCCTTGCAGCTCTAGGGCAATGTAGCACACCCAGAGCAGTTGTTCTACTTCTGCCAGGTCAGGCCTGCAAAGAAACTGCGTTTCACAGGCCTTTGTAAGAGATGTTCCCTGTAGGCTGTTAGAGCACTGTGCAGAGCGAGTTGTTTCTTCGCTTCCCAGAGAGCTGGAAGCAAGATGCTTTGGGGACCATCTGCCCCTATGGAAAGAACGCAGCACTTTGTGCCTTGCAGCTCTAGGGCAATGTAGCACACCCAGAGCAGAAGTTCTACTTCAGCCAGATCAGGCCTGCAAAGAAACTGCGTTTCACAGGCCTTTGTAAGAGATGTTCCCGGTAGGCTGTTAGAGCACTGTGCAGAGCGAGTTGTTTCTTAGCTTCCCAAAGAGCTGGAAGCAAGATGCTTTGGGGCCCTTCTCACCCTTTGGAAAGAAGGCAGCACTTTGTGCCTTACAGCTCTAGGGCAATGTAGCACACCCAGAGCAGAAGTTCTTCTTCAGCCAGATCAGGCCTGCAAAGAAACTGCGTTTCACAGGCCTTTGTAAGAGATGTTCCCTGTAGGCTGTTAGAGCACTGTGCAGAGCGAGTTCTTTCTTAGCTTCCCAAAGACCTGGAAGCAACATGCTTTGGGGGCCATCTGCCGTTAAGTAAAGAAGGCAGCACTTTGTGCCTTTCAGCTCTAGGGCAATGTAGCACACCCAGAGCAGATGTTCTACTTCTGCCAGTTCAGGCCTGCAAAGAAACTGCGTTTCACAGGCCTTTGTAAGACATGTTCCCGGGAGGCTGTTAGAGCACTGTGCAGAGCGAGTTGTTTCTTAGCTTCCCAAACAGCCGGAAGCAAGATGCTTTGGGGCCCTTCTCTCCCTTTGGAAAGAAGTCAGCACTTTGTGCCTTGCAGCTCTAGGGCAATGTAGCACACCCAGAGCAGAAGTTGTACTTCAGCCAGATCAGGACTGCAAAGAAACTGCGGTCCACAGGCCATTGTAAGAGATTCCCGGTAGGCTGTTAGAGCACTGTGCAGAGCGAGTTGTTTCCTAGCTTCCCAAAGAGCTGGAAGCAAGATGCTTTGGGGCCCTTCTCACCCTTTGGAAAGAAGGCAGCACTTTGTGCCTTGCAGCTCTAGGGCAATGTAGCACACCCAGAGCCGAAGTTCTACTTCAGCTAGATCAGACCTGCAAAGAAACTTCGTTTCACAGGCCTTTGTAAGAGATGTTCCCGGTAGGCTGTAAGAGCACTGTGCAGAGCGAGTTGTTTCTTAGCTTCCCAAAGAGCTGGAAGCAAGATGCTTTGGGGCCCTTCTCACCCTTTGGAAAGAAGGCAGCACTTTGTGCCTTACAGCTCTAGGGCAATGTAGCACACCCAGAGCAGAAGTTCTTCTTCAGCCAGATCAGGCCTGCAAAGAAACTGCGTTTCACAAGCCTTTGTAAGAGATGTTCCCGGTAGGCTGTTAGAGCACTGTGCAGAGCGAGTTGTTTCTTAGCTTCCCAGAGAGCTGGAAGCAAGATGCTTTGGGGCCCGTTAATTTTATACCCTGCTACTTTGCTGTAGTTGTTGATTATTTCTAATAGTTTTTCTGTGGATTCTTTGGGGTTTTCTATGTATAAGATCATGTCGTCTGCAAACAACGCGAGTTTTCCTTCTTCGTTACCTATTTGGATTCCTTTTATTTTTTTTTCCTGCCGAACTGCTCTGGCCAGCACCTCCTGTACTATGTTGAATAGGAGTGGTGAAAGTGGGCACCCTTGTCTTGTTCCTGTCCTCAGAGTGATGGCTTTCAGCTTTTGTCCATTGAGTATGATGTTGGCTGTGGGTCTATCATATATGGCCTTTATTATGTTGAGGTACTTTCCTTCTATACCCATTTTACTGAGGGTTTTTATCATAAATGGGTGTTGGATCTTGTCGAATGCTTTCTCTGCATCTATTGAGATGATCATGTGGTTTTTGTTTTTCATTTTGTTGATGTAGTGTATCACCTTGATTGACTTGCGGGTGTTGAACCATCCCTGTGTCCCTGGTATAAATCCCACTTGATCATGGTGTATAATCTTTTTGATGTATTGCTGTAATCGGTTTGCCAAAATTTGGTTGAGGATTTTTGCATCTATGTTCATCAGTGATATCGGCCTGTAGTTCTCCTTCTTTGTGTTGTCCTTGTCAGGTTTGGGGATCAGAGTGATGTTGGCTTCATAGAATGTGTTAGGGAGTTCTCCATCTTTCTCAATTTTCTGGAACAGTTTGAGGAGAATAGGTACAAGGAACTCACACTGCTTAACAACAAAAAAACAAACAACCCGATCAAAAAATGGGCAGAGGACATGAACAGACATTTCTCCAAAGAAGATATGAATATGGCCAATAGACACATGAAAAGATGTTCATCATCGCTAATCATCAGGGAAATGCAAATCAAAACTACACTAAGATATCACCTTACCCCCGTTAGATTGGCAAAAACATCCAAAACCAAGAACTACGAATGTTGGAGAAGTTGTGGACAAAGAAGAACCCTCATACACTGTTGGTGGGAATGCAAACTGGTACAGCCACTATGGAAAACAGTATGGAGATTTCTCAAAAAGTTAAAAATAGAAATACCCTATGACCCAGCCATCCCATTACTGGGTATCTATCCTAAGAACCTGATATCAGATATCTCAAGAGTCCGTTGCACCCCTATGTTCATCGCAGCATTATTTACAATAGCCAAGACGTGGAACCAGCCTACATGCCCAGAAACTGATGATTGGATAAAGAAGATGTGGTATATATACACAATGGAATACTACTCAGCCATAAAAATAGACGAAATTGGCCCCTTCACAACAATGTGGATGGACCTCGAGGGCATTATGTTAAGCGAAATAAGTCAGTCAGAGAAAGACGAACTCTATATGACTCCACTCATAGGTGGAAATTAGTATATTGAGAAGGAGATCTGATAGGTGGTTACCAGGGAAAAGGGGGGGTGGGGGGAGGGCACGGAGGGGGAAGTGGTGTTCCCACAACATGACTGACAAAAATGTACAACTGAAATTTCACAAGCTTGTAATCCATCATAAGATTAATAAACAACAACAACAAAAAAAGATGCTTTGGGGCCCATCTGCCCCTATGGAAAGAACGCAGCACTTTGTGCCTTGCAGCTCTAGGGCAATGTAGCACACCCAGAGCAGAAGTTCTACTTCAGCCAGATCAGGCCCGCAAAGAAACTGCGTTTCACAGGCCTTTGTAAGAGATGTTCCCGGTAGGCTGTTAGAGCACTGTGCAGAGCGAGTTCTTTCTTAGCTTCACAACGAGCTGGAAGCAAGATGCTTTAGGGGCCATCTGCCCTTAAGGAAAGAAGGCAGCACTTTGTGCCTTGCAGCTCTAGGGCAATGTAGCACACCCAGAGCAGTTGTTCTACTTCTGCCAGGTCAGGCCTGCAAAGAAACTGCGTTTCACAGGCCTTTGTAAGAGATGTTCCCTGTAGGCTGTTAGAGCACTGTGCAGAGCGAGTTGTTTCTTAGCTTCCCAGAGAGCTGGAAGCAAGATGCTTTGGGGCCCTTCTCACCCTTTGGAAAGAAGGCAGCACTTTGTGCCTTACAGCTCTAGGGCAATGTAGCACACCCAGAGCAGAAGTTCTTCTTCAGCCAGATCAGGCCTGCAAAGAAACTGCGTTTCACAGGCCTTTGTAAGAGATGTTCCCGGTAGGCTGTTAGAGCACTGTGCAGAGCGAGTTCTTTCTTAGCTTCCCAAAGACCTGGAAGCAACATGCTTTGGGGGCCATCTGCCGTTAAGTAAAGAAGGCAGCACTTTGTGCCTTTCAGCTCTAGGGCAATGTAGCACACCCAGAGCAGATGTTCTACTTCTGCCAGTTCAGGCCTGCAAAGAAACTGCGTTTCACAGGCCTTTGTAAGACATGTTCCCGGGAGGCTGTTAGAGCACTGTGCAGAGCGAGTTGTTTCTTAGGTTCCCAACCAGCCGGAAGCAAGATGCTTTGGAGCCCTTCTCTCCCTTTGGAAAGAAGTCAGCACTTTGTGCCTTGCAGCTCTAGGGCAATGTAGCACACCCAGATCAGAAGTTGTACTTCAGCCAGATCAGGACTGCAAAGAAACTGCGGTCCACAGGCCATTGTAAGAGATTCCCGGTAGGCTGTTAGAGCACTGTGCAGAGCGAGTTGTTTCCTAGCTTCCCAAAGAGCTGGAAGCAAGATGCTTTGGGGCCCTTCTCACCCTTTGGAAAGAAGGCAGCACTTTGTGCCTTGCAGCTCTAGGGCAATGTAGCACACCCAGAGCCGAAGTTCTACTTCAGCTAGATCAGACCTGCAAAGAAACTGCGTTTCACAGGCCTTTGTAAGAGATGTTCCCGGTAGGCTGTAAGAGCACTGTGCAGAGCTACTAGTTTCTTAGCTTCCCAGAGAGGTGGAAGCAAGATGCTTTGGGGCCCATCTGCCCCTATGGAAAGAACGCAGCACTTTGTGCCTTACAGCTCTAGGGCAATGCAGCACACCCCGAGCAGAAGTTCTACTTCAGCCAGATCAGGCCTGCAAAGAAACTGCGTTTCACAGGCCTTTGTAAGAGATGTTCCCGGTAGGCTGTTAGAGCACTGTGCAGAGCGAGTTGTTTCTTAGCTTCCCAGAGAGCTGGAAGCAAGATGCTTTGGGGCCCGTTAATTTTATACCCTGCTACTTTGCTGTAGTTGTTGATTATTTCTAATAGTTTTTCTGTGGATTCTTTGGGGTTTTCTATGTATAAGATCATGTCGTCTGCAAACAACGCGAGTTTTACTTCTTCGTTACCTATTTGGATTCCTTTTATTTTTTTTTCCTGCCGAACTGCTCTGGCCAGCACCTCCAGTACTATGTTGAATAGGAGTGGTGAAAGTGGGCACCCTTGTCTTGTTCCTGTCCTCAGAGGGATGGCTTTCAGCTTTTGTCCATTGAGTATGCTGTTGGCTGTGTGTCTATCATATATGGCCTTTATTATGTTGAGGTACTTTCCTTCTATACCCATTTTACTGAGGGTTTTTATCATAAATGGGTGTTGGATCTTGTCGAATGCTTTCTCTGCGTGTATTGAGATGATCATGTGGTTTTTGTTTTTCATTTTGTTGATGTAGTGTATCACGTTGATTGACTTGCGGGTGTTGAACCATCCCTGTGTCCCTGGTATAAATCCCACTTGATCATGGTGTATAATCTTTTTGATGTATTGCTGTAATCGGTTTGCCAAAATTTTGTTGAGGATTTTTGCATCTATGTTCATCAGTGATATCGGCCTGTAGTTCTCCTTCTTTGTGTTGTCCTTGTCAGGTTTGGGGATCAGAGTGATGTTGGCTTCATAGAATGTGTTAGGGAGTTCTCCATCTTTCTCAATTTTCTGGAACAGTTTGAGGAGAATAGGTACAAAGAACTCACACTGCTTAACAACAAAAAACAAACAACCCGATCAAAAAATGGGCAGAGGACATGAACAGACATTTCTCAAAAGAAGATATGAATATGGCCAATAGACACATGAAAAGATGTTCATCATCGCTAATCATCAGGGAAATGCAAATCAAAACTACACTAAGATATCACCTTACCCCCGTTAGATTGGCAAAAACATCCAAAACCAAGAACGACAAATGTGGGAGAGGTTGTGGAGAAAGAGGAACCCTCATACACTGTTGGTGGGAATGCAAACTGGTACAGCCACTATGGAAAACAGTATGGAGAATTCTCAAAAAGTTAAAAATAGAAATACCCTATGACCCAGCCATCCCATTACTGGGTATCTATCCTAAGAACCTGATATCAGATATCTCAAGAGTCCGTTGCACCCCTATGTTCATCGCAGCATTATTTACAATAGCCAAGACGTGGAACCAGCCTACATGCCCAGAAACTGATGATTGGATAAAGAAGATGTGGTATATATACACAATGGAATACTACTCAGCCATAAAAATAGACGAAATTGGCCCCTTCACAACAATGTGGATGGACCTCGAGGGCATTATGTTAAGCGAAATAAGTCAGTCAGAGAAAGACGAACTCTATATGACTCCACTCATAGGTGGAAATTAGTATATTGAGAAGGAGATCTGATAGGTGGTTACCAGGGAAAAGGGGGGGTGGGGGGAGGGCACGGAGGGGGAAGTGGTGTTCCCACAACATGACTGACAAAAATGTACAACTGAAATTTCACAAGCTTGTAATCCATCATAAGATTAATAAACAACAACAACAAAAAAAGATGCTTTGGGGCCCATCTGCCCCTATGGAAAGAACGCAGCACTTTGTGCCTTGCAGCTCTAGGGCAATGTAGCACACCCAGAGCAGAAGTTCTACTTCAGCCAGATCAGGCCCGCAAAGAAACTGCGTTTCACAGGCCTTTGTAAGAGATGTTCCCGGTAGGCTGTTAGAGCACTGTGCAGAGCGAGTTCTTTCTTAGGTTCACAACGAGCTGGAAGCAAGATGCTTTAGGGGCCATCTGCCCTTAAGGAAAGAAGGCAGCACTTTGTGCCTTGCAGCTCTAGGGCAATGTAGCACACCCAGAGCAGTTGTTCTACTTCTGCCAGGTCAGGCCTGCAAAGAAACTGCGTTTCACAGGCCTTTGTAAGAGATGTTCCCTGTAGGCTGTTAGAGCACTGTGCAGAGCGAGTTGTTTCTTAGCTTCCCAGAGAGCTGGAAGCAAGATGCTTTGGGGACCATCTGCCCCTATGGAAAGAACGCAGCACTTTGTGCCTTGCAGCTCTAGGGCAATGTAGCACACCCAGAGCAGAAGTTCTACTTCAGCCAGATCAGGCCTGCAAAGAAACTGCGTTTCACAGGCCTTTGTAAGAGATGTTCCCGGTAGGCTGTTAGAGCACTGTGCAGAGCGAGTTGTTTCTTAGCTTCCCAAAGAGCTGGAAGCAAGATGCTTTGGGGCCCTTCTCACCCTTTGGAAAGAAGGCAGCACTTTGTGCCTTACAGCTCTAGGGCAATGTAGCACACCCAGAGCAGAAGTTCTTCTTCAGCCAGATCAGGCCTGCAAAGAAACTGCGTTTCACAGGCCTTTGTAAGAGATGTTCCCTGTAGGCTGTTAGAGCTCTGTGCAGAGCGAGTTCTTTCTTAGCTTCCCAAAGACCTGGAAGCAACATGCTTTGGGGGCCATCTGCCGTTAAGTAAAGAAGGCAGCACTTTGTGCCTTTCAGCTCTAGGGCAATGTAGCACACCCAGAGCAGATGTTCTACTTCTGCCAGTTCAGGCCTGCAAAGAAACTGCGTTTCACAGGCCTTTGTAAGACATGTTCCCGGGAGGCTGTTAGAGCACTGTGCAGAGCGAGTTGTTTCTTAGGTTCCCAACCAGCCGGAAGCAAGATGCTTTGGGGCCCTTCTCTCCCTTTGGAAAGAAGTCAGCACTTTGTGCCTTGCAGCTCTAGGGCAATGTAGCACACCCAGAGCAGAAGTTGTACTTCAGCCAGATCAGGACTGCAAAGAAACTGCGGTCCACAGGCCATTGTAAGAGATTCCCGGTAGGCTGTTAGAGCACTGTGCAGAGCGAGTTGTTTCCTAGCTTCCCAAAGAGCTGGAAGCAAGATGCTTTGGGGCCCTTCTCACCCTTTGGAAAGAAGGCAGCACTTTGTGCCTTGCAGCTCTAGGGCAATGTAGCACACCCAGAGCCGAAGTTCTACTTCAGCTAGATCAGACCTGCAAAGAAACTGCGTTTCACAGGCCTTTGTAAGAGATGTTCCCGGTAGGCTGTAAGAGCACTGTGCAGAGCTACTAGTTTCTTAGCTTCCCAGAGAGGTGGAAGCAAGATGCTTTGGGGCCCATCTGCCCCTATGGAAAGAACGCAGCACTTTGTGCCTTACAGCTCTAGGGCAATGCAGCACACCCCGAGCAGAAGTTCTACTTCAGCCAGATCAGGCCTGCAAAGAAACTGCGTTTCACAGGCCTTTGTAAGAGATGTTCCCGGTAGGCTGTTAGAGCACTGTGCAGAGCGAGTTGTTTCTTAGCTTCCCAGAGAGCTGGAATCAAGATGCTTTGGGGCCCTTTAATTTTATACCCTGCTACTTTGCTGTAGTTGTTGATTATTTCTAATAGTTTTTCTGTGGATTCTTTGGGGTTTTCTATGTATAAGATCATGTCGTCTGCAAACAACGCGAGTTTTACTTCTTCGTTACCTATTTGGATTCCTTTTATTTTTTTTTCCTGCCGAACTGCTCTGGCCAGCACCTCCAGTACTATGTTGAATAGGAGTGGTGAAAGTGGGCACCCTTGTCTTGTTCCTGTCCTCAGAGGGATGGCTTTCAGCTTTTGTCCATTGAGTATGCTGTTGGCTGTGTGTCTATCATATATGGCCTTTATTATGTTGAGGTACTTTCCTTCTATACCCATTTTACTGAGGGTTTTTATCATAAATGGGTGTTGGATCTTGTCGAATGCTTTCTCTGCGTGTATTGAGATGATCATGTGGTTTTTGTTTTTCATTTTGTTGATGTAGTGTATCACGTTGATTGACTTGCGGGTGTTGAACCATCCCTGTGTCCCTGGTATAAATCCCACTTGATCATGGTGTATAATCTTTTTGATGTATTGCTGTAATCGGTTTGCCAAAATTTGGTTGAGGATTTTTGCATCTATGTTCATCAGTGATATCGGCCTGTAGTTCTCCTTCTTTGTGTTGTCCTTGTCAGGTTTGGGGATCAGAGTGATGTTGGCTTCATAGAATGTGTTAGGGAGTTCTCCATCTTTCTCAATTTTCTGGAACAGTTTGAGGAGAATAGGTACAAAGAACTCACACTGCTTAACAACAAAAAACAAACAACCCGATCAAAAAATGGGCAGAGGACATGAACAGACATTTCTCAAAAGAAGATATGAATATGGCCAATAGACACATGAAAAGATGTTCATCATCGCTAATCATCAGGGAAATGCAAATCAAAACTACACTAAGATATCACCTTACCCCCGTTAGATTGGCAAAAACATCCAAAACCAAGAACGACAAATGTGGGAGAGGTTGTGGAGAAAGAGGAACCCTCCTACACTGTTGGTGGGAATGCAAACTGGTACAGCCACTTGGAAAACAGTATGGAGAATTCTCAAAAAGTTAAAAATAGAAATACCCTATGACCCAGCCATCCCATTACTGGGTATCTATCCTAAGAACCTGATATCAGATATCTCAAGAGTCCGTTGCACCCCTATGTTCATCGCAGCATTATTTACAATAGCCAAGACGTGGAACCAGCCTACATGCCCAGAAACTGATGATTGGATAAAGAAGATGTGGTATATATACACAATGGAATACTACTCAGCCATAAAAAAAGACGACATTGGCCCCTTCACAACAATGTGGATGGACCTCGAGGGCATTATGTTAAGCGAAATAAGTCAGTCAGAGAAAGACGAACTCTATATGACTCCACTCATAGGTGGAAATTAGTATATTGAGAAGGAGATCTGATCGGTGGTTACCAGGGAAAAGGGGGGGTGGGGGGAGGGCACGGAGGGGGAAGTGGTGTTCCCACAACATGACTAACAAAAATGTACAACTGAAATTTCACAAGCTTGTAATCCATCATAACATTAATAAACAAAAAAAAAAAAAGATGCTTTGGGGCCCATCTGCCCCTATGGAAAGAACGCAGCACTTTCTGCCTTGCAGCTCTAGGGCAATGTAGCACACCCAGAGCAGAAGTTCTACTTCAGCCAGATCAGGCCCGCAAAGAAACTGCGTTTCACAGGCCTTTGTAAGACATGTTCCCGGGAGGCTGTTAGAGCACTGTGCAGAGCGAGTTGTTTCTTAGGTTCCCAACCAGCCGGAAGCAAGATGCTTTGGGGCCCTTCTCTCCCTTTGGAAAGAAGTCAGCACTTTGTGCCTTGCAGCTCTAGGGCAATGTAGCACACCCAGAGCAGAAGTTGTACTTCAGCCAGATCAGGACTGCAAAGAAACTGCGGTCCACAGGCCATTGTAAGAGATTCCCGGTAGGCTGTTAGAGCACTGTGCAGAGCGAGTTGTTTCCTAGCTTCCCAAAGAGCTGGAAGCAAGATGCTTTGGGGCCCTTCTCACCCTTTGGAAAGAAGGCAGCACTTTGTGCCTTGCAGCTCTAGGGCAATGTAGCACACCCAGAGCCGAAGTTCTACTTCAGCTAGATCAGACCTGGAAAGAAACTGCGTTTCACAGGCCTTTGTAAGAGATGTTCCCGGTAGGCTGTAAGAGCACTGTGCAGAGCTACTAGTTTCTTAGCTTCCCAGAGAGGTGGAAGCAAGATGCTTTGGGGCCCATCTGCCCCTATGGAAAGAACGCAGCACTTTGTGCCTTACAGCTCTAGGGCAATGCAGCACACCCCGAGCAGAAGTTCTACTTCAGCCAGATCAGGCCTGCAAAGAAACTGCGTTTCACAGGCCTTTGTAAGAGATGTTCCCGGTAGGCTGTTAGAGCACTGTGCAGAGCGAGTTGTTTCTTAGCTTCCCAGAGAGCTGGAAGCAAGATGCTTTGGGGCCCGTTAATTTTATACCCTGCTACTTTGCTGTAGTTGTTGATTATTTCTAATAGTTTTTCTGTGGATTCTTTGGGGTTTTCTATGTATAAGATCATGTCGTCTGCAAACAACGCGAGTTTTACTTCTTCGTTACCTATTTGGATTCCTTTTATTTTTTTTTCCTGCCGAACTGCTCTGGCCAGCACCTCCAGTACTATGTTGAATAGGAGTGGTGAAAGTGGGCACCCTTGTCTTGTTCCTGTCCTCAGAGGGATGGCTTTCAGCTTTTGTCCATTGAGTATGCTGTTGGCTGTGGGTCTATCATATATGGCCTTTATTATGTTGAGGTACTTTCCTTCTATACCCATTTTACTGAGGGTTTTTATCATAAATGGGTGTTGGATCTTGTCGAATGCTTTCTCTGCGTCTATTGAGATGATCATGTGGTTTTTGTTTTTCATTTTGTTGATGTAGTGTATCACGTTGATTGACTTGCGGGTGTTGAACCATCCCTGTGTCCCTGGTATAAATCCCACTTGATCATGGTGTATAATCTTTTTGATGTATTGCTGTAATCGGTTTGCCAAAATTTTGTTGAGGATTTTTGCATCTATGTTCATCAGTGATATCGGCCTGTAGTTCTCCTTCTTTGTGTTGTCCTTGTCAGGTTTGGGGATCAGAGTGATGTTGGCTTCATAGAATGTGTTAGGGAGTTCTCCATCTTTCTCAATTTTCTGGAACAGTTTGAGGAGAATAGGTACAAAGAACTCACACTGCTTAACAACAAAAAACAAACAACCCGATCAAAAAATGGGCAGAGGACATGAACAGACATTTCTCAAAAGAAGATATGAATATGGCCAATAGACACATGAAAAGATGTTCATCATCGCTAATCATCAGGGAAATGCAAATCAAAACTACACTAAGATATCACCTTACCCCCGTTAGATTGGCAAAAACATCCAAAACCAAGAACGACAAATGTGGGAGAGGTTGTGGAGAAAGAGGAACCCTCATACACTGTTGGTGGGAATGCAAACTGGTACAGCCACTTGGAAAACAGTATGGAGAATTCTCAAAAAGTTAAAAATAGAAATACCCTATGACCCAGCCATCCCATTACTGGGTATCTATCCTAAGAACCTGATATCAGATATCTCAAGAGTCCGTTGCACCCCTATGTTCATCGCAGCATTATTTACAATAGCCAAGACGTGGAACCAGCCTACATGCCCAGAAACTGATGATTGGATAAAGAAGATGTGGTATATATACACAATGGAATACTACTCAGCCATAAAAAAAGACGACATTGGCCCCTTCACAACAATGTGGATGGACCT
Organism: Equus asinus; assembly: GCF_041296235.1. NCBI lineage: Eukaryota > Metazoa > Chordata > Mammalia > Perissodactyla > Equidae > Equus > Equus asinus. Next base: position 77,585,687 of record NC_091790.1, on the reverse strand, counting down.
CGAGGGCATTATGTTAAGCGAAATAAGTCAGTCAGAGAAAGACGAACTCTATATGACTCCACTCATAGGTGGAAATTAGTATATTGAGAAGGAGATCTGATCGGTGGTTACCAGGGAAAAGGGGGGGTGGGGGGAGGGCACGGAGGGGGAAGTGGTGTTCCCACAACATGACTAACAAAAATGTACAACTGAAATTTCACAAGCTTGTAATCCATCATAACATTAATAAACAAAAAAAAAAAAGATGCTTTGGGGCCCATCTGCCCCTATGGAAAGAACGCAGCACTTTGTGCCTTGCAGCTCTAGGGCAATGTAGCACACCCAGAGCAGAAGTTCTACTTCAGCCAGATCAGGCCCGCAAAGAAACTGCGTTTCACAGGCCTTTGTAAGAGATGTTCCCGGTAGGCTGTTAGAGCACTGTGCAGAGCGACTTGTTTCTTAGCTTCCCAAAGAGCTGGATGCAAGATGCTTTGGGGCCCTTCTCACCCTTTGGAAAGAAGGCAGCACTTTGTGCCTTGCAGCTCTAGGGCAATGTAGCACACCCAGAGCCGAAGTTCTACTTCAGCTAGATCAGACCTGCAAAGAAACATCGTTTCACAGGCCTTTGTAAGACATGTTCCCGGTAGGCTGTAAGAGCACTGTGCAGAGCGACTAGTTTCTTAGCTTCCCAGAGAGCTGGAAGCAAGATGCTTTGGGGCCCATCTGCCCCTATGGAAAGAACCCAGCACTTTGTGCCTTGCAGCTCTAGGGCAATGCAGCACACCCCGAGCAGAAGTTCTACTTCAGCCAGATCAGGCCTGCAAAGAAACTGCGTTTCACAGGCCTTTGTAAGAGATGTTCCCGGTAGGCTGTTAGAGCACTGTGCAGAGCGAGTTGTTTCTTAGCTTCCCAGAGAGCTGGAAGCAAGATGCTTTGGGGCCCGTTAATTTTATACCCTGCTACTTTGCTGTAGTTGTTGATTATTTCTAATAGTTTTTCTGTGGATTCTTTGGGGTTTTCTATGTATAAGATCATGTCGTCTGCAAACAACGCGAGTTTTACTTCTTCGTTACCTATTTGGATTCCTTTTATTTTTTTTTCCTGCCGAATTGCTCTGGCCAGCACCTCCAGTACTATGTTGAATAGGAGTGGTGAAAGTGGGCACCCTTGTCTTGTTCCTGTCCTCAGAGGGATGGCTTTCAGCTTTTGTCCATTGAGTATGCTGTTGGCTGTGGGTCTATCATATATGGCCTTTATTATGTTGAGGTACTTTCCTTCTATACCCATTTTACTGAGGGTTTTTATCATAAATGGGTGTTGGATCTTGTCGAATGCTTTCTCTGCGTCTATTGAGATGATCATGTGGTTTTTGTTTTTCATTTTGTTGATGTAGTGTATCACGTTGATTGACTTGCGGGTGTTGAACCATCCCTGTGTCCCTGGTATAAATCCCACTTGATCATGGTGTATAATCTTTTTGATGTATTGCTGTAATCGGTTTGCCAAAATTTTGTTGAGGATTTTTGCATCTATGTTCATCAGTGATATCGGCCTGTAGTTCTCCTTCTTTGTGTTGTCCTTGTCAGGTTGGGGGATCAGAGTGATGTTGGCTTCATAGAATGTGTTAGGGAGTTCTCCATCTTTCTCAATTTTCTGGAACAGTTTGAGGAGAATAGGTACAAAGAACTCACACTGCTTAACAACAAAAAACAAACAACCCGATCAAAAAATGGGCAGAGGACATGAACAGACATTTCTCAAAAGAAGATATGAATATGGCCAATAGACACATGAAAAGATGTTCATCATCGCTAATCATCAGGGAAATGCAAATCTAAACTACACTAAGATATCACCTTACCCCCGTTAGATTGGCAAAAACATCCAAAACCAAGAACGACAAATGTGGGAGAGGTTGTGGAGAAAGAGGAACCCTCATACACTGTTGGTGGGAATGCAAACTGGTACAGCCACTATGGAAAACAGTATGGAGAATTCTCAAAAAGTTAAAAATAGAAATACCCTATGACCCAGCCATCCCATTACTGGGTATCTATCCTAAGAACCTGATATCAGATATCTCAAGAGTCCGTTGCACCCCTATGTTCATCGCAGCATTATTTACAATAGCCAAGACGTGGAACCAGCCTACATGCCCAGAAACTGATGATTGGATAAAGAAGATGTGGTATATATACACAATGGAATACTACTCAGCCATAAAAATAGACGAAATTGGCCCCTTCACAACAATGTGGATGGACCTCGAGGGCATTATGTTAAGCGAAATAAGTCAGTCAGAGAAAGACGAACTCTATATGACTCCACTCATAGGTGGAAATTAGTATATTGAGAAGGAGATCTGATAGGTGGTTACCAGGGAAAAGGGGGGGTGGGGGGAGGGCACGGAGGGGGAAGTGGTGTTCCCACAACATGACTGACAAAAATGTACAACTGAAATTTCACAAGCTTGTAATCCATCATAAGATTAATAAACAACAACAACAAAAAAAGATGCTTTGGGGCCCATCTGCCCCTATGGAAAGAACGCAGCACTTTGTGCCTTGCAGCTCTAGGGCAATGTAGCACACCCAGAGCAGAAGTTCTACTTCAGCCAGATCAGGCCCGCAAAGAAACTGCGTTTCACAGGCCTTTGTAAGAGATGTTCCCGGTAGGCTGTTAGAGCACTGTGCAGAGCGAGTTCTTTCTTAGGTTCACAACGAGCTGGAAGCAAGATGCTTTAGGGGCCATCTGCCCTTAAGGAAAGAAGGCAGCACTTTGTGCCTTGCAGCTCTAGGGCAATGTAGCACACCCAGAGCAGTTGTTCTACTTCTGCCAGGTCAGGCCTGCAAAGAAACTGCGTTTCACAGGCCTTTGTAAGAGATGTTCCCTGTAGGCTGTTAGAGCACTGTGCAGAGCGAGTTGTTTCTTAGCTTCCCAGAGAGCTGGAAGCAAGATGCTTTGGGGACCATCTGCCCCTATGGAAAGAACGCAGCACTTTGTGCCTTGCAGCTCTAGGGCAATGTAGCACACCCAGAGCAGAAGTTCTACTTCAGCCAGATCAGGCCTGCAAAGAAACTGCGTTTCACAGGCCTTTGTAAGAGATGTTCCCGGTAGGCTGTTAGAGCACTGTGCAGAGCGAGTTGTTTCTTAGCTTCCCAAAGAGCTGGAAGCAAGATGCTTTGGGGCCCTTCTCACCCTTTGGAAAGAAGGCAGCACTTTGTGCCTTACAGCTCTAGGGCAATGTAGCACACCCAGAGCAGAAGTTCTTCTTCAGCCAGATCAGGCCTGCAAAGAAACTGCGTTTCACAGGCCTTTGTAAGAGATGTTCCCTGTAGGCTGTTAGAGCTCTGTGCAGAGCGAGTTCTTTCTTAGCTTCCCAAAGACCTGGAAGCAACATGCTTTGGGGGCCATCTGCCGTTAAGTAAAGAAGGCAGCACTTTGTGCCTTTCAGCTCTAGGGCAATGTAGCACACCCAGAGCAGATGTTCTACTTCTGCCAGTTCAGGCCTGCAAAGAAACTGCGTTTCACAGGCCTTTGTAAGACATGTTCCCGGGAGGCTGTTAGAGCACTGTGCAGAGCGAGTTGTTTCTTAGGTTCCCAACCAGCCGGAAGCAAGATGCTTTGGGGCCCTTCTCTCCCTTTGGAAAGAAGTCAGCACTTTGTGCCTTGCAGCTCTAGGGCAATGTAGCACACCCAGAGCAGAAGTTGTACTTCAGCCAGATCAGGACTGCAAAGAAACTGCGGTCCACAGGCCATTGTAAGAGATTCCCGGTAGGCTGTTAGAGCACTGTGCAGAGCGAGTTGTTTCCTAGCTTCCCAAAGAGCTGGAAGCAAGATGCTTTGGGGCCCTTCTCACCCTTTGGAAAGAAGGCAGCACTTTGTGCCTTGCAGCTCTAGGGCAATGTAGCACACCCAGAGCCGAAGTTCTACTTCAGCTAGATCAGACCTGCAAAGAAACTGCGTTTCACAGGCCTTTGTAAGAGATGTTCCCGGTAGGCTGTAAGAGCACTGTGCAGAGCTACTAGTTTCTTAGCTTCCCAGAGAGGTGGAAGCAAGATGCTTTGGGGCCCATCTGCCCCTATGGAAAGAACGCAGCACTTTGTGCCTTACAGCTCTAGGGCAATGCAGCACACCCCGAGCAGAAGTTCTACTTCAGCCAGATCAGGCCTGCAAAGAAACTGCGTTTCACAGGCCTTTGTAAGAGATGTTCCCGGTAGGCTGTTAGAGCACTGTGCAGAGCGAGTTGTTTCTTAGCTTCCCAGAGAGCTGGAATCAAGATGCTTTGGGGCCCGTTAATTTTATACCCTGCTACTTTGCTGTAGTTGTTGATTATTTCTAATAGTTTTTCTGTGGATTCTTTGGGGTTTTCTATGTATAAGATCATGTCGTCTGCAAACAACGCGAGTTTTACTTCTTCGTTACCTATTTGGATTCCTTTTATTTTTTTTTCCTGCCGAACTGCTCTGGCCAGCACCTCCAGTACTATGTTGAATAGGAGTGGTGAAAGTGGGCACCCTTGTCTTGTTCCTGTCCTCAGAGGGATGGCTTTCAGCTTTTGTCCATTGAGTATGCTGTTGGCTGTGTGTCTATCATATATGGCCTTTATTATGTTGAGGTACTTTCCTTCTATACCCATTTTACTGAGGGTTTTTATCATAAATGGGTGTTGGATCTTGTCGAATGCTTTCTCTGCGTGTATTGAGATGATCATGTGGTTTTTGTTTTTCATTTTGTTGATGTAGTGTATCACGTTGATTGACTTGCGGGTGTTGAACCATCCCTGTGTCCCTGGTATAAATCCCACTTGATCATGGTGTATAATCTTTTTGATGTATTGCTGTAATCGGTTTGCCAAAATTTGGTTGAGGATTTTTGCATCTATGTTCATCAGTGATATCGGCCTGTAGTTCTCCTTCTTTGTGTTGTCCTTGTCAGGTTTGGGGATCAGAGTGATGTTGGCTTCATAGAATGTGTTAGGGAGTTCTCCATCTTTCTCAATTTTCTGGAACAGTTTGAGGAGAATAGGTACAAAGAACTCACACTGCTTAACAACAAAAAACAAACAACCCGATCAAAAAATGGGCAGAGGACATGAACAGACATTTCTCAAAAGAAGATATGAATATGGCCAATAGACACATGAAAAGATGTTCATCATCGCTAATCATCAGGGAAATGCAAATCAAAACTACACTAAGATATCACCTTACCCCCGTTAGATTGGCAAAAACATCCAAAACCAAGAACGACAAATGTGGGAGAGGTTGTGGAGAAAGAGGAACCCTCCTACACTGTTGGTGGGAATGCAAACTGGTACAGCCACTTGGAAAACAGTATGGAGAATTCTCAAAAAGTTAAAAATAGAAATACCCTATGACCCAGCCATCCCATTACTGGGTATCTATCCTAAGAACCTGATATCAGATATCTCAAGAGTCCGTTGCACCCCTATGTTCATCGCAGCATTATTTACAATAGCCAAGACGTGGAACCAGCCTACATGCCCAGAAACTGATGATTGGATAAAGAAGATGTGGTATATATACACAATGGAATACTACTCAGCCATAAAAAAAGACGACATTGGCCCCTTCACAACAATGTGGATGGACCTCGAGGGCATTATGTTAAGCGAAATAAGTCAGTCAGAGAAAGACGAACTCTATATGACTCCACTCATAGGTGGAAATTAGTATATTGAGAAGGAGATCTGATCGGTGGTTACCAGGGAAAAGGGGGGGTGGGGGGAGGGCACGGAGGGGGAAGTGGTGTTCCCACAACATGACTAACAAAAATGTACAACTGAAATTTCACAAGCTTGTAATCCATCATAACATTAATAAACAAAAAAAAAAAAAGATGCTTTGGGGCCCATCTGCCCCTATGGAAAGAACGCAGCACTTTCTGCCTTGCAGCTCTAGGGCAATGTAGCACACCCAGAGCAGAAGTTCTACTTCAGCCAGATCAGGCCCGCAAAGAAACTGCGTTTCACAGGCCTTTGTAAGACATGTTCCCGGGAGGCTGTTAGAGCACTGTGCAGAGCGAGTTGTTTCTTAGGTTCCCAACCAGCCGGAAGCAAGATGCTTTGGGGCCCTTCTCTCCCTTTGGAAAGAAGTCAGCACTTTGTGCCTTGCAGCTCTAGGGCAATGTAGCACACCCAGAGCAGAAGTTGTACTTCAGCCAGATCAGGACTGCAAAGAAACTGCGGTCCACAGGCCATTGTAAGAGATTCCCGGTAGGCTGTTAGAGCACTGTGCAGAGCGAGTTGTTTCCTAGCTTCCCAAAGAGCTGGAAGCAAGATGCTTTGGGGCCCTTCTCACCCTTTGGAAAGAAGGCAGCACTTTGTGCCTTGCAGCTCTAGGGCAATGTAGCACACCCAGAGCCGAAGTTCTACTTCAGCTAGATCAGACCTGGAAAGAAACTGCGTTTCACAGGCCTTTGTAAGAGATGTTCCCGGTAGGCTGTAAGAGCACTGTGCAGAGCTACTAGTTTCTTAGCTTCCCAGAGAGGTGGAAGCAAGATGCTTTGGGGCCCATCTGCCCCTATGGAAAGAACGCAGCACTTTGTGCCTTACAGCTCTAGGGCAATGCAGCACACCCCGAGCAGAAGTTCTACTTCAGCCAGATCAGGCCTGCAAAGAAACTGCGTTTCACAGGCCTTTGTAAGAGATGTTCCCGGTAGGCTGTTAGAGCACTGTGCAGAGCGAGTTGTTTCTTAGCTTCCCAGAGAGCTGGAAGCAAGATGCTTTGGGGCCCGTTAATTTTATACCCTGCTACTTTGCTGTAGTTGTTGATTATTTCTAATAGTTTTTCTGTGGATTCTTTGGGGTTTTCTATGTATAAGATCATGTCGTCTGCAAACAACGCGAGTTTTACTTCTTCGTTACCTATTTGGATTCCTTTTATTTTTTTTTCCTGCCGAACTGCTCTGGCCAGCACCTCCAGTACTATGTTGAATAGGAGTGGTGAAAGTGGGCACCCTTGTCTTGTTCCTGTCCTCAGAGGGATGGCTTTCAGCTTTTGTCCATTGAGTATGCTGTTGGCTGTGGGTCTATCATATATGGCCTTTATTATGTTGAGGTACTTTCCTTCTATACCCATTTTACTGAGGGTTTTTATCATAAATGGGTGTTGGATCTTGTCGAATGCTTTCTCTGCGTCTATTGAGATGATCATGTGGTTTTTGTTTTTCATTTTGTTGATGTAGTGTATCACGTTGATTGACTTGCGGGTGTTGAACCATCCCTGTGTCCCTGGTATAAATCCCACTTGATCATGGTGTATAATCTTTTTGATGTATTGCTGTAATCGGTTTGCCAAAATTTTGTTGAGGATTTTTGCATCTATGTTCATCAGTGATATCGGCCTGTAGTTCTCCTTCTTTGTGTTGTCCTTGTCAGGTTTGGGGATCAGAGTGATGTTGGCTTCATAGAATGTGTTAGGGAGTTCTCCATCTTTCTCAATTTTCTGGAACAGTTTGAGGAGAATAGGTACAAAGAACTCACACTGCTTAACAACAAAAAACAAACAACCCGATCAAAAAATGGGCAGAGGACATGAACAGACATTTCTCAAAAGAAGATATGAATATGGCCAATAGACACATGAAAAGATGTTCATCATCGCTAATCATCAGGGAAATGCAAATCAAAACTACACTAAGATATCACCTTACCCCCGTTAGATTGGCAAAAACATCCAAAACCAAGAACGACAAATGTGGGAGAGGTTGTGGAGAAAGAGGAACCCTCATACACTGTTGGTGGGAATGCAAACTGGTACAGCCACTTGGAAAACAGTATGGAGAATTCTCAAAAAGTTAAAAATAGAAATACCCTATGACCCAGCCATCCCATTACTGGGTATCTATCCTAAGAACCTGATATCAGATATCTCAAGAGTCCGTTGCACCCCTATGTTCATCGCAGCATTATTTACAATAGCCAAGACGTGGAACCAGCCTACATGCCCAGAAACTGATGATTGGATAAAGAAGATGTGGTATATATACACAATGGAATACTACTCAGCCATAAAAAAAGACGACATTGGCCCCTTCACAACAATGTGGATGGACCTCGAGGGCATTATGTTAAGCGAAATAAGTCAGTCAGAGAAAGACGAACTCTATATGACTCCACTCATAGGTGGAAATTAGTATATTGAGAAGGAGATCTGATCGGTGGTTACCAGGGAAAAGGGGGGGTGGGGGGAGGGCACGGAGGGGGAAGTGGTGTTCCCACAACATGACTAACAAAAATGTACAACTGAAATTTCACAAGCTTGTAATCCATCATAACATTAATAAACAAAAAAAAAAAAGATGCTTTGGGGCCCATCTGCCCCTATGGAAAGAACGCAGCACTTTGTGCCTTGCAGCTCTAGGGCAATGTAGCACACCCAGAGCAGAAGTTCTACTTCAGCCAGATCAGGCCCGCAAAGAAACTGCGTTTCACAGGCCTTTGTAAGAGATGTTCCCGGTAGGCTGTTAGAGCACTGTGCAGAGCGACTTGTTTCTTAGCTTCCCAAAGAGCTGGATGCAAGATGCTTTGGGGCCCTTCTCACCCTTTGGAAAGAAGGCAGCACTTTGTGCCTTGCAGCTCTAGGGCAATGTAGCACACCCAGAGCCGAAGTTCTACTTCAGCTAGATCAGACCTGCAAAGAAACATCGTTTCACAGGCCTTTGTAAGACATGTTCCCGGTAGGCTGTAAGAGCACTGTGCAGAGCGACTAGTTTCTTAGCTTCCCAGAGAGCTGGAAGCAAGATGCTTTGGGGCCCATCTGCCCCTATGGAAAGAACCCAGCACTTTGTGCCTTGCAGCTCTAGGGCAATGCAGCACACCCCGAGCAGAAGTTCTACTTCAGCCAGATCAGGCCTGCAAAGAAACTGCGTTTCACAGGCCTTTGTAAGAGATGTTCCCGGTAGGCTGTTAGAGCACTGTGCAGAGCGAGTTGTTTCTTAGCTTCCCAGAGAGCTGGAAGCAAGATGCTTTGGGGCCCGTTAATTTTATACCCTGCTACTTTGCTGTAGTTGTTGATTATTTCTAATAGTTTTTCTGTGGATTCTTTGGGGTTTTCTATGTATAAGATCATGTCGTCTGCAAACAACGCGAGTTTTACTTCTTCGTTACCTATTTGGATTCCTTTTATTTTTTTTTCCTGCCGAATTGCTCTGGCCAGCACCTCCAGTACTATGTTGAATAGGAGTGGTGAAAGTGGGCACCCTTGTCTTGTTCCTGTCCTCAGAGGGATGGCTTTCAGCTTTTGTCCATTGAGTATGCTGTTGGCTGTGGGTCTATCATATATGGCCTTTATTATGTTGAGGTACTTTCCTTCTATACCCATTTTACTGAGGGTTTTTATCATAAATGGGTGTTGGATCTTGTCGAATGCTTTCTCTGCGTCTATTGAGATGATCATGTGGTTTTTGTTTTTCATTTTGTTGATGTAGTGTATCACGTTGATTGACTTGCGGGTGTTGAACCATCCCTGTGTCCCTGGTATAAATCCCACTTGATCATGGTGTATAATCTTTTTGATGTATTGCTGTAATCGGTTTGCCAAAATTTTGTTGAGGATTTTTGCATCTATGTTCATCAGTGATATCGGCCTGTAGTTCTCCTTCTTTGTGTTGTCCTTGTCAGGTTGGGGGATCAGAGTGATGTTGGCTTCATAGAATGTGTTAGGGAGTTCTCCACCTTTCTCAATTTTCTGGAACAGTTTGAGGAGAATAGGTACAAAGAACTCACACTGCTTAACAACAAAAAAACAAACAACCCGATCCAAAAGTGGGCAGAGGACATGAACAGACATTTCTCCAAAGAAGATATGAATATGGCCAATAGACACATGAAAAGATGTTCATCATCGCTAATCATCAGGGAAATGCAAATCAAAACTACACTAAGATATCACCTTACCCCCGTTAGATTGGCAAAAACATCCAAAACCAAGAACGACAAATGTGGGAGAGGTTGTGGAGAAAGAGGAACCCTCATACACTGTTGGTGGGAATGCAAACTGGTACAGCCACTATGGAAAACAGTATGGAGATTTCTCAAAAAGTTAAAAATAGAAATACCCTATGACCCAGCCATCCCATTACTGGGTATCTATCCTAAGAACCTGATATCAGATATCTCAAGAGTCCGTTGCACCCCTATGTTCATCGCAGCATTATTTACAATAGCCAAGACGTGGAACCAGCCTACATGCCCAGAAACTGATGATTGGATAAAGAAGATGTGGTATATATACACAATGGAATACTACTCAGCCATAAAAAAAGACGACATTGGCCCCTTCACAACAATGTGGATGGACCTCGAGGGCATTATGTTAAGCGAAATAAGTCAGTCAGAGAAAGACGAACTCTATATGACTCCACTCATAGGTGGAAATTAGTATATTGAGAAGGAGATCTGATCGGTGGTTACCAGGGAAAAGGGGGGGTGGGGGGAGGGCACGGAGGGGGAAATGGTGTTCCCACAACATGACTAACAAAAATGTACAACTGAAATTTCACAAGCTTGTAATCCATCATAACATTAATAAACAACAACAACAAAAAAAGATGCTTTGGGACCCATCTGCCCCTATGGAAAGAACGCAGCACTTTCTGCCTTGCAGCTCTAGGGAAATGTAGCACACCCAGAGCAGAAGTTCTACTTCAGCCAGATCAGGCCCGCAAAGAAACTGCGTTTCACAGGCCTTTGTAAGAGATGTTCCCGGTAGGCTGTTAGAGCACTGTGCAGAGCGACTTGTTTCTTAGCTTCCCAAAGAGCTGGATGCAAGATGCTTTGGGGCCCTTCTCACCCTTTGGAAAGAAGGCAGCACTTTGTGCCTTGCAGCTCTAGGGCAATGTAGCACACCCAAAGCAGAAGTTCTACTTCAGCCAGATCAGACCTGCAAAGAAACTGCGTTTCACAGACCTTTGTAAGAGATGTTCCCTGTAGGCTGTTAGAGCACTGTGCAGAGCGAGTTGTTTCTTAGCTTCCCAGAGAGCTGGAAGCAAGATGCTTTGGGGCCCGTTAATTTTATACCCTGCTACTTTGCTGTAGTTGTTGATTATTTCTAATAGTTTTTCTGTGGATTCTTTGGGGTTTTCTATGTATAAGATCATGTCGTCTGCAAACAACGCGAGTTTTACTTCTTCGTTACCTATTTGGATTCCTTTTATTTTTTTTTCCTGCCGAATTGCTCTGGCCAGCACCTCCAGTACTATGTTGAATAGGAGTGGTGAAAGTGGGCACCCTTGTCTTGTTCCTGTCCTCAGAGGGATGGCTTTCAGCTTTTGTCCATTGAGTATGCTGTTGGCTGTGGGTCTATCATATATGGCCTTTATTATGTTGAGGTACTTTCCTTCTATACCCATTTTACTGAGGGTTTTTATCATAAATGGGTGTTGGATCTTGTCGAATGCTTTCTCTGCGTCTATTGAGATGATCATGTGGTTTTTGTTTTTCATTTTGTTGATGTAGTGTATCACGTTGATTGACTTGCGGGTGTTGAACCATCCCTGTGTCCCTGGTATAAATCCCACTTGATCATGGTGTATAATCTTTTTGATGTATTGCTGTAATCGGTTTGCCAAAATTTGGTTGAGGATTTTTGCATCTATGTTCATCAGTGATATCGGCCTGTAGTTCTCCTTCTTTGTGTTGTCCTTGTCAGGTTTGGGGATCAGAGTGATGTTGGCTTCATAGAATGTGTTAGGGAGTTCTCCATCTTTCTCAATTTTCTGGAACAGTTTGAGGAGAATAGGTACAAAGAACTCACACTGCTTAACAACAAAAAAACAAACAACCCGATCCAAAAATGGGCAGAGGACATGAACAGACATTTCTCAAAAGAAGATATGAATATGGCCAATAGACACATGAAAAGATGTTCATCATCGCTAATCATCAGGGAAATGCAAATCAAAACTACAGTAAGATATCACCTTACCCCCGTTAGATTGGCAAAAACATCCAAAACCAAGAACGACAAATGTGGGAGAGGTTGTGGAGAAAGAGGAACCCTCATACACTGTTGGTGGGAATGCAAACTGGTACAGCCACTATGGAAAACAGTATGGAGATTTCTCAAAAATTTAAAAATAGAAATACCCTATGACCCAGCCATCCCATTACTGGGTATCTATCCTAAGAACCTGATATCAGATATCTCAAGAGTCCGTTGCACCCCTATGTTCATCGCAGCATTATTTACAATAGCCAAGACGTGGAACCAGCCTACATGCCCAGAAACTGATGATTGGATAAAGAAGATGTCGTATATATACACAATGGAATACTACTCAGCCATAAAAAAAGACGACATTGGCCCCTTCACAACAATGTGGATGGACCTCGAGGGCATTATGTTAAGCGAAATAAGTCAGTCAGAGAAAGACGAACTCTATATGACTCCACTCATAGGTGGAAATTAGTATATTGAGAAGGAGATCTGATCGGTGGTTACCAGGGAAAAGGGGGGGTGGGGGGAGGGCACGGAGGGGGAAGTGGTGTTCCCACAACATGACTAACAAAAATGTACAACTGAAATTTCACAAGCTTGTAATCCATCATAACATTAATAAACAAAAAAAAAAAAAGATGCTTTGGGGCCCATCTGCCCCTATGGAAAGAACGCAGCACTTTGTGCCTTGCAGCTCTAGGGCAATGTAGCACACCCAGAGCAGAAGTTCTACTTCAGCCAGATCAGGCCCGCAAAGAAACTGCGTTTCACAGGCCTTTGTAAGAGATGTTCCCGGTAGGCTGTTAGAGCACTGTGCAGAGCGACTTGTTTCTTAGCTTCCCAAAGAGCTGGATGCAAGATGCTTTGGGGCCCTTCTCACCCTTTGGAAAGAAGGCAGCACTTTGTGCCTTGCAGCTCTAGGGCAATGTAGCACACCCAGAGCCGAAGTTCTACTTCAGCTAGATCAGACCTGCAAAGAAACTTCGTTTCACAGGCCTTTGTAAGACATGTTCCCGGTAGGCTGTAAGAGCACTGTGCAGAGCGACTAGTTTCTTAGCTTCCCAGAGAGCTGGAAGCAAGATGCTTTGGGGCCCATCTGCCCCTATGGAAAGAACCCAGCACTTTGTGCCTTGCAGCTCTAGGGCAATGCAGCACACCCCGAGCAGAAGTTCTACTTCAGCCAGATCAGGCCTGCAAAGAAACTGCGTTTCACAGGCCTTTGTAAGAGATGTTCCCGGTAGGCTGTTAGAGCACTGTGCAGAGCGAGTTGTTTCTTAGCTTCCCAGAGAGCTGGAAGCAAGATGCTTTGGGGCCTGTTAATTTTATACCCTGCTACTTTGCTGTAGTTGTTGATTATTTCTAATAGTTTTTCTGTGGATTCTTTGGGGTTTTCTATGTATAAGATCATGTCGTCTGCAAACAACGCGAGTTTTACTTCTTCGTTACCTATTTGGATTCCTTTTATTTTTTTTTCCTGCCGAATTGCTCTGGCCAGCACCTCCAGTACTATGTTGAATAGGAGTGGTGAAAGTGGGCACCCTTGTCTTGTTCCTGTCCTCAGAGGGATGGCTTTCCGCTTTTGTCCATTGAGTATGCTGTTGGCTGTGGGTCTATCATATATGGCCTTTATTATGTTGAGGTACTTTCCTTCTATACCCATTTTACTGAGGGTTTTTATCATAAATGGGTGTTGGATCTTGTCGAATGCTTTCTCTGCGTCTATTGAGATGTTCATGTGGTTTTTGTTTTTCATTTTGTTGATGTAGTGTATCACGTTGATTGACTTGCGGGTGTTGAACCATCCCTGTGTCCCTGGTATAAATCCCACTTGATCATGGTGTATAATCTTTTTGATGTATTGCTGTAATCGGTTTGCCAAAATTTGGTTGAGGATTTTTGCATCTATGTTCATCAGTGATATCGGCCTGTAGTTCTCCTTCTTTGTGTTGTCCTTGTCAGGTTTGGGGATCAGAGTGATGTTGGCTTCATAGAATGTGTTAGGGAGTTCTCCATCTTTCTCAATTTTCTGGAACAGTTTGAGGAGAATAGGTACAAAGAACTCACACTGCTTAACAACAAAAAAACAAACAACCCGATCCAAAAATGGGCAGAGGACATGAACAGACATTTCTCAAAAGAAGATATGAATATGGCCAATAGACACATGAAAAGATGTTCATCATCGCTAATCATCAGGGAAATGCAAATCAAAACTACAGTAAGATATCACCTTACCCCCGTTAGATTGGCAAAAACATCCAAAACCAAGAACGACAAATGTGGGAGAGGTTGTGGAGAAAGAGGAACCCTCATACACTGTTGGTGGGAATGCAAACTGGTACAGCCACTATGGAAAACAGTATGGAGATTTCTCAAAAAGTTAAAAATAGAAATACCCTATGACCCAGCCATCCCATTACTGGGTATCTATCCTAAGAACCTGATATCAGATATCTCAAGAGTCCGTTGCACCCCTATGTTCATCGCAGCATTATTTACAATAGCCAAGACGTGGAACCAGCCTACATGCCCAGAAACTGATGATTGGATAAAGAAGATGTGGTATATATACACAATGGAATACTACTCAGCCATAAAAAAAGACGACATTGGCCCCTTCACAACAATGTGGATGGACCTCGAGGGCATTATGTTAAGCGAAATAAGTCAGTCAGAGAAAGACGAACTCTATATGACTCCACTCATAGGTGGAAATTAGTATATTGAGAAGGAGATCTGATCGGTGGTTACCAGGGAAAAGGGGGGGTGGGGGGAGGGCACGGAGGGGGAAGTGGTGTTCCCACAACATGACTAACAAAAATGTACAACTGAAATTTCACAAGCTTGTAATCCATCATAACATTAATAAACAAAAAAAAAAAAAGATGCTTTGGGGCCCATCTGCCCCTATGGAAAGAACGCAGCACTTTGTGCCTTGCAGCTCTAGGGCAATGTAGCACACCCAGAGCAGAAGTTCTACTTCAGCCAGATCAGGCCCGCAAAGAAACTGCGTTTCACAGGCCTTTGTAAGAGATGTTCCCGGTAGGCTGTTAGAGCACTGTGCAGAGCGACTTGTTTCTTAGCTTCCCAAAGAGCTGGATGCAAGATGCTTTGGGGCCCTTCTCACCCTTTGGAAAGAAGGCAGCACTTTGTGCCTTGCAGCTCTAGGGCAATGTAGCACACCCAGAGCCGAAGTTCTACTTCAGCTAGATCAGACCTGCAAAGAAACTTCGTTTCACAGGCCTTTGTAAGAGATGTTCCCGGTAGGCTGTAAGAGCACTGTGCAGAGCGACTAGTTTCTTAGCTTCCCAGAGAGATGGAAGCAAGATGCTTTGGGGCCCATCTGCCCCTATGGAAAGAACCCAGCACTTTGTGCCTTGCAGCTCTAGGGCAATGCAGCACACCCCGAGCAGAAGTTCTACTTCAGCCAGATCAGGCCTGCAAAGAAACTGCGTTTCACAGGCCTTTGTAAGAGATGTTCCCGGTAGGCTGTTAGAGCACTGTGCAGAGCGAGTTGTTTCTTAGCTTCCCAGAGAGCTGGAAGCAAGATGCTTTGGGGCCTGTTAATTTTATACCCTGCTACTTTGCTGTAGTTGTTGATTATTTCTAATAGTTTTTCTGTGGATTCTTTGGGGTTTTCTATGTATAAGATCATGTCGTCTGCAAACAACGCGAGTTTTACTTCTTCGTTACCTATTTGGATTCCTTTTATTTTTTTTTCCTGCCGAATTGCTCTGGCCAGCACCTCCAGTACTATGTTGAATAGGAGTGGTGAAAGTGGGCACCCTTGTCTTGTTCCTGTCCTCAGAGGGATGGCTTTCCGCTTTTGTCCATTGAGTATGCTGTTGGCTGTGGGTCTATCATATATGGCCTTTATTATGTTGAGGTACTTTCCTTCTATACCCATTTTACTGAGGGTTTTTATCATAAATAGGTGTTGGATCTTGTCGAATGCTTTCTCTGCGTCTATTGAGATGATCATGTGGTTTTTGTTTTTCATTTTGTTGATGTAGTGTATCACGTTGATTGACTTGCGGGTGTTGAACCATCCCTGTGTCCCTGGTATAAATCCCACTTGATCATGGTGTATAATCTTTTTGATGTATTGCTGTAATCGGTTTGCCAAAATTTGGTTGAGGATTTTTGCATCTATGTTCATCAGTGATATCGGCCTGTAGTTCTCCTTCTTTGTGTTGTCCTTGTCAGGTTTGGGGATCAGAGTGATGTTGGCTTCATAGAATGTGTTAGGGAGTTCTCCATCTTTCTCAATTTTCTGGAACAGTTTGAGGAGAATAGGTACAAAGAACTCACACTGCTTAACAACAAAAAAACAAACAACCCGATCCAAAAATGGGCAGAGGACATGAACAGACATTTCTCAAAAGAAGATATGAATATGGCCAATAGACACATGAAAAGATGTTCATCATCGCTAATCATCAGGGAAATGCAAATCAAAACTACAGTAAGATATCACCTTACCCCCGTTAGATTGGCAAAAACATCCAAAACCAAGAACGACAAATGTGGGAGAGGTTGTGGAGAAAGAGGAACCCTCATACACTGTTGGTGGGAATGCAAACTGGTACAGCCACTATGGAAAACAGTATGGAGATTTCTCAAAAAGTTAAAAATAGAAATACCCTATGACCCAGCCATCCCATTACTGGGTATCTATCCTAAGAACCTGATATCAGATATCTCAAGAGTCCGTTGCACCCCTATGTTCATCGCAGCATTATTTACAATAGCCAAGACGTGGAACCAGCCTACATGCCCAGAAACTGATGATTGGATAAAGAAGATGTGGTATATATACACAATGGAATACTACTCAGCCATAAAAAAAGACGACATTGGCCCCTTCACAACAATGTGGATGGACCTCGAGGGCATTATGTTAAGCGAAATAAGTCAGTCAGAGAAAGACGAACTCTATATGACTCCACTCATAGGTGGAAATTAGTATATTGAGAAGGAGATCTGATCGGTGGTTACCAGGGAAAAGGGGGGGTGGGGGGAGGGCACGGAGGGGGAAGTGGTGTTCCCACAACATGACTAACAAAAATGTACAACTGAAATTTCACAAGCTTGTAATCCATCATAACATTAATAAACAAAAAAAAAAAAAGATGCTTTGGGGCCCATCTGCCCCTATGGAAAGAACGCAGCACTTTGTGCCTTGCAGCTCTAGGGCAATGTAGCACACCCAGAGCAGAAGTTCTACTTCAGCCAGATCAGGCCCGCAAAGAAACTGCGTTTCACAGGCCTTTGTAAGAGATGTTCCCGGTAGGCTGTTAGAGCACTGTGCAGAGCGACTTGTTTCTTAGCTTCCCAAAGAGCTGGATGCAAGATGCTTTGGGGCCCTTCTCACCCTTTGGAAAGAAGGCAGCCCTTTGTGCCTTGCAGCTCTAGGGCAATGTAGCACACCCAGAGCCGAAGTTCTACTTCAGCTAGATCAGACCTGCAAAGAAACTTCGTTTCACAGGCCTTTGTAAGACATGTTCCCGGTAGGCTGTAAGAGCACTGTGCAGAGCGACTAGTTTCTTAGCTTCCCAGAGAGATGGAAGCAAGATGCTTTGGGGCCCATCTGCCCCTATGGAAAGAACCCAGCACTTTGTGCCTTGCAGCTCTAGGGCAATGCAGCACACCCCGAGCAGAAGTTCTACTTCAGCCAGATCAGGCCTGCAAAGAAACTGCGTTTCACAGGCCTTTGTAAGAGATGTTCCCGGTAGGCTGTTAGAGCACTGTGCAGAGCGAGTTGTTTCTTAGCTTCCCAGAGAGCTGGAAGCAAGATGCTTTGGGGCCTGTTAATTTTATACCCTGCTACTTTGCTGTAGTTGTTGATTATTTCTAATAGTTTTTCTGTGGATTCTTTGGGGTTTTCTATGTATAAGATCATGTCGTCTGCAAACAACGCGAGTTTTACTTCTTCGTTACCTATTTGGATTCCTTTTATTTTTTTTTCCTGCCGAATTGCTCTGGCCAGCACCTCCAGTACTATGTTGAATAGGAGTGGTGAAAGTGGGCACCCTTGTCTTGTTCCTGTCCTCAGAGGGATGGCTTTCCGCTTTTGTCCATTGAGTATGCTGTTGGCTGTGGGTCTATCATATATGGCCTTTATTATGTTGAGGTACTTTCCTTCTATACCCATTTTACTGAGGGTTTTTATCATAAATGGGTGTTGGATCTTGTCGAATGCTTTCTCTGCGTCTATTGAGATGATCATGTGGTTTTTGTTTTTCATTTTGTTGATGTAGTGTATCACGTTGATTGAGTTGCGGGTGTTGAACCATCCCTGTGTCCCTGGTATAAATCCCACTTGATCATGGTGTATAATCTTTTTGATGTATTGCTGTAATCGGTTTGCCAAAATTTGGTTGAGGATTTTTGCATCTATGTTCATCAGTGATATCGGCCTGTAGTTCTCCTTCTTTGTGTTGTCCTTGTCAGGTTTGCTGATCAGAGTGATGTTGGCTTCATAGAATGTGTTAGGGAGTTCTCCATCTTTCTCAATTTTCTGGAACAGTTTGAGGAGAATAGGTACAAAGAACTCACACTGCTTAACAACAAAAAAACAAACAACCCGATCCAAAAATGGGCAGAGGACATGAACAGACATTTCTCAAAAGAAGATATGAACATGGCCAATAGACACATGAAAAGATGTTCATCATCGCTAATCATCAGGGAAATGCAAATCAAAACTACAGTAAGATATCACCTTACCCCCGTTAGATTGGCAAAAACATCCAAAACCAAGAACGACAAACGTGGGAGAGGTTGTGGAGAAAGAGGAACCCTCATACACTGTTGGTGGGAATGCAAACTGGTACAGCCACTATGGAAAACAGTATGGAGATTTCTCAAAAATTTAAAAATAGAAATACCCTATGACCCAGCCATCCCATTACTGGGTATCTATCCTAAGAACCTGATATCAGATATCTCAAGAGTCCGTTGCACCCCTATGTTCATCGCAGCATTATTTACAATAGCCAAGACGTGGAACCAGCCTACATGCCCAGAAACTGATGATTGGATAAAGAAGATGTGGTATATATACACAATGGAATACTACTCAGCCATAAAAAAAGACGACATTGGCCCATTCACAACAATGTGGATGGACCTCGAGGGCATTATGTTAAGCGAAATAAGTCAGGCAGAGAAAGACGAACTCTATATGACTCCACTCATAGGTGGAAATTAGTATATTGAGAAGGAGATCTGATCGGTGGTTACCAGGGAAAAGGGGGGGTGGGGGGAGGGCACGGAGGGGGAAGTGGTGTTCCCACAACATGACTAACAAAAATGTACAACTGAAATTTCACAAGCTTGTAATCCATCATAACATTAATAAACAACAACAACAAAAAAAGATGCTTTGGGGCCCATCTGCCCCTATGGAAAGAACGCAGCACTTTCTGCCTTGCAGCTCTAGGGCAATGTAGCACACCCAGAGCAGAAGTTCTACTTCAGCCAGATCAGGCCCGCAAAGAAACTGCGTTTCACAGGCCTTTGTAAGAGATGTTCCCGGTAGGCTGTTAGAGCACTGTGCACAGCGAGTTGTTTCTCAGCTTCCCAAACAGCCGGAAGCAAGATGCTTTTGGGCCCTTCTCACCCTTTGGAAAGAAGGCAGCACTTTGTGCCTTGCAGCTCTAGGGTAATGTAGCACACCCACAGCAGAAGTTCTACTTCAGCCAGATCAGGCCCACAAAGAAACTGCGTTTCACAGGCCTTTGTAAGAGATGTTCCCGGTAGGCTGTTAGAGCACTGTGCAGAGCGAGTTCTTTCTTAGCTTCCCAAAGAGCTGGAAGCAAGATGCTTTAGGGGCCATCTGCCCTTAAGGAAAGAAGGCAGCACTTTGTGCCTTGCAGCTCTAGGGCAATGTAGCACAACCAGAGCAGATGTTCTACTTCTTCCAGGTCAGGCCTGCAAAGAAACTTCGTTTCACAGTCCTTTGTAAGAGATGTTCCCGGTAGGCTGTTAGAGCACTGTGCAGAGCGACTTGTTTCTTAGCTTCCCAAAGAGCTGGAAGCAAGATGCTTTGGGGCCCTTCTCACCCTTTGGAAAGAAGGCAGCACTTTGTGCCTTGCAGCTCTAGGGCAATGTAGCACACCCAGAGCAGAAGTTCTACTTCAGCCAGATCAGGCCCGCAAAGAAACTGCGTTTCACAGGCCTTTGTAAGAGATGTTCCCTGTAGGCTGTTAGAGCACTGTGCAGAGCGAGTTGTTTCTTAGCTTCCCAGAGAGCTGGAAGCAAGATGCTTTGGGGCCCGTTAATTTTATACCCTGCTACTTTGCTGTAGTTGTTGATTATTTCAAATGTTTTTCTGTGGATTCTTTGGGGTTTTCTATGTATAAGATCATGTCGTCTGCAAACAACGCGAGTTTTACTTCTTCGTTACCTATTTGGATTCCTTTCATTTTTTTTTCCTGCCGAATTGCTCTGGCCAGCACCTCCAGTACTATGTTGAATAGGAGTGGTGAAAGTGGGCACCCTTGTCTTGTTCCTGTCCTCAGAGGGATGGCTTTCAGCTTTTGTCCATTGAGTATGATGTTGGCTGTGGGTCTATCATATATGGCCTTTATTATGTTGAGGTACTTTCCTTCTATACCCATTTTACTGAGGGTTTTTATCATAAATGGGTGTTGGATCTTGTCGAATGCTTTCTCTGCGTCTATTGAGATGATCATGTGGTTTTTGTTTTTCATTTTGTTGATGTAGTGTATCACGTTGATTGACTTGCGGGTGTTGAACCATCCCTGTGTCCCTGGTATAAATCCCACTTGATCATGGTGTATAATCTTTTTGATGTATTGCTGTAATCGGTTTGCCAAAATTTGGTTGAGGATTTTTGCATCTATGTTCATCAGTGATATCGGCCTGTAGTTCTCCTTCTTTGTGTTGTCCTTGTCAGGTTTGGGGATCAGAGTGATGTTGGCTTCATAGAATGTGTTAGGGAGTTCTCCATCTTTCTCAATTTTCTGGAACAGTTTGAGGAGAATAGGTACAAAGAACTCACACTGCTTAACAACAAAAAAACAAACAACCCGATCAAAAAATGGGCAGAGGACATGAACAGACATTTCTCCAAAGAAGATATGAACATGGCCAATAGACACATGAAAAGATGTTCATCATCGCTAATCATCAGGGAAATGCAAATCAAAACTACACTAAGATATCACCTTACCCCCGTTAGATTGGCAAAAACATCCAAAACCAAGAACGACAAACGTGGGAGAGGTTGTGGAGAAAGAGGAACCCTCATACACTGTTGGTGGGAATGCAAACTGGTACAGCCACTATGGAAAACAGTATGGAGATTTCTCAAAAAGTTAAAAATAGAAATACCCTATGACCCAGCCATCCCATTACTGGGTATCTATCCTAAGAACCTGATATCAGATATCTCAAGAGTCCGTTGCACCCCTATGTTCATCGCAGCATTATTTACAATAGCCAAGACGTGGAACCAGCCTACATGCCCAGAAACTGATGATTGGATAAAGAAGATGTGGTATATATACACAATGGAATACTACTCAGCCATAAAAAAAGACGACATTGGCCCCTTCACAACAATGTGGATGGACCTCGAGGGCATTATGTTAAGCGAAATAAGTCAGTCAGAGAAAGACGAACTCTATATGACTCCACTCATAGGTGGAAATTAGTATATTGAGAAGGAGATCTGATGGGTGGTTACCAGGGAAAAGGGGGGGTGGGGGGAGGGCACGGAGGGGGAAGTGGTGTTCCCACAACATGACTAACAAAAATGTACAACTGAAATTTCACAAGCTTGTAATCCATCATAACATTAATAAAGAAAACAAAAAAAAAGAGATGCTTTGGGGCCCATCTGCCCCTATGGAAAGAACGCAGCACTTTCTGCCTTGCAGCTCTAGGGCAATGTAGCACACCCAGAGCAGAAGTTCTACTTCAGCCAGATCAGGCCCGCAAAGAAACTGCGTTTCACAGGCCTTTGTAAGAGATGTTCCCGGTAGGCTGTTAGAGCACTATGCAGAGCGAGTTGTTTCTTAGCTTCCCAAAGAGCTGGAAGCAAGATGCTTTGGGGCCCTTCTCACCCTTTGGCAAGAAGGCAGCACTTTGTGCCTTGCAGCTCTAGGGCAATGTAGCACACCCAGAGCAGAAGTTCTACTTCAGCCAGATCAGGCCCGCAAAGAAACTGCGTTTCACAGGCCTTTGTAAGAGATGTTCCCGGTAGGCTGTTAGAGCACTGTGCACAGCGAGTTGTTTCTCAGCTTCCCAAACAGCCGGAAGCAAGATGCTTTTGGGCCCTTCTCACCCTTTGGAAAGAAGGCAGCACTTTGTGCCTTGCAGCTCTAGGGTAATGTAGCACACCCACAGCAGAAGTTCTACTTCAGCCAGATCAGGCCCGCAAAGAAACTGCGTTTCACAGGCCTTTGTAAGAGATGTTCCCGGTAGGCTGTTAGAGCACTGTGCAGAGCGAGTTCTTTCTTAGCTTCCCAAAGAGCTGGAAGCAAGATGCTTTAGGGGCCATCTGCCCTTAAGGAAAGAAGGCAGCACTTTGTGCCTTGCAGCTCTAGGGCAATGTAGCACACCCAGAGCAGATGTTCTACTTCTTCCAGGTCAGGCCTGCAAAGAAACTTCGTTTCACAGTCCTTTGTAAGAGATGTTCCCGGTAGGCTGTTAGAGCACTGTGCAGAGCGACTTGTTTCTTAGCTTCCCAAAGAGCTGGAAGCAAGATGCTTTGGGGCCCTTCTCACCCTTTGGAAAGAAGGCAGCACTTTGTGCCTTGCAGCTCTAGGGCAATGTAGCACACCCAGAGCAGAAGTTCTACTTCAGCTACATCACACCTGCAAAGAAACTGCGTTTCCCAGGCCTTTGTAAGAGATGTTCCCTGTAGGCTGTTAGAGCAGTGTGCAGAGCGAGTTGTTTCTTAGCTTCCCAAAGAGCTGGAAGCAAGATGCTTTAGGGGCCATCTGCCCTTAAGGAAAGAAGGCAGCACATTGTGCCTTGCATCTCTAGGGCAATGTAGCACACCCAGAGCAGATGTTCTACTTCTGCCAGGTGAGGCCTGAAAAGAAACTTCGTTTCACAGGCCCTTGTAAGAGATGTTCCCGGTAGGCTGTAAGAGCACTGTGCAGAGCGACTAGTTTCTTAGCTTCCCAGAGAGCTGGAAGCAAGATGCTTTGGGGCCCATCTGCCCCTATGGAAAGAACGCAGCACTTTCTGCCTTGCAGCTCTAGGGCAATGTAGCACACCCAGAGCAGAAGTTCTACTTCAGCCAGATCAGGCCCGCAAAGAAACTGCGTTTCACAGGCCTTTGTAAGAGATGTTCCCGGTAGGCTGTTAGAGCACTGTGCAGAGCGAGTTGTTTCTTAGCTTCCCAGAGAGCTGGAAGCAAGATGCTTTGGGGCCCGTTTATTTTATACCCTGCTACTTTGCTGTAGTTGTTGATTATTTCTAATAGTTTTTCTGTGGATTCTTTGGGGTTTTCTATGTATAAGATCATGTCGTCTGCAAACAACGCGAGTTTTACTTCTTCGTTACCTATTTGGATTCCTTTCATTTTTTTTTCCTGCCGAATTTCTCTGGCCAGCACCTCCAGTACTATGTTGAATAGGAGTGGTGAAAGTGGGCACCCTTGTCTTGTTCCTGTCCTCAGAGGGATGGCTTTCAGTTTTTGTCCATTGAGTATGATGTTGGCGGGGGTCTATCATATATGGCCTTTATTATGTTGAGGTACTTTCCTTCTATACCCATTTTACTGAGGGTTTTTATCATAAATGGGTGTTGGATCTTGTCGAATGCTTTCTCTGCGTCTATTGAGATGATCATGTGGTTTTTGTTTTTCATTTTGTTGATGTAGTGTATCACGTTGATTGACTTGCGGGTGTTGAACCATCCCTGTGTCCCTGGTATAAATCCCACTTGATCATGGTGTATAATCTTTTTGATGTATTGCTGTAATCGGTTTGCCAAAATTTGGTTGAGGATTTTTGCATCTATGTTCATCAGTGATATCGGCCTGTAGTTCTCCTTCTTTGTGTTGTCCTTGTCAGGTTTGGGGATCAGAGTGATGTTGGCTTCATAGAATGTGTTAGGGAGTTCTCCATCTTTCTCAATTTTCTGGAACAGTTTGAGGAGAATAGGTACAAAGAACTCACACTGCTTAACAACAAAAAAACAAACAACCCGATCAAAAAATGGGCAGAGGACATGAACAGACATTTCTCCAAAGAAGATATGAACATGGCCAATAGACACATGAAAAGATGTTCATCATCGCTAATCATCAGGGAAATGCAAATCAAAACTACACTAAGATATCACCTTACCCCCGTTAGATTGGCAAAAACATCCAAAACCAAGAACGACAAATGTGGGAGAGGTTGTGGAGAAAGAGGAACCCTCATACACTGTTGGTGGGAATGCAAACTGGTGCAGCCACTATGGAAAACAGTATAGAGATTTCTCAAAAAGTTAAAAATAGAAATACCCTATGACCCAGCCATCCCATTACTGGGAATCTATCCTAAGAACCTGATATCAGATATCTCAAGAGTCCGTTGCACCCCTATGTTCATCGCAGCATTATTTACAATAGCCAAGAAGTGGAACCAGCCTACATGCCCAGAAACTGATGATTGGATAAAGAAGATGTGGTATATATACACAATGGAATACTACTCAGCCATAAAAAAAGACGACATTGGCCCCTTCACAACAATGTGGATGGACCTCGAGGGCATTATGTTAAGCGAAATAAGTCAGGCAGAGAAAGACGAACTCTATATGACTCCACACATAGGTGGAAATTAGTATATTGAGAAGGAGATCTGATCGGTGGTTACCAGGGAAAAGGGGGGGTGGGGGGAGGGCACGGAGGGGGAAGTGGTGTTCCCACAACATGACTAACAAAAATGTACAACTGAAATTTCACAAGCTTGTAATCCATCATAACATTAATAAAGAAAACAAAAAAAAAGAGATGCTTTGGGGCCCATCTGCCCCTATGGAAAGAACGCAGCACTTTGTGCCTTGCAGCTCTAGGGCAATGTAGCACACCCAGAGCAGAAGTTCTACTTCAGCCAGATCAGGCCCGCAAAGAAACTGCATTTCACAGGCCTTTGTAAGAGATGTTCCCGGTAGGCTGTTAGAGCACTGTGCAGAGAGAGTTGTTTCTTAGCTTCCCAAAGAGCTGGAAGCAAGATGCTTTGGGGCCCTTCTCACCCTTTGGAAAGAAGGCAGCACTTTGTGCCTTGCAGCTCTAGGGCAATGTAGCACACCCAGAGCAGATGTTCTACTTCTCCCAGGTCAGGCCTGCAAAGAAACTTCGTTTCACAGGCCTTTGTAAGAGATGTTCCCTGTAGGCTGTTAGAGCACTGTGCAGAGCGAGTTGTTTCTTAGCTTCCCAAAGAGCTGGAAGCAAGATGCTTTAGGGGCCATCTGCCCTTAAGGAAAGAAGGCAGCACTTTGTGCCTTGCATCTCTAGGGCAATGTAGCACACCCAGAGCAGATGTTCTACTTCTGCCAGGTCAGGCCTGCAAAGAAACTTCGTTTCACAGTCCTTTGTAAGAGATGTTCCCGGTAGGCTGTTAGAGCGCTGTGCAGAGCGAGTTGTTTCTTAGCTCCCCAAAGAGCTGGATGCAAGATGCTTTGGGGCCCTTCTCACCCTTTGGAAAGAAGGCAGCACTTTGTGCCTTGCAGCTCTAGGGCAATGTAGCACACCCCGAGCAGAAGTTCTACTTCAGCCAGATCTGGCATGCAAAGAAACTGCGTTTCACAGGCCTTTGTAAGAGATGTTCCCGGTAGGCTGTTAGAGCACTGTGCAGAGCGAGTTGTTTCTTAGCTTCCCAGAGAGCTTGAAGCAAGATGCTTTGGGGCCCGTTAATTTTATACCCTGCTACTTTGCTGTAGTTGTTGATTATTTCTAATAGTTTTTCTGTGGATTCTTTGGGGTTTTCTATGTATAAGATCATGTCGTCTGCAAACAACGCGAGTTTTACTTGTTCGTTACCTATTTGGATTCCTTTCATTTTTTTTTCCTGCCGAATTGCTCTGGCCAGCACCTCCAGTACTATGTTGAATAGGAGTGGTGAAAGTGGGCACCCTTGTCTTGTTCCTGTCCTCAGAGGGATGGCTTTCAGCTTTTGTCCATTGAGTATGATGTTGGCTGTGGGTCTATCATATATGGCCTTTATTATGTTGAGGTACTTTCCTTCTATACCCATTTTACTGAGGGTTTTTATCATAAATGGGTGTTGGATCTTGTCGAATGCTTTCTCTGCGTCTATTGAGATGATCATGTGGTTTTTGTTTTTCATTTTGTTGATGTAGTGTATCACGTTGATTGACTTGCGGGTGTTGAACCATCCCTGTGTCCCTGGTATAAATCCCACTTGATCATGGTGTATAATCTTTTTGATGTATTGCTGTAATCGGTTTGCCAAAATTTGGTTGAGGATTTTTGCATCTATGTTCATCAGTGATATCGGCCTGTAGTTCTCCTTCTTTGTGTTGTCCTTGTCAGGTTTGGGGATCAGAGTGATGTTGGCTTCATAGAATGTGTTAGGGAGTTCTCCATCTTTCTCAATTTTCTGGAACAGTTTGAGGAGAATAGGTACAAAGAACTCACACTGCTTAACAACAAAAAAACAAACAACCCGATCAAAAAATGGGCAGAGGACATGAACAGACATTTCTCCAAAGAAGATATGAACATGGCCAATAGACACATGAAAAGATGTTCATCATCGCTAATCATCAGGGAAATGCAAATCAAAACTACACTAAGATATCACCTTACCCCCGTTAGATTGGCAAAAACATCGAAAACCAAGAACGACAAATGTGGGAGAGGTTGTGGAGAAAGAGGAACCCTCATACACTGTTGGTGGGAATGCAAACTGGTACAGCCACTATGGAAAACAGTATGGAGATTTCTCAAAAAGTTAAAAATAGAAATACCCTATGACCCAGCCATCCCATTACTGGGTATCTATCCTAAGAACCTGATATCAGATATCTCAAGAGTCCGTTGCACCCCTATGTTCATCGCAGCATTATTTACAATAGCCAAGACGTGGAACCAGCCTACATGCCCAGAAACTGATGATTGGATAAAGAAGATGTGGTATATATACACAATGGAATACTACTCAGCCATAAAAAAAGACGACATTGGCCCCTTCACAACAATGTGGATGGACCTCGAGGGCATTATGTTAAGCGAAATAAGTCACTCAGAGAAAGACGAACTCTATATGACTCCACTCATACGTGGAAATTAGTATATTGAGAAGGTGATCTGATCGGTGGTTACCAGGGAAAAGGGGGGGGAGGGTACGGAGGGGGAAGTGGTGTTCCCACAACATGACTAACAAAAATGTACAACTGAAATTTCACAAGCTTGTAATCCATCATAACATTAATAAACAAAAAAAAAAAAAAAATATGCTTTGGGGCCCATCTGCCCCTATGGAAAGAACGCAGCACTTTCTGCCTTGCAGCTCTAGGGCAATGTAGCACACCCAGAGCAGAAGTTCTACTTCAGCCAGATCAGGCCCGCAAAGAAACTGCGTTTCACAGGCCTTTGTAAGAGATGTTCCCGGTAGGCTGTTAGAGCACTGTGCTGAGCGAGTTCATTCTTAGCTTCCCACAGACCTGGAAGCAAGATGCTTTGGGGGCCATCTGCCCTTAAGGAAAGAAGGCAGCACTTTGTGCCTTGCAGCTCTACGGCAATGTAGCACACCCAGAGCAGATGTTCTACTTCTGCCAGGTCAGGCCTGCAAAGAAACTTCGTTTCACAGGCCTTTGTAAGATATGTTGCCGGTAGGCTGTAAGAGCACTGTGCAGAGCGACTTGTTTCTTAGCTTCCCACAGAGCTGGAAGCAAGATGCTTTGGGGCCCTTCTCACCCTTTGGAAAGAAGGCAGCACTTTGTGCCTTGCAGCTCTAGGGCAATGTAGCACACCCAGAGCAGAAGTTCTACTTCAGCTAGATCAGACCTGCAAAGAAACTGCGTTTCACAGGCCTTTGTAAGAGATGTTCCCGGTAGGCTGTTAGAGCACTGTGCAGAGCGAGTTGTTTCTTAGCTTCCCAAAGAGCTGGAAGCAAGATGCTTTAGGGGCCATCTGCCCTTAAGGAAAGAAGGCAGCACTTTGTGCCTTGCATCTCTAGGGCAATGTAGCACACCCAGAGCAGATGTTCTACTTCTCCCAGGTCAGGCCTGCAAAGAAACTTCGTTTCACAGGCCCTTGTAAGAGATGTTCCCGGTAGGCTGTTAGAGCACTGTGCAGAGCGACTTGTTTCTTAGCTTCCCAAAGAGCTGGAAGCAAGATGCTTTGGGGCCCTTCTCACCCTTTGGAAAGAAGGCAGCACTTTGTGCCTTGCAGCTCTAGGGCAATGTAGCACACCCAGAGCAGATGTTCTACTTCTCCCAGGTCAGGCCTGCAAAGAAACTTCGTTTCACAGGCCCTTGTAAGAGATGTTCCCGGTAGGCTGTTAGAGCACTGTGCAGAGCGACTTGTTTCTTAGCTTCCCAAAGAGCTGGAAGCAAGATGCTTTGGGGCCCTTCTCACCCTTTGGAAAGAAGGCAGCACTTTGTGCCTTGCAGCTCTAGGGCAATGTAGCACACCCCGAGCGGAAGTTCTACTTCAGCCAGATCTGGCATGCAAAGAAACTGCGTTTCACAGGCCTTTGTAAGAGATGTTCCCGGTAGGCTGTTAGAGCACTGTGCAGAGCGAGTTGTTTCTTAGCTTCCCAGAGAGCTGGAAGCAAGATGCTTTGGGGCCCGTTAATTTTATACCCTGCTACTTTGCTGTAGTTGTTGATTATTTCTAATAGTTTTTCTGTGGATTCTTTGGGGTTTTCTATGTATAAGATCATGTCGTCTGCAAACAACGCGAGTTTTACTTCTTCGTTACCTATTTGGATTCCTTTCATTTTTTTTTCCTGCCGAATTGCTCTGGCCAGCACCTCCAGTACTATGTTGAATAGGAGTGGTGAAAGTGGGCACCCTTGTCTTGTTCCTGTCCTCAGAGGGATGGCTTTCAGCTTTTGTCCATTGAGTATGATGTTGGCTGTGGGTCTATCATATATGGCCTTTATTATGTTGAGGTACTTTCCTTCTATACCCATTTTACTGAGGGTTTTTTATCATAAATGGGTGTTGGATCTTGTCGAATGCTTTCTCTGCGTCTATTGAGATGATCATGTGGTTTTTGTTTTTCATTTTGTTGATGTAGTGTATCACGTTGATTGACTTGCGGGTGTTGAACCATCCCTGTGTCCCTGGTATAAATCCCACTTGATCATGGTGTATAATCTTTTTGATGTATTGCTGTAATCGGTTTGCCAAAATTTGGTTGAGGATTTTTGCATCTATGTTCATCAGTGATATCGGCCTGTAGTTCTCCTTCTTTGTGTTGTCCTTGTCAGGTTTGGGGATCAGAGTGATGTTGGCTTCATAGAATGTGTTAGGGAGTTCTCCATCTTTCTCAATTTTCTGGAACAGTTTGAGGAGAATAGGTACAAAGAACTCACACTGCTTAACAACAAAAAAACAAACAACCCGATCAAAAAATGGGCAGAGGACATGAACAGACATTTCTCCAAAGAAGATATGAACATGGCCAATAGACACATGAAAAGATGTTCATCATCGCTAATCATCAGGGAAATGCAAATCAAAACTACACTAAGATATCACCTTACCCCCGTTAGATTGGCAAAAACATCGAAAACCAAGAACGACAAATGTGGGAGAGGTTGTGGAGAAAGAGGAACCCTCATACACTGTTGGTGGGAATGCAAACTGGTACAGCCACTATGGAAAACAGTATGGAGATTTCTCAAAAAGTTAAAAATAGAAATACCCTATGACCCAGCCATCCCATTACTGGGTATCTATCCTAAGAACCTGATATCAGATATCTCAAGAGTCCGTTGCACCCCTATGTTCATCGCAGCATTATTTACAATAGCCAAGACGTGGAACCAGCCTACATGCCCAGAAACTGATGATTGGATAAAGAAGATGTGGTATATATACACAATGGAATACTACTCAGCCATAAAAAAAGACGACATTGGCCCCTTCACAACAATGTGTATGGACCTCGAGGGCATTATGTTAAGCGAAATAAGTCACTCAGAGAAAGACGAACTCTATATGACTCCACTCATACGTGGAAATTAGTATATTGAGAAGGAGATCTGATCGGTGGTTACCAGGGAAAAGGGGGGGGAGGGTACGGAGGGGGAAGTGGTGTTCCCACAACATGACTAACAAAAATGTACAACTGAAATTTCACAAGCTTGTAATCCATCATAACATTAATAAACAAAAAAAAAAAAAAATATGCTTTGGGGCCCATCTGCCCCTATGGAAAGAACGCAGCACTTTCTGCCTTGCAGCTCTAGGGCAATGTAGCACACCCAGAGCAGAAGTTCTACTTCAGCCAGATCAGGCCCGCAAAGAAACTGCGTTTCACAGGCCTTTGTAAGAGATGTTCCCGGTAGGCTGTTAGAGCACTGTGCAGAGCGAGTTCATTCTTAGCTTCCCACAGAGCTGGAAGCAAGATGCTTTGGGGCCCTTCTCACCCTTTGGAAAGAAGGCAGCACTTTGTGCCTTGCAGCTCTAGGGCAATGTAGCACACCCAGAGCAGAAGTTCTACTTCAGCTAGATCAGACCTGCAAAGAAACTGCGTTTCACAGGCCTTTGTAAGAGATGTTCCCGGTAGGCTGTTAGAGCACTGTGCAGAGCGAGTTGTTTCTTAGCTTCCCAAAGAGCTGGAAGCAAGATGCTTTAGGGGCCATCTTCCCTTAAGGAAAGAAGGCAGCACTTTGTGCCTTGCATCTCTAGGGCAATGTAGCACACCCAGAGCAGATGTTCTACTTCTCCCAGGTCAGGCCTGCAAAGAAACTTCGTTTCACAGGCCCTTGTAAGAGATGTTCCCGGTAGGCTGTTAGAGCACTGTGCAGAGCGACTTGTTTCTTAGCTTCCCAAAGAGCTGGAAGCAAGATGCTTTGGGGCCCTTCTCACCCTTTGGAAAGAAGGCAGCACTTTGTGCCTTGCAGCTCTAGGGCAATGTAGCACACCCAGAGCAGATGTTCTACTTCTCCCAGGTCAGGCCTGCAAAGAAACTTCGTTTCACAGGCCCTTGTAAGAGATGTTCCCGGTAGGCTGTTAGAGCACTGTGCAGAGCGACTTGTTTCTTAGCTTCCCAAAGAGCTGGAAGCAAGATGCTTTGGGGCCCTTCTCACCCTTTGGAAAGAAGGCAGCACTTTGTGCCTTGCAGCTCTAGGGCAATGTAGCACACCCCGAGCGGAAGTTCTACTTCAGCCAGATCTGGCATGCAAAGAAACTGCGTTTCACAGGCCTTTGTAAGAGATGTTCCCGGTAGGCTGTTAGAGCACTGTGCAGAGCGAGTTGTTTCTTAGCTTCCCAGAGAGCTGGAAGCAAGATGCTTTGGGGCCCGTTAATTTTATACCCTGCTACTTTGCTGTAGTTGTTGATTATTTCTAATAGTTTTTCTGTGGATTCTTTGGGGTTTTCTATGTATAAGATCATGTCGTCTGCAAACAACGCGAGTTTTACTTCTTCGTTACCTATTTGGATTCCTTTCATTTTTTTTTCCTGCCGAATTGCTCTGGCCAGCACCTCCAGTACTATGTTGAATAGGAGTGGTGAAAGTGGGCACCCTTGTCTTGTTCCTGTCCTCAGAGGGATGGCTTTCAGCTTTTGTCCATTGAGTATGATGTTGGCTGTGGGTCTATCATATATGGCCTTTATTATGTTGAGGTACTTTCCTTCTATACCCATTTTACTGAGGGTTTTTTATCATAAATGGGTGTTGGATCTTGTCGAATGCTTTCTCTGCGTCTATTGAGATGATCATGTGGTTTTTGTTTTTCATTTTGTTGATGTAGTGTATCACGTTGATTGACTTGCGGGTGTTGAACCATCCCTGTGTCCCTGGTATAAATCCCACTTGATCATGGTGTATAATCTTTTTGATGTATTGCTGTAATCGGTTTGCCAAAATTTGGTTGAGGATTTTTGCATCTATGTTCATCAGTGATATCGGCCTGTAGTTCTCCTTCTTTGTGTTGTCCTTGTCAGGTTTGGGGATCAGAGTGATGTTGGCTTCATAGAATGTGTTAGGGAGTTCTCCATCTTTCTCAATTTTCTGGAACAGTTTGAGGAGAATAGGTACAAAGAACTCACACTGCTTAACAACAAAAAAACAAACAACCCGATCAAAAAATGGGCAGAGGACATGAACAGACATTTCTCCAAAGAAGATATGAACATGGCCAATAGACACATGAAAAGATGTTCATCATCGCTAATCATCAGGGAAATGCAAATCAAAACTACACTAAGATATCACCTTACCCCCGTTAGATTGGCAAAAACATCCAAAACCAAGAACGACAAATGTTGCAGAGGTTGTGGAGAAAGAGGAACCCTCATACACTGTTGGTGGGAATGCAAACTGGTACAGCCACTATGGAAAACAGTATGGAGATTTCTCAAAAAGTTAAAAATAGAAATACCCTATGACCCAGCCATCCCATTACTGGGTATCTATCCTAAGAACCTGATATCAGATATCTCAAGAGTCCGTTGCACCCCTATGTTCATCGCAGCATTATTTACAATAGCCAAGACGTGGAACCAGCCTACATGCCCAGAAACTGATGATTGGATAAAGAAGATGTGGTATATATACACAATGGAATACTACTCAGCCATAAAAAAAGACGACATTGGCCCCTTCACAACAATGTGGATGGACCTCGAGGGCATTTTGTTAAGCGAAATAAATCAGTCAGAGAAAGACGAACTCTATATGACTCCACTCATAGGTGGAAATTAGTATATTGAGAAGGAGATCTGATTGGTGGTTACCAGGGAAAAGGGGGGGTGGGGGGAGGGCACGGAGGGGGAAGTGGTGTTCCCACAACATGACTAACAAAAATGTACAAC
The DNA here is from genome assembly GCF_041296235.1 of Equus asinus. NCBI lineage: Eukaryota > Metazoa > Chordata > Mammalia > Perissodactyla > Equidae > Equus > Equus asinus. The sequence continues at coordinate 77,552,754 of NC_091790.1, read as the reverse complement.
TGAAATTTCACAAGCTTGTAATCCATCATAACATTAATAAACAAAAAAAAAAAAAGATGCTTTGGGGCCCATCTGCCCCTATGGAAAGAACGCAGCACTTTCTGCCTTGCAGCTCTAGGGCAATGTAGCACACCCAGAGCAGAAGTTCTACTTCAGCCAGATCAGGCCCGCAAAGAAACTGCGTTTCACAGGCCTTTGTAAGAGATGTTCCCTGTAGGCTGTTAGAGCACTGTGCAGAGCGAGTTCTTTGTTAGCTTCCCAAAGACCTGGAAGCAAGATGCTGTGGGGGCCATCTGCCCTTAAGGAAAGAAGGCAGCACTTTGTGCCCTGCAGCTCTAGGGCAATGTAGCACACCCAGAGCAGATGTTCTACTTCTGCCAGGTCAGGCCTGCAAAGAAACTGCGTTTCACAGGCCTTTGTAAGAGATGTTCCCGGTAGGCTGTTAGAGCACTGTGCAGAGCGAGTTGTTTCTTAGCTTCCCAAACAGCCGGGAGCAAGATGCTTTGGGGCCCTTCTCACCCTTTGGAAACAAGTCAGCACTCTGTGCCTTGCAGCTCTAGGACAATGTAGCACACCCAGAGCGGAAGTTCTACTTCAGCCGTATCAGGCCTGCAAAGAAACTGCGTTTCACAGGCCTTTGTAAGAGATGTTCCCGGTAGGCTGTAAGAGCACTGTGCAGAGCGAGTTGTTTCTTAGCTTCCCAAAGAGCTGGAAGCAAGATGCTTTGGGGGCCATCTGCCCTTAAGGAAAGAAGGCAGCACTTTGTGCCTTGCATCTCTAGGGCAATGTAGCACACCCAGAGCAGATGTTCTACTTCTGCTAGGTCAGGCCTGCAAAGAAACTTCGTTTCACAGGCCTTTGTAAGAGATGTTGCCGGTAGGCTGTAAGAGCACTGTGCAGAGCGACTTATTTCTTAGCTTCCCAGAGAGCTGGAAGCAAGATGCTTTGGGCCCCTTCTCACCCTTTGGAAAGAAGGCAGCACTTTGTGCCTTGCAGCTCTAGGGCAATGTAGCACACCCCGAGCAGAAGTTCTACTTCAGCCAGATCAGGCCCGCAAAGAAACTGCGTTTCACAGGCCTTTGTAAGAGATGTTCCCGGTAGGCTGTTAGAGCACTGTGCAGAGCGAGTTGTTTCTTAGCTTCCCAGAGAGCTGGAAGCAAGATGCTTTGGGGCCCGTTAATTTTATACCCTTTCTTCTTTGCTGTAGTTGTTGATTATTTCTAATAGTTTTCCTGTGGATTCTTTGGGGTTTTCTATGTATAAGATCATGTCGTCTGCAAACAACGCGAGTTTTACTTCTTCGTTACCTATTTGGATTCATTTCATTTTTTTTTCCTGCCGAATTTCTCTGGCCAGCACCTCCAGTACTATGTTGAATAGGAGTGGTGAAAGTGGGCACCCTTGTCTTGTTCCTGTCCTCAGAGGGATGGCTTTCAGCTTTTGTCCATTGAGTATGATGTTGGCTGTGGGTCTATCATATATGGCCTTTATTATGTTGAGGTACTTTCCTTCTATACCCATTTTACTGAGGGTTTTTATCATAAATGCGTGTTGGATCTTGTCAAATGCTTTCTCTGCGTCTATTGAGATGATCATGTGGTTTTTGTTTTTCATTTTGTTGATGTAGTGTATCACGTTGATTGACTTGCGGGTGTTGAACCATCCCTGTGTCCCTGGTATAAATCCCACTTGATCATGGTGTATAATCTTTTTGATGTATTGCTGTAATCGGTTTGCCAAAATTTGGTTGAGGATTTTTGCATCTATGTTCATCAGTGATATCGGCCTGTAGTTCTCCTTCTTTGTGTTGTCCTTGTCAGGTTTGGGGATCAGAGTGATGTTGGCTTCATAGAATGTGTTAGGGAGTTCTCCATCTTTCTCAATTTTCTGGAACAGTTTGAGGAGAATAGGTACAAAGAACTCACACTGCTTAACAACAAAAAAACAAACAACCCGATCAAAAAATGGGCAGAGGACATGAACAGACATTTCTCCAAAGAAGATATGAACATGGCCAATAGACACATGAAAAGATGTTCATCATCGCTAATCATCAGGGAAATGCAAATCAAAACTACACTAAGATATCACCTTACCCCCGTTAGATTGGCAAAAACATCCAAAACCAAGAACGACAAATGTTGCAGAGGTTGTGGAGAAAGAGGAACCCTCATACACTGTTGGTGGGAATGCAAACTGGTACAGCCACTATGGAAAACAGTATGGAGATTTCTCAAAAAGTTAAAAATAGAAATACCCTATGACCCAGCCATCCCATTACTGGGTATCTATCCTAAGAACCTGATATCAGATATCTCAAGAGTCCCTTGCACCCCTATGTTCATCGCAGCATTATTTACAATAGCCAAGACGTGGAACCAGCCTACATGCCCAGAAACTGATGATTGGATAAAGAAGATGTGGTATATATACACAATGGAATACTACTGAGCCATAAAAAAGACGACATTGGCCTATTCACAACAATGTGGATGGACCTCGAGGGCATTATGTTAAGCGAAATAAGTCAGTCAGAGAAAGACGAACTCTATATGACTCCACTCATAGGTGGAAATTAGTATATTGAGAAGGAGATCTGATGGGTGGTTACCAGGGAAAAGGGGGGGTGGGGGGAGGGCACGGAGGGGGAAGTGGTGTTCCCACAACATGACTAACAAAAATGTACAACTGAAATTTCACAAGCTTGTAATCCATCATAACATTAATAAACAAAAAAAAAAAAAGATGCTTTGGGGCCCATCTGCCCCTATGGAAAGAACGCAGCACTTTCTGCCTTGCAGCTCTAGGGCAATGTAGCACACCCAGAGCAGAAGTTCTACTTCAGCCAGATCAGGCCCGCAAAGAAACTGCGTTTCACAGGCCTTTGTAAGAGATGTTCCCTGTAGGCTGTTAGAGCACTGTGCAGAGCGAGTTCTTTGTTAGCTTCCCAAAGACCTGGAAGCAAGATGCTGTGGGGGCCATCTGCCCTTAAGGAAAGAAGGCAGCACTTTGTGCCCTGCAGCTCTAGGGCAATGTAGCACACCCAGAGCAGATGTTCTACTTCTGCCAGGTCAGGCCTGCAAAGAAACTGCGTTTCACAGGCCTTTGTAAGAGATGTTCCCGGTAGGCTGTTAGAGCACTGTGCAGAGCGAGTTGTTTCTTAGCTTCCCAAACAGCCGGGAGCAAGATGCTTTGGGGCCCTTCTCACCCTTTGGAAACAAGTCAGCACTCTGTGCCTTGCAGCTCTAGGACAATGTAGCACACCCAGAGCGGAAGTTCTACTTCAGCCGTATCAGGCCTGCAAAGAAACTGCGTTTCACAGGCCTTTGTAAGAGATGTTCCCGGTAGGCTGTAAGAGCACTGTGCAGAGCGAGTTGTTTCTTAGCTTCCCAAAGAGCTGGAAGCAAGATGCTTTGGGGGCCATCTGCCCTTAAGGAAAGAAGGCAGCACTTTGTGCCTTGCAGCTCTAGGGCAATGTAGCACACCCCGAGCAGAAGTTCTACTTCAGCCAGATCAGGCCCGCAAAGAAACTGCGTTTCACAGGCCTTTGTAAGAGATGTTCCCGGTAGGCTGTTAGAGCACTGTGCAGAGCGAGTTGTTTCTTAGCTTCCCAGAGAGCTGGAAGCAAGATGCTTTGGGGCCCGTTAATTTTATACCCTTTCTTCTTTGCTGTAGTTGTTGATTATTTCTAATAGTTTTCCTGTGGATTCTTTGGGGTTTTCTATGTATAAGATCATGTCGTCTGCAAACAACGCGAGTTTTACTTCTTCGTTACCTATTTGGATTCATTTCATTTTTTTTTCCTGCCGAATTTCTCTGGCCAGCACCTCCAGTACTATGTTGAATAGGAGTGGTGAAAGTGGGCACCCTTGTCTTGTTCCTGTCCTCAGAGGGATGGCTTTCAGCTTTTGTCCATTGAGTATGATGTTGGCTGTGGGTCTATCATATATGGCCTTTATTATGTTGAGGTACTTTCCTTCTATACCCATTTTACTGAGGGTTTTTATCATAAATGGGTGTTGGATCTTGTCGAATGCTTTCTCTGCGTCTATTGAGATGATCATGTGGTTTTTGTTTTTCATTTTGTTGATGTAGTGTATCACGTTGATTGACTTGCGGGTGTTGAACCATCCCTGTGTCCCTGGTATAAATCCCACTTGATCATGGTGTATAATCTTTTTGATGTATTGCTGTAATCGGTTTGCCAAAATTTGGTTGAGGATTTTTGCATCTATGTTCATCAGTGATATCGGCCTGTAGTTCTCCTTCTTTGTGTTGTCCTTGTCAGGTTTGGGGATCAGAGTGATGTTGGCTTCATAGAATGTGTTAGGGAGTTCTCCATCTTTCTCAATTTTCTGGAACAGTTTGAGGAGAATAGGTACAAAGAACTCACACTGCTTAACAACAAAAAAACAAACAACCCGATCAAAAAATGGGCAGAGGACATGAACAGACATTTCTCCAAAGAAGATATGAACATGGCCAATAGACACATGAAAAGATGTTCATCATCGCTAATCATCAGGGAAATGCAAATCAAAACTACACTAAGATATCACCTTACCCCCGTTAGATTGGCAAAAACATCCAAAACCAAGAACGACAAATGTTGCAGAGGTTGTGGAGAAAGAGGAACCCTCATACACTGTTGGTGGGAATGCAAACTGGTACAGCCACTATGGAAAACAGTATGGAGATTTCTCAAAAAGTTAAAAATAGAAATACCCTATGACCCAGCCATCCCATTACTGGGTATCTATCCTAAGAACCTGATATCAGATATCTCAAGAGTCCGTTGCACCCCTATGTTCATCGCAGCATTATTTACAATAGCCAAGACGTGGAACCAGCCTACATGCCCAGAAACTGATGATTGGATAAAGAAGATGTGGTATATATACACAATGGAATACTACTGAGCCATAAAAAAGACGACATTGGCCTATTCACAACAATGTGGATGGACCTCGAGGGCATTATGTTAAGCGAAATAAGTCAGTCAGAGAAAGACGAACTCTATATGACTCCACTCATAGGTGGAAATTAGTATATTGAGAAGGAGATCTGATGGGTGGTTACCAGGGAAAAGGGGGGGTGGGGGGAGGGCACGGAGGGGGAAGTGGTGTTCCCACAACATGACTAACAAAAATGTACAACTGAAATTTCACAAGCTTGTAATGCGTCATAACATTAATAAACAAACAAAAAAAAAAAGATGCTTTGGGGCCCATCTGCCCCTATGGAAAGAACGCAGCACTTTCTGCCTTGCAGCTCTAGGGCAATGTAGCACACCCAGAGCAGAAGTTCTACTTCAGCCGTATCAGGCCCGCAAAGAAACTGCATTTCACAGGCCTTTGTAAGAGATGTTCCCGGTAGGCTGTTAGAGCACTGTGCAGAGCGAGTTGTTTCTTAGCTTCCCAAAGAGCTGGAAGCAAGATCCTTTAGGGGCCATCTGCCCTTAAGGAAAGAAGGCAGCACTTTGTGCCTTGCAGCTCTAGGGCAATGTAGCACACCCAGAGCAGATGTTCTACTTCTCCCAGATCAGGCCTGCAAAGAAACTTCGTTTCACAGGCCTTTGTAAGAGATGTTCCCGGTAGGCTGTAAGAGCACTGTGCAGAGCGACTTGTTTCTTAGCTTCCCAGAGAGCTGGAAGCAAGATGCTTTGGGGCCCTTCTCACCCTTTGGAAAGAAGGCAGCACTTTGTGCCTTGCAGCTCTAGGGCAATGTAGCACACCCAGAGCAGAAGTTCTACTTCAGGGAGATCAGGCATGCAAAGAAACTGCGTTTCACAGGCCTTTGTAAGAGATGTTCCCTGTAGGCTGTTAGAGCACTGTGGAGAGCGAGCTGTTTCTTAGCTTCCCAAAGAGCTTTAAGCAAGATGCTTTAGGGGCCATCTGCCCTCAAGGAAAGAAGGCAGCACTTTGTGCCTTGCATCTCTAGGGCAATGTAGCACACCCAGAGCAGATGTTCTACTTCTCCCAGGTCAGGCCTGCAAAGAAACTTCGTTTCACAGGCCCTTGTAAGAGATGTTCCCGGTAGGCTGTTAGAGCACTGTGCAGAGCGAGTTGTTTCTTAGCTTCCCAAAGAGCTGGAAGCAAGATGCTTTAGGGGCCATCTGCCCTTAAGGAAAGAAGGCAGCACTTTGTGCCTTGCATCTCTAGGGCAATGTAGCACACCCAGAGCAGATGTTCTACTTCTGCCAGCTCAGGCCTGCAAAGAAACTTCGTTTCACAGGCCCTTGTAGGAGATGTTCCCGCTAGGCTGTAAGAGCACTGTGCAGAGCGACTAGTTTCTTAGCTTCCCAGAGAGCTTGAAGCAAGATGCTTTGGGGCCCATCTGCCCCTATGGAAAGAACGCAGCACTTTGTGCCTTGCAGCTCTAGGGCAATGCAGCACACCCCGAGCAGAAGTTCTACTTCAGCCAGATCTGGCATGCAAAGAAACTTCGTTTCATAGGCCTTTGTAAGAGATGTTCCCTGTAGGCTGTTAGAGCACTGTGCAGAGCGAGTTGTTTCTTAGCTTCCCAAAGAGCTGGAAGCAAGATGCTTTAGGGGCCATCTGCCCTTAAGGAAAGAAGGCAGAACTTTGTGCCTTGCAGCTCTAGGGCAATGTAGCACACCCAGAGCAGATGTTCTACTTCTCCCAGGTCAGGCCTGCAAAGAAACTTCGTTTCACAGGCCTTTGTAAGAGATGTTCCCGGTAGGCTGTAAGAGCACTGTGCAGAGCGACTTGTTTCTTAGCTTCCCAGAAAGCTGGAAGCAAGATGCTTTGGGGCCCTTCTCACCCTTTGGAAAGAAGGCAGCACTTTGTGCCTTGCAGCTCTAGGGCAATGTAGCACACCCAGAGCAGATGTTCTACTTCTCCCAGGTCAGGCCTGCAAAGAAACTGCGTTTCACAGGCCTTTGTAAGAGATGTTCCCTGTAGGCTGTTAGAGCACTGTGCAGAGCGAGTTGTTTCTTAGCTTCCCAAAGAGCTGGAAGCAAGATGCTTTAGGGGCCATCTGCCCTTAAGGAAAGAAGGCAGCACTTTGTGCCTTGCAGCTCTAGGGCAATGTAGCACACCCAGAGCAGATGTTCTACTTCTCCCAGGTCAGGCCTGCAAAGAAACTGCGTTTCACAGGCCCCTGTAAGAGATGTTCCCGGTAGGCTGTTAGAGCACTGTGCAGAGCGACTTGTTTCTTAGCTTCCCAAAGAGCTGGAAGCAAGATGCTTTGGGGCCCTTCTCACCCTTTGCAAAGAAGGAGGCACTTTGTGCCTTGCAGCTCTAGGGCAATGTAGCACACCCCGAGCGGAAGTTCTACTTCAGCCAGATCTGGCATGCAAAGAAACTGCGTTTCACAGGCCTTTGTAAGAGATGTTCCCGGTAGGCTGTTAGAGCACTGTGCAGAGCGAGTTGTTTCTTAGCTTCCCAGAGAGCTGGAAGCAAGATGCTTTGGGGCCCGTTAATTTTATACCCTGCTACTTTGCTGTAGTTGTTGATTATTTCTAATAGTTTTTCTGTGGATTCTTTGGGGTTTTCTATGTATAAGATCATGTCGTCTGCAAACAACGTGAGTTTTACTTCTTCGTTACCTATTTGGATTCCTTTCATTTTTTTTCCTGCCGAATTGCTCTGGCCAGCACCTCCAGTACTATGTTGAATAGGAGTGGTGAAAGTGGGCACCCTTGTCTTGTTCCTGTCCTCAGAGGGATGGCTTTCAGCTTTTGTCCATTGAGTATGATGTTGGCTGTGGGTCTATCATATATGGCCTTTATTATGTTGAGGTACTTTCCTTCTATACCCGTTTTACTGTGGGTTTTTATCATAAATGGGTGTTGGATCTTGTCGAATGCTTTCTCTGCGTCTATTGAGATGATCATGTGGTTTTTGTTTTTCATTTTGTTGATGTAGTGTATCACGTTGATTGACTTGCGGGTGTTGAACCATCCCTGTGTCCCTGGTATAAATCCCACTTGATCATGGTGTATAATCTTTTTGATGTATTGCTGTAATCGGTTTGCCAAAATTTGGTTGAGGATTTTTGCATCTATGTTCATCAGTGATATCGGCCTGTAGTTCTCCTTCTTTGTGTTGTCCTTGTCAGGTTTGGGGATCAGAGTGATGTTGGCTTCATAGAATGTGTTAGGGAGTTCTCCATCTTTCTCAATTTTCTGGAACAGTTTGAGGAGAATAGGTACAAAGAACTCACACTGCTTAACAACAAAAAAACAAACAACCCGATCAAAAAATGGGCAGAGGACATGAACAGACATTTCTCAAAAGAAGATATGAACATGGCCAATAGACACATGAAAATATGTTCATCATCGCTAATCATCAGGGAAATGCAAATCAAAACTACACTAAGATATCACCTTACCCCCGTTAGATTGGCAAAAACATCCAAAACCAAGAACGACAAATGTGGGAGAGGTTGTGGAGAAAGAGGAACCCTCATACACTGTTGGTGGGAATGCAAACTGGTACAGCCACTATGGAAAACAGTATGGAGATTTCTCAAAAAGTTAAAAATAGAAATACCCTATGACCCAGCCATCCCATTACTGGGTATCTATCCTAAGAACCTGATATCAGATATCTCAAGAGTCCGTTGCACCCCTATGTTCATCGCAGCATTATTTACAATAGCCAAGACGTGGAACCAGCCTACATGCCCAGAAACTGATGATTGGATAAAGAAGATGTGGTATATATACACAATGGAATACTACTCAGCCATAAAAAAGGACGACATTGGCCCATTCACAACAGTGTGGATGGACCTCGAGGGCATTATGTTAAGCGAAATATGTCAGGCAGAGAAAGACGAACTCTATATGACTCCACTCATAGGTGGAAATTAGTATATTGAGAAGGAGATCTGATGGGTGGTTACCAGGGAAAAGGGGGGGTGGGGGGAGGGCACGGAGGGGGAAGTGGTGTTCCCACAACTTGACTAACAAAAATGTACAACTGAAATTTCACAAGCTTGTAATCCATCATAACATTAATAAACAACAACAACAAAAAAAGATGCTTTGGGGCCCATCTGCCCCTATGGAAAGAACGCAGCACTTTCTGCCTTGCAGCTCTAGGGCAATGTAGCACACCCAGAGCAGAAGATCTACTTCAGCCAGATCAGGCCCGCAAAGAAACTGCGTTTCACAGGCCTTTGTAAGAGATGTTCCCGGTAGGCTGTTAGAGCACTGTGCAGAGCGACTTGTTTCTTAGCTTCCCAAAGAGCTGGAAGCAAGATGCTTTGGGGCCCTTCTCACCCTTTGGCAAGAAGGCAGCACTTTGTGCCTTGCAGCTCTAGGGCAATGTAGCACACCCAGAGCAGAAGTTCTACTTCAGCCAGATCAGGCCCGCAAAGAAACTGCATTTCACAGGCCTTTGTAAGAGATGTTCCCGGTAGGCTGTTAGAGCACTGTGCAGAGCGAGTTGTTTCTTAGCTTCCCAAAGAGCAGGAAGCAAGATGCTTTGAGGCCCTTCTCACCCTTTGGAAAGAAGGCAGCACTTTGTGCCTTGCAGCTCTAGGGCTATGTAGCACAACCCGAGCAGAAGATCTACTACAGCCAGATCTGGCCTGCAAAGAAACTGCGTTTCACAGGCCTTGTAAGAGATGTTCCCGGTAGGCTGTTAGAGCACTGTGCAGAGCGAGTTGTTTCTTAGCTTCCCAAAGAGCTGGAAGCAAGATGCTTTGGGGCCCTTCTCACCTTTTGGCAAGAAGGCAGCACTTTGTGCCTTGCAGCTCTATGGCAATGTAGCACACCCAGAGCAGAAGTTCTACTTCAGCCGTATCAGGCCCGCAAAGAAACTGCATTTCACAGGCCTTTGTAAGAGATGTTCCCGGTAGGCTGTTAGAGCACTGTGCAGAGCGAGTTGTTTCTTAGCTTCCCAAAGAGCTGGAAGCAAGATGCTTTAGGGGCCATCTGCCCTTAAGGAAAGAAGGCAGCTCTTTGTGCCTTGCAGCTCTAGGGCAATGTAGCACACCCAGAGCAGAAGTTCTACTTCAGGGAGATCAGGCCTGCAAAGAAACTGCGTTTCACAGGCCTTTGTAAGAGATGTTCCCTGTAGGCTGTTAGAGCACTGTGCAGAGCGAGCTGTTTCTTAGCTTCCCAAAGAGCTGGAAGCAAGATGCTTTAGGGGCCATCTGCCCTTAAGGAAAGAAGGCAGCACTTTGTGCCTTGCATCTCTAGGGCAATGTAGCACACCCAGAGCAGATGTTCTACTTCTGCCAGGTCAGGCCTGCAAAGAAACTTCGTTTCACAGGCCCTTCTAAGAGATATTCCCGGTAGGCTGTTAGAGCACTGTGCAGAGCGAGTTGTTTCTTAGCTTCCCAAAGAGCTGGAAGCAAGATGCTTTGGGGCCCTTCTCACCCTTTGGAAAGAAGGCAGCACTTTGTGCCTTGCAGCTCTAGGGCAATGTAGCACACCCCGAGCAGAAGTTTTACTTCAGCCAGATCAGGCCCGCAAAGAAACTGCTTTTCACAGGCCTTTGTAAGAGATGTTCCCGGTAGGCTGTTAGAGCACTGTGCAGAGCGAGTTGTTTCTTAGCTTCCCAACGAGCTGGAAGCAAGATGCTTTAGGGGCCATCTGCCCTTAAGGAAAGAAGGCAGCACTTTGTGCCTTGCAGCTCTAGGGCAATGTAGCACACCCAGAGCAGATGTTCTACTTCTCCCAGGTCAGGCCTGCAAAGAAACTGCGTTTCACAGGCCTTTGTAAGAGATGTTCCCCGTAGGCTGTAAGAGCACTGTGTAGAGCTACTTGTTCCTTAGCTTCCCAGAGAGCTGGAAGCAAGATGCTTTGGGGCCCGTTAATTTTATACCCTGCTACTTTGCTGTAGTTGTTGATTATTTCTAATAGTTTTTCTGTGGATTCTTTGGGGTTTTCTATGTATAAGATCATGTCGTCTGCAAACAACGCGAGTTTTACTTCTTCGTTACCTATTTGGATTCCTTTCATTTTTTTTTCCTGCCGAATTGCTCTGGCCAGCACCTCCAGTACTATGTTGAATAGGAGTGGTGAAAGTGGGCACCCTTGTCTTGTTCCTGTCCTCAGAGGGATGGCTTTCAGCTTTTGTCCATTGAGTATGATGTTGGCTGTGGGTCTATCATATATGGCCTTTATTATGTTGAGGTACTTTCCTTCTATACCCGTTTTACTGTGGGTTTTTATCATAAATGGGTGTTGGATCTTGTCGAATGCTTTCTCTGCGTCTATTGAGATGATCATGTGGTTTTTGTTTTTCATTTTGTTGATGTAGTGTATCACGTTGATTGACTTGCGGGTGTTGAACCATCCCTGTGTCCCTGGTATAAATCCCACTTGATCATGGTGTATAATCTTTTTGATGTATTGCTGTAATCGGTTTGCCAAAATTTGGTTGAGGATTTTTGCATCTATGTTCATCAGTGATATCGGCCTGTAGTTCTCCTTCTTTGTGTTGTCCTTGTCAGGTTTGGGGATCAGAGTGATGTTGGCTTCATAGAATGTGTTAGGGAGTTCTCCATCTTTCTCAATTTTCTGGAACAGTTTGAGGAGAATAGGTACAAAGAACTCACACTGCTTAACAACAAAAAAACAAACAACCCGATCAAAAAATGGGCAGAGGACATGAACAGACATTTCTCCAAAGAAGATATGAACATGGCCAATAGACACATGAAAAGATGTTCATCATCGCTAATCATCAGGGAAATGCAAATCAAAACTACACTAAGATATCACCTTACCCCCGTTAGATTGGCAAAAACATCCAAAACCAAGAACGACAAATGTTGCAGAGGTTGTGGAGAAAGAGGAACCCTCATACACTGTTGGTGGGAATGCAAACTGGTACAGCCACTATGGAAAACAGTATGGAGATTTCTCAAAAAGTTAAAAATAGAAATACCCTATGACCCAGCCATCCCATTACTGGGTATCTATCCTAAGAACCTGATATCAGATATCTCAAGAGTCCCTTGCACCCCTATGTTCATCGCAGCATTATTTACAATAGCCAAGACGTGGAACCAGCCTACATGCCCAGAAACTGATGATTGGATAAAGAAGATGTGGTATATATACACAATGGAATACTACTGAGCCATAAAAAAGACGACATTGGCCTATTCACAACAATGTGGATGGACCTCGAGGGCATTATGTTAAGCGAAATAAGTCAGTCAGAGAAAGACGAACTCTATATGACTCCACTCATAGGTGGAAATTAGTATATTGAGAAGGAGATCTGATGGGTGGTTACCAGGGAAAAGGGGGGGTGGGGGGAGGGCACGGAGGGGGAAGTGGTGTTCCCACAACATGACTAACAAAAATGTACAACTGAAATTTCACAAGCTTGTAATCCATCATAACATTAATAAACAAAAAAAAAAAAAGATGCTTTGGGGCCCATCTGCCCCTATGGAAAGAACGCAGCACTTTCTGCCTTGCAGCTCTAGGGCAATGTAGCACACCCAGAGCAGAAGTTCTACTTCAGCCAGATCAGGCCCGCAAAGAAACTGCGTTTCACAGGCCTTTGTAAGAGATGTTCCCTGTAGGCTGTTAGAGCACTGTGCAGAGCGAGTTCTTTGTTAGCTTCCCAAAGACCTGGAAGCAAGATGCTGTGGGGGCCATCTGCCCTTAAGGAAAGAAGGCAGCACTTTGTGCCCTGCAGCTCTAGGGCAATGTAGCACACCCAGAGCAGATGTTCTACTTCTGCCAGGTCAGGCCTGCAAAGAAACTGCGTTTCACAGGCCTTTGTAAGAGATGTTCCCGGTAGGCTGTTAGAGCACTGTGCAGAGCGAGTTGTTTCTTAGCTTCCCAAACAGCCGGGAGCAAGATGCTTTGGGGCCCTTCTCACCCTTTGGAAACAAGTCAGCACTCTGTGCCTTGCAGCTCTAGGACAATGTAGCACACCCAGAGCGGAAGTTCTACTTCAGCCGTATCAGGCCTGCAAAGAAACTGCGTTTCACAGGCCTTTGTAAGAGATGTTCCCGGTAGGCTGTAAGAGCACTGTGCAGAGCGAGTTGTTTCTTAGCTTCCCAAAGAGCTGGAAGCAAGATGCTTTGGGGGCCATCTGCCCTTAAGGAAAGAAGGCAGCACTTTGTGCCTTGCAGCTCTAGGGCAATGTAGCACACCCCGAGCAGAAGTTCTACTTCAGCCAGATCAGGCCCGCAAAGAAACTGCGTTTCACAGGCCTTTGTAAGAGATGTTCCCGGTAGGCTGTTAGAGCACTGTGCAGAGCGAGTTGTTTCTTAGCTTCCCAGAGAGCTGGAAGCAAGATGCTTTGGGGCCCGTTAATTTTATACCCTTTCTTCTTTGCTGTAGTTGTTGATTATTTCTAATAGTTTTCCTGTGGATTCTTTGGGGTTTTCTATGTATAAGATCATGTCGTCTGCAAACAACGCGAGTTTTACTTCTTCGTTACCTATTTGGATTCATTTCATTTTTTTTTCCTGCCGAATTTCTCTGGCCAGCACCTCCAGTACTATGTTGAATAGGAGTGGTGAAAGTGGGCACCCTTGTCTTGTTCCTGTCCTCAGAGGGATGGCTTTCAGCTTTTGTCCATTGAGTATGATGTTGGCTGTGGGTCTATCATATATGGCCTTTATTATGTTGAGGTACTTTCCTTCTATACCCATTTTACTGAGGGTTTTTATCATAAATGGGTGTTGGATCTTGTCGAATGCTTTCTCTGCGTCTATTGAGATGATCATGTGGTTTTTGTTTTTCATTTTGTTGATGTAGTGTATCACGTTGATTGACTTGCGGGTGTTGAACCATCCCTGTGTCCCTGGTATAAATCCCACTTGATCATGGTGTATAATCTTTTTGATGTATTGCTGTAATCGGTTTGCCAAAATTTGGTTGAGGATTTTTGCATCTATGTTCATCAGTGATATCGGCCTGTAGTTCTCCTTCTTTGTGTTGTCCTTGTCAGGTTTGGGGATCAGAGTGATGTTGGCTTCATAGAATGTGTTAGGGAGTTCTCCATCTTTCTCAATTTTCTGGAACAGTTTGAGGAGAATAGGTACAAAGAACTCACACTGCTTAACAACAAAAAAACAAACAACCCGATCAAAAAATGGGCAGAGGACATGAACAGACATTTCTCCAAAGAAGATATGAACATGGCCAATAGACACATGAAAAGATGTTCATCATCGCTAATCATCAGGGAAATGCAAATCAAAACTACACTAAGATATCACCTTACCCCCGTTAGATTGGCAAAAACATCCAAAACCAAGAACGACAAATGTTGCAGAGGTTGTGGAGAAAGAGGAACCCTCATACACTGTTGGTGGGAATGCAAACTGGTACAGCCACTATGGAAAACAGTATGGAGATTTCTCAAAAAGTTAAAAATAGAAATACCCTATGACCCAGCCATCCCATTACTGGGTATCTATCCTAAGAACCTGATATCAGATATCTCAAGAGTCCGTTGCACCCCTATGTTCATCGCAGCATTATTTACAATAGCCAAGACGTGGAACCAGCCTACATGCCCAGAAACTGATGATTGGATAAAGAAGATGTGGTATATATACACAATGGAATACTACTCAGCCATAAAAAAGGACGACATTGGCCCATTCACAACAGTGTGGATGGACCTCGAGGGCATTATGTTAAGCGAAATATGTCAGGCAGAGAAAGACGAACTCTATATGACTCCACTCATAGGTGGAAATTAGTATATTGAGAAGGAGATCTGATGGGTGGTTACCAGGGAAAAGGGGGGGTGGGGGGAGGGCACGGAGGGGGAAGTGGTGTTCCCACAACTTGACTAACAAAAATGTACAACTGAAATTTCACAAGCTTGTAATCCATCATAACATTAATAAACAACAACAACAAAAAAAGATGCTTTGGGGCCCATCTGCCCCTATGGAAAGAACGCAGCACTTTCTGCCTTGCAGCTCTAGGGCAATGTAGCACACCCAGAGCAGAAGATCTACTTCAGCCAGATCAGGCCCGCAAAGAAACTGCGTTTCACAGGCCTTTGTAAGAGATGTTCCCGGTAGGCTGTTAGAGCACTGTGCAGAGCGACTTGTTTCTTAGCTTCCCAAAGAGCTGGAAGCAAGATGCTTTGGGGCCCTTCTCACCCTTTGGCAAGAAGGCAGCACTTTGTGCCTTGCAGCTCTAGGGCAATGTAGCACACCCAGAGCAGAAGTTCTACTTCAGCCAGATCAGGCCCGCAAAGAAACTGCATTTCACAGGCCTTTGTAAGAGATGTTCCCGGTAGGCTGTTAGAGCACTGTGCAGAGCGAGTTGTTTCTTAGCTTCCCAAAGAGCAGGAAGCAAGATGCTTTGAGGCCCTTCTCACCCTTTGGAAAGAAGGCAGCACTTTGTGCCTTGCAGCTCTAGGGCTATGTAGCACAACCCGAGCAGAAGATCTACTACAGCCAGATCTGGCCTGCAAAGAAACTGCGTTTCACAGGCCTTGTAAGAGATGTTCCCGGTAGGCTGTTAGAGCACTGTGCAGAGCGAGTTGTTTCTTAGCTTCCCAAAGAGCTGGAAGCAAGATGCTTTGGGGCCCTTCTCACCTTTTGGCAAGAAGGCAGCACTTTGTGCCTTGCAGCTCTATGGCAATGTAGCACACCCAGAGCAGAAGTTCTACTTCAGCCGTATCAGGCCCGCAAAGAAACTGCATTTCACAGGCCTTTGTAAGAGATGTTCCCGGTAGGCTGTTAGAGCACTGTGCAGAGCGAGTTGTTTCTTAGCTTCCCAAAGAGCTGGAAGCAAGATGCTTTAGGGGCCATCTGCCCTTAAGGAAAGAAGGCAGCTCTTTGTGCCTTGCAGCTCTAGGGCAATGTAGCACACCCAGAGCAGAAGTTCTACTTCAGGGAGATCAGGCCTGCAAAGAAACTGCGTTTCACAGGCCTTTGTAAGAGATGTTCCCTGTAGGCTGTTAGAGCACTGTGCAGAGCGAGCTGTTTCTTAGCTTCCCAAAGAGCTGGAAGCAAGATGCTTTAGGGGCCATCTGCCCTTAAGGAAAGAAGGCAGCACTTTGTGCCTTGCATCTCTAGGGCAATGTAGCACACCCAGAGCAGATGTTCTACTTCTGCCAGGTCAGGCCTGCAAAGAAACTTCGTTTCACAGGCCCTTCTAAGAGATATTCCCGGTAGGCTGTTAGAGCACTGTGCAGAGCGAGTTGTTTCTTAGCTTCCCAAAGAGCTGGAAGCAAGATGCTTTGGGGCCCTTCTCACCCTTTGGAAAGAAGGCAGCACTTTGTGCCTTGCAGCTCTAGGGCAATGTAGCACACCCCGAGCAGAAGTTTTACTTCAGCCAGATCAGGCCCGCAAAGAAACTGCTTTTCACAGGCCTTTGTAAGAGATGTTCCCGGTAGGCTGTTAGAGCACTGTGCAGAGCGAGTTGTTTCTTAGCTTCCCAACGAGCTGGAAGCAAGATGCTTTAGGGGCCATCTGCCCTTAAGGAAAGAAGGCAGCACTTTGTGCCTTGCAGCTCTAGGGCAATGTAGCACACCCAGAGCAGATGTTCTACTTCTCCCAGGTCAGGCCTGCAAAGAAACTGCGTTTCACAGGCCTTTGTAAGAGATGTTCCCCGTAGGCTGTAAGAGCACTGTGTAGAGCTACTTGTTCCTTAGCTTCCCAGAGAGCTGGAAGCAAGATGCTTTGGGGCCCGTTAATTTTATACCCTGCTACTTTGCTGTAGTTGTTGATTATTTCTAATAGTTTTTCTGTGGATTCTTTGGGGTTTTCTATGTATAAGATCATGTCGTCTGCAAACAACGCGAGTTTTACTTCTTCGTTACCTATTTGGATTCCTTTCATTTTTTTTTCCTGCCGAATTGCTCTGGCCAGCACCTCCAGTACTATGTTGAATAGGAGTGGTGAAAGTGGGCACCCTTGTCTTGTTCCTGTCCTCAGAGGGATGGCTTTCAGCTTTTGTCCATTGAGTATGATGTTGGCTGTGGGTCTATCATATATGGCCTTTATTATGTTGAGGTACTTTCCTTCTATACCCGTTTTACTGTGGGTTTTTATCATAAATGGGTGTTGGATCTTGTCGAATGCTTTCTCTGCGTCTATTGAGATGATCATGTGGTTTTTGTTTTTCATTTTGTTGATGTAGTGTATCACGTTGATTGACTTGCGGGTGTTGAACCATCCCTGTGTCCCTGGTATAAATCCCACTTGATCATGGTGTATAATCTTTTTGATGTATTGCTGTAATCGGTTTGCCAAAATTTGGTTGAGGATTTTTGCATCTATGTTCATCAGTGATATCGGCCTGTAGTTCTCCTTCTTTGTGTTGTCCTTGTCAGGTTTGGGGATCAGAGTGATGTTGGCTTCATAGAATGTGTTAGGGAGTTCTCCATCTTTCTCAATTTTCTGGAACAGTTTGAGGAGAATAGGTACAAAGAACTCACACTGCTTAACAACAAAAAAACAAACAACCCGATCAAAAAATGGGCAGAGGACATGAACAGACATTTCTCCAAAGAAGATATGAACATGGCCAATAGACACATGAAAAGATGTTCATCATCGCTAATCATCAGGGAAATGCAAATCAAAACTACACTAAGATATCACCT
Source organism: Equus asinus (assembly GCF_041296235.1). Classification (NCBI taxonomy): domain Eukaryota; kingdom Metazoa; phylum Chordata; class Mammalia; order Perissodactyla; family Equidae; genus Equus; species Equus asinus. Next base: position 77,535,223 of record NC_091790.1, on the reverse strand, counting down.
TACCCCCGTTAGATTGGCAAAAACATCCAAAACCAAGAACGACAAATGTTGCAGAGGTTGTGGAGAAAGAGGAACCCTCATACACTGTTGGTGGGAATGCAAACTGGTACAGCCACTATGGAAAACAGTATGGAGATTTCTCAAAAAGTTAAAAATAGAAATACCCTATGACCCAGCCATCCCATTACTGGGTATCTATCCTAAGAACCTGATATCAGATATCTCAAGAGTCCCTTGCACCCCTATGTTCATCGCAGCATTATTTACAATAGCCAAGACGTGGAACCAGCCTACATGCCCAGAAACTGATGATTGGATAAAGAAGATGTGGTATATATACACAATGGAATACTACTGAGCCATAAAAAAGACGACATTGGCCTATTCACAACAATGTGGATGGACCTCGAGGGCATTATGTTAAGCGAAATAAGTCAGTCAGAGAAAGACGAACTCTATATGACTCCACTCATAGGTGGAAATTAGTATATTGAGAAGGAGATCTGATGGGTGGTTACCAGGGAAAAGGGGGGGTGGGGGGAGGGCACGGAGGGGGAAGTGGTGTTCCCACAACATGACTAACAAAAATGTACAACTGAAATTTCACAAGCTTGTAATCCATCATAACATTAATAAACAAAAAAAAAAAAAGATGCTTTGGGGCCCATCTGCCCCTATGGAAAGAACGCAGCACTTTCTGCCTTGCAGCTCTAGGGCAATGTAGCACACCCAGAGCAGAAGTTCTACTTCAGCCAGATCAGGCCCGCAAAGAAACTGCGTTTCACAGGCCTTTGTAAGAGATGTTCCCTGTAGGCTGTTAGAGCACTGTGCAGAGCGAGTTCTTTGTTAGCTTCCCAAAGACCTGGAAGCAAGATGCTGTGGGGGCCATCTGCCCTTAAGGAAAGAAGGCAGCACTTTGTGCCCTGCAGCTCTAGGGCAATGTAGCACACCCAGAGCAGATGTTCTACTTCTGCCAGGTCAGGCCTGCAAAGAAACTGCGTTTCACAGGCCTTTGTAAGAGATGTTCCCGGTAGGCTGTTAGAGCACTGTGCAGAGCGAGTTGTTTCTTAGCTTCCCAAACAGCCGGGAGCAAGATGCTTTGGGGCCCTTCTCACCCTTTGGAAACAAGTCAGCACTCTGTGCCTTGCAGCTCTAGGACAATGTAGCACACCCAGAGCGGAAGTTCTACTTCAGCCGTATCAGGCCTGCAAAGAAACTGCGTTTCACAGGCCTTTGTAAGAGATGTTCCCGGTAGGCTGTAAGAGCACTGTGCAGAGCGAGTTGTTTCTTAGCTTCCCAAAGAGCTGGAAGCAAGATGCTTTGGGGGCCATCTGCCCTTAAGGAAAGAAGGCAGCACTTTGTGCCTTGCAGCTCTAGGGCAATGTAGCACACCCCGAGCAGAAGTTCTACTTCAGCCAGATCAGGCCCGCAAAGAAACTGCGTTTCACAGGCCTTTGTAAGAGATGTTCCCGGTAGGCTGTTAGAGCACTGTGCAGAGCGAGTTGTTTCTTAGCTTCCCAGAGAGCTGGAAGCAAGATGCTTTGGGGCCCGTTAATTTTATACCCTTTCTTCTTTGCTGTAGTTGTTGATTATTTCTAATAGTTTTCCTGTGGATTCTTTGGGGTTTTCTATGTATAAGATCATGTCGTCTGCAAACAACGCGAGTTTTACTTCTTCGTTACCTATTTGGATTCATTTCATTTTTTTTTCCTGCCGAATTTCTCTGGCCAGCACCTCCAGTACTATGTTGAATAGGAGTGGTGAAAGTGGGCACCCTTGTCTTGTTCCTGTCCTCAGAGGGATGGCTTTCAGCTTTTGTCCATTGAGTATGATGTTGGCTGTGGGTCTATCATATATGGCCTTTATTATGTTGAGGTACTTTCCTTCTATACCCATTTTACTGAGGGTTTTTATCATAAATGGGTGTTGGATCTTGTCGAATGCTTTCTCTGCGTCTATTGAGATGATCATGTGGTTTTTGTTTTTCATTTTGTTGATGTAGTGTATCACGTTGATTGACTTGCGGGTGTTGAACCATCCCTGTGTCCCTGGTATAAATCCCACTTGATCATGGTGTATAATCTTTTTGATGTATTGCTGTAATCGGTTTGCCAAAATTTGGTTGAGGATTTTTGCATCTATGTTCATCAGTGATATCGGCCTGTAGTTCTCCTTCTTTGTGTTGTCCTTGTCAGGTTTGGGGATCAGAGTGATGTTGGCTTCATAGAATGTGTTAGGGAGTTCTCCATCTTTCTCAATTTTCTGGAACAGTTTGAGGAGAATAGGTACAAAGAACTCACACTGCTTAACAACAAAAAAACAAACAACCCGATCAAAAAATGGGCAGAGGACATGAACAGACATTTCTCCAAAGAAGATATGAACATGGCCAATAGACACATGAAAAGATGTTCATCATCGCTAATCATCAGGGAAATGCAAATCAAAACTACACTAAGATATCACCTTACCCCCGTTAGATTGGCAAAAACATCCAAAACCAAGAACGACAAATGTTGCAGAGGTTGTGGAGAAAGAGGAACCCTCATACACTGTTGGTGGGAATGCAAACTGGTACAGCCACTATGGAAAACAGTATGGAGATTTCTCAAAAAGTTAAAAATAGAAATACCCTATGACCCAGCCATCCCATTACTGGGTATCTATCCTAAGAACCTGATATCAGATATCTCAAGAGTCCCTTGCACCCCTATGTTCATCGCAGCATTATTTACAATAGCCAAGACGTGGAACCAGCCTACATGCCCAGAAACTGATGATTGGATAAAGAAGATGTGGTATATATACACAATGGAATACTACTGAGCCATAAAAAAGACGACATTGGCCTATTCACAACAATGTGGATGGACCTCGAGGGCATTATGTTAAGCGAAATAAGTCAGTCAGAGAAAGACGAACTCTATATGACTCCACTCATAGGTGGAAATTAGTATATTGAGAAGGAGATCTGATGGGTGGTTACCAGGGAAAAGGGGGGGTGGGGGGAGGGCACGGAGGGGGAAGTGGTGTTCCCACAACATGACTAACAAAAATGTACAACTGAAATTTCACAAGCTTGTAATGCGTCATAACATTAATAAACAAACAAAAAAAAAAAGATGCTTTGGGGCCCATCTGCCCCTATGGAAAGAACGCAGCACTTTCTGCCTTGCAGCTCTAGGGCAATGTAGCACACCCAGAGCAGAAGTTCTACTTCAGCCGTATCAGGCCCGCAAAGAAACTGCATTTCACAGGCCTTTGTAAGAGATGTTCCCGGTAGGCTGTTAGAGCACTGTGCAGAGCGAGTTGTTTCTTAGCTTCCCAAAGAGCTGGAAGCAAGATCCTTTAGGGGCCATCTGCCCTTAAGGAAAGAAGGCAGCACTTTGTGCCTTGCAGCTCTAGGGCAATGTAGCACACCCAGAGCAGATGTTCTACTTCTCCCAGATCAGGCCTGCAAAGAAACTTCGTTTCACAGGCCTTTGTAAGAGATGTTCCCGGTAGGCTGTAAGAGCACTGTGCAGAGCGACTTGTTTCTTAGCTTCCCAGAGAGCTGGAAGCAAGATGCTTTGGGGCCCTTCTCACCCTTTGGAAAGAAGGCAGCACTTTGTGCCTTGCAGCTCTAGGGCAATGTAGCACACCCAGAGCAGAAGTTCTACTTCAGGGAGATCAGGCATGCAAAGAAACTGCGTTTCACAGGCCTTTGTAAGAGATGTTCCCTGTAGGCTGTTAGAGCACTGTGGAGAGCGAGCTGTTTCTTAGCTTCCCAAAGAGCTTTAAGCAAGATGCTTTAGGGGCCATCTGCCCTCAAGGAAAGAAGGCAGCACTTTGTGCCTTGCATCTCTAGGGCAATGTAGCACACCCAGAGCAGATGTTCTACTTCTCCCAGGTCAGGCCTGCAAAGAAACTTCGTTTCACAGGCCCTTGTAAGAGATGTTCCCGGTAGGCTGTTAGAGCACTGTGCAGAGCGAGTTGTTTCTTAGCTTCCCAAAGAGCTGGAAGCAAGATGCTTTAGGGGCCATCTGCCCTTAAGGAAAGAAGGCAGCACTTTGTGCCTTGCATCTCTAGGGCAATGTAGCACACCCAGAGCAGATGTTCTACTTCTGCCAGCTCAGGCCTGCAAAGAAACTTCGTTTCACAGGCCCTTGTAGGAGATGTTCCCGCTAGGCTGTAAGAGCACTGTGCAGAGCGACTAGTTTCTTAGCTTCCCAGAGAGCTTGAAGCAAGATGCTTTGGGGCCCATCTGCCCCTATGGAAAGAACGCAGCACTTTGTGCCTTGCAGCTCTAGGGCAATGCAGCACACCCCGAGCAGAAGTTCTACTTCAGCCAGATCTGGCATGCAAAGAAACTTCGTTTCATAGGCCTTTGTAAGAGATGTTCCCTGTAGGCTGTTAGAGCACTGTGCAGAGCGAGTTGTTTCTTAGCTTCCCAAAGAGCTGGAAGCAAGATGCTTTAGGGGCCATCTGCCCTTAAGGAAAGAAGGCAGAACTTTGTGCCTTGCAGCTCTAGGGCAATGTAGCACACCCAGAGCAGATGTTCTACTTCTCCCAGGTCAGGCCTGCAAAGAAACTTCGTTTCACAGGCCTTTGTAAGAGATGTTCCCGGTAGGCTGTAAGAGCACTGTGCAGAGCGACTTGTTTCTTAGCTTCCCAGAAAGCTGGAAGCAAGATGCTTTGGGGCCCTTCTCACCCTTTGGAAAGAAGGCAGCACTTTGTGCCTTGCAGCTCTAGGGCAATGTAGCACACCCAGAGCAGATGTTCTACTTCTCCCAGGTCAGGCCTGCAAAGAAACTGCGTTTCACAGGCCTTTGTAAGAGATGTTCCCTGTAGGCTGTTAGAGCACTGTGCAGAGCGAGTTGTTTCTTAGCTTCCCAAAGAGCTGGAAGCAAGATGCTTTAGGGGCCATCTGCCCTTAAGGAAAGAAGGCAGCACTTTGTGCCTTGCAGCTCTAGGGCAATGTAGCACACCCAGAGCAGATGTTCTACTTCTCCCAGGTCAGGCCTGCAAAGAAACTGCGTTTCACAGGCCCCTGTAAGAGATGTTTCCGGTAGGCTGTTAGAGCACTGTGCAGAGCGACTTGTTTCTTAGCTTCCCAAAGAGCTGGAAGCAAGATGCTTTGGGGCCCTTCTCACCCTTTGCAAAAAGGAGGCACTTTGTGCCTTGCAGCTCTAGGGCAATGTAGCACACCCCGAGCGGAAGTTCTACTTCAGCCAGATCTGGCATGCAAAGAAACTGCGTTTCACAGGCCTTTGTAAGAGATGTTCCCGGTAGGCTGTTAGAGCACTGTGCAGAGCGAGTTGTTTCTTAGCTTCCCAGAGAGCTGGAAGCAAGATGCTTTGGGGCCCGTTAATTTTATACCCTGCTACTTTGCTGTAGTTGTTGATTATTTCTAATAGTTTTTCTGTGGATTCTTTGGGGTTTTCTATGTATAAGATCATGTCGTCTGCAAACAACGTGAGTTTTACTTCTTCGTTACCTATTTGGATTCCTTTCATTTTTTTTCCTGCCGAATTGCTCTGGCCAGCACCTCCAGTACTATGTTGAATAGGAGTGGTGAAAGTGGGCACCCTTGTCTTGTTCCTGTCCTCAGAGGGATGGCTTTCAGCTTTTGTCCATTGAGTATGATGTTGGCTGTGGGTCTATCATATATGGCCTTTATTATGTTGAGGTACTTTCCTTCTATACCCGTTTTACTGTGGGTTTTTATCATAAATGGGTGTTGGATATTGTCGAATGCTTTCTCTGCGTCTATTGAGATGATCATGTGGTTTTTGTTTTTCATTTTGTTGATGTAGTGTATCACGTTGATTGACTTGCGGGTGTTGAACCATCCCTGTGTCCCTGGTATAAATCCCACTTGATCATGGTGTATAATCTTTTTGATGTATTGCTGTAATCGGTTTGCCAAAATTTGGTTGAGGATTTTTGCATCTATGTTCATCAGTGATATCGGCCTGTAGTTCTCCTTCTTTGTGTTGTCCTTGTCAGGTTTGGGGATCAGAGTGATGTTGGCTTCATAGAATGTGTTAGGGAGTTCTCCATCTTTCTCAATTTTCCGGAACAGTTTGAGGAGAATAGGTACAAAGAACTCACACTGCTTAACAACAAAAAAACAAACAACCCGATCAAAAAATGGGCAGAGGACATGAACAGACATTTCTCAAAAGAAGATATGAACATGGCCAATAGACACATGAAAATATGTTCATCATCGCTAATCATCAGGGAAATGCAAATCAAAACTACACTAAGATATCACCTTACCCCCGTTAGATTGGCAAAAACATCCAAACCCAGAACGACAAATGTGGGAGAGGTTGTGGAGAAAGAGGAACCCTCATACACTGTTGGTGGGAATGCAAACTGGTACAGCCACTATGGAAAACAGTATGGAGATTTCTCAAAAAGTTAAAAATAGAAATACCCTATGACCCAGCCATCCCATTACTGGGTATCTATCCTAAGAACCTGATATCAGATATCTCAAGAGTCCGTTGCACCCCTATGTTCATCGCAGCATTATTTACAATAGCCAAGACGTGGAACCAGCCTACATGCCCAGAAACTGATGATTGGATAAAGAAGATGTGGTATATATACACAATGGAATACTACTCAGCCATAAAAAAGGACGACATTGGCCCATTCACAACAGTGTGGATGGACCTCGAGGGCATTATGTTAAGCGAAATATGTCAGGCAGAGAAAGACGAACTCTATATGACTCCACTCATAGGTGGAAATTAGTATATTGAGAAGGAGATCTGATGGGTGGTTACCAGGGAAAAGGGGGGGTGGGGGGAGGGCACGGAGGGGGAAGTGGTGTTCCCACAACTTGACTAACAAAAATGTACAACTGAAATTTCACAAGCTTGTAATCCATCATAACATTAATAAACAACAACAACAAAAAAAGATGCTTTGGGGCCCATCTGCCCCTATGGAAAGAACGCAGCACTTTCTGCCTTGCAGCTCTAGGGCAATGTAGCACACCCAGAGCAGAAGATCTACTTCAGCCAGATCAGGCCCGCAAAGAAACTGCGTTTCACAGGCCTTTGTAAGAGATGTTCCCGGTAGGCTGTTAGAGCACTGTGCAGAGCGACTTGTTTCTTAGCTTCCCAAAGAGCTGGAAGCAAGATGCTTTGGGGCCCTTCTCACCCTTTGGCAAGAAGGCAGCACTTTGTGCCTTGCAGCTCTAGGGCAATGTAGCACACCCAGAGCAGAAGTTCTACTTCAGCCAGATCAGGCCCGCAAAGAAACTGCATTTCACAGGCCTTTGTAAGAGATGTTCCCGGTAGGCTGTTAGAGCACTGTGCAGAGCGAGTTGTTTCTTAGCTTCCCAAAGAGCAGGAAGCAAGATGCTTTGAGGCCCTTCTCACCCTTTGGAAAGAAGGCAGCACTTTGTGCCTTGCAGCTCTAGGGCTATGTAGCACAACCCGAGCAGAAGATCTACTACAGCCAGATCTGGCCTGCAAAGAAACTGCGTTTCACAGGCCTTGTAAGAGATGTTCCCGGTAGGCTGTTAGAGCACTGTGCAGAGCGAGTTGTTTCTTAGCTTCCCAAAGAGCTGGAAGCAAGATGCTTTGGGGCCCTTCTCACCTTTTGGCAAGAAGGCAGCACTTTGTGCCTTGCAGCTCTATGGCAATGTAGCACACCCAGAGCAGAAGTTCTACTTCAGCCGTATCAGGCCCGCAAAGAAACTGCATTTCACAGGCCTTTGTAAGAGATGTTCCCGGTAGGCTGTTAGAGCACTGTGCAGAGCGAGTTGTTTCTTAGCTTCCCAAAGAGCTGGAAGCAAGATGCTTTAGGGGCCATCTGCCCTTAAGGAAAGAAGGCAGCTCTTTGTGCCTTGCAGCTCTAGGGCAATGTAGCACACCCAGAGCAGAAGTTCTACTTCAGGGAGATCAGGCCTGCAAAGAAACTGCGTTTCACAGGCCTTTGTAAGAGATGTTCCCTGTAGGCTGTTAGAGCACTGTGCAGAGCGAGCTGTTTCTTAGCTTCCCAAAGAGCTGGAAGCAAGATGCTTTAGGGGCCATCTGCCCTTAAGGAAAGAAGGCAGCACTTTGTGCCTTGCATCTCTAGGGCAATGTAGCACACCCAGAGCAGATGTTCTACTTCTGCCAGGTCAGGCCTGCAAAGAAACTTCGTTTCACAGGCCCTTCTAAGAGATATTCCCGGTAGGCTGTTAGAGCACTGTGCAGAGCGAGTTGTTTCTTAGCTTCCCAAAGAGCTGGAAGCAAGATGCTTTGGGGCCCTTCTCACCCTTTGGAAAGAAGGCAGCACTTTGTGCCTTGCAGCTCTAGGGCAATGTAGCACACCCCGAGCAGAAGTTTTACTTCAGCCAGATCAGGCCCGCAAAGAAACTGCTTTTCACAGGCCTTTGTAAGAGATGTTCCCGGTAGGCTGTTAGAGCACTGTGCAGAGCGAGTTGTTTCTTAGCTTCCCAACGAGCTGGAAGCAAGATGCTTTAGGGGCCATCTGCCCTTAAGGAAAGAAGGCAGCACTTTGTGCCTTGCAGCTCTAGGGCAATGTAGCACACCCAGAGCAGATGTTCTACTTCTCCCAGGTCAGGCCTGCAAAGAAACTGCGTTTCACAGGCCTTTGTAAGAGATGTTCCCCGTAGGCTGTAAGAGCACTGTGTAGAGCTACTTGTTCCTTAGCTTCCCAGAGAGCTGGAAGCAAGATGCTTTGGGGCCCGTTAATTTTATACCCTGCTACTTTGCTGTAGTTGTTGATTATTTCTAATAGTTTTTCTGTGGATTCTTTGGGGTTTTCTATGTATAAGATCATGTCGTCTGCAAACAACGCGAGTTTTACTTCTTCGTTACCTATTTGGATTCCTTTCATTTTTTTTTCCTGCCGAATTGCTCTGGCCAGCACCTCCAGTACTATGTTGAATAGGAGTGGTGAAAGTGGGCACCCTTGTCTTGTTCCTGTCCTCAGAGGGATGGCTTTCAGCTTTTGTCCATTGAGTATGATGTTGGCTGTGGGTCTATCATATATGGCCTTTATTATGTTGAGGTACTTTCCTTCTATACCCGTTTTACTGTGGGTTTTTATCATAAATGGGTGTTGGATCTTGTCGAATGCTTTCTCTGCGTCTATTGAGATGATCATGTGGTTTTTGTTTTTCATTTTGTTGATGTAGTGTATCACGTTGATTGACTTGCGGGTGTTGAACCATCCCTGTGTCCCTGGTATAAATCCCACTTGATCATGGTGTATAATCTTTTTGATGTATTGCTGTAATCGGTTTGCCAAAATTTGGTTGAGGATTTTTGCATCTATGTTCATCAGTGATATCGGCCTGTAGTTCTCCTTCTTTGTGTTGTCCTTGTCAGGTTTGGGGATCAGAGTGATGTTGGCTTCATAGAATGTGTTAGGGAGTTCTCCATCTTTCTCAATTTTCTGGAACAGTTTGAGGAGAATAGGTACAAAGAACTCACACTGCTTAACAACAAAAAAACAAACAACCCGATCAAAAAATGGGCAGAGGACATGAACAGACATTTCTCCAAAGAAGATATGAACATGGCCAATAGACACATGAAAAGATGTTCATCATCGCTAATCATCAGGGAAATGCAAATCAAAACTACACTAAGATATCACCTTACCCCCGTTAGATTGGCAAAAACATCCAAAACCAAGAACGACAAATGTTGCAGAGGTTGTGGAGAAAGAGGAACCCTCATACACTGTTGGTGGGAATGCAAACTGGTACAGCCACTATGGAAAACAGTATGGAGATTTCTCAAAAAGTTAAAAATAGAAATACCCTATGACCCAGCCATCCCATTACTGGGTATCTATCCTAAGAACCTGATATCAGATATCTCAAGAGTCCGTTGCACCCCTATGTTCATCGCAGCATTATTTACAATAGCCAAGACGTGGAACCAGCCTACATGCCCAGAAACTGATGATTGGATAAAGAAGATGTGGTATATATACACAATGGAATACTACTCAGCCATAAAAAAAGACGACATTGGCCCATTCACAACAGTGTGGATGGACCTCGAGGGCATTATGTTAAGCGAAATAAGTCAGGCAGAGAATGACGAACTCTATATGACTCCACTCATAGGTGGAAATTAGTATATTGAGAAGGAGATCTGATCGGTGGTTACCAGGGAAAAGGGGGGGTGGCGGGAGGGCACAGAGGGGGAAGTGGTGTTCCCACAACATGACTAACAAAAATGTACAACTGAAATTTCACAAGCTTGAAATCCATCATAACATTAATAAACAAACAAACAAAAAAAAAGATGCTTTGAGGCCCATCTGCCTCTATGGAAAGAACGCAGCACTTTGTGCCTTGCAGCTCTAGGGCAATGTAGCACACCCAGAGCAGAAGTTCTACTTCAGCCAGATCAGGCCCGCTAAGAAACTGCGTTTCACAGGCCTTTGTAAGAGATGTTCCCGGTAGGCTGTTAGAGCACTGTGCAGAGCGAGTTGTTTCTTAGCTTCCCAAAGAGCAGGAAGCAAGATGCTTTGGGGCCCTTCTCACCCTTTGGCAAGAAGGCAGCACTTTGTGCCTTGCAGCTCTAGGGCAATGTAGCACACCCAGAGCAGATGTTCTACTTCTCCCAGGTCAGGCCTGCAAAGAAACTTCGTTTCACAGGCCTTTGTAAGAGATGTTCCCGGTAGGCTGTAAGAGCACTGTGCAGAGCGACTTGTTTCTTAGCTTCCCAGAGAGCTGGAAGCAAGATGATTTGGGGCCCTTCTCACCCTTTGGAAAGAAGGCAGCACTTTGTGCCTTGCAGCTCTAGGGCAATGTAGCAACCCAAAGCAGAAGTTCTACTTCAGGGAGATCAGGCCTGCAAAGAAACTGCGTTTCACAGGCCTTTGTAAGAGATGTTCCCGGTAGGCTGTTAGAGCACTGTGCAGAGCGAGCTGTTTCTTAGCTTCCCAAAGAGCTGGAAGCAAGATGCTTTAGGGGCCATCTGCCCTTAAGGAAAGAAGGCAGCACTTTGTGCCTTGCAGCTCTAGGGCAATGTAGCACACCCAGAGCAGATGTTCTACTTCTGCCAGGTCAGGCCTGCAAAGAAACTTCGTTTCACAGGCCCTTGTAAGAGATGTTCCCGGTAGGCTGTTAGAGCACTGTGCAGAGCGACTTGTTTCTTAGCTTCCCAATGAGCTGGAAGCAAGATGCTTTGGGGCCCTTCTCACCCTTTGGAAAGAAGGCAGCATTTTGTGCCTTGCAGCACTAGGGCAATGTAGCACACCCGGAGCGGAAGTTCTACTTCAGCCAGATCTGGCATGCAAAGAAACTGCGTTTCACAGGCCTTTGTAAGAGATGTTCCCGGTAGGCTGTTAGAGCACTGTGCAGAGCGAGTTGTTTCTTAGCTTCCCAGAGAGCTGGAAGCAAGATGCTTTGGGTCCCGTTAATTTTATACCCTGCTACTTTGCTGTAGTTGTTGATTATTTCTAATAGTTTTTCTGTGGATTCTTTGGGGTTTTCTATGTATAAGATCATGTCGTCTGCAAACAACGCGAGTTTTACTTCTTCGTTACCGATTTGGATTCCTTTCATTTTTTTTTCCTGCCGAATTGCTCTGGCCAGCACCTCCAGTACTATGTTGAATAGGAGTGGTGAAAGTGGGCACCCTTGTCTTGTTCCTGTCCTCAGAGGGATGGCTTTCAGCTTTTGTCCATTGAGTATGATGTTGGCTGTGGGTCTATCATATATGGCCTTTATTATGTTGAGGTACTTTCCTTCTATACCCGTTTTACTGTGGGTTTTTATCATAAATGGGTGTTGGATCTTGTCGAATGCTTTCTCTGCGTCTATTGAGATGATCATGTGGTTTTTGTTTTTCATTTTGTTGATGTAGTGTATCACGTTGATTGACTTGCGGGTGTTGAACCATCCCTGTGTCCCTGGTATAAATCCCACTTGATCATGGTGTATAATCTTTTTGATGTATTGCTGTAATCGGTTTGCCAAAATTTGGTTGAGGATTTTTGCATCTATGTTCATCAGTGATATCGGCCTGTAGTTCTCCTTCTTTGTGTTGTCCTTGTCAGGTTTGGGGATCAGAGTGATGTTGGCTTCATAGAATGTGTTAGGGAGTTCTCCATCTTTCTCAATTTTCTGGAACAGTTTGAGGAGAATAGGTACAAAGAACTCACACTGCTTAACAACAAAAAAACAAACAACCCGATCAAAAAATGGGCAGAGGACATGAACAGACATTTCTCCAAAGAAGATATGAACATGGCCAATAGACACATGAAAAGATGTTCATCATCGCTAATCATCAGGGAAATGCAAATCAAAACTACACTAAGATATCACCTTACCCCCGTTAGATTGGCAAAAACATCCAAAACCAAGAACGACAAATGTGGGAGAGGTTGTGGAGAAAGAGGAACCCTCATACACTGTTGGTGGGAATGCAAACTGGTACAGCCACTATGGAAAACAGTATGGAGATTTCTCAAAAAGTTAAAAATAGAAATACCCTATGACCCAGCCATCCCATTACTGGGTATCTATCCTAAGAACCTGATATCAGATATCTCAAGAGTCCGTTGCACCCCTATGTTCATCGCAGCATTATTTACAATAGCCAAGACGTGGAACCAGCCTACATGCCCAGAAACTGATGATTGGATAAAGAAGATGTGGTATATATACACAATGGAATACTACTCAGCCATAAAAAAAGACGACATTGGCCCATTCACAACAGTGTGGATGGACCTCGAGGGCATTATGTTAAGCGAAATAAGTCAGGCAGAGAATGACGAACTCTATATGACTCCACTCATAGGTGGAAATTAGTATATTGAGAAGGAGATCTGATCGGTGGTTACCAGGGAAAAGGGGGGGTGGCGGGAGGGCACAGAGGGGGAAGTGGTGTTCCCACAACATGACTAACAAAAATGTACAACTGAAATTTCACAAGCTTGAAATCCATCATAACATTAATAAACAAACAAACAAAAAAAAAGATGCTTTGAGGCCCATCTGCCTCTATGGAAAGAACGCAGCACTTTGTGCCTTGCAGCTCTAGGGCAATGTAGCACACCCAGAGCAGAAGTTCTACTTCAGCCAGATCAGGCCCGCTAAGAAACTGCGTTTCACAGGCCTTTGTAAGAGATGTTCCCGGTAGGCTGTTAGAGCACTGTGCAGAGCGAGTTGTTTCTTAGCTTCCCAAAGAGCAGGAAGCAAGATGCTTTGGGGCCCTTCTCACCCTTTGGCAAGAAGGCAGCACTTTGTGCCTTGCAGCTCTAGGGCAATGTAGCACACCCAGAGCAGATGTTCTACTTCTCCCAGGTCAGGCCTGCAAAGAAACTTCGTTTCACAGGCCTTTGTAAGAGATGTTCCCGGTAGGCTGTAAGAGCACTGTGCAGAGCGACTTGTTTCTTAGCTTCCCAGAGAGCTGGAAGCAAGATGATTTGGGGCCCTTCTCACCCTTTGGAAAGAAGGCAGCACTTTGTGCCTTGCAGCTCTAGGGCAATGTAGCAACCCAAAGCAGAAGTTCTACTTCAGGGAGATCAGGCCTGCAAAGAAACTGCGTTTCACAGGCCTTTGTAAGAGATGTTCCCGGTAGGCTGTTAGAGCACTGTGCAGAGCGAGCTGTTTCTTAGCTTCCCAAAGAGCTGGAAGCAAGATGCTTTAGGGGCCATCTGCCCTTAAGGAAAGAAGGCAGCACTTTGTGCCTTGCAGCTCTAGGGCAATGTAGCACACCCAGAGCAGATGTTCTACTTCTGCCAGGTCAGGCCTGCAAAGAAACTTCGTTTCACAGGCCCTTGTAAGAGATGTTCCCGGTAGGCTGTTAGAGCACTGTGCAGAGCGACTTGTTTCTTAGCTTCCCAATGAGCTGGAAGCAAGATGCTTTGGGGCCCTTCTCACCCTTTGGAAAGAAGGCAGCATTTTGTGCCTTGCAGCACTAGGGCAATGTAGCACACCCGGAGCGGAAGTTCTACTTCAGCCAGATCTGGCATGCAAAGAAACTGCGTTTCACAGGCCTTTGTAAGAGATGTTCCCGGTAGGCTGTTAGAGCACTGTGCAGAGCGAGTTGTTTCTTAGCTTCCCAGAGAGCTGGAAGCAAGATGCTTTGGGTCCCGTTAATTTTATACCCTGCTACTTTGCTGTAGTTGTTGATTATTTCTAATAGTTTTTCTGTGGATTCTTTGGGGTTTTCTATGTATAAGATCATGTCGTCTGCAAACAACGCGAGTTTTACTTCTTCGTTACCGATTTGGATTCCTTTCATTTTTTTTTCCTGCCGAATTGCTCTGGCCAGCACCTCCAGTACTATGTTGAATAGGAGTGGTGAAAGTGGGCACCCTTGTCTTGTTCCTGTCCTCAGAGGGATGGCTTTCAGCTTTTGTCCATTGAGTATGATGTTGGCTGTGGGTCTATCATATATGGCCTTTATTATGTTGAGGTACTTTCCTTCTATACCCATTTTACTGAGGGTTTTTATCATAAATGGGTGTTGGATCTTGTCGAATGCTTTCTCTGCGTCTATTGAGATGATCATGTGGTTTTTGTTTTTCATTTTGTTGATGTAGTGTATCACGTTGATTGACTTGCGGGTGTTGAACCATCCCTGTGTCCCTGGTATAAATCCCACTTGATCATGGTGTATAATCTTTTTGATGTATTGCTGTAATCGGTTTGCCAAAATTTGGTTGAGGATTTTTGCATCTATGTTCATCAGTGATATCGGCCTGTAGTTCTCCTTCTTTGTGTTGTCCTTGTCAGGTTTGGGGATCAGAGTGATGTTGGCTTCATAGAATGTGTTAGGGAGTTCTCCATCTTTCTCAATTTTCTGGAACAGTTTGAGGAGAATAGGTACAAAGAACTCACACTGCTTAACAACAAAAAAACAAACAACCCGATCAAAAAATGGGCAGAGGACATGAACAGACATTTCTCCAAAGAAGATATGAACATGGCCAATAGACACATGAAAAGATGTTCATCATCGCTAATCATCAGGGAAATGCAAATCAAAACTACACTAAGATATCACCTTACCCCCGTTAGATTGGCAAAAACATCCAAAACCAAGAACGACAAATGTGGGAGAGGTTGTGGAGAAAGAGGAACCCTCATACACTGTTGGTGGGAATGCAAACTGGTACAGCCACTATGGAAAACAGTATGGAGATTTCTCAAAAAGTTAAAAATAGAAATACCCTATGACCCAGCCATCCCATTACTGGGTATCTATCCTAAGAACCTGATATCAGATATCTCAAGAGTCCGTTGCACCCCTATGTTCATCGCAGCATTATTTACAATAGCCAAGACGTGGAACCAGCCTACATGCCCAGAAACTTATGATTGGATAAAGAAGATGTGGTATATATACACAATGGAATACTACTCAGCCATAAAAAAAGACGACATTGGCCCCTTCACAACAATGTGGATGGACCTCGAGGGCATTATCTTAAGCGAAATAAGTCAGTCAGAGAAAGACGAACTCTATATGACTCCACTCATAGGTGGAAATTAGTATATTGAGAAGGAGATCTGATCGGTGGTTACCAGGGAAAAGGGGGGGTGGGGGGAGGGCACGGAGGGGGAAGTGGTGTTCCCACAACATGACTAACAAAAATGTACAACTGAAATTTCACAAGCTTGTAATCCATCATAACATTAATAAACAAAAAAAAAAAAAAAGATGCTTTGGGGCCCATCTGCCCCTATGGAAAGAACGCAGCACTTTCTGCCTTGCAGCTCTAGGGCAATGTAGCACACCCAGAGCAGAAGTTCTACTTAAGCCAGATCAGGCCCGCAAAGAAACTGCGTTTCACAGGCCTTTGTAAGAGATGTTCCCGGTAGGCTGTTCGAGCACTGTGCAGAGCGAGTTGTTTCTTAGCTTCGCAAAGAGCTGGAAGCAAGATGCTTTGGGGCCCTTCTCACCTTTGGAAAGAAGGCAGCACTTTGTGCCTTGCAGCTCTAGGGCAATGTAGCACACCTATAGCAGAAGTTCTACTTCAGCCAGATCAGACCTGCAAAGAAACTGCGTTTCACAGGCCTTTGTAAGAGATGTTCCCGGTAGGGTGTTAGAGCACTGTGCAGAGTGAGTTGTTTCTTAGCTTCCCAAAGAGCTGGAAACAAAACGCTTTTGGTCCAGTCTCCCTCTTTGGAAACAAGGCGGCACTTGGTGCCTTGCACCTCTAGGGCGATGTAGCACATGGCAGAGCAGCTGTTCTACTTCAGCCAGATCAGGCCCGCAAAGAAACTGCATTTCACAGGCCTTTGTAAGAGATGTTCCCGGTAGGCTGTTAGACCACTGTGCAGAGCGCGTTGTTTCTTAGCTTCCCAAAGAGCTGGAAGCAAGATGCTTTGGGGCCCTTCTCACCCTTTGGAAAGAAGGCAGCTGTTTGTGCCTTGCAGCTCTAGGGCAATGTAGCACACCCAGAGCAGAAGTTCTACTTCAGCCAGATCAGACCTGCAAAGAAACTGCGTTTCACAGGCCTTTGTAAGAGATGTTCCCTGTAGGCTGTTAGAGCACTGTGCTGAGCGAGTTGTTTCTTAGCTTCCCAACGAGCTGGAAGCAAGATGCTTTGGGGGCCATCTGCCCTTAAGGAAAGAAGGCAGCACTTTGTGCCTTGCAGCTCTAGGGCAATGTAGCACACCCAGAGCAGAAGTTCTACTTCAGCCAGATCAGGCCTGCAAAGAAACTGCGATTCACAGGCCTTTGTAAGAGATATTCACGGTAGGCTGTTAGAGCACTGTGCAGAGCGAGTTCTTTCTTAGCTTCCCAAGAGCTGGAAGCAAGATGCTTTGGGGGCCATCTGCCGTTAAGTAAAGAAGGCAGCACTTTGTGCCTTGCAGCTCTAGGGATATGTAGCACACCCAGAGCAGATGTTTTACTTCTGCCGGGTCAGGCTTGCAAAGAAACTGCGTTTCACAGGCCTTTGTAAGAGATGTTCCCGGTAGGCTGTTAAAGCACTGTGCAGAGCGAGTTGTTCTTAGCTTCCCAAAGAGCCGGAAGCAAGATGCTTTGGGGCCCTTCTCACCCTTTGGAAAGAAGGAGGCACTTTGTGCCTTGCAGCTCTAGGGCAATGTAGCACACCCAGAGCAGCAGTTCTACTTCAGCCAGATCAGGCCCGCAAAGAAACTGCATTTCACAGGCCTTTGTAAGACATGTTCCCGGTAGGCTGTAAGAGCACTGTGCAGAGTGACTAGTTTCTTAGCTTCCCAGAGAGCTGGAAGCAAGATGCTTTGGGGCCCATATGCCCCTATGGAAAGAACGCAGCACTTTGTGCCTTGCAGCTCTAGGGCGATGCAGCACACCCAGAGCAGAATTTCTACTTCTGCCAGATGAGGCCTTCAAAGAAACTTCGTTTCACTGGCCTTTGTAAGAGATGTTCCCGGTAGGCTGTATGAGCACTGTGCAGAGCGTGTTTTCACTTAGCTTCCCAAAGAGCTGGAAACAAAAGCCTTTTGGTCCAGTCTCCCTCTTTGGAAAGAAGGCAGCACTTGGTGCCTTGCACCTCTAGGGCAATGTAGCACATGGCAGACCAGAAGTTCTACTTCAGGGAGATCACGCCTGCAAAGAAACTGCATTTAACAGGCCTTTGTAAGAGATGTTCCCAGTAGGTCGTAAGAGCACTGTGCAGAGCGACTTGTTTCTTAGCTTCCCAAAGAGCTGGAAGCAAGATGCTTTGGGAATCATCTGCCCCTTTGGAAAGAAGGCAGCACTTTGTGCCTTGCAGGTCTAGGGCAATGGAGCACACCCAGAGCAGATGTTCTACTTCTGCCAGGTCAGTCCTGCAAAGAAACTTCGTTTCACAGTCCTTTGTAAGAGATGTTCCCGGTAGGCTGTTAGAGCACTGTGCAGAGCGTGTTGTTTCTTAGCTTCCCAAAAAGCTGGAAGCAAGATGCTTTGGGGCCCTTCTCACCCTTTGGAAAGAAGGCATCACTTTGTGCCTTGCAGCTCTAGGGCAATGTAGCACACCCACAGCAGAAGTTCTACTTCAGCCAGATCAGGCCCGCTAAGAAATTGCGTTTCACAGGCCTTTGTAAGAGATGTTCCCGGTAGGCTGTTAGAGCACTGTGCAGAGCGAGTTGTTTCTTAGCTTCCCAATGAGCTGGAAGCAAGATGCTTTGGGGCCCTTCTCACCCTTTGGCAAGAAGGCAGCACTTTGTGCCTTGCAGCTCTAGGGCAATGTAGCACACCCCGAGCAGAAGTTCTACTTCAGCCAGATGTGGCCTGCAAAGAAACTGCGTTTCACAGGCCTTTGTAAGAGTTGTTCCCTGTAGGCTGTTAGAGCACTGTGCAGAGCGAGTTGTTTCTTAGCTTCCCAACGAGCTGGAAGCAAGATGCTTTGGGGGCCATCTGCCCTTAAGGAAAGAAGGCAGCACTTTGTGCCTTGCAGCTCTAGGGCAATGTAGCACACCCAGAGCAGAAGTTCTACTTCAGCCAGATCAGGCCTGCAAAGAAACTGCGTTTCACAGGCCTTTGTAAGAGATGTTCCCGGTAGGCTGTTCGAGCACTGTGCAGAGCGAGTTGTTTCTTAGCTTCGCAAAGAGCTGGAAGCAAGATGCTTTGGGGCCCTTCTCACCTTTGGAAAGAAGGCAGCACTTTGTGCCTTGCAGCTCTAGGGCAATGTAGCACACCTAGAGCAGAAGTTCTACTTCAGCCAGATCAGACATGCAAAGAAACTGCGTTTCACAGGCCTTTGTAAGAGATGTTCCCGGTAGGCTGTTAGAGCACTGTGCAGAGCGAGTTGTTTCTTAGCTTCCCAAAGAGCTGGAAACAAAACGCTTTTGGTCCAGTCTCCCTCTTTGGAAACAAGGCGGCACTTGGTGCCTTGCACCTCTAGGGCGATGTAGCACATGGCAGAGCAGCTGTTCTACTTCAGCCAGATCAGGCCCGCAAAGAAACTGCATTTCACAGGCCTTTGTAAGAGATGTTCCCGGTAGGCTGTTAGACCACTGTGCAGAGCGCGTTGTTTCTTAGCTTCCCAAAGAGCTGGAAGCAAGATGCTTTGGGGCCCTTCTCACCCTTTGGAAAGAAGGCAGCTGTTTGTGCCTTGCAGCTCTAGGGCAATGTAGCACACCCAGAGCAGAAGTTCTACTTCAGCCAGATCAGACCTGCAAAGAAACTGCGTTTCACAGGCCTTTATAAGAGATGTTCCCTGTAGGCTGTTAGAGCACTGTGCTGAGCGAGTTGTTTCTTAGCTTCCCAACGAGCTGGAAGCAAGATGCTTTGGGGGCCATCTGCCCTTAAGGAAAGAAGGCAGCACTTTGTGCCTTGCAGCTCTAGGGCAATGTAGCACACCCAGAGCAGAAGTTCTACTTCAGCCAGATCAGGCCTGCAAAGAAACTGCGTTTCACAGGCCTTTGTAAGAGATATTCACGGTAGGCTGTTAGAGCACTGTGCAGAGCGAGTTCTTTCTTAGCTTCCCAAGAGCTGGAAGCAAGATGCTTTGGGGGCCATCTGCCGTTAAGTAAAGAAGGCAGCACTTTGTGCCTTGCAGCTCTAGGGAAATGTAGCACACCCAGAGCAGATGTTTTACTTCTGCCGGGTCAGGCTTGCAAAGAAACTTCGTTTCACAGGCCTTTGTAAGAGATGTTCCCGGTAGGCTGTTAGAGCACTGTGCAGAGCGAGTTGTTTCTTAGCTTCCCAAAGAGCCGGAAGCAAGATGCTTTGGGGCCCTTCTCACCCTTTGGAAAGAAGGAGGCACTTTGTGCCTTGCAGCTCTAGGGCAATGTAGCACACCCAGAGCAGCAGTTCTACTTCAGCTAGATCAGGCCCGCAAAGAAACTTCGTTTCACAGGCCTTTGTAAGACATGTTCCCGGTAGGCTGTAAGAGCACTGTGCAGAGTGACTAGTTTCTTAGCTTCCCAGAGAGCTGGAAGCAAGATGATTTGGGGCCCATATGCCCCTATGGAAAGAACGCAGCACTTTGTGCCTTGCAGCTCTAGTGCGATGCAGCACACCCAGAGCAGAATTTCTACTTCTGCCAGATGAGGCCTTTAAAGAAACTTCGTTTCACAGGCCTTCGTAAGAGATGTTCCCGGTAGGCTGTAAGAGCACTGTGCAGAGCGTGTTTTCACTTAGCTTCCCAAAGAGCTGGAAACAAAAGCCTTTTGGTCCAGTCTCCCTGTTTGGAAAGAAGGCAGCACTTGGTGCCTTGCACCTCTAGGGCAATGTAGCACATGGCAGAGCAGATGTTCTACTTCAGGGAGATCACGCCTGCAAAGAAACTGCATTTCACAGGCCTTTGTAAAACATGTTCCCAGTAGGCTGTAAGAGCACTGTGCAGAGCGACTTGTTTCTTAGCTTCCCAAAGAGCTGGAAGCAAGATGCTTTGGGGTCCTTCTGACCCTTTGGAAAGAAGGCAGCACTTTGAGCCTTGCAGCTCTAGGGCAATGTAGCACACAGAGCAGAAGTTCTTCTTCAGCCAGATCAGGCCTTCAACGAAACTTCGTTTCACAGGCCTTTGTAAGAGATGTTCCCGGTAGGCTGTAAGAGCACTGTGCAGAGCGTGTTTTCACTTAGCTTCCCAAAGAGCTGGAGACTAAAGCCTTTTGGTCCAGTCTCCCTCTTTGGAAAGAAGGCAGCACTTGGTGCCTTGCACCTCTAGGGCAATGTAGCACATGGCAGAGCAGAAGTTCTACTTCAGGGAGATCACGCCTGCAAAGAAACTGCATTTCACAGGCCTTTGTAAAACATGTTCCCAGTAGGCTGTAAGAGCACTGTGCAGAGCGACTTGTTTCTTAGCTTCCCAAAGAGCTGGAAGCAAGATGCTTTGGGGCCATTCTCACCCTTTGGAAAGAAGGCAGCACTTTGTGCCTTACAGCTCTAGGGCAATGTAGCACACCCAGAGCAGAAGTTCTTCTTCAGCCAGATCAGGCTTTCAAAGAAACTGCGTTTCACAGGCCTTTGTAAGAAATGTTCCCTGTGGGCTGTTAGAGCACTGTGCAGAGCGAGTTCTTTCTTAGCTTCCCAAAGACCTGGAAGCAAGATGCTTTGGGGGCCATCTGCCCTTAAGTAAAGAAGGCAGCACTTTGTGCCTTGCAGCTCTAGGGCAATGTAGCACATGGCAGAGCAGAATTTCTACTTCAGGGAGATCACGCCTGCAAAGAAACTGCATTTCACAGGCCTTTGTAAGAGATGTTCCCGGTAGGCTGTAAGAGCACTGTGCAGAGCGTGTTTTCTCTTAGCTTCCCAAAGAGCTGGAAACAAAACGCTTTTGGTCCAGTCTCCCTCTTTGTAAACAAGGCAGCACTTGGTGCCTTGCACCTCTAGGGCAATGTAGCACATGGCAGAGCAGAAGTTCTACTTCAGGGAGATCACGCCTGCAAAGAAACTGCATTTCACAGGCCTTTGTAAAACATGTTCCCAGTAGGCTGTAAGAGCACTGTGCAGAGCGAATGTTTCTTAGCTTCAGAAAGAGCTGGAAGCAAGATGCTTTGGGGCCCTTCTCACCCTTTGGAAAGAAGGCAGCACTTTGTGCCTTGCAGCTCTAGGGCAATGTAGCACACCCAGAGCAGAACTTCTGCTTCAGCTGCATCAGACCTGCAAAGAAACTTCGTTTCACAGGCCTTTGTAAGAGATGTTCCCTGTAGGCTGTAAGAGCACTCTGCAGAGCGACTAGTTTCTTAGCTTCCCAGAGAGCTGGAAGCAAGATGCTTTGGGGCCCATATGCCCCTATGGAAAGAACGCAGCACTTTGTGCCTTGCAGCTCTAGGGCGATGCAGCACACCCAGAGCAGAAGTTCTACTTCTGCCAGGTCAGGCCTGCAAAGAAACTGCGTTTCACAGGCCTTTGTAAGAGATATTCCCGGTAGGCTGTAAGAGCACTGTGCAGAGCGTGTTTTCTCTTAGCTTCCCAAAGAGCTGGAAACAAAACGCTTTTGGTCCAGTCTCCCTCTTTGGAAAGAAGGCAGCACTTGGTGCCTTGCACCTCTAGGGCAATGTAGCACATGGCAGAGCAGAAGTTCTACTTCAGGGAGATCACGCCTGCAAAGAAACTGCATTTCACAGGCCTTTGTAAAACATGTTCCCAGTAGGCTGTAAGAGCACTGTGCAGAGCGACTTGTTTCTTAGCTTCCCAAAGAGCTGGAAGCAAGATGCTTTGGGGTCCTTCTGACCCTTTGGAAAGAAGGCAGCACTTTGAGCCTTACAGCTCTAGGGCAATGTAGCACACACAGAGCAGAAGTTCTTCTTCAGCCAGATCAGGCTTTCAAAGAAACTGCGTTTCACAGGCCTTTGTAAGAAATGTTCCCTGTGGGCTGTTAGAGCACTGTGCAGAGCGAGTTCTTTCTTAGCTTCCCAAAGACCTGGAAGCAAGATGCTTTGGGGGCCATCTGCCCTTAAGTAAAGAAGGCAGCACTTTGTGCCTTGCAGCTCTAGGGCAATGTAGCTCACGCAGAGCAGATGTTGTACTTCTGCCAGGTCAGGCCTGCAAAGAAACTGCGTTTCACAGGCCTTTGTAAGAGATGTTCCCGGTAGGCTGTAAGAGCACTGTGCAGAGCGTGTTTTCTCTTAGCTTCCCAGAGAGATGGAAACAAAACGCTTTTGGTCCAGTCTCCCTCTTTGTAAACAAGGCAGCACTTGGTGCCTTGCACCTCTAGGGCAATGTAGCACATGGCAGAGCAGAAGTTCTACTTCAGGGAGATCACGCCTGCAAAGAAACTGCATTTCACAGGCCTTTGTAAAACATGTTCCCAGTAGGCTGTAAGAGCACTGTGCAGAGCGACTTGTTTCTTAGCTTCCCAAAGAGCTGGAAGCAAGATGATTTGGGGTCCTTCTGACCCTTTGGAAAGAAGGCAGCACTTTGAGCCTTGCAGCTCTAGGGCAATGTAGCACACACAGAGCAGAAGTTCTACTTCAGCCAGATCAGGCCTTCAAAGAAACTGCGTTTCACAGGCCTTTGTAAGAGATGTCTCCGGTAGGCTGTAAGAGCACTGTGCAGAGCGTGTTTTCACTTAGCTTACCAAAGAGCTGGAGACAAAAGCCTTTTGGTCCAGTCTCCCTCTTTGGAAAGAAGGCAGCACTTGGTGCCTTGCACCTCTAGGGCAATGTAGCACATGGCAGAGCAGAAGTTCTACTTCAGAGAGATCACGACTGCAAAGAAACTGCATTTCACAGGCCTTTGTAAAACATGTTCCCAGTAGGCTGTAAGAGCACTGTGCAGAGCGACTTGTTTCTCAGCTTCCTAAAGAGCTGGAAGCAAGATGCTTTGGGGCCATTCTCACCATTTGGAAAGAAGGCAGCACTTTGTGCCTTACAGCTCTAGGGCAATGTAGCACACCCAGAGCAGAAGTTCTTCTTCAGCCAGATCAGGCTTTCAAAGAAACTGTGTTTCACAGGCCTTTGTAAGAAATGTTCCCTGTGGGCTGTTAGAGCACTGTGCAGAGCGAGTTCTTTCTTATCTTCCCAAAGACCTGGAAGCAAGATGCTTTGGGGGCCATCTGCCCTTAAGTAAAGAAGGCAGCACTTTGTGCCTTGCAGCTCTAGGGCAATGTAGCACACCCAGAGCAGAAGTTCTGCTTCAGCTACATCAGCCCTGCAAAGAAACTTCGTTTCACAGGCCTTTGTAAGAGATGTTCCCTGTAGGCTGTAAGAGCACTGTGCAGAGCGACTAGTTTCTTAGCTTCCAAGAGAGCTGGAAGCAAGATGCTTTGGGGCCCATATGCCCCTATGGAAAGAACGCAGCACTTTGTGCCTTGCAGCTCTAGGGCGATGCAGCACACCCAGAGCAGAAGTTCTACTTCTGCCAGGTCAGGCCTGCAAAGAAACTGCGTTTCACAGGCCTTTGTAAGAGATATTCCCGGTAGGCTGTAAGAGCACTGTGCAGAGCGTGTTTTCTCTTAGCTTCCCAAAGAGCTGGAAACAGAACGCTTTTGGTCCAGTCTCCCTCTTTGGAAAGAAGGCAGCACTTGGTGCCTTGCACCTCTAGGGCAATGTAGCACATGGCAGAGCAGAAGTTCTACTTCAGGGAGATCACGCCTGCAAAGAAACTGCATTTCACAGGCCTTTGTAAAACATGTTCCCAGTAGGCTGTAAGAGCACTGTGCAGAGCGACTTGTTTCTTAGCTTCCCAAAGAGCTGGAAGCAAGATGCTTTGGGGTCCTTCTGACCCTTTGGAAAGAAGTCAGCACTTTGAGCCTTACAGCTCTAGGGCAATGTAGCACACCCAGAGGAGAAGTTCTTCTTCAGCCAGATCAGGCTTTCAAAGAAACTGCGTTTCACAGGCCTTTGTAAGAAATGTTCCCTGTGGGCTGTTAGAGCACTGTGCAGAGCGAGTTCTTTCTTAGCTTCCCAAAGACCTGGAAGCAAGATGCTTTGGGGGCCATCTGCCCTTAAGTAAAGAAGGCAGCACTTTGTGCCTTGCAGCTCTAGGGCAATGTAGCTCACGCAGAGCAGATGTTGTACTTCTGCCAGGTCAGGCCTGCAAAGAAACTGCGTTTCACAGGCCTTTGTAAGAGATGTTCCCGGTAGGCTGTAAGAGCACTGTGCAGAGCGTGTTTTCTCTTAGCTTCCCAAAGAGCTGGAAACAAAACGCTTTTGGTCCAGTCTCCCTCTTTGTAAACAAGGCAGCACTTGGTGCCTTGCACCTCTAGGGCAATGTAGCACATGGCAGAGCAGAAGTTCTACTTCAGGGAGATCACGCCTGCAAAGAAACTGCATTTCACAGGCCTTTGTAAAACATGTTCCCAGTAGGCTGTAAGAGCACTGTGCAGAGCGACTTGTTTCTTAGCTTCCCAAAGAGCTGGAAGCAAGATGATTTGGGGTCCTTCTGACCCTTTGGAAAGAAGGCAGCACTTTGAGCCTTGCAGCTCTAGGGCAATGTAGCACACACAGAGCAGAAGTTCTACTTCAGCCAGATCAGGCCTTCAAAGAAACTGCGTTTCACAGGACTTTGTAAGAGATGTCTCCGGTAGGCTGTAAGAGCACTGTGCAGAGCGTGTTTTCACTTAGCTTACCAAAGAGCTGGAGACAAAAGCCTTTTGGTCCAGTCTCCCTCTTTGGAAAGAAGGCAGCACTTGGTGCCTTGCACCTCTAGGGCAATGTAGCACATGGCAGAGCAGAAGTTCTACTTCAGAGAGATCACGACTGCAAAGAAACTGCATTTCACAGGCCTTTGTAAAACATGTTCCCAGTAGGCTGTAAGAGCACTGTGCAGAGCGACTTGTTTCTTAGCTTCCCAAAGAGCTGGAAGCAAGATGCTTTGGGGCCATTCTCACCATTTGGAAAGAAGGCAGCACTTTGTGCCTTACAGCTCTAGGGCAATGTAGCACACCCAGAGCAGAAGTTCTTCTTCAGCCAGATCAGGCTTTCAAAGAAACTGCGTTTCACAGGCCTTTGTAAGAAATGTTCCCTGTGGGCTGTTAGAGCACTGTGCAGAGCGAGTTCTTTCTTAGCTTCCCAAAGACCTGGAAGCAAGATGCTTTGGGGGCCATCTGCCCTTAAGTAAAGAAGGCAGCACTTTGTGCCTTGCAGCTCTAGGGCAATGTAGCTCACGCAGAGCAGATGTTGTACTTCTGCCAGGTCAGGCCTGCAAAGAAACTGCGTTTCACAGGCCTTTGTAAGAGATGTTCCCGGTAGGCTGTAAGAGCACTGTGCAGAGCGTGTTTTCTCTTAGCTTCCCAAAGAGCTGGAAACAAAACGCTTTTGGTCCAGTCTCCCTCTTTGTAAACAAGGCAGCACTTGGTGCCTTGCACCTCTAGGGCAATGTAGCACATGGCAGAGCAGAAGTTCTACTTCATGGAGATCACGCCTGCAAAGAAACTGCATTTCACAGGCCTTTGTAAAACATGTTCCCAGTAGGCTGTAAGAGCACTGTGCAGAGCGACTTGTTTCTTAGCTTCAGAAAGAGCTGGAAGCAAGATGCTTTGGGGCCCTTCTCACCCTTTGGAAAGAAGGCAGCACTTGGTGCCTTGCACCTCTAGGGCAATGTAGCACATGGCAGAGCAGAAGTTCTACTTCACTGAGATCACGCCTGCAAAGAAACTGCATTTCACAGGCCTTTGTAAAACATGTTCCCAGTAGGCTGTAAGAGCACTGTGCAGAGCGACTTGTTTCTTAGCTTCAGAAAGAGCTGGAAGCAAGATGCTTTGGGGCCCTTCTCACCCTTTGGAAAGAAGGCAGCACTTGGTGCCTTGCACCTCTAGGGCAATGTAGCACATGGCAGAGCAGAAGTTCTACTTCACTGAGATCACGCCTGCAAAGAAACTGCATTTCACAGGCCTTTGTAAAACATGTTCCCAGTAGGCTGTAAGAGCACTGTGCAGAGCGACTTGTTTCTTAGCTTGAGAAAGAGCTGGAAGCAAGATGCTTTGGGGCCCTTCTCACCCTTTGGAAAGAAGGCAGCACTTTGTGCCTTGCAGCTCTAGGGCAATGTAGCACACCCAGAGCAGAAGTTCTGCTTCAGCTACATCAGCCCTGCAAAGAAACTTCGTTTCACAGGCCTTTGTAAGAGATGTTCCCTGTAGGCTGTAAGAGCACTGTGCAGAGCGACTAGTTTCTTAGCTTCCAAGAGAGCTGGAAGCAAGACGCTTTGGGGCCCATATGCCCCTATGGAAAGAACGCAGCACTTTGTGCCTTGCAGCTCTAGGGCAATGTAGCACACCCAGAGCAGAAGTTCTTCTTCAGCCAGATCAGGCTTTCAAAGAAACTGCGTTTCACAGGCCTTTGTAAGAAATGTTCCCTGTGGGCTGTTAGAGCACTGTGCAGAGCGAGTTCTTTCTTAGCTTCCCAAAGACCTGGAAGCAAGATGCTTTGGGGGCCATCTGCCCTTAAGTAAAGAAGGCAGCACTTTGTGCCTTGCAGCTCTAGGGCAATGTAGCTCACGCAGAGCAGATGTTGTACTTCTGCCAGGTCAGGCCTGCAAAGAAACTGCGTTTCACAGGCCTTTGTAAGAGATGTTCCCGGTAGGCTGTAAGAGCACTGTGCAGAGCGTGTTTTCTCTTAGCTTCCCAAAGAGCTGGAAACAAAACGCTTTTGGTCCAGTCTCCCTCTTTGTAAACAAGGCAGCACTTGGTGCCTTGCACCTCTAGGGCAATGTAGCACATGGCAGAGCAGAAGTTCTACTTCAGGGAGATCACGCCTGCAAAGAAACTGCATTTCACAGGCCTTTGTAAAACATGTTCCCAGTAGGCTGTAAGAGCACTGTGCAGTGCGACTTGTTTCTTAGCTTCCCAAAGAGCTGGAAGCAAGATGATTTGGGGTCCTTCTGACCCTTTGGAAAGAAGGCAGCACTTTGAGCCTTGCAGCTCTAGGGCAATGTAGCACACACAGAGCAGAAGTTCTACTTCAGCCAGATCAGGCCTTCAAAGAAACTGCGTTTCACAGGACTTTGTAAGAGATGTCTCCGGTAGGCTGTAAGAGCACTGTGCAGATCGTGTTTTCACTTAGCTTACCAAAGAGCTGGAGACAAAAGCCTTTTGGTCCAGTCTCCCTCTATGGAAAGAAGGCAGCACTTGGTGCCTTGCACCTCTAGGGCAATGTAGCACATGGCAGAGCAGAAGTTCTACTTCAGGGAGATCACGCCTGCAAAGAAACTGCATTTCACAGGCCTTTGTAAAACATGTTCCCAGTAGGCTGTAAGAGCACTGTGCAGAGCGACTTGTTTCTTAGCTTGAGAAAGAGCTGGAAGCAAGATGCTTTGGGGCCCTTCTCACCCTTTGGAAAGAAGGCAGCACTTTGTGCCTTGCAGCTCTAGGGCAATGTAGCACACCCAGAGCAGAAGTTCTTCTTCAGCCAGATCAGGCTTTCAAAGAAACTGCGTTTCACAGGCCTTTGTAAGAAATGTTCCCTGTGGGCTGTTAGAGCACTGTGCAGAGCGAGTTCTTTCTTAGCTTCCCAAAGACCTGGAAGCAAGATGCTTTGGGGGCCATCTGCCCTTAAGTAAAGAAGGCAGCACTTTGTGCCTTGCAGCTCTAGGGCAATGTAGCTCACGCAGAGCAGATGTTGTACTTCTGCCAGGTCAGGCCTGCAAAGAAACTGCGTTTCACAGGCCTTTGTAAGAGATGTTCCCGGTAGGCTGTAAGAGCACTGTGCAGAGCGTGTTTTCTCTTAGCTTCCCAAAGAGCTGGAAACAAAACGCTTTTGGTCCAGTCTCCCTCTTTGTAAACAAGGCAGCACTTGGTGCCTTGCACCTCTAGGGCAATGTAGCACATGGCAGAGCAGAAGTTCTACTTCATGGAGATCACGCCTGCAAAGAAACTGCATTTCACAGGCCTTTGTAAAACATGTTCCCAGTAGGCTGTAAGAGCACTGTGCAGAGCGACTTGTTTCTTAGCTTCAGAAAGAGCTGGAAGCAAGATGCTTTGGGGCCCTTCTCACCCTTTGGAAAGAAGGCAGCACTTGGTGCCTTGCACCTCTAGGGCAATGTAGCACATGGCAGAGCAGAAGTTCTACTTCACTGAGATCACGCCTGCAAAGAAACTGCATTTCACAGGCCTTTGTAAAACATGTTCCCAGTAGGCTGTAAGAGCACTGTGCAGAGCGACTTGTTTCTTAGCTTCCCAAAGAGCTGGAAGCAAGATGCTTTGGGGTCCTTCTGACCCTTTGGAAAGAAGGCAGCACTTTGAGCTTTGCAGCTCTAGGGCAATGTAGCACACACAGAGCAGAAGTTCTACTTCAGCCAGATCAGGCCTTCAAAGAAACTTCGTTTCACAGGCCTTTGTAAGAGATGTTCCCGGTAGGCTGTAAGAGCACTGTGCAGAGCGTGTTTTCTCTTAGCTTCCCAAAGAGCTGGAGACAAAAGCCTTTTGGTCCAGTCTCCCTCTTTGGAAAGAAGGCAGCACTTGGTGCCTTGCACCTCTAGGGCAATGTAGCACATGGCAGAGCAGAAGTTCTACTTCAGGGAGATCACGCCTGCAAAGAAACTGCATTTCACAGGCCTTTGTAAAACATGTTCCCAGTAGGCTGTAAGAGCACTGTGCAGAGCGACTTGTTTCTTAGCTTGAGAA
This sequence comes from Equus asinus, assembly GCF_041296235.1. Classification (NCBI taxonomy): domain Eukaryota; kingdom Metazoa; phylum Chordata; class Mammalia; order Perissodactyla; family Equidae; genus Equus; species Equus asinus. The sequence goes on along the minus strand of NC_091790.1, from coordinate 77,506,312 downwards.
AGAGCTGGAAGCAAGATGCTTTGGGGCCCTTCTCACCCTTTGGAAAGAAGGCAGCACTTTGTGCCTTGCAGCTCTAGGGCAATGTAGCACACCCAGAGCAGAAGTTCTTCTTCAGCCAGATCAGGCTTTCAAAGAAACTGCGTTTCACAGGCCTTTGTAAGAAATGTTCCCTGTGGGCTGTTAGAGCACTGTGCAGAGCGAGTTCTTTCTTAGCTTCCCAAAGACCTGGAAGCAAGATGCTTTGGGGGCCATCTGCCCTTAAGTAAAGAAGGCAGCACTTTGTGCCTTGCAGCTCTAGGGCAATGTAGCTCACGCAGAGCAGATGTTGTACTTCTGCCAGGTCAGGCCTGCAAAGAAACTGCGTTTCACAGGCCTTTGTAAGAGATGTTCCCGGTAGGCTGTAAGAGCACTGTGCAGAGCGTGTTTTCTCTTAGCTTCCCAAAGAGCTGGAAACAAAACGCTTTTGGTCCAGTCTCCCTCTTTGTAAACAAGGCAAACTTGGTGCCTTGCACCTCTAGGGCAATGTAGCACATGGCAGAGCAGAAGTTCTACTTCAGGGAGATCACGCCTGCAAAGAAACTGCATTTCACAGGCCTTTGTAAAACATGTTCCCAGTAGGCTGTAAGAGCACTGTGCAGTGCGACTTGTTTCTTAGCTTCCCAAAGAGCTGGAAGCAAGATGCTTTGGGGTCCTTCTGACCCTTTGGAAAGAAGGCAGCACTTTGAGCCTTGCAGCTCTAGGGCAATGTAGCACACACAGAGCAGAAGTTCTACTTCAGCCAGATCAGGCCTTCAAAGAAACTGCGTTTCACAGGACTTTGTAAGAGATGTCTCCGGTAGGCTGTAAGAGCACTGTGCAGAGCGTGTTTTCACTTAGCTTACCAAAGAGCTGGAGACAAAAGCCTTTTGGTCCAGTCTCCCTCCTTGGAAAGAAGGCAGCACTTGGTGCCTTGCACCTCTAGGGCAATGTAGCACATGGCAGAGCAGAAGTTCTACTTCAGGGAGATCACGCCTGCAAAGAAACTGCATTTCACAGGCCTTTGTAAAACATGTTCCCAGTAGGCTGTAAGAGCACTGTGCAGAGCGACTTGTTTCTTAGCTTGAGAAAGAGCTGGAAGCAAGATGCTTTGGGGCCCTTCTCACCCTTTGGAAAGAAGGCAGCACTTTGTGCCTTGCAGCTCTAGGGCAATGTAGCACACCCAGAGCAGAAGTTCTGCTTCAGCTACATCAGCCCTGCAAAGAAACTTCGTTTCACAGGCCTTTGTAAGAGATGTTCCCAGTAGGCTGTAAGAGCACTGTGCAGAGCGACTTGTTTCTTAGCTTCCCAAAGAGCTGGAAGCAAGATGATTTGGGGTCCTTCTGACCCTTTGGAAAGAAGGCAGCACTTTGAGCCTTGCAGCTCTAGGGCAATGTAGCACACACAGAGCAGAAGTTCTACTTCAGCCAGATCAGGCCTTCAAAGAAACTGCGTTTCACAGGACTTTGTAAGAGATGTCTCCGGTAGGCTGTAAGAGCACTGTGCAGAGCGTGTTTTCACTTAGCTTACCAAAGAGCTGGAGACAAAAGCCTTTTGGTCCAGTCTCCCTCTTTGGAAAGAAGGCAGCACTTGGTGCCTTGCACCTCTAGGGCAATGTAGCACATGGCAGAGCAGAAGTTCTACTTCAGAGAGATCACGACTGCAAAGAAACTGCATTTCACAGGCCTTTGTAAAACATGTTCCCAGTAGGCTGTAAGAGCACTGTGCAGAGCGACTTGTTTCTTAGCTTCCCAAAGAGCTGGAAGCAAGATGCTTTGGGGCCATTCTCACCATTTGGAAAGAAGGCAGCACTTTGTGCCTTACAGCTCTAGGGCAATGTAGCACACCCAGAGCAGAAGTTCTTCTTCAGCCAGATCAGGCTTTCAAAGAAACTGCGTTTCACAGGCCTTTGTAAGAAATGTTCCCTGTGGGCTGTTAGAGCACTGTGCAGAGCGAGTTCTTTCTTAGCTTCCCAAAGACCTGGAAGCAAGATGCTTTGGGGGCCATCTGCCCTTAAGTAAAGAAGGCCGCACTTTGTGCCTTGCAGCTCTAGGGCAATGTAGCTCACGCAGAGCAGATGTTGTACTTCTGCCAGGTCAGGCCTGCAAAGAAACTGCGTTTCACAGGCCTTTGTAAGAGATGTTCCCGGTAGGCTGTAAGAGCACTGTGCAGAGCGTGTTTTCTCTTAGCTTCCCAAAGAGCTGGAAACAAAACGCTTTTGGTCCAGTCTCCCTCTTTGTAAACAAGGCAGCACTTGGTGCCTTGCACCTCTAGGGCAATGTAGCACATGGCAGAGCAGAAGTTCTACTTCATGGAGATCACGCCTGCAAAGAAACTGCATTTCACAGGCCTTTGTAAAACATGTTCCCAGTAGGCTGTAAGAGCACTGTGCAGAGCGACTTGTTTCTTAGCTTCAGAAAGAGCTGGAAGCAAGATGCTTTGGGGCCCTTCTCACCCTTTGGAAAGAAGGCAGCACTTGGTGCCTTGCACCTCTAGGGCAATGTAGCACATGGCAGAGCAGAAGTTCTACTTCACTGAGATCACGCCTGCAAAGAAACTGCATTTCACAGGCCTTTGTAAAACATGTTCCCAGTAGGCTGTAAGAGCACTGTGCAGAGCGACTTGTTTCTTAGCTTCCCAAAGAGCTGGAAGCAAGATGCTTTGGGATCCTTCTGACCCTTTGGAAAGAAGGCAGCACTTTGAGCTTTGCAGCTCTAGGGCAATGTAGCACACACAGAGCAGAAGTTCTACTTCAGCCAGATCAGGCCTTCAAAGAAACTTCGTTTCACAGGCCTTTGTAAGAGATGTTCCCGGTAGGCTGTAAGAGCACTGTGCAGAGCGTGTTTTCTCTTAGCTTCCCAAAGAGCTGGAGACAAAAGCCTTTTGGTCCAGTCTCCCTCTTTGGAAAGAAGGCAGCACTTGGTGCCTTGCACCTCTAGGGCAATGTAGCACATGGCAGAGCAGAAGTTCTACTTCAGGGAGATCACGCCTGCAAAGAAACTGCATTTCACAGGCCTTTGTAAAACATGTTCCCAGTAGGCTGTAAGAGCACTGTGCAGAGCGACTTGTTTCTTAGCTTCCCAAAGAGCTGGAAGCAAGATGCTTTGAGGCCATTGTCACCATTTGGAAAGAAGGCAGCACTTTGTGCCTTACAGCTCTAGGGCAATGTAGCACACCCAGAGCAGAAGTTCTTCTTCAGCCAGATCAGGCTTTCAAAGAAACTGCGTTTCACAGGCCTTTGTAAGAAATGTTCCCTGTGGGCTGTTAGAGCACTGTGCAGAGCGAGTTCTTTCTTAGCTTCCCAACGACCTGGAAGCAAGATGCTTTGGGGGCCATCTGCCCTTAAGTAAAGAAGGCAGCACTTTGTGCCTTGCAGCTCTAGGGCAATGTAGCTCACGCAGAGCAGATGTTGTACTTCTGCCAGGTCAGGCCTGCAAAGAAACTGCGTTTCACAGGCCTTTGTAAGAGATGTTCCCGGTAGGCTGTAAGAGCACTGTGCAGAGCGTGTTTTCTCTTAGCTTCCCAAAGAGCTGGAAACAAAACGCTTTTGGTCCAGTCTCCCTCTTTGTAAACAAGGCAGCACTTGGTGCCTTGCACCTCTAGGGCAATGTAGCACATGGCAGAGCAGAAGTTCTACTTCAGGGAGATCACGCCTGCAAAGAAACTGCATTTCACAGGCCTTTGTAAAACATGTTCCCAGTAGGCTGTAAGAGCACTGTGCAGAGCGACTTGTTTCTTAGATTCAGAAAGAGCTGGAAGCAAGATGCTTTGGGGCCCTTCTCACCCTTTGGAAAGAAGGCAGCAGTTTGTGCCTTGCAGCTCTAGGGCAATGTAGCACACCCAGAGCAGAACTTCTGCTTCAGCTACATCAGACCTGCAAAGAAACTTCGTTTCACAGGCTTTTGTAAGAGATGTTCCCTGTAGGCTGTAAGAGCACTGTGCAGAGCGACTAGTTTCTTAGCTTCCCAGAGAGCTGGAAGCAAGATGATTTGGGGCCCATATGCCCCTATGGAAAGAACGCAGCACTTTGTGCCTTGCAGCTCTAGGGCGATGCAGCACACCCAGAGCAGAAGTTCTACTTCTGCCAGGTCAGGCCTGCAAAGAAACTGCGTTTCACAGGCCTTTGTAAGAGATGTTCCCGGTAGGCTGTAAGAGCACTGTGCAGAGCGTGTTTTCTCTTAGCTTCCCAAAGAGCTGGAGACAAAAGCCTTTTGGGCCAGTCTCCCTCTTTGGAAAGAAGGCAGCACTTGGTGCCTTGCACCTCTAGGGCAATGTAGCACATGGCAGAGCAGAAGTTCTACTTCAGGGAGATCACGCCTGCAAAGAAACTGCATTTCACAGGCCTTTGTAAAACATGTTCCCAGTAGGCTGTAAGAGCACTGTGCAGAGCGACTTGTTTCTTAGCTTGAGAAAGAGCTGGAAGCAAGATGCTTTGGGGCCCTTCTCACCCTTTGGAAAGAAGGCAGCACTTTGTGCCTTGCAGCTCTAGGGCAATGTAGCACACCCAGAGCAGAACTTCTGCTTCAGCTACATCAGCCCTGCAAAGAAACTTCGTTTCACAGGCCTTTGTAAGAGATGTTCCCTGTAGGCTGTAAGAGCACTGTGCAGAGCGACTAGTTTCTTAGCTTCCCAGAGAGCTGGAAGCAAGATGCTTTGGGGCCCATATGCCCCTATGGAAAGAACGCAGCACTTTGTGCCTTGCAGCTCTAGGGCGATGCAGCACACCCAGAGCAGAAGTTCTACTTCTGCCAGATCAGGCCTGCAAAGAAACTGCGTTTCACAGGCCTTTGTAAGAGATGTTCCCGGTAGGCTGTAAGAGCACTGTGCAGAGCGTGTTTTCTCTTAGCTTCCCAAAGAGCTGGAAACAAAACGCTTTTGGTCCAGTCTCCCTCTTTGTAAACAAGGCAGCACTTGGTGCCTTGCACCTCTAGGGCAATGTAGCACATGGCAGAGCAGAAGTTCTACTTCAGGGAGATCACGCCTGCAAAGAAACTGCATTTCACAGGCCTTTGTAAAACATGTTCCCAGTAGGCTGTAAGAGCACTTTGCAGAGCGACTTGTTTCTTAGCTTCAGAAAGAGCTGGAAGCAAGATGCTTTGGGGCCCTTCTCACCCTTTGGAAAGAAGGCAGCACTTTGTGCCTTGCAGCTCTAGGGCAATGTAGCACACCCAGAGCAGAACTTCTGCTTCAGCTACATCAGACCTGCAAAGAAACTTCGTTTCACAGGCCTTTGTAAGAGATGTTCCCTGTAGGCTGTAAGAGCACTGTGCAGAGCGACTAGTTTCTTAGCTTCCCAGAGAGCTGGAAGCAAGATGCTTTGGGGCCCATATGCCCCTATGGAAAGAACGCAGCACTTTGTGCCTTGCAGCTCTAGGGCGATGCAGCACACCCAGAGCAGAAGTTCTACTTCTGCCAGGTCAGGCCTGCAAAGAAACTGCGTTTCACAGGCCTTTGTAAGAGATGTTCCCGGTAGGCTGTAAGAGCACTGTGCAGAGCGTGTTTTCTCTTAGCTTCCCAAAGAGCTGGAAACAAAACGCTTTTGGTCCAGTCTCCCTCTTTGGAAAGAAGGCAGCACTTGGTGCCTTGCACCTCTAGGGCAATGTAGCACATGGCAGAGCAGAAGTTCTACTTCAGGGAGATCACGCCTGCAAAGAAACTGCATTTCACAGGCCTTTGTAAAACATGTTCCCAGTAGGCTGTAAGAGCACTGTGCAGAGCGACTTGTTTCTTAGCTTAGCAAAGAGCTGGAAGCAAGATGCTTTGGGGTCCTTCTGACCCTTTGGAAAGAAGGCAGCACTTGGTGCCTTGCACCTCTAGGGCAATGTAGCACATGGCAGAGCAGAAGTTCTACTTCACTGAGATCACGCCTGCAAAGAAACTGCATTTCACAGGCCTTTGTAAAACATGTTCCCAGTAGGCTGTAAGAGCACTGTGCAGAGCGACTTGTTTCTTAGCTTCCCAAAGAGCTGGAAGCAAGATGCTTTGGGGTCATTCTGACCCTTTGGAAAGAAGGCAGCACTTTGAGCCTTGCAGCTCTAGGGCAATGTAGGACACACAGAGCAGAAGTTCTACTTCAACCAGATCAGGCCTTCAAATAAACTTCGTTTCACAGGCCTTTGTAAGAGATGTTCCCGGTAGGCTGTAAGAGCACTGTGCAGAGCGTGTTTTCTCTTAGCTTCCCAAAGAGCTGGAGACAAAAGCCTTTTGGTCCAGTCTCCCTCTTTGGAAAGAAGGCAGCACTTGGTGCCTTGCACCTCTAGGGCAATGTAGCACATGGCAGAGCAGAAGTTCTACTTC